>NC_058504.1:20819044-21436544 GCF_020382885.2 Scatophagus argus | reverse complement strand
ATATACTCTGGTATGTACTGTTGCCCCCACCCAACCCCTCGTCGTTCCCCAACAGCCCCATCTAAACTCAGCGTTCCCACAGGCGAGACACACAAAAGCATGTTGTAGTAAAAGTGAGTCATGGTGTAACGCTGTATAGCACTTCATTTGGATGATTTATAATTTATTTCTTCTATTCTGCTGTTATTCCTCCCTCCACTGTCTGTACCTTTCTCAGGTGGTCAAGGACCTTTGGAGTTTTGTACAAACGCTGAAGATTGAGAAGAAGTAACAAACCTCGTACTTTGAAGCGTTTGTAAGTTTTGCATCCTGCAAGACATTTAAAGGCACAGTCAGCGAGATTTCCTACTTGGCCTTAATATGTCACCACCTCTCTGAGTGAACAGAAGAACTGAGTGCTGGAAATGGGTCAGGCCATTTATGATTCTGGTGACATCTTCTTTTGTTTTGTTTTGTTTTTTTAAGGTGTGAAGCATTTCTTGGAGCCAGTTTGTAGCCAGTTTCATGTTTAGCAGACCGCAGCTTTTCCATCAGGGGAAGCGATCTGCTTCATCACATGTCAAATATGCACCACCTATAGGAGAGGGAAGTAATAGCACCACCAATTCGGATCTGAAGGCGTCTGTATGACTTTCCTACGGGAAACGAATAGCTACAATTGCAATTTTAATACTCAAGCCACCTGCAGACAATAAATATTGCGCCTGCAGGTTTTTATGGCTGTGATTAGATAACATATATGTAAATTATCAAGTAAAAACAAAGTTAATAAATCCAATATTCAGAGCCAAAGACAGAACCTAGTTCAGTTAGCCTTTGCTAGGCTTTGCTAGCTTAGCCTTTTTTTATATGGCCTGTCAGTCTTTACCCTTTCATAACTTTACCTTTCTTACCCTTTCTTTACAAAAAAATGCTATCCTATCTTTGAGGTTTGCAGCTGTATTTTTTTTGGGTTTTTTTTGATACTACCACAAATAGTTGCTATAGAAGTACATTTTCAAAATGTACACAAAAGGACTCCTAGATGTAAAACATAAATATTCAAGCAGCTGCAGGTGGTGTGAATGTCAGCTTCGAGGAGCTATTCCTTTCCTTGCCTGTCGATGGTGTGATTGGCGTGCCTGCATCTAAATTTCATCTTGTGTACTTGCTGCATGCACCTTTTGAACTGTAGGTTTGAAACCCTGCAGTTTGATGATATTGACTGAGTTTCAAGTGCTTCAAGTGCTCAATTCTGACGCTGTGTGTTCTTGTCAAGTCAACAGTGCAATAGGAGATATTGCAGAATGTGCCTTTAAATATCTGTAACTGTAAACTGAGATAAATCGGAGTCCCAATTTGTGTGAACTAACTTGAGCAGTATATACGAGGATGGTTAAGACACCTGACACAGGGGGGCAGTGATAAGATTTTTTTCCCCCCAAGGGGTTGTTTTGTTGTTTTAGGTTTTGTCCTGCTTTGCAAAGCATTAATAGCTTACAAAACATGCTTATGGATTGTACTATGAACTTTGCTGTACAAAAATTAATCATCATATGTCTTTTTTAGTCAGTTTGGTCATAGCAAATCCACAGTAACTTTAATTTTTAACAACTTGGTCAACAGCAAGAAGGGTTACTTTTTATTTCCTCCAGTGATAAAGCAAATAAGGAAAAAGATCAGACTATTTAAGATGAGGGCTGCAAGTACGAATCATATATCTACATGGATGTGTGCAGTTTTAATCTTGCTAATGTGACATATCTTTAGTTAATCTGTTGAGTTAACAAGAAATGTTTCATCCTGTGTTTTTACCAGAACCACACCTGACATTTCTGGCTGGGAACAGTGTCATTCTCAATATTTTATAAATACAGATGTAGATATGTTTATATTAGGCTCATCTGAAGCTACAGAACCTGCAACTTTTACAAACCAACTGACAGATCCCATTTCAGATGAGTGTGAATTCATATCAAGTGCTTATCTGAGAGGGTATTCATTGCAGTGACTTCAGCCAAAAATCATCTGTACCAAAGTGTTCAGACGAGCAGCACACAAAACATGCTTAAGAGTATTATGAGCTCTATAAAATTAACAACAGATGCCGCAACTAAAATGTTTTTATTTACATACAAAAAGTTAAAAACAAGGCTAATAAATTAAGCAGTTCCAGGAGTATATTTGCAATATGGCGCTAACACTGTTTTTAGTGTTATTTCATTGTACTCTAATGTTCTGAAAACAGATTACAAGCCTGTGAGTGCAGATTATTTTATTTATTACAACATAATCATAAGGTATATGTCAGAATTACATCAGAGTAACACATGACGTCATTTACAGAAACCCCATAAAGGACTCAACCCCGTAATTGTTTGCACTCTATCAGTGCTCTGGTGACAATAATCATACACTTGCTCTGTGCTCATAATGTGTTTATGATCCTGTATAATGTCTTTTATGAGACAAATGTTGGCAGTTGGACACGATCTTCAACCAATCAAATCGCATGGTCCAACCTCCTTGGTGTTTTTAATGGATATTTGAAATTCCTTAGCTGTAAACTGTACTACTTCAACTAATTTAGGTCATTAAAGTCACCTTGTTAATTGACCTCAAAGTAACATTCGAAACATCTGTAATGTCCTCTTTGTAGCGAGGTTCAGTTTTGGCCTGCGTATGAGTTCTCCTTTAATGATTTTGTCTTTTTTGTCGGGCTGTTTTTCCGTCTTTTTTTCTGTAAATAAATCTCTTGCTTCTGTTCACCAGTACGGCAGCTGAATAGTTATATTTGTTATTGTATGCTTAATCCGCCCTCGCTCATAGCTGGTTTTGCAGCTCAGATCTATTGTCACAAACTTAAATTGTTATGTTGTGTTGTAGTATGGTATGGAAGTGTTTTATGCTTAGTATAAAACCCCCTTTCAAGTCTGTTTTTGTTATTTTAGTATGTTTTTCTTTGATTTGTCCTCATTTGATTTTGTGATGATTAATTTTCAAACAAGTACTTCAATATGTCCAAGGGAAAAACAAAGACATTACGATCTTTGTTGATAATTTGTCACTGATTAATATTGTTTGAATTATTTTAATGATGACAAAAATGTAGTTGAAATTTGACTTCCTGCTCTTCATAAAACTACTGGCATGGATAAGATGGAGAGAAGATGGTGTTTATAATGGCATTATTAAGTATTTGAGTAGTAGTTTCAGACTGAAGTAGTTCTGATATTTACTATGATTGATACTGTATTGATCCATATTTCTTTTATCCATAATATTGCCTTCTGTCTGTGACCTGACATACCTACTATGAAACATCAATGGAGAGGCATCTTCAGTTTGAACTGACAGGAAACAAGATTATTTAATTTGCATATGTACTGTACCGTTCTGAAATCTGAAGTGATATGAGCAGATGATGGCTGGGTCGACTCAGCATGTGTTGAAAGGAAGTCCATCTTGTCTGTTTAGTCAAACTTCATGGATTAGGTCATGCATGATTTCTGATGGTGGATATTCATTCATTCATGGTTTGTTGAGATGAACATATCCATCCATTTTTTTTAAAGTCCTCCCTGTGATACTTAACTGAATAAAGTGAATCCCAGCTGATTTTGAGTCTAATTTTTATTTATTTAGCCTACCACATTATCAGCAATATATTGCTGCTACTATGGTCAGGAACAATTAAAGTAACTAGCAGTGCTTTCAGTGTATATATGGACATGAATGAAGTGTGAATCTTTCCTTTACCTGCAATGACCAGCCATGTTTGTTGCGCCACAAGGTGGCAGTGAAGTCCAGGCGTTAACTTCAAAGCGAGACTTCATAATGATATAAATTGATTAACTTTTACCTGAAGTGTGAGTCAGGCATGACTTCACTGCCAGCTGAACAGGTTTTGCCCTGTAGCTACGAGGAAGTGAGGCGCACTAGCGGATGCAGCCACGGGATGACGCACAATTTTATGTTCCAAATAAGACGACTGAGAGGCACGTGGAAATCCCCCCTTTGTGGTAGATTTGAATTCCAGTCCAGGGTTTGACTGAACCAGCCTGGAGGTATTGACACACACACACTCTCTCTCTCTCACACACACTGTATACATATACTTGTCAAAAATAAAAATATAATATTTAGACTTGCTCCCATTTTTCACAAGTTCAGGTAAAAGACCTTTAGTGTCCACGTTGGGAGAGTTAAGAGTTGGGCTGTTGATTGGGGCCCATGGAATGTCAGTCCACTCCTCTTCTTTGGTTGGGTGAAGTTTCTGGATACTGGTGGGAATTGGAAGACTCCGTCGTGCACGTTGATCCAGAGCATCTCAAACATGTTCAACGGGTGACATGAGTATGCAGGGCATGTAAGAACTGGGATGTTTCAGTTTACAGGAATTGTGTCCAGATCTTAGCAACTTGAGGCTGCGCATTATCATGCTTAACGCCCACACGATGCCATACACGTCTGCTATCTGCCCGACACATGTCAGCTCCAGTCGACAATGAGCATTTGTCCACTCAAGACATTTACGAACATGCAGGCGGATAGGTTATCTCGACAAGGCAGATGTGATTGTGCTCAGAATTTGAGAGAAATAGTCTTTTTATATGCACAGTGAAGGTGTTGGATCTTAAACTCCTGAAAAATGAATGAAGCGCAAATACACGTGTTGCATTTCTATTTATGTGGTCTTCAACTTCCCTGTGTATCCTGATGGAAAAAAAATACACTCATTTGCAAAGTTCAAATGAAGTGAGCATCAGTCAGTGGTTGATAGCAGGAAAGAAGGGTATCTACGTTACAAAGCCGCAGACAACACTATGCAACAGCCCTTTGTAGATGCAGGTTAGAAAAGCTGTAGTGGCCTAATGAATGAAAGGAAATAAGAGGAATAATGTGACATCTGCAATCTTCCTTTTTTATATACATATTTTTTGGTTTTAATGACAAACATGAAAAGAAAATCTAATAAAGAAAAACTTTTACAGAAATAGTTACATATCTCATTTCCAAGTCTTTCTCCATCTGTACACCCTGGACTGGTCGCCAGTCAATCGCAGGGCCAACACACAAAGACAAACAACCACACACTCTCACACTCACACCTAGGGGCAATTTAGAGTAGCCAATTAACCTAATGTGCATGTTTTTGGTATTGTGGGAGGAAGCCGGAGTACCCGGAGAAAACCCACGCAGGCACAGGGAGAACATGCAAACTCCACATAGAAGGGCCCAGACCGGGATTCGAACCTGGAACCCTCTTGCTATGAGGTGACAGTGCTAACCACTGCACCACCCAGGGTAAAGAACAAATGTCGAAATGTTCTGTCCTGGTTTTGAACTCTAGGTGTCATTATGTCTTTAATTCAACACTCAAAACTGGTAGGTTCAGTAACGTTCCAAAGAAAACTGATATTTCTGTCATTGTTATTGTCTTTGAAACTGGTGAAAATCAGAGACTGGCATCTCAAAAGGTGGGCAAATAAAAGTGGCTGCATGGCCGAATATCACAAGAGGTTAAGTAAGAACATTTTTAATATGGGTGAACTGATCTTTAAATGGTACTCCCTGCTCCGTTTGTATTAGTGGCATACTACAACAATTGAGCCACACAGGGACAGGGCAGGTATCACTTCCCTGTGTGTGGCAGCCTGACACAACATTAAGGCCATTAGGGAAATATTGCCCTTTTCTCTAATCCAGCAGTCACACGATATGGCACAGGACAGTCATTACAGTCTGTAAGTCATAACCGTCTCCATCTGAGGACAATCTCCTCAGCCTGTGTGTGCATGTGTGCTTGTGCTCTTATGAGAACAGGTGTGTTTTGTTTGTGCCCTCTATGAAGAAAGCACAGGACGGCCAGTTTGTACTGTGAAAAACCAGCCTGTTCAACCATCTGCCTTAGCAAAAACCTGTGCATGTGTGTCTGTCCAGGAATAGGAAAGCTCAACGTGCCATTAAACGTCTCATTAAAATGTCGCTTGCTTCTATTTATGGTGCTTTAGTGAAGCACATTAAAATGCCACTTTTTTCACTTTCAAAAACCTGTCAAAAAGGTTGTTTTTCACAGTTCTTTTCCTTATGATCATGAGTGCTTCCTACTGTTCTGCATAGCCAGTAAGTTCAAAGTTTCTCTAACAAATTAGTGAAGAGTAAAGTCAGAACAAAAAGAAAAGATCATTGAGAAGTGCCTGCTGTATTCGGGCTGTAGATTTGTGTTATCCGTGTGAATTGGACAGTATTCAGACTTATACCTTCAAAAAGTGAAGGACACTCTGTTGTTGCCAAGCGGGGGGTAAAATGAAGGTGTAGCAGTATTTGCAGTAAGTTACATTGCATTGCTAGTGTGACATGGTACTTTTGACAGCTTTTAATGTGCCTCATTAGAGTGCTGTAAGAGTGTGCTATTTTAAATAATTAAACGACATGGAAAAGCATTATAATGGAGATCAAGCTCCTGACTTGACAGCCAGACAGAGACTGTGTTCGTGACTGGGCACGTGCGACAGCACTCCAGCACATTCAGCAGTGTAATAACAGGAGAATGACCCTACAAAAAAGTTGTGGTCCTTGGTATTAATCATAGGACCATGGTTATCATCACAGGCCTAGTAAAAGCCATGACAACAGGACCCAATCAAAAAAACATTGCCCAATAGTAGTGGAGCAATGCTTTTTGAGGATAGAACCACATATTCTTGACATTTATTTAAGCATGTCACAATCAAAAATAAATAAATAAATAAATCACAAAACAGAAATCCTGAAAATCTGTTTACACAAGCTTGAAGACACAAACTCTCAAATTCGCATTAGGATTCAGGCGGGTGTCTGTCAGCTTCATCACCTCTTTTGTTAGAACGGCTTGTAGCAACTAGTATCAATTAAGCTACAAATTTCCATTTGATACAATCATCCGTGTTGCTGCCAAGAGTGTTGCTCCACACACTTCTCTCCAGACGTCTTGGAAGTGTCAGTATATCTTTCTCGAAGAGCAGGCACTCTTTTCCATGAATCTGAGGCACAGATTATGCAACCTCATCCTACAGTGTTCTTTAAACTGCCTTCAGGGAATGCTAACACTACTGTCAGACTTACTCACATCGCCTCAGCCTGAATTTTTTACAACTCCACTTTTGATGGCTAAAAGCAGTGTGTTAGGCTTTTTAAAGTAATGTCACCTTTGAGAGTACTGCTATGTGTCCATACTTACTTGCATGTAGGACATCTTACTGAGGACACTATTCAAATGCTCATCTCTGGTGGAAAGAAATGTAAGGTCATGTCTCTGCAGGCTTGTACATTTCCGCCCTGTTTTTTCCTCACGACCCAAAGGGATGTGTGATTTTAAACACATCTGTGCATCTAGTCAGAAAAAAACCCATTCAGAACAACAGGTGTTGCTAACCAGTGCTCACACTTTATAATAGTTATGTGGTTTAGAATGTGGTCAGTACTGTAACTGGACATGAGTGTTGTGATTAAGAAAGAGCTAAGTTATACTCAGTATTTGTCCTCCAAAAGGAGGCATGCAAAGGTGTTGAAGAGTGGGATTCTTGTCAAAGCTGCAATTGTCAGATTTGCACTTTGGCGGCTCCAAGTGGCAATAAAAGATAACTAAAACTCTGGAATTTTAATTACCCTTTATCTGCCATATGATGTGACATAACGTGATTTGGACAGATGGACAAAGTCAGTTTTTTTTTCTATGTCTTGAAACAAACCATCTGAATGTCATTTGATACCCAAATATGGCAAAACAGTCTGCTAGAAGGTCAAAATTCTTTTCAGTTTGTGATTTGTACAAGAATCAAAACAAAAATCACAGATCTCTCAGAAAACGTCTGCCAAGATGTCAAAACCTCTGTCACAGGCATGTTTGAGCGAACATGTTATTAACAATATCTGTTTCTGTGGGTAGTTTGTTCTTAACAAGACACACACACACACGCACACACCCCTCCCATTACAATTGTTTTGACCTTTGCTCGGAGGAAATAAGGCCGTCTGTGCTTGATGTGACAGGTTGGCACATCACCTGGATACAAGCAAATAAACGAGCAGAGGGAAAAAATATCTAGGGAACATTTCAAGCATTCGCAGTGAGCTTTCAAAATGGAACAATGACTTTGCCCCGCGGAAAAAAGTGATCATGCTGGTATGTTTATATTAGACGGAAAGGAAGCCATCATTGTCATCACCAGTGATTTTCTCTTTCACTGCAAGATTTTGACAGTTGACTGTATCTTAATAACAATTCCTTCTATGTAGAAGTCAATTGTCACGGATGATGCGCTTATGTAAACATTTTCTTCACCAAAGGGAAAAAAAAGCAGGCAACTCTTTTCCTGTCAGGATTAATGAACTCTGTGGCACTATCACCAGGTGCTTGAATACTAAACAGAGTTACCTTTAACTACTCCAGTCATAAATGAATTCTTTGCACTCAGTTTTACATTTTTTTTTTTTTAACGCTGTGTTCACAAGTCTGCTCTTGGCACTGGGAATATGTGGGGGATGACAGGGTGGGGGTTGTTCATTCAGGGATTGGGAACGCTTAAGCAAAACAGACATCAGGGGAAGTAATTGTGTAAATTAGAGGAAGAAGTGGTGTAGTTCATCATCTATCTTCCCGTAAGCAAACCCTGGCCCAGTAAAACACAGCCCAGTTGGTACAGCAATAGGACATGCGGTTATTAATACAGAAGAGGGAGGTGCGCTCATCTCGACAAGCGCCAACACGCGAGCGCATTACCTCTACGGCTGCTATGGCAAAGATGTGAGCTGCATTCCTCTGCCCACAAACTCAGTGCTTTTTTCCCCCCGAACACAGAGCAGAGGCTCCACTTAGGCTCAAATCTCAGGGAGTTTAAAGGCTCAGACAACGCTAAAGAAATCTCACTCAGACTTTGTTCTGTGGTCACATCACCTACATTTTCATCTCTCCAGGATTTTACTTTTGTGATAATATTGGAGAGTTTCCTTCTCATTTTTTTAAAAAATTTCTATTTGAATAAACAGTGAGTGAAACAACAACTACGCCTACGCTGAAACCAACCTGTGAGATGGGCTTTTAAAAAACCTAAAGTGTAATATTAGAACCTCCAGTCTGAACTCCTGATCACATACAACCAACCATAAAGTTAAGCGGACATTGACATCCTGGCATAATTACTGCAAATGAACGATTTTGTAAACCTTTTTTCAGCCACTTTCTTGTAAAACTTTGATGACATAAAAGTTTTGATTTCACCCTCCAATCCAAACTTGTTTCTGCAAGACTTCTTCTACATGCTGTCACCTATTGGCTTCATTACACCAAAACTAGCACAAAATTGGGCCATCTCTATGCGACAGCCGCTGTGCATGGCCGAGCCTCCATTCACAAGGTCTCACACAAGTTCAAGACCTCTTTTGCGGAAGTGATTGCAGTTGTGCCTGGGAGTGTTATCTGACCAGAAGGACTCTATGTTGGAGCAGAAAACGCAGGAGAAGCTTTGTGGATCTCCTTGGCAGAGGTCATTGAGGCAGTCACTTCAGCCTTCCCAGTGTTGTACTGAAGGGAAGTCCTCTCTAGGAAAACTTATCCCAGAGCATATCGAAATTTGCATTTGGCTAATGATTTAATTCTGCTGTCTTCATCAAACTTGACCATGTTAGATTGCCCCTTCAGGTGGAGGCACAGGCAGTGAATGGGCTGGCTTTTTAAACCTGCTGTCACCACGGCAGCAGTGGAAAATGGATGAATGGATGGACGCTCTGCTCAGCTTCTCCCTCAGGTAAAAATGTCAGTTCTAGGTAAGTAATGTTGTCTATGGGACTGATGAATATTTTCATATTGATGACCACAGGTTAATATATCACTGCAACAGAAGTTTATTTCACCGAACACACATTTATCTGCTTCACACCTATCTGTCCACGATCAGCTGCAGCCTTAGGCAGCACTTTTATCATACATTTGACAGGCACGTCTCTCTCAAACCAGTGTGGTTCAACAAGGTAATTTGTCTCTCCCCAAACTTCAAAAACCTGATATTTGTAATGACTTTAGCCCCCAAGCTCTGTGAGGCCGTTATGCACCTTGCATCTCGTCGCAACTGAAATCTTCCCTGGCATACTGTTTAGAAGGTTTTAACAAAATGAAGGCTATATTCTAGTTAAAGAAACATGTAACACCTACAAAGACCAGTTTGTTTTCTCTCTTTGCCAGTGAAGTTTTTGTTTGCTTATCAACAGGACACAGAATAGAAAATAAAGAGAGTATAAACATCAGGTCAAGTGAACTGACTGCAGTCAGTTAAGTTATTTCATCCATATTCATCTCGATTGTCGTGCGTCCTCCCCTACAAAGGCAGGAGAAAATACAGGAGTGGGATGTTACAATCAAAAAGTGTTTGACCCTATAGAACTTCTGAGTGCTTGTCTAAACTTTGAAAACCCAGCACACACTCTCACCCACCAACCTAACCATGTGTTCCTCCCCCTGCACAGGTACAGATAATTATTATTCACTTAAAGGAGTATAGACGAGGAACTTACAACTGACAATGCAACACATCCAGCACTTTACTTGGATTTAGCCAGTGCATTTCTTGATGTACGGCGTACTTTTATTAACGCTGCACTGGGCTTTAACCTGATTTACAGGTTTCTGTTTTAGCTTGGATACTCCCTTTTCTATCTATTGGTACACACACACACACACAAAAACTGTCCACCAGTCCTGGATCAGGTAGTCCAGCAAGCTCAACTGGCCCTCCTTGGGCAAGAGGAGAGTTATGAAGAGTGTCGAAAATATATTGTAGCAAGAAACAACGCTGTTACTGCAAATAAGGCGAGACGGAGATGTCAGAAAGTTGCAGATTGTGTAAATTTATAAAGTTAACATATATCTTACCACTCAGAGCTCACTCTGTGCCTGCAGTTTTATTTATGATGTGACAGCTGCACATTGTAGTTTTCTGATATTAACTCATATATTTAAACATTACAGTCAGGAATTGCATTCAGGTCTGACAATGTATGCATTTAGGTCTCACTAGCCAAATCAATGTTAAATGATTTTTATTAATCAAATGTTATCTGTGATAAATACCAATAGACTAGTCATTTCTAATCCGTGTTCTATTAGTTGCAATACCAGCAGTGTAAAACCAATCAACTGAATACATACAGGTTCCTGTGGTGGTGGTATGCACACACTTTGAGTTCTATTTCATTACTAACGTAAAGCTCAGCCAGGTTGCAGGTATCTCCTCATCTATCTATCTATCTATCTATCCATCCATCCATCCATCCATCCATCCATCCATCTATCTATCTTACTCAGAAACTCTGAACATAGGCTGGTCCACACTGGGTGCGCAGCATGTTTCCATGGTGACCTAACAGGGTTAAAAGAGCCACCTTTGTGACGATGAAACCACTTAATCTTGCTTCGTAGTACACCTCTTCTAATCTTAATATCACCATATTGTCAATATCAAGGTAAACTGATTTTTGTCAAAGTTTACTGGGACACAGGTTGTCCAGTTGTTATTAATATGGACGTACTGACCAACTGCCCTGTGCTCAGCATAGAAACAAAACTGTCTAACGTTATTGAACATGTGTGTTGTTTACAAGGATGTTTATTGTTATGCACAATAAAACTAAATGAACCAAGTTGCATACACAAAAATGACCAAGTAAACTATTTCACCCTGCTTTGCAGCAGCGGTCATCTTGCACGTCACAAAGGCACGACAGTCGTGAGTTCAAACAATCCCTAACATACTATTGCACCCTGACGCATGACTTGTTCTGGTGTTGTAGCAGCTTGACAGGTAAAGCAAAGCATGTATAAACCATATATTTTATTTGGTATTCCTTCACTAAAAGACAGGAGCAAACCTGCAACCACTTGTCTTCTTATGACTTCTGAAATAACAAATAGAAAGCATCATTTCAGGATTAATAAATTAGAAGACATCACCCTGAATTACTAACAATTTTTTAATCTTATGTACTTTTTTAAATGTTTATAAACGATCCAGGAACAAACCCAGTTGAAGTTCAGCACCAAATGATCCAGTGAGATCTCTGCATGCTTTGACAGTGAGACTACATCATTCACATTTTATTTTATCTTCCATACCGTCTAAGTTTTGACGCAATGCATCACATTTTTCTTTGAAGGAAAAGGGCGCAGGCACAAGCAAAAACAGCATCAGCCATATCAGGGCTGGATGGGTGTGGAAGGGTCCAGCCTTTTTCTCGGTGGGTGGAGGTACCAGCCTGCCTTCCCTTTGTACATCTTACATCTGGAACGGGCACATTTTTCCCCTCTTTTCCAAATAACATCTGTAGTTAAAAAGCCAGACAGGTAGTTAGACTTGATTGGTCATGGATGGATTTTCTCTCTCTTCTCCTTGTTTCTCTCCCTCTCTCTCGCTCTCCCTCCCTGCCTGTTTTTTTTTCTATTCTACAAAGCCCAGAGGCTAGTATTTCACTGATTACAGAGTCCCTCCATTTGAATGGTCGTTTGTGTATTGTCAGAACAAAGGGGCGAGCGGCCTCTGAAGAGGTGCTAGACAGGGGAATGGATTGGGCTCAGCGATTAGGATGAGTGGTACTGCAGGTTCAGGCTAGCTTACTAGAGCAAAAGCAGCTCAAGGAGGGACTCCACTCCAACTGCTGTGGGACCTTTTCGTGACTGGGAAAAGTGGATTTGTGTGCAGCAGCTGCGCTCCAGTGCAGCTTATTGTCGAACTTAAATTGTAAGGGAGAGCATCAGGAGTTTTATAGTGGACTAACTGACATCTTGTGTTGCTCTGGATTCATTGTCACTCTATCCTGATACTGCTGGAACCATTGTTGCCGTCAAGGTTCTTAATTCTGTGGAAAATGTTCATTATAATCTGGAAGGATTCAAAAACAAAAAAAATATGCAAGCAGTTAAGTGAAACAGCTGATCCTCTATAAATGAGACAGCATATACAATATTTGTCCTTTTCGTGAGGCTCCTCAGGTTTGGACATTTTTTGGCTAACAGGAAGTGATGCATAAAAACTTAGGGGCAAAGTCAAAATGACTAGCAGCCAAAAAAAAAGATTTTTCTGCTATGGTTCTTTCCTCTTTCGTCAAATGAATCGCAAATTTTGGCTCAGAAATGTACAAAATCACTGAACGTGCCTTTTAAAACTAGCACAGCTTTAGCCTGCCCTGAAATATGGCTACAGGAAAGTTTTTTCTCTACTTCCAAAGAAAGTTTTGAGTTAAAACAAAGTGAGAATTAGACAGAATGATGCACTTTTTAAACAATAATGCAGGTCTCCCACAATTTCAAAAATGATGTTATCATTACAGTGTTAATGAGTTACCACCATGAGACCAATCTGTTGCCACAACAAGAGCACAACATACCAGTTACACCTGAGGAAGTTCAGACAGCACAGTAATCAGATAAACATTAGCCTGACAGGTTTCGCCTTTGAACACTCACTTAGTACTTCTCACCCCTAACATGAAGGTAATAACCTGAAATCAAAGTCCTCATCAATGTGGGCGATTTTGGGTCACACTCTTGGTGGGCTTCAACATCCTTTTGATTCCAAAGCATCACCTTTTCAAAGCTGTTTTAAGCTCATTTTTAATTTACTTTGGGTCATTAAGGAGATCTATAAGCTACCATTCATCAAGGGTTCAAGATGCCTTTAAAACACAGCAGGGTCGTTAGGTGTTTCTAATAACTGCCAAATAATCACACATTTTGTGTGAATGAGTCAAACCTTCTGGCCAGTTTGAGAGTCTCACAGCAATTTTATGCCACATTGCAAACAACCAACCCCTTAATTTGGTAATTATGGCAGTCCAAGAATACAATTATGGGGTCGTTCAATTCAGGGAGGAGAAAGAAATTAAAGAGCTGACAAAAAAACACTTACATCATTTTACTTCCCAAACTTTCACCACCAGTCCACCCAGCTCTGACAGCTTATTATGTCATTAAGGCGCTCATATTGTTCAGCAAAAGTCTGAAAGCGGAACCTTTTTGATTACCTCTGCTCGTCCAAGTGTCCTGACATTTATCTGTCAAACACTGGCCAAAAACTCAGAGCACGCGGGGTCTGTCGGCTGATTGTTATTCAGTTGTAGCACTATGACACATTTTGGCACTTTGTCTTCACTGAGCAATGGCCAAAGAATCCATCCAAGCAAGAATAGTTTAGCGATGTCTTCAAAATGCATGTAGTCACATAAAGTTATTCCACGTGTTAGCAACAAGAGAGCCCGTACTTTTGTTTGTTTTTGAACAACGCCAGACTCCCCACTGGATGAGATGGAGCGAATCATCATTAATGTCAAACAGGCAACTGAAGTCAGTGGAAACATTAATATGTTCTACATGTACCGCGGTGCTCAGTGATGATTTGTTGAAGAGCGATGCTTGAATTTTCACCCTTCACTCCCGCTGCCTCCCCTCCAAACAGCACCCGCACCCAAATTCTCTGGCCTCTTCCCTTCAAGGCAAAACCTAAATGGCCCCTAATGACTCCATGCAAACAACGTGTGACGGGGGACAAATTACTGAAACACTTCCCGCTTTTTTATCTCCTCCCTCTCGTTCAGGTTAAACTTGAAAGATCTCAGAGGTAGCTGGTGCGTCCCTCCTCTGGCTCCTCTCTCTGTCACCCTCCACAATGTCAAGGTGTCACGACCCCCTTATGACCCGAACCCACGTCAGGCGTTGGGCTTCAGTAGCCTGCAGAAGGGCATGGCCGGCGGTGTGGAAAGGGCGATGAGTGTGTGTTTGCAGAGGCGGGGGTGGGGTCAGCGTATACTAATGGGGTGAGGCTGATTTCAGTGAGATGAGAGGAAGAGGGACGTCCTTTTTAGATCTCACATGCTTGTCAGCCTGTGACTTCTAGTTTTAAAAAAAGGCTTCTGGGTGGCTTATATGAGTCAGTAGTCGCCCCTCTGCATCAATCGCCTCACCTTGAGAACTGAATGGGACACATACACCCCCCCCCTGCACACACCACAACTCCCCACCCCTCCCTCTTGGCACCCCTCCTTTCCTTTAAGTCAATATGTCCGTGTCAGAGATGAAAGTGCAAAGTGGGAGGGACGCAGAGGGGGTCCTGACACTAATGTAGTACATTGGGCTTCACTTACTGATCTGCCAAGTTCTTTTGTCAAGCCCTAAATGCCTGCTAGGGTCCTTTGAACCGCCGAGCGCTTGCCCGCCCTCAGATGCCTTCTCCTTCAGCTTCAATGAGATATCCTCGGTGACATTCCCACAGTCCCGTCGCTGCGCACAGACAGGCGAGGTTCAAATTCAAAGACTTGAAAAGAGTCTGGGAGTCCTGTAAATAACATCATCTGCCACTTTGCAGCTATTAGGATAAAGTTCAAATTTGTTTTCATCTAAATTGAAATAGAACTGGCAAATGTGGCTGCAGAGGATCATTTGAGGCACCGTTTGAATCTGTGGTTTGAAGGCACTTTCATTGGCTGCCAAGCACAGCAAGCCAGGTAAACTAAGACTTTTAACTTGCTTGCTTGTTTTTCTCACTCCCTCGCTCTCATCAGCTAATCTCTGTGGGTAACCTTATCCCAACTCTTGAGTGGCTGCCCCCCCCCCCCGTGAGCCTCAGAAACTGGACTGTGAAACAGCTTTCCCCATTCATAAAGCTCACTCTTGCTATGCTCGACGAGCAGCGTGCTGCGTTCGATTGATGCTTACTGTTCTATCAATTTTCTTTTACTATTTCAAATGGTGTCAGCAGGAAACATATGGGGGCACCAAATCTTTTAACTGAAAGTATGAAAATGTGTTCCGCTATCTGCAATCCACATCTTAAGACCTCCATTTAAAGGGTCAGTTCACCCAAATTGGAAAAAAAACCAAAACAAAACTGAAGTGTCTGGATAATGCAGAACATGCAGTCAACAACGCAATCAGATATATAATTAAAAACCAGATATAATTAAAAAAGGACCTAAACTGCATGGCTTACTTATTTTTTTTATAAGCTACGTGAACCAAACATTCAAGCCACTACATATGAGGTATTTCCTTTATATACTTGTACTCACCTTGTATTGAGTCTAGTATCACTTTATTCTTCACATGCAAAAGTGACACAGGTTGTTATGTCTGTGGATTTGATACAAAACCTTCAACAGCTTAAAAAGCAAAGAGGGATGTGGACAAACATGGTGAAATGACAAGTGGGTCTTCAAAGGGCACAGAAAAGAGAAGCGAAGAGAATTTTTACATTTCAAGAATAATTCTGTCCGTTTAACTCCTGAGCTGTCAAAGCACATGATTCAGATCGTTCAGACAAGTGAGTGGCAGAACCATCCCCACTTTGACTTCCATTCCATTTTACCGCAGTGTTAAGACTGATGAAATGATTTTAAAAAAGTCGTCTTAAAAAGTGGGATCTTCCCTTTTGCCACGAGCAGAGATACATTTCCTCCTCCTTGTGACTCACAGGTGGCCACATCCGAGTCTGCTGCTGCGCTCAGTTGTGGATTTACAGTCATGCTCTGAGAAGTTTGTCACAAACATGTGCTTAAGAGGCGATGAGTGACTTCACAATGCTGGCTCTATCACAGTCAGCAGGGTAATTGCTGTTTATCATCCAGCCGTCTTTAAATCAGGTGTCAGGTGCCTTTATTTTTGGACTTTCAATTTACCGGCGGTGAGCAACAACTAATGTGAGACTTTGCTGATCAAAAAGAACCCAGAGACTCCTATTTGTAAAAAAAAAAAAAAAAATCATCAAATTATCCGTCTTGATAATTACTATTTGCTCATTTTTGCTGTGATTTCCCTCCCTCAGGCAGACAAGGTTAAATTAGTCACACTTTAAATGGCATTATACATCAGTTGTGTTACAGTGATTATTAAAGTGCACTGTGGTTGACAGGATCAAACCTTCTGGTTAGTACTCACAGACAACACAAATGGTTTTGTCAATTAACTTGTCACTGTAAATCGTAAACACTTTGAAATAAAAAAAGTCATAAATTAATATTTCCCAGATTACTGGATGGTTTTTGTTTACTTTGCTGTCTGTCTTATGTTGATCAGCAGCTGGAGCTCTTAGTCAAACACTCCTTTTCATTTCCCACTAAGCTCACTATAGGGGGCCCTTTGAAATCCCCAACATGGGAAGTTATGTATGTAATCATTTAGAATCATTTTGAATATCAATGGCGGAGGAATGCCGAGGATCCAGTTTTAATGGGACAATAAAGGCGAGCCACAAAGGTTTTCTTTTCTTTTTTAATGGCAGCAGGGATGTGGGCTCACTTTACTGCTGCCAGCTCGTAAACACATTCACACCTCTCTTTCATTTACATGCGGGATAAGTTATAGCACATTAATGAAAAAATTCGTGGTCCACTACCTGCATTTGAATGCTGTCTGGAAGAGCCGAGGCCAATCCACAAACCTGCAGCAGTTTAAAAAGCACAAATAACAGAGAGAGAAGCGGTTTCTGTAGCTGCTGCAACACGGTGTTTATTTTCACGGTAACAATACTATGATGATAGTGATTATTATTGTAATATAATCATATAGGCATTAAAGTGCTAAAAACTGAAAGTTAAAATATTGCTTGAAGGAAAAGCTGTGTTAAACGGAAACTTACTCAAAAAACTCGTCTAAATACAAATGAAAATATCACCACGTGCCTACAATTAGACTTATCTATTAAAGCAGGCTGTCTTGTCCATATCTTAACCAACACCAATTAAATATTTTCCCAGGTTGACATCAGAGGGAAACAAAAAAAATCTCATAATAGACACCAAAAAGCAGTTCGTCTCTTGTTCTTGTTCTTCTCTGTGCCGCGTTTTGCCCACCGAGAAAAAATCTTCTCCAAGCTGATGGTCTCTCCAAGATTACCCTATCAGGTGCAAACCGCTGACATGTTTCCACCCACCAACAACAAAAAAGCCTCTCTGTGCCCAAATCTCAAGCCGCAGACGCACAAACACCACTGACAGGCACTGCTGCGCCATCATCAACCCCCAAACCTCTCCAGGGATCCGCTGCTGCTGCTGTTGCTGCGATTTCCACACCACTTATTTTGAAAAACACAACTTTTTGTATGCTTGGATAAGATTGTTTGCTCTCTTTTAGCGACTTGTTTATGGTGGAAGGGCGTTCTATTATCCACCGCTTTTCCCTTTTCCACCGCAGCACTTAGGTAGAAAAAATGACCCATGCAAGGTGTAGAAATCCCCCGCAGGTACGGACGGAGCTGAGGAACCTGTGATCTCTGGAGCAGCAGGATTGGGATTGTGGGGAAACTTGGCCAAAGGTGCGCAAAGCTCGCAGGATATTTTTTTTTATTTTGAATGAGGGGATTTTTTTTTTTGCAGAGGTTAAATCCTGAATCCTTTCCACGCTTGGCACTGATTTACGGAGACGCCGCGGGATTTCGGGGAGCGGAGGAGACTGAGCAGAGAGAGAGAGAGAGAGAGAAAAGTCTTCTGGATAATTCCCCCCAACAAGGAAGCACCTAATGTTGCACCCCGTGACTCTGCTCCTGCTCTCCAGTGATCTGTCCTTACACTGGGATTCAAGCTCCTACTTACCCCCGGAGTTGTGTGCGTAAAGGACGCGCAGGAGAGCGAAAGCGAGAGGGGGGCGATTTCGCCAACCTTTCCTGGGGCTCTAAATCTGTGGAAGCAGGTGTATTTCAGGTGTATTTCTGCAAGTCAAGATGTCTCTACTACCTTCGAGATTCATATACGTGTAAGTGTTCTACATCTCAGTTTGCCTTTTGCACATTAAATCACGCATTCTTACCAATAGAAGTCGCCAAAAACTTCATATTTGCGCATTGCTTTCATCCAGGTAGGCTGCGTTTATTCTTCATGTAATTGCCTGTGTGATTCACTCCCCTCCTCTCTTCTCTCCCCCTCTTTCTCCACGTAGGTGTTTACATTTTCTGGTACTCTATTTCCAGCTACAGGTATGTTTACTCCCGTCTTCAGCTCCTTTGTGTGTGTGTGTGTGTGTGCGTGTGTGTTTTCGTGTTATTGTGCACATTTTTATCGTGAAAAAATGCTGATGGTGGGTACGGGTTAATGTCAGGGTGGTCCCTACAATATTAAACAAAGGATTGACTTGCTTCAATTAAACCCACATGAATTCATATTAATTAGGGCCCCGAAGAGAAAATAACCGCTGGACAATTTGCGAAAAAAGGAAATCAACGACGGATACTACAAAAGGGGGTAATAACAGGGCAATAAATGGACTGAGGGGACAGGAGATTATAACGATAATGTAACGCCACACAACGAAAATGTAAGAAACACACTCAACACTGGACCATAACGAAACTGGTTCCCCGTATTAATATTATCGCAGCATCTTTGCGGTCTAATACATAAGGTTATAAAGGCAGTGGTTGCTCTACATTGGCTATAAAGTGAGTAACGCAGAATGACTAAAACCCTCAGTGCTTATAAAGAACTATAAGCAATACGGCGCTGAGGAAAGTCTAACCTGAAGCGTAAAAGCTGTTTAGCGCACTTTACCAATACCTCCCACCAGTATGGTAACTTTTAATTAAAACCACGTTGTTTTTAATGTGGAGTTCAAGTAGCAGTTTCAGTATTTTACAACAGAATTGTGTAATAAATATTTTGATCCCCGGGGTTAAAAGTTTTTCTGTGAACAGATGGGCTCGTTTGGCGCTTGTTGCCTCACTTTTTTTTATTAGTTGCGTCTCACTTTGAACAGTAATGATTTGCAGGCATCCACTCACCTAATTGCGCGCTGTGATTCAGAGAAGATGCAGAGAGCCTGGTCCTTCACTCATAAAGCTATCTGATCACTTTATTGACATGACGTGTTTTCATCATAATAGTCCACGTGCCATTGTTTTAAATTAATTTTGTTGTTATGATCTTGAATATTAAAACAGCATAGACTGATTTAAAAAAAAAAAAAAAACACAGCAGGTTCGGTTTTTATCTAGCATCCACTTCTGGGATGCATTTCCAAGTATCCCACAGCTGGCAACTTTTTAATTGTAGTTTTTATGTAATTAGGTCTTTAACAGATTGCAATTATAGATTTACATTTTTGTCAGATAAAACTGAATCAAAGGCAGTTAGTGTTTGACCTTTTTAGACAAATAAAACTCTGCAAGAGGGCAAGTTTGTCTGTGAACTATATAAAATAAATTTTTATTGATTGCACAATTCTGGTGTTTTACTTTAAAAATTTGTTTTCCATTTAGTGCTGCTGGGATCACCTCGTCCTGGTCAGGGGGAGGTTAGTTCTCAGGGACAAAGAAACAGTTCTAACACCTGTTATTTCATTTTCTGATGGAAAAATATTGAAACCTTCAAAACTACACACTGCAGTGTTATGCAAGTCAGTGTACTCTGATTATTCCAAAGGAGACGAGGTAAACAAAGCCATAGTGTCAACTGACCACTCCAGTCCGTGCAGACAAGAATATGAGGTGGACTCATGCATGACATTTTCTGTTCCCCCCCCCCCTCCTGTTTTAATGTGTGATTGGCATGTTTTTAGTGGTGTAGAAAAAGTGAGATTAGATAAAGGTGTTCAACAAACAAAGGAAATGGCTCTTTTGAGTGCTTTCAGATTTGCAGATGATCAATGATGATAAAGAAAACGCAGGAATAGTCCTTTAATATCCTCCTGTGATTTTTGCCTCTGCATGCCGTTGGCCCATTCTGCTCCTCGGCGCTGCTACGAGCAGCTAATGGTGGCTCTTATGTGTCATGCTATGGTTGTGATTTCATGGGGAAAAACAACAGAAGCGACCACAGTTGGAAGTTAACTTTGAGTGCATTGCCAGCCTGAGAGAGTGCGCCATTCTCCATTTGTGTATGTGACCCTGTCTGTGTCTGTCAGGCAGATAGGAAGGTGTATCTTAGATGGATGCGACAACTAAGCTTCCTGGGTAAAGATGAGCGCCAGACTTTTGAAGTTTCAACCATATCCGTTTTCATGCTGTGCCTTTGAAGGAAGGAGACAGCGTGATAAAAAACTGTTGTTGCTCGTGCTCGCCTCGGCCATGTGCTTAGGCTTGTCCCTCCCTTGACGCAAAATGCAACTGTCTACCAAACACACCTTTGTGTTTGTTTAGAGATGGGGAGATTTGGGATAAATCCAGTAGCAGCCCAGTTAGGCCCCAATCTGTTGTGTGTTCTTTTTTTTTTTTCTTGCTCATTAGCTCTGAGCTTCATTTTGAGAGACCTGACAGCAGATGATGTTGATGACTGACTTTTGAAACATTTTTGTGTCTCATTTTTACACTTTTCTGGTGCACACGTGTTTAATTTTAAATCATCAAAAGTTGTAATCCAACCTCAGTTATTTTTTTTAAATATTCTGTGAAGTGTGGAGGTCACTTGTGAGTCATAGCCTACAATTTGAGTGGTACTGACGTCTTGGAGGAAAAGTCCTGTAGGTGACACCTTTTTCTTTGTTTGTTCAGCCGTTGTGGCTACTGCTGCTAGCTGCTCAGCTCTTACATGCATCATTTTCTGGAATCTTCCTCAGGAGCACCTTGTAGGCATCAAATGTTTAGAGCATCAAATGTGAAAGCTTCCATGAGCAGCAGTCTCTGATGTAAATGTGCCTTTTCATGCAGTAAAACTATTGTTTGAGTCCCAGTTGAGTTTCTAATATTAAGGAAATGGTTTAGCGTCACTGCAGTTGACTGTAGTAAAATAATATCTATTTATTGGAGGACAATGTGTGACATGACTGTCATGGCTGCACAGCTCCTTCATGGAGGTTGTGTCTGTCTAAATCTGTTTATATAAAAGTAGTTGGGCTGGAAACTATGGAGGAAAAATGGTAAAGCATTAGCTAATTTTGATCAATTTGCTTTGGGAAAAAAATGAATTACACAAATGAAAGCGTATAACGTCATCACAAATGCTAAGTTTTGTTACCATGAAGTCAGTTTTCACACCATAACACCATAAACTGAAGTCAGTTTTAACACCATAACTTTGTTGCATCAGTGGTATTTTCGATATCATTTTCTCTCTCTCTCTCTCTGATGCCAAAAGTAATGGGGCGTTTTTTCCTGCATGTCAAGATACAGAAGCCGTGTCCCAGTCCAGGGGCTGGAGCCTCCAAGGTCCACATTTCTAGACCAAATACGTCATAATGAGCCAACAAGTCCTTGATATTTCTATAGCCTGTCCAAATGTGGCAGAGAGAAGATTCCTAATGCTTTATCATAGAATCCTTTGGCCATTTGAGATAAAAAAAAAAAAAACTTGGCCGTTTTTGACATTGGAAGTTGATATCCACACTTTACATCAGTTTCTGGGACAGTGTTCTTAAAAGGATTAGGCACCTGAATTGGGTCATAACTTGTATGACACATGGTTCATGTTAGGAGTCTTGATAGGATTTGCTCACAGATTTGCAGAAGTTGTTAATTTTTCCTCTCTGAGTTTAAGGATTTGTTCTTCTGGGGTAACAGTTTTCCATCATGTTTGTCATTAATTTACTGAAGTCAGTGTAACAAGAACTTGGGGTATGTTATGTGTATATAATTAGCCACCTGAGAACAGCCACATAAAAAGCCATTACTGTGCAATTACCACACCATACAGCTGGGGAAATGGGATCTTGATGTGAACTGAGATTCCAGGGCTTCTGAAAGTATACGTTTCCTCTCCCTCTTCCACATGTTGGATGACACTATTGCTTTTCTGGACATGCTGTCAAAGTCAACTATTTCCGTTGCCTTTTATGTCAGGTCTAAGGTGACTCGTAAACAGCAGGCTAGTGAATTTTGAAGGGTGATTTGGACGATATGATACAAAAATCCTCCCGCATGAGTGTTTTTTGTGGCTCAAGGTGCCTCTTGCCATCTTTCAGCCTTGTCCTCCGCCTGCTGCACTACCTAATTTATGGACCCTACTTCGCCTGCAGGCAGATATTTGTTTGATGATAGTGCAACAGGTCTGGATGCTTCAGGTGTATAATTGCTAGTGGCTTGCTTGCTTGTGGAAATGGAGTACAGGTTTCTCAAGATCGCCTGAGGCACATAGTATACTGCTGTCTCAATACAAAGCAGCAGAAGGTTGCATTATAGGCTTTGCTCTTGTTCTGTGGGATTTTTACTCAAATGGTGATTTCATTAACACATACTGCAGTGCAGTTATCAGCTTGTAAATGCAATGCATATAAAATGCGCCAGCTGAACGCGAGAAACAAAACACTGAAATGCCACAGCCACATTTTCAATCTCAGTTTTTACTCCCTGAAGCATAATTTCTTTGACACAGCGCCCATAAAAGCAACAGCCACACATTACCAACAACACCTGTGCCATGATGATCTCTCACTGTCTGTTTTTCCCCTCTATCTTTCTTCATCTTCTCTCTCTCTCTGTCTCTCTCTTTTTCTCTCTTTCTGGGTATCCTCCTGTCTCTCTGTGCAGGAGTCCCAGCAGAGCTCTGCTGATTTCAGGTTTTACATCGAGAACCACACGAGGAACCCGGACGACTTGAGCCGCAAGCAGGTCCGGATCTATCAGCTCTACAGCAGAACCACGGGAAAACACGTCCAGATCTTAGGAAAGAAAGTCAACGCCAACGGAGATGATGGGGGCAAGTATGGTATGGGAGAACTCCTGTGCATTTCACTTGACACTTTAGTTAGTTTGTCATAACAGGATGAGAAATGAACACCATCTACCGTCTTGAGATTTTTTTCTCACTTCTGCAGCCACTGTTTACTGCCCTTTGTTTGGAGGTGGTTTTCCATGCTCTTTGTTTGGCCGGGGTAAAGTGGATGGTGACTTTTGGAAGCCACCAACTACTGGTTGGAATGGCTGGAAGCGTTATGAAATCACTGACCTTGCAATGGATGTTTACTGCAGCATTTAGGTATCCAGAGCAAGTCTATTTTTAACTTGTTAGATTTATAGGCCAACGGCGTGAATTTCTGCCAAAATTTCAAATATTGACCAAAAGTGACTTGTTAGTTTGCCATTCTGCAAAATGTTTATCGCTGTTGGTTTTTGAAAACATTTGCGATGAAAAACGAAATAGAACATGCAGGTGTTTTTCACAGAGATCGAGACTGTTGCTGCCTGTATTGAGAAGTGCAAATCTTACGGTTGTATTGTCCTTGAACTTGAAAGTGCAAGCTAAAGTTAAAACTAAATATATAATCTTTCATTTCCATCACTACATAGTGGTTTGCAATGGGCATTGTCACATTTAATGTTGGGTTTGGGCAAGCAGTGTGATTTGTGTGGAAGTGCTCCACGCTAATTTGAAAATGTTGTTGAATCTAACATTCTGAGATGCAATTTTCTGCTTTAGTGTATTCTTTTTGCTCTCTGTGTGGACTTGTTCACAAATTCAAATCATAACAAATGTGGCGGATGAGTAAATTGACGGTCAGTGAAGAACTCTTTGATGCTGTGGCACAAACACAAGGCAGCAGGACTTGGGGTGTACTTTCCTTCAGATATTTTGCTCATAACAGCTGACTCATGGCTGGAAAATTGCTGGTCTTGAATGCCTCTGAGTGAGTGTGTTCAGTCACAGATGCGCCGAGGCGAAGTTTCCTCGCTGCTTGTTAGAGCTTGAGTGGAAGCAGATCCAATTTTTCCCATGAGGCCTTGCCAATTCTACCCTCCGCCCCTCCTCCTCCCCCTCCTCCTTCTCCTCCTCCTCCTCCTCCTCCCCATCCAGCTGCAGTACCTGGCACCTGTGAACTCCTTTGCACTCACTAATAATGCTCAGGAAGACACTCTCCTTGCTCTAATCCTCCCTCAGTCACTACAGCTCCATGGAGGAGGTCCACAAAACACCACAGAAGAAATATGTTTCTTCAATGTAGAGCTTTATGACCACTAAGTCCATATCAGTGCAGCCAAAGTGTGGGTGTTATCATTCTTCTTAGGTATTAGTGTAGCATATTCATTACTTTTAAGAGAGTAGAACAATCTTTTTCCAGTACAATCCATTGTAAATGATGCCTGTTGTCCACTCAGAGCAGATAAGAGGTCACTGCAAAGGCTTTTAAACTGATAAATGCTGCTATGTGGACTTAACAACAGGAGTTTTCAGCTTCTTTGACAGGTGACCCCATGCCGGGGCCAAAAAATGCCTGTGGCCCGACAATGTTGGTATTTCACCAAGTTAGAAAACACTGCATTTGTTAAGAAGTCGCTGGAATTGGGATTTTTAGTTCTACTATTCATCAAATATTCTAAAATTTCTTTTATGTACCAACTATGGCTGCCAATCGAGTCTTGAGAAGTGTTTTAAGAAATAACCAGAGCACACAATATACAAAACATCACGGTGGCCACTCACTTGTTTTCTTGTGAATCCTGTTTTGCTAAAACCAAATCAACCTATTTCACATTTTAAACTCATTTTTTGTATATTTTAATGTCAGCACAGGAAAACTTGAAACACACAGAGGGCTTCCAACCAAATCCAAAATGTCCTGCTTATATGTTTAGAGATGCAGCAAAGATAGGGACTGGATGGGGTCATGGGCACAGGATTTCATACGATAGGGAGGGAAATAATGTTTGATCTGATGTTCGGGGTCGAGGCTTCATATTTGAGGTTGAATTCTGGGTCTCCACGCAAAGCCAGTGATGAGTGAGAAGGCCAAAGTGTTGTCAAATGACTCCTGATTTGACTTACAGAGCTGAAATATCTTTTTAAACATCATTCACCTTTTTGTCCTCCTCAAGGACCCTGAAAAGCTCCAGACTCATCTTTCTAGCAAAAAATAAATCAGAAATGCTTTTCGTCAGTTCACAACTAAGATGTACAAATGGAAATCCCTCAAAACAAGAGAAGGAGTGCCGTCTACCTTTGCTTCGTTTCACCTTTGAGACAGGTTTTCTTCTTCCCATTTTCCTCTCAAGGTTGGATTTAAGGGTGGAGCGAGGAGGAGGGGAGCTCCTTCTGCCCTCGAGCCCGTCCCATCCCCTTCGCCTTTTCTTCCTCTGCTCCCTTGAGCGCTACTGAATGGCCCTGTGTGTTAAACAAATGGATCATCTTAACTTTTTGATTGAGTGAGCACAGACTAAAGGGAACTTGAAACCTAATCCCGAGGGGCACATAACCGCTCCACAAATGTTTGGCAGATCTCTTTGCTGGTCGAAGGAGCGAGCAGAGACAAAGGTGACCTCGCGGGGGTTAACATTTACAATTGGGGGGGGGGTGGATAAAAGAGCCGCCATGATGTGTCTGGAGAGTGGATTACTGCTGTGTCAGGTTGAAGTGATGGTAGCATTGTTGTTTTGCTGCCTATATGGTGATGAATAAAGAAAGTTATGCAGTTGATATACCTCCAAAAGACTTGAATGATTTGCTCCTGAGACCCATAGTTCATCTCTTTTAGTTGCTGTGTGTTTTTTTGTTTTTTGTTAGAAAACAAGCCAAAACAGCATCATTTTCCATATTCATGTGAAAACGTTCATACAGTGTTTGTCAAGTCAGAATCGCTAATTTATATGTTCAGGATCTTACAGGATTTTGTTCATTTGTGATTTGTTATCCTTAATGTGATTAAAGGTAATTTAGTCTTCAAAGTCAGATTAGTGGTTGACGAGTATGGTGGAAAATATGATGAAAAATTATAACATCTTCATGAGTTTCATAAGCCTAAAATACTGTAGTGTGATACTTAGCGCACATTGTAGGCTAAGTCATTAGGTTTTCGTTGTGTGGCAAAGCTCTGTGTTTGCCCCTCAAATGTCGCATCTTCAGTTTCCTCTTTCACAGGATTTAAAATTAATTATGATTATTTTTAGGTTTGTTTGATTGGAGGGGAATCTTTAAATAATGTTTACGTGAGTGGAAAAACATTAACAGAATGTGCTTTTTCTTCTCCTTTCCAGCTCTTCTTGTTGTCGAGACAGAGACCTTCGGGAGCCACATTCGAATAAAAGGAAAAGAGAGCGAACATTACATTTGCATGAACGAGAAGGGTAAAATAGTTGGAAGGGTGAGTATCCTTTGGTTGTCATTTCTGATTCTCTTGCCAAAATTTTCGCTGACAAGATTAAATTGCTACTTTCTAATATCAAACTTTTAAACAGAGCTCTTAGTCCAGGCTGAGTGGAACACAGCCTCAGATCTACTTCCTCCTGCTGTTTTTGTACACCCTAACAAAACCCCTTTGATAACTCACAGCCCTTCTTCCATTACGTAATCGGCCTACTCCTTTGACATTCGATCAGTCAATTACAGACTGCAATCACCACAATGCATTGAGAGACTAATGGTCACTTAGGAGGAATGCCATTGCAATTATATCAGTCACACCAGGTGGCCCAAAGCGCGGGACGACTGCATGTGACTCTGCGAACGGCCGCCCCGATATGGGAAAGAAGTTAATATTTGAAAACGTACACTGTGGAGGCACATGTGTGATTTTGTTGTATTAATAACTCATGCTGTCAGCATCAGTGGGGCTGTAGTAATTCACATAAGTTTTCACTCTCTCATCACCGTCATCTGTTAGAGACATGCATTTTGAATTTCAGTTGCTGGGGCCTCATTTGTTTTGTTTTTAAAAAAATGTACTTTTAACTTTTAAACCACTGTTGGATTATTTTTTTAAAAATCGGATAAACTGACGTTTAAATCACTGATTGTTGGTGGCTTTTAGCTTCGGTTGTACTGTAAATCACAGAAATGCCCTCACCGCCATGTAGATAAGCAGATATGAAGTCAATGAATATGAATTTATTGTCCAGTATCTTGCAGCAACAGTTTGACATTTTGGGAGATTTACCTTTCATGCAGACAGTTAGAAGAGGAGATTGATACCACTCTTTGATCGATCCATTAATTATAAAGACGTACTGGCCAGTCTTTCCATTTAGATAAGCTAACCATTTCCTGGTTCTCATTACAGACTTGACCTACAAACATTAATATGGAATTTCTCTGTTTCGACAGGAAAGGCAATAAAGAAAACAAAGAAGAAAAAATAAGCAAATTAAAGATTTTTCTCAGTTATTAAAAGAGTCTGATAGGGCACAAATATGACAACAGAACAGTAGAGAGTAAAAGCCTGCAGGTTAGCTCACTAGTCGTGTAAAAGTTTACAATGAATAACATCAGTTTATGCCAGGTTTATCTTTTCAATCATGATTCAAAACTTTCACTTGCCTTTATGTATCTGTTATCTTCTTAATGCCATTTGTTTCATAATCACACATTTCCAGTGAGGGAAAATTCATGTTCTCAACACGTAATCAGCATTTTTAGAATTTGTGCTATTTTAAAACATAATGGAAAAACTATTCTGAGCAGCAATACACTGATGCAACATAAATAAGCCAGAATGTTAAAAACAGATGTTGCCGTGCTGCCATATCAATAATTAATTAATGTCCTATTTGTTTTCCTTCTTTCAGCCCGATGGAAGGAAGCAGGAGTGCGTCTTTGTCGAGGAATTCCTGGAGAACAACTACACGGCTCTCGTGTCAGCCAAGTACAAAGGATGGTACCTTGGCTTCAACAGGAAGGGTCGGCCCAAGAAAGGATCGCGGACCACGCAGCGGCAACAGGAAGTCCACTTCATGAAGCGCCAGCCGAAGGGCAGGCTGGATCCACTGGAGGAGTTTCGTTTCACCCCAGTAACTAAGCGGACACGAAGGGCTCGGCGGTTAAAACCCAACTCCAAGAGGAACTGATGGGACCAATGGGACAGCACTAATTTTCCTCGGGAGGGAAAAAACTGTATCTGAAAATCCCAAGCTTCTTGTCTTAAAAGAATCACCTTAAAGACTTCACTTCTCTAAAAGTAAGACAGACAAAAAAAAAAACAAAAAAAAGGCAAAGATGTTTTATTTTTGTATTTCAGGATGACTGAATTTTTCCTAACTCTTGGATTCTTCTGGGTTGATGTCAATGTGCTAACGTGTCTGTCATTTGTTATTTATACTGGATAAACTAAAGGACGTCTGAGAGAATTCCTGTCGCTGTCATCCTCAGCTACGTTTGAACTGCAAGCTGAAGGCATGCTTTCTTTTTGACAATGGGGGCTGAAGCAGGAGCTGACGCAATGTTATAAAAATCAGCCAACTAGAGATTTATTGGAATACCTGTCGGTTTTGTTTGTGTTGCCCTTCACAACGCGGATCCCATACTTTCCACTGGAATCAGACACCATGGAGATGAAATGGAGAGAGGTGGCAGCCACAGGTGACACTGTGCTGCCAGGATAACTGTGTAGCTTCGAGTGCAATATTTTTACAGGTCTCCCTCTCTTTCTCTTCCTCTTCTTTTTTTCCGTACATCTCTCAACCTCAGCTTCACTCACGGCTCCTGGAATGCGCCGCGCTCTCCGACTGCCGTGCGTGATTTCCTTTCCATTTCCATGCAGCCTGTGATTCAGCTAAAACTCGACATGCTTTGACTAGTCAGGCACTAGCTAGTTAAAACACTACAAAAACACAGTACAAACACATATAACAGCAAACGTGATCCGTAAGTCTTCCAACTTCATCTCGCTCGGGAGACGGATGTGTCTGCCCCTTGGACTCGCTTTCCAGCAGCTCTTCCCGACATGTGGTAAAGTTGTTCCAGAAAAGGATGCCTTAATTCTTCTAGCGTGAGCAAGCTAATATTTTGGGGTTGGTGATGAAGATGTCCTCTACCTCCTTGTTCTTTTTGTTTATCTTTACCTAGTCTGACAGTCTGTCTGTGTTCATCTCAAGAACCTTTCAGTTGACACTGTGCTGATCTGAGCTCTTTTTCATTTTTTTTTTTGCCCCAATTTCCAAAATCATCTTTTGGCTGCGAGCTCATCTTCGCTGCTTTCACTCTCACTGGATGAAAGTCTCAAAGATGCTTTTGGGAAAGCTTAGCTCCGTGCCTGTTTGTCAGATCAGTGATCCACAGACAGGTGTACTGTAGCTCCAGCCAACTCTGATCACTTCATAAACACACATTTGACAACTCCAGCTCCTCCTGGATTCTGGGAACATTTTCTGCGACATGTGGTAGTTTGTGTCTGAATCATAAAGGGGAAAAGTCTGTGCTTCTGTCACTCCTTCTCTCACTGACAACAAAGTCCAGCCCCTTTTTCACCAGTAGTATGTATTCACCTGTCTGTTGGCAGGTTTTTGTATGAGTTGCTACTAACAACATGACACATTTATGACTTTTTTTAAACAAATGTAAGCAAAAATAATTTTATGACTATTATTAAGATATTTATTGCCTCCCTTTGTAAATAAAATGTGATGAGTTTTATTTGGCCTCTGTTAATAAAATGAGGACTATATTTTAAAAAAAGGGCCTATTTTATGTCTTTATTGCACTGCGGAAAAAAGTAAAAGTGCTTTTATGTCCTGGTTTAGACTGGAATTTTACGATGTGCACACTGAATATCATACTGCCTAAAAGAGAAATGCTGCAGGTAGCGATTGGTTGGACATAGAGTACATTCCCTTCTCTGCATACTGCCAAGGTATGCATTTTTATATACAAACCCCAAGTGTGAGGACTGCTTTTAAGGTCAGTGGTTTTTAAATTGAGAAAGGCCTATTGCAAAATCTTTGAACGCTTTTTATATCACTGAGAGTTCACGGTTGGTGCTTTTTTTAAACACTGTTATCATTATGTAATTACAAAAGGTGATTTTGGCAAAGAAAGTAACATTTTATCCTTGTATGTGTTCTTTTTTGGCATCAAAAATGGACATACACATGTATTGATGAAACAGGATTAAACGCTGCATCATCAAACACATCATGGCTGTGGTGAGTGGCACAGATATCACGAGACACACACACACACACACAAACACACAAAAATACTTCATATTATTTGTCAAAGAGTGACGAAGATGAGCTGTACTTTTGCTAACGTTTGAGCACTTAAAAAAACACCTTTACTTTGATGTGAACGCTCTGTTCTCCAGACCAGTAAACATACAATATTTTAGACATTTTTCCATCTTTTAAAAGTGCTAAAGGAATGTGGAGTAGCACGTCTTACAATGCTGTGCGCTGGAATGATGTTTACAGTAACTGTCAGACTGAAAGATGGTGGCTTTGAGGGGGAAAAAATACTTCTGTTTAAATTCCTAGCGATGCTATCAGGTCCCCCCACATCCCATCTCATCCATCCACTCCACTCAGGTAGTTACCTCCAACAGACACAGAAGTCCCCCGTTCATGTGTCATGAGATTTTGGACGTCTGGCCTGCTTTTAAAGGTGGAGACATAGTGTTTGATGTGTGACCCAGTATTTCACCATTAAGATAATGGATCATCGCTGAAGCTCCTGCTCGTGTGGGCAGGGGGAACAGTGAGAGAAGCAGCAGAGACGTCTGCAGGATTTCATGTTTTATGTCTCGTCATCCTGTCATCTTCTCTTTCAATTGCTTATTGTCTCCTATCTGCTGCCACAACCACAGACAAGAACGTGTATTAAATGTGTCCTAGCAACATGGATTAAAACAGCAAGAAATAAATACTTCTATGGCACTGTTTTCTATGATCGCCAAAGTTTTGTCCCATGCATTGCCGTCTGTGGATATTACTGAAGGACTGGGAGTTGAAATCAGTCTTGTACATGGTCAAGGAATTTTTTCAATGCAACTTTCGAAACCCTCCAAATTCTATTTATGTGAGCAAGAAGCTTTTTTTTTTCACATCCACATACTTCAAACCTGACCAAGCACAGCCAAACTGCATCTGGGTATATTGACATTTAAACGAGCACCGATGGTTTCCAACGTGTCGGCCGATTCGCAATAAGGAGACGACATTTTTGCATAAGCCTCCCGCTAAGCTTTTCTCTGACTCAACCTTTGATCATTGGAGGCTAGATGGTCTTGGAACTGGACCAATAACTTCAAAATGAAACATAGAATTCCCTTTTGCAAAGCCCAGCCCCTTTTCAAAGGAGGTGGAATCTTTAAATGCAGTCCTGCTTGCCAAGTAGTTTATATTCTATTATTAGAGAATTTCAGCACAGTGAAAGTGCACAATGGATACAGTATGACCAGAGAGCAGTGTCAATTCAAAGAAAAACTATGTGGTTCTGCATAATTTATAAAAATTTTAGTGGAACAACCAAAAGTGGTTCTTTGGCCTTGAGATCAGCAACCACACACTTAACAATCAGCCCTGTCAACAGAAATTTGTTCTGTTTGACACATGAAACAAGTTTTGTCTCTCTGGATATTACTGAAATTGTCCCTCAAGGTCAGTGAAAAACAAAACTCCCAACGCCAAACAAAATAGAGTTCAAGCTATAATATACCTTGTGTCATTACATGTAGTTTCACGTCACGTCATTTACTGTCAAAACAGAATTTCTGCTGCCGCCCTTCTAACTCACGCTAAAAACTAAACCACAGTCGACTGGTCGCCTTTTATGACTGTGAAATCCACAGGGGAAACACTGTGATTCTCAAAGCATTTTTGAACTCATGGCTGAGTTGTGTTTTGACAGGATTACAAATGTGCTTACTGTACATACGGTTTCTGGAAAGCCAGACCTCTTCTGTGTTCTCCCCATAACAACATGTGGCCAGAGTGTTATGAATAAGGGTCAAAATAAAGGTCAGTATGTGCAAAAGTGTCAGCCCAACGGCATCTTATTCCAGCTCGATATGTAATATTGATTTTTAAAATCCAATCAAAGCTTCGGTCCATACAAATTATGGACCGAAGCTTTGATTGGATGTTGCCGTGCTCTCAAAAACGGACAGTACATTCAACCTACATGACTGAAACACTTTGTGAACACTGTGCACTGAAATATGGGCGTAAAGTTTAATAGACAAAGGTCTTTAGAGGCAGGGAGGGTCACAAATGATGCTATCAAGTTGCATTTTGGATCAAGTAAGGTTTTGAAGATTCACTCAATAATAAAAGTCAGCATATCTCATCTTCAGCTGCTTCGTGCAACATTTAATTGCTTGAGTAAATGTATTCTAACCTTATCTCACAACACCATTAACTTTCATGACATTTTACAGCTGCTGGAAACCCCCCTACATCTGGGACCATCCTGGATCTGACTACATCAGGAATTACATCTGTGCTGATGTCTTAGATTGAAAGGTAAAGTGATCTGTCAATCATATTTGCGCACACGCAGCAGAAGTAACAGAAGTATAAACAGTAGTCGATGCAGCAATTCTATGTAACTCCATGTATGTTGAGCTTCTGCACTGTAAGTAACAAATTTTGATTAGTGATGTGCCAATAGAAGGAATATATTACAATTTGGTCATGTACAAAAACACAAAGACTGAATATTCATACAACTGCATTTATACACAAACCCCAAGTCTTGAATTAACTCTTTTAAAACATTTTTTTGTTTAGAATAAATTGGAGGTTTTAAATGGGCAGCGGCAACATTTATACAACAATATACAACAAGAAGAAACACTGAGAAAGGCTCATACCACGTGCTGTTTGAAATCTAAACTGTTTGAACACATTGACTGATCACTTGGCACCAAAGTTGCAAACTCTTTTCTTTTCATTGACGCCTTTGAATCATGACTTTTACTTGCTGCATTGCCATGTCTGTTGGGTAAGGTTGCAGGAGTAAACGGGCAGCGATGAACCCGAGAAACCACATGTAAACATACAAAAAAAGCACCTCCATCTCTCTTTCACATGTACACAAACACACACAGACACTGCAGTCAGGCCCTGTCCCAGCATCAACAGATGCCAGGTGACACAGCTCATTAACTTCTCCTTTCTCCTATTCTTCTGGCTCCTCATTGTCTTGAGATATGAGATGAGCCTTTGTTGAGAGTTTTGCCCCCTTTTCTCTCGGCCAGGCAGGGCCCGTAATTAGTGCTTTGCGCTGGGCGTACTTTCTCACAGGGCTACGACACAATTAATCAGCACTTTCCCACCAATGGGCAGTAGCCGCTTGGTTCTATCAAGGCCAAATTTTTAAGTTGTGACGCCTTTTTTCCAGTCATGGAAATATCAGGGCACAATAATGATTTTTAAGAATAGATGTCACATTTATGTGATGATAGTTCAATGGACGCATTACACAGTTTTAATCTTTAGGATAAAGTCAGGTGTTATCTGAAAATACTTTTTGCGGTTTCTGTGTAAGCACCAGATTTTGGGGGTTTGTTCCTGAAAAGTAATTTGTGAGTTTAGACTATAACTCGAGAGCTTTTGTAAATCATATTAGTTCAGCAAGCTGCAACTTAATTGACATTTCAACAGTCCAATCTCCACCCTTCTGGATCTCCACATAAAATAACGCTACAAATGCTGTTTGGCTCAGATGTATTTGTGACATATGGGAGCTTATTTTGATTTGTCTTCTAATTTAAGGTTTTTTGTTGACACCAAACTGATAGCACTATCTGACTTTAAGCTCTGATTCTGTTAGATGATAAATCGTTGTCTGCTTTCTCATTATCATACCCATCATCTCATACAATATCATCCTCTGTAGTTATTAGTTTGTTTATCTTGTTAAATCTGTGATCTTTGCTTGGTTATTATCAGAACCGCAGGGCTGTCACAGCTCTTTCAAAACAGAGCTTTTGATGATTTTGTTTGCAAAATAGCAAAACCCAGATGAGCAGCGACTACACGATGTGTGTTCATATAAATAAAACAGTCAAAAAGACAAGGAAAGACAGAGAATTACATAGATAGTCATCGATGATGCAGCACATCGCTTCAATCAATCAGTAAATCAATCAATAAATCACTTCAACAAGGGAGTTAAATCTGCTCACTTAAACCTACTCAGCTCAGAATGAAAAATAGACAGGAAAATACAAGAAATTTAAAAAGAGATGCAAAATTACAAATTTAACGAAAGAATGAGAAAAATCTGCTTTGCAGCTTTGAGCCACACTGAAGGGAAGAAGCCAGACGAATGTTAAATGTCTCTGTTGTGCAGGACGGCTGCCTGGCTGCCGCACACGAGACAAAGTCATTTCACAATCAAGGGCTGTAAATCATGATTAATGAACTACCTGGCAAAGATGAATCACGGCAAGTGTCATTTTTTCATATATTAATTAGATTTAGAACGTGAATGTGGTTATATTTATTTAATCTGTAGATGTACAAAATCTCTTTGTCTTCGTGCTTCTACATATTAAACTTGATAATTTGATAATTAAAATTTTATTTCTTCTTCTTGTGTTGCAGTTGTTTTCAGTCACAGTATATGATGCAGAGATTACTGAAGCCAGTAGGTACTTGGATAGGATAGAGGATGTTCACAGTGGGGAAGCTGGCAGGGACCTACAGTTGATTTTTGCCCCACAACCCCCTAGTGGCTTAACTTGGTCCCATGAAGCTCTGAGTCTCCACCAAAGTCCAAAAGATATAAAACAACACAAATAGTATGGCCTGCCTACAGAAACATGGCAAAAACAGGCAACTGTAGTATAATTTGGGTATATTATCTAACAAGGGTTTAATGTTGAAAAAAAAAAACACTCATGCAGACCTTTCACCTGAGGTCGAAACACAGGTCCTTTGCTGCTAATCTAACATATGTTTTCATGAGCCAAGACAAGCAACCCTGCCACGGTGGCCGCTGTCCAAAACTAATGATGTCAAGTGATTCCCTCAAACAGAATCCCTTTTAAAATAGAATGAAAGAGGCAGAGAGGGAGGGAAGTGCAGGGGTTTGTGGTGGTCCAGTGAGGGGAGGCAGTTGAAGAGGAAGTGGGGGGGGGCAGGTTGAAGCAAAGAAGAAGACTGAGACGACCCCTGCATTGTGAAAAAAAACACTCTACTTGGTTCATCTCAGAGACCCTTCCAGCTACTTCCTGTGCCAAATCTTACCCCTCGCCACTATCATATCACTGTACAAAGAGAAAAGGGCTCACTTTTTATTTACGCCGTTGTTACTGCCAGAATATTGTTTTTAATTGCTGTCCTGGATTCCCTGCTGCGGTATAGGATGAGTCTGAGACGATTACTCAAAGTAATAGAGCATAATGATGTCTCGGAATGGCCCCTGAAGCTCAGGTCAGGGGTTGGACAATGTGAACATTCAGCTACTTAGCTTCCTTTGCAACTTTGTGACAAAATCTGTTTGCCCAACACCAATTAAGATGCCTCTATGTGCGCTCTGGTCAATGGGTTTGACGGAGGGGGTCGTCCAACGAGTTGACATGTCCCTGAGCACGAACAAGCTGGCCTGTGTCCTTGCCTCAATAATTGGTGTCCCTTGCAACGTGCCGCTTCCCAGGGCTGTCCTTTGTGTCCCAATGGCAGTCCTAAATGAGGGGAGTCAGGGCTTTAATGGGACTCCTGTTAGTTTTAAACAAACACAGGGCGACCCCCTACTGTTCAGCATGTTGCATTGAACAGCTGGGAGTCCACGGGCCTCTCACTTGGGAGCCGGCAACCCCCACAGGGGCCCAAGGACCGCTACCCACTCCCCATTGTGCCTCTGATGACATCCTCTCAGGAGCTCGACACTAATTCTGTGTTCACGCCGCGAGCAGCTACATCGGCGTTCTACTTTTCAGTGGTCTGATTGCAAGGTGTGGTGCCAACAGAGACAGAGAAAGGCAGAACGTCATGCAGTATGTCTACCAAAAGTTTTCCTCAGACACAGCTCGTGCTCAGTGTCTGAGGAAAACTTTTGGTAGACATTGACACATGGATTTCTTTTGTTTCTCACTTCTTGCTCTGCCATCACACGTCATCAGGCAACCTTGTACCATGCACCTGTAGCAAAGTGATTTTAAATTGTCAAAAAATCTGTAGCTGAGTCCATGGATGGATCACTGAATGGGCCTGGAAGGCATAGGCCCATAGTCACAATTGGTGTGGAGACCCAAAATCCAGTGCCTGTTGTTAATATTTCACGTTTCAGAGAGTTCAATCAACTGCAGGGTTGTCCTGTCCATGCATTTTTCTCTTCTCTTCTCCATGGGTTTCCTCTGAGGTTTTGCATAACAATTTTTTGAACTGGTTTCCTGTGCAAGGTAGGAATAAGTGTCAGTGCCCCGAGGTTGATTGTCTAGTGATCTGTCCAGAACTGAATTCTACATTATTTCAATCGTAGATTATAAGGAGCACAATTAAAGTTGCAGTGCATGGCTTTTGGCCTTGAGACGGAAAGTTTATTGTGATCTTCACCTCAGTCAAGTTCATGCCCCAGTGTTTCAGTCAGTCATCTTGATGGCAACATCCCGCCATAGGCCGATGAAACCTGCTACAGTGAGTACAGCTGAGGTAGACAGTCGGCAAATGTAGGACCATGCAGCAAAAAGAAAGAAAGAAAAAAAAGTTAAAGTTCACTTTCCTTCTCCAAACAGACAACTGAAAGTTCACTTTTGTGTTTGGTTTTTATGTCTTTTCCTTAATATCAGCAAAAAAGCTCACTTCAATCATACGATGACTTAATATGTGAAACACAACCTGAACATCTTGTTCAGTCATTGTTTGTTCAAGTTGTAAACTTTGCTCCCTGCATCTTTAATTATTCTTCACAGTGTCTTGAATTTCAGCTTTTAAGCTCCTTGATTTGCTGGGAAAGGAACGTTGTGGCTCCTCGTCTGAATTTCATTGAGAAAGCGGGGAGGATTTGTCAATGGGGCTCTTGAGTGCAGTGTTGATGTTGTGTGGCTAATGTGTTTGCGCTGGCTGTGATAGAGGGGATTAGCTCCTTTGTGGTGGTCTGCTGGGACCGCAGACTACTGGACTTTGAAAGCATACTTGCCAACTTACTCACAGGCAAATCAAAGCCTGTGAAAAATCGTTCCCTCAGCACCTAGTTGACTGGCTGACCTCTGTGTCGGAAAAGGTACAAGCGTAAACACACACACACACACACACACTAAGCCTCATCAGAGTCTGTACCTCATAATGTTTGTAGAACGGCTGAGGGTCAAGGTGACAGATGGCAAACATCAAATAAATCTTCTTTAAGGTGATCGCCCACTAACTAGTCAGACAACAATTAACCTGCCTCCTCTGATAGGTCAACACGAGAGCAACAACAGTTTTTCTTCTGTTGAAGTGGTTTTATAACTACAGACGGCACAACACATATACTTTTAATTTCATTCTCATTCATTCTCTCAGTTACTTTTGTTTTGAAAAAAAAAATGTGTTTTATAAATTGGAAATTCACAAATAATCCTGAAATAATATTCTTCCATAAGTCCAGTCCAGTCACTCCATAGAAAAAGTACAAATATTAGCATTTGAATTAAATGTCCCATAAATACATTTAGAGAGTACAAATCATTCAGAATGGAAATGCTTCTCTGCTTGCACTCGAGTTTTCTAAGGAGAAGTGTTTTTTTCCCCCATCTTTTCATTATCCATCACTAACTGCAACTTAACTCTATGAAAGCACCGTGACAAAAGCCTCCACACCCACACACAAACACTCATACATGACCTCTGTGATGCCCCTGCCAGTGTGTTTACAGTAAACTGAACCAGTCCTAAGTGTACCCCACAAAGGACCCTGCAGTCTTTGTTTTCTAGCACACTCCCAGAAGTCTCTGTGAGGATGAAACAGAGATATGAGCAGCTAGAGTTACCTCTTAATGAAACGTATCAACGCCACCAATCACAGCAACGCAGGCTGCCAATAGCACTCCGCCACGACTGGACGAGCTCTGGGAGGGCGAGAAGGAAGAAAGTCTTCAACACGACAAAAGAGCTATTCATCTACAGTGATCAGACCTGAGCAAAAAGGTGTTTGAGAATGAAATGTACTTTGGATGCTTTGTTTTCCAAATATGCACTTTGTCGGGTATTGATAACGGCAAGAAGTACAATAAGTTCACACACACTCAGTGTAGTAATTTGGTGGCTAAGGCTCCACACTGATCTCAGTTGGTCAGGATAGACCTTTTTTTTGTACCTTCTTTGACACTTAGTTTCTCCAGTTTTTCAACTTTGATTTAAAGTTGGACTAATTTATGTCAATAATCTAAGTCAACTAGGGTCTTTCAGCTCATTGTTTTGGTTTATCGTTTGTCATAGTAGGAAAAGCACAGATGTCATATCAGTAATGATGATGGGATGGTAAAATGTTATTAGTGAAAAAGCCTCCTTGTGTTTGCCATTTGAACCTCCTGGCAAAGAAATACTTTAACTCTAGAACAGTTAGTCCTTCCTGAGAACCAGTTTGGATCAGTGACTTTTTAAGTCTGAAGCCCAGGACTAAGTTAAATGATTCATTTTGAATCACCATTACTTAGTTCTTGTTAGTAGAGTCTGCTCATCAAAGCTAGAACAGAGCAATAACATATAGATATACCCATAAACAGATGCACTTGGTTAACCAAATAGTTTAAGTTGCTTTACCTTGATCACATGTTTACTGCTCTTTAGTTGTCATGGAAGATATATTTACACCAAATGTTTTGCAGAAATGTTCAGCAGAAGCATTTTGGACATTTTGTTTGCTGATAAGGTTCTCAAATGTGTGAATTTGTAAGCAAAAATGAATGTTTTATTAGCAGCGGTTTGCATCTAACCTCTCATATGGAGAGCAAAGGTCAAGGGTGTAATGTTCTGGCAAAATATGTAACAAATGTGCATAATCATATACGGTATATCACACATAGTGGAAAAAAAAGCACCTTGCTCATTTTGGCAGCTCATGTGAAACCTTAGATAGTGAGATAAAGAAAGGAATGCCAATGTTTATTATTGTAGCAGCTGAATCATCTGAAAAATTGTCTCTATCTTTTCCAAAGCCAGAGTCTTCATGTAGTTTCGCAGCTTAATAATATTCTGCAAGATCGAGCCTCTTCAGGGAAATTCCCAAACAATGCTGAAATCACACAGTCTGTTGTAATGGGGCAAGAGTTATTACAGCTATTTTGCAGCTGTGGGACAAAAACCACAAAGAAAGAATGAAAAGAATGCTTATTTTCTTATTGACAGCCAGGAGATTTTAAAATAAATACAGCAGCATTTTAAAAAGTTTCAAAGCCAAGAGGATCACAATATCTCAGTGTATATCTCAGTCAACTCAGTGTATATTAAAACCTTATGAATTTTTAACTTTAATAAAAGTTAGAGAAAAAAATGCAGGAGACTTTTTTCTTGCACATCAAAATTGCTGCATTGGAGTGTTTAACTCTTTTCAGTTTCCATCAGTATTGCTGCTTCTTCATTTTCAGTGATAAATCCAGGTTTTTCAACACAATTGACTGAGTAACTGATTTCTGCCTCACAGTTTCTTCTGTTTCTATACATTATGGTGCACAAAAAGTGACAAATGCATCCTAAAGTGAGCACCGATGCCTGTTCAACAACCTTCAGAGATGAAAAATTACAGCCAATATGGAGGTGCCAAATACTGCAGTTGCTCCAATAGCCACTTGAGACTGGCTCCAAAAGTCGAATCCCATAGACCTCTATGTTAAAATGTCTAACTTTACACCATGTTTACAGTCTGGTACAAAAAAGGGGTTCTAGTCTTGACAGCTAATTTGCCCCATGTATGGCAACTGCACTGGCATACATACTCAGTTCCTTAAATTACATTATGGCTTTAAGTTGTAAACAACTAAAGGTTTCAGTTAGAGATAGCTGTCTACAAAATAAACACCTTTACAAACCAGACACATAAATCATTTTTTACTCTGACTAAGGGTGTAAAAATAATGCAACCGTGTTTTTTTCAAGACAATAAATATTCTTCTCACTTTTTAACTTGTTGCTTGGTTGCCACAGCAACCAGTTACATTTTTTGATAAAGCAATCCAGTGCATTGTGAGAATTGCAGACACTGCTGGAACACATCACTGACCAATCACTTTGGTTGGATGATGTATAATAAGCTGTGTGGTCTGACCGAGCACATTAGGCTTCATAAGGGAGGAAAATGGCTCTGAAAGTATGACAGGTATGATAAACCTTTCTCTAAATGTAGTCCAGTTGGAATTCACATCTAAATAAAACACAGACGAACATGTTGCTACAGGTGACAAATAAAATAAACTGGTGAGAGTTTAGCAAAAATGAAGAGCCTGTTTCCAAACAGCTCTGTATGAAGTCATGGTAACTATCACAGGCGCCGACACCAGAAATACCAGCGTCTTTTTATAGCTGAAGATGATGATTTTATATTTTACTGCTGTACCTCTTCAACTGTAAAATATCCACTGAGCACTAGAGCAGGTCATCTCTGTGTGGTGAAGCTCTGAAACAATGCAGGGACCATCAGCGTCACCAATCTCAGGAGGCTTCCAGTAACCAGTCTACTTACAGTACTGTTAATGCAACAGCACATACTACTGCTACCGCAATCACTAGGAGTACTACTATAAACACTGCTGCTTATGGAACTTCTCAACCCAACCGGTCAAGGCAGATGGCCGCCCATCTTGAGCCGGGGTCTGCTCTGAGGTTTCTGCCTTCCAAAAGGCAATTTTTCCTCGCCACTGTCGCCAAGTGCTTGCTCAAGGGGGAATGTTGGGTTCTCTGAATTTACAATTTAATTAAAGAGTTTGGTCTGACCTGCTCAAATTGGAAAGTGTCATGAGATAACTTTTGTTGTGAACTGGCGCTATATAAATAAACTGTATTGAATTGAATTGAATTATGCTACCACTGCTACTTGTGCAACTACCTCCACTGGTCTACCACCATCACTATTGGTACTACTTCTGTCACTTGCTGCTAGTACCACTGATGCCACCACTTTGAGAGTTTTACTCTTCAAGACAATCATGAAAGCAAATCACTTTTTAAAATGTTCATTGCAAGCATTTTTTTTTGCGGCAGAGATTGAATGCATTTAGATTCAGTGGTCATTCAGAATTTTGATAGTGGGTCAGTTTGGATTATTGCAGGAAGTAGCCTGATGGCACAAGAACTTTTGACGGTTTTATTATTTTGACCAATGCATGTGCATGATAAACCAATACAAAGTGTTATCTGGTGAAACGAAAGCAAATGTGACAAAATCTTTTCTGTTATTCATACTACATTAACAGCCCCACTGCTGTTATAGAACTGTCTCTACTTGTATATTTTCTCTGACTACTGAAAGCTCCAATATATAGATGACTAACTGAGCATTTTGTTGTTACTGTTGGCATAGTCAAAAAGAAAGCAGCAGGTTTTAAACTGAATTTAAAGGTTCACATAAGGGGAGCAGCCTGATTGCCTGATATCACCCAGCCAACCTGTGTTCAACACCAGGACACACATGAAGAGCTTTTCTTCACTGCTCCAGCGCTAAACAGAAATCTTCAAACCTGTCTGTGTGGGACTTTCCACCGTGACTATAGCTACACTCATTAATCAGCCCCAAAAGGCAATGTCAAACCGTATTTGTCACATTTTTATGATTCATTGCTTTGAGAGAGGAGGAGAAAACCTCTCCCCTGAAGCTGGGATTTCACCCGCAACAAGCAATTCAAAAGCAATTTGTTGCTTTGTCATGTATGGGGTGCACAGATAGTGACTGATTGCCTGTCACAGGATTTTTGTGTGCATAGAGTTCACTGACATGCAAGAAGTCGGAGGAATTGTATGACTGTTGTTATACAGCTGTGATGTATGATCCCGCAGATTATCCTCAGATTATCTATAGTCAGATTACAGCACTCCTGCTGACCCATTGGCTGTCAAGATGTTTGATCCAAGCTGGTTTGAAAATGATAAGGGACTGCAGTAGAAAATATAGCAATGACAAAGATCTTTACCTTTAAATGTAGTTACTTGACCCAGTTCCTCAGTATATCCAGTTTGATTAAAGTCACCACGTGTACAATTTTACACGTACAGACAGTGTTCCAACTACACTGTGGCTTTTAGGGGAGCTCTGTTTTGGGGGGATTGGGTGTGGCTCTGTACATATATTTGAATGCACATGAGCGCGCCTGCCTAAGTTCAAAAATGCGCTATCAATAAATTTCATTTCCAACAGAGAATATTTAGCCTACAACACCAAAAAAACAGAAAGATTATTCAACATTGCCACATTTTTTTTTAAACATGGACAGATGGACAGACACACTAAAGTAAGTGTAATGTCTATACATGCAAAATCACCCAAAATTTAAATCATAATCAAATCATCCTCCTGTCTTGAGAATACAATACGTGGTGAAATATTTTCTCATAGAATTATAAGCATAAATATAAGTATAGCCATAACATTGCTTTTAAAGTATCACTTGACAATGTCAGAAAGCCATTAAACATGCATGCCTTTGTCAGCTCCTTCAGTCTGGGCAGGGAAAATGTAATGTCTTTGTGACCCTTTGTTTTGGATGTGGTCTTCTGCTGCGTCTTCTCTCCCACAGATCTTCTTAAACTAATAAACGTCTGGTTCACACTGAAGAGTGCTCCAAAAAAGTGGTAACGGTGACATATAGTGTGTGACTTGCACTAAGAAAGGCAAGATCTCCCCATGCTTCCAAAGTGTTTAAGTCTGGTTATTTTATCAGATTTTTATGGATGAGTGGAGGAGGGACAAAACAAATGGAATGTTTTAAAGTGCCAAGTGGTAATAAAAGAAAAAGTCTTGGTTTTAAACAGAGCTTATCCTGTGGATAATAGTAAGATTTGTCTGTCATCAGCTCTGGTAAGGTTGTGATGCTGAGTGCCAGTTGCAAATGAAGCTGTAGTCATTTCATTGACGAAGAAAGGGCCAGTTCACAGGTTATGGTGAAACATGAACTGTAACATCACACTAACATGCACTGTAAGTTTTCACTGTTTTGTGGAGAGCTGCTTGCAAAAAAACAAAAGGCTTATATTTTATGTGCTTATTTTTTGTTTGTTTGTTTGTGTTTTGCAGTTTTTCAGTTCTCCATGATTTGCAGTGAAAATGGTCAAGCTGGAATATTAAACACTGGCCCCTATAGGCTATATATCAGTCACAATAAGCTTTATCTATTTTAAACGTTGCTGAAACTGAACTTGTCGGCATGATGTGTTTCATTAAAGGAAGAGCATGGACTCAATACAGGGGGAAAGAGAAGAAAAATAATGACAGTATACAACTTCTGCAAGATCTCATACTTAACAGCTGACTTACAATATTTAAATATGTCATTTTACTCCAAAGTAATTATGCAGAAGTTGGAGTTTGTCCTTTGATTTCAGTTTGAGAGCCACAGAGGGCAACGCTGAGACCCCAGAGACAACGCATTGGATTCCTCCATCTAATAACCTGTGGACAATTGCCAGTTACAGCTTAAAGGGAGGGTGATGTAATGTTTATACAATATAGGAATATTTCACTTCCCTGTCAAAGCAGTAACTCACCTGCGTTTATTCAATCCCCAAAGAATCCTGGGCTGAGAGACAATGATCGGTCTGTCACTGAGCGGGATGGTGGGCGGGGTCATCTGCCCCAGCTGAGGCCTTGATCTGAGCTGGGACGGATCGTCAGTTGCTGATCTTGCCTGTTGACCACTAAACCGAGTCTGGCAGGAGCAAAAGTAAACCAAGCTCAGCTGAAAACTGTACTGAACACATGTCTGCTTCCAGTCAGAGTGGAGTGGGTACAGAACAAAATTTCAACTGCTGAACTGCCAAGATGAAAAGCATAGGTAGCTTAGCTGGAAGGTAATCACAGGTAAAAATCCACTCTCTCAGCTCTGATGAGAAAGGGTATTTAACTTTTTTTTTCTTTTAAATTTCACTTTCTTACTTCTTCATTCACACTCACCCACAGGAGGACACCAAATTGACTTCTATTCATTCTGTTAAAGTTTACTCATGAGGGCAATCCACACAGTAAGGGTTTTTTGGCGTTCGTCAATGCACACAGATTCCAGGACACAGGACCACCCGCATTTTTTTACACTCAGACCTTTTTCTCTCTGGCGCATTCACCAAAGCATCATCTCCACAGGCAGTCGTTCAAATCACACAAATCTCTGGCTGTTTATACGTTATGTACTTATAAATGGTACAATGATTGATCTAGACTGCCAATTCCACTATGAGCTCTCTGGCTTCGCTTTGGGCTTCACAAAAGTTGAGTCCTCACAATGTGTGAACAAGTTCAATGTGTGAGCAGGTTCATGTCCCCACAGTATGATTCAAACAAGTACATACTCATATGCTGAGAACAACTGCAACTCCTTGTGGGATGTCCTTAAATAAGACGCTCCTTACTGCTCCTCCAGTTGGAACTTATCTGTAGCCAAAAGTGTAAAATCTGATTTATTCTTCCTCTTCTGATGTGTTCTCTTGGTGCAGTCGTAACTCCCAAGCTCAGGATGAGGTGTGCTCCATTTCTCAGGATTTAATCGTTGATTTTCCGAACGCCACCACTAGATGGATGTGTCATTCACTATGAAACCAATATATGTGTCATGTCATGTCTCTTTCACTCATTACAGGACACTAAGAGTTACTCTGTGGCTTTGACTGAAAAGTCGCAAAATACAAAATCTATGGAGGATTGCTGAGAGTTTTTCACTTGCTCCATATTGTCCTTACTATTAACAAATACTCACACTAGGATGCAAGAAAAACACAAACTAGTCCAAGCCACCCAGTCATACTACTTCAGTGGCATTTGTAGTCATGATACATCATATAAACAAAAGTATCCAGATACACCTCTTTATGGGTCTGTTTATCAGCGGTTTGGCTTGGCCCCTTACTTCCAGTGAAGGGAAATCTTAATGCTTCAGCATACCAAGACATTTTGGACAATGCTATGCTTCCAACTTTGTGTAAACAGTTTGAGGAAGGTCCTTTTCTATTCCAGCATGACTGTGTCCCAGTGCACAAAGCAAAGTCCATAAAGACATGATTGGATGAGTTTGTTGTGGAAGAAGTTGACTGGCCCACACAGAGCCCTGACCTCAGCTCCATCCAACACCTTTGGGATGAACTGGAATGGAGATTGTGATCGTGGTCTTTTCATCCAACATCAGTATCTGACCTCACAAATGCTCTACTGCATGAATGGGCAAAAATTCCCACAGAAACACTTGAAAATCTCGTGGAAAGCCTTCCCAGAGGAGTGGAGCTGTTACAGCTGCAAAGCTGTCTAGGTATTTAGAATGCAATGTCATTAAAGTCCCTGTTGGGGCAATGGTTTGGCATCTCAATACTTTTCTCTATATAGTGTATGTACTTGTATTTTTGCTGGGGAGCATGTCAGACGGTGTGCAGTTTCCCCTTTAGATTTTCTGTCTCTTTATGTCTCTCAGTCTTTAAAATGACATCTCCCAATATTTTACATGTGCAGAGTGGCAGTTACAAGTACATGTGTGACTGAAAACAATATTAGGTGATATCACTATAGCTACTTCACCTGGCTGCGCTCCACCAAAAATATGCAAAGAGTTTGGACGAGAGCGTCATCGCTCCTAACAACAACAGTGGTGGTGACAGCAATGATATTTTGATATGATTTGATTTGCTGTGATCAAGCACAGCGGTCTTTTGATGTGTGATTAAATGAGGAAAGATGTGACAGGATGTAATAGGGAGAGTGAGACATAAGTCAAATAGGATGAGAAAGATTTGAAGCCACAGTATCACGCACTGTGTTGTGGTACAAAGTGTACTGGCTGGACCTGCTGTTATACAAGTCTTTGCAGGCAGGAGGAGAGAGGAAGCTAGACTCTGAAACAACAGGAAGTACAACTGTGCAAGTAAAATTACTACCACTGCATACTATTGCAACCACCACTACTGTTCTGACTACTTAAACAACTGCTGTACTGTTTTGCTACCAGCATACAGGCAATGCTATTCCACACAAACTGATTGGTTGGCGCTTTTGTTCGTGGTGTGAAAGCTAAGAAAAATCAACCTTGTTCTGAAAAACAAAATGATTTCAATGCTGTATTGTATACTATTATATTTCTGTGTGAAAGTACTCATGACAAAAACAGCAGTTTGAAAAAAAATATATCCACGTGTGAAGTAATCACAGGAAAAAATGATCTCAGTGTACAAAGGCCTTAAGTGCAATTTGCTGACTGTGAGGCACTGAAGCTCTTTTCTTATAATACTTTTTTATTTTGACTTATGTGTTTGAATTTTGCGTGCAGGACTTGAACTTGTAATTTAATGGAGTGGTTTTTCATTGTGGCATTTTCTTTTTTCTTCAATCAAAGATCTGAATAATAATCTGAAGAGCATCAATCCAAAATAATAATAATAACAGCTTTGTATTAGAATACAATTGAACACAAAATGAGCTGCTAAAGAGGAGAAAGAGAGGAATGGAGGGAGGAGAAATACTGAAATGGAGAGAATGAGGTATAGAGGAGGGGGTGGCAGGGTGATGAGGGGTACAAGTGTAAGTGGGGTCATGGGTTTAGCATTGCTCAGTCATGTTCTCACCGAGTGTCGTTACAGGCAGACCGTGCCAAGTCGAGGCTCACGCTTTATGTAATGCTTTTGAGGTGGAGTGCTGAGCTCTGCTCAGAATCAAAACCGCCTTTGTCTAACAAAACACCCGCTAATCTGTGATGCTGAACATGTATTCTGATGGAATCAGACACCGTCATGTAAAGTTGAAGCACCTAAAATGTTTTGACAGATTCCAAGGTTACTGGTGTGTCATAATGAAAGGGGCAGGATGCTGCAATCCAAAATTAATGGAATATTGTTGAACTGGTCCTAAGCTTTCTATTGCTGGATGGGTTTGTCATTAAAGTTACCTCTAGGCCTATTTCAATGATATAATCATTACATTGAAGTCCAGTGTGTATTTAACTGATATTTAGAAATCAGACTGTTAAAACTATAAAACTGCCATTAAAGATGCATAGTTTGTTTTCACAACTGCACCTGCACTGAGTCTGTTTGGTTTGGCACAGAATTGCTCTGGTCCAAACCCTTTGGTTTTATGGTGCAGTTCTGCATAAACAATACTCTGAAACCATCAACTGCATGCTGCCAAAGCAGCAGCACAAGCAACTACTGTAAACATCAACAACACACATGCATTTTGGAAGTTGTTTTGTGTTTTCAACCATTATTGTATCAAAGCAACCAGCTTCAAGGAGCACTACCCTGCAACAACTCTGAACGGTGGACTGTGTTGTATGACCAGTGGTCTTATTTGTCTCTTTAGTTAATTTTCTCATATCTTCTCATATATTCCAAATTTTGTAATTTAATACTTTACATATCTGTCTCAGCAACCAATCAATAAATCTATCCATTTATCTATAGGGAACAGTGCCTCCTTTGGTGCAGTTTGGAAATGCAAATGCATTGCAAATGTTTTTGGAATTCATTATTAGTAAATGGTGGCAGCACGGTGCCTCACAGCCAGAGGGTTCCAGGTTCGAACCCTGGTTGCAGGGCCTTCAAACAGTGTTACAAGTTACTGTGTCAGTGGTAGGTTTGGACATTAAAACAACTTGTTAAGGTTAGGGAAAACTCACAGTCATCACTGGAAGAAAACAACGGCAGTAGTCTCCCACATCAGAGTTCGGTTGATCCATCCATCCACCTTGGCTTCCGCCCTAATAGGTTTTGCAGAACTAATAACAATGTCACAACTGGATCTCAAAAAAGAATTTTACTATGCATAAAGTGCGCTGAAACTAAAAGGAATATAAATAAATAATAAGGAAAAACACAGTATGTACAGTACAGTGCCAGCATGTGTACAGGATAACAGAATAGTCCAGTGGAAAATGCATATTTGAGCTGAGTGTTGAAATTTGCAGGCAGTCCCACTGAAGTTTGAGCACACATTCTTTATTATAGCAATAAAATCCAAGAGGATTCTTTAACATGATTTTGTTTACAACAGTGACTTCCCTTCGTACCATTTCTTTAAAACACCCGGTGTGAATAAATTACAAATATGAGACTGATACAGTGAAGAAAGCAAGACAGATTGCCTCAGAACTCTCTGGTTACCAAGAGTTACTATTGACACCATTTATATTTTTCATAACATCAAGCCAGAGCTTTGTGGGATTACCTGTACGGCTGGAACGCATCAATGACCAATCAGGTGGCTTGGCTGCAACTATCTGTTGTATAAAAAGCTGTGTGGTCTCATCCTGAGAATGTCAACGAGCATATTCGGCTTCATAAGGGAGGGGAAACGGCTCTGAAAGTATGACAGGTATGATAAACCTTTCTCTAAATGGTCCAGTTGGAATGCATGTCTAAATAAAACACAGGAGAGACAGTTGCTACAGGTGAAAAATAAAATAAACTGAAATCAGTGTTTAAATGCCATATATTTATCTTTCTAGCGTAAAGTGAAAATACATTAGTTTATCATACATGATGATCCATCCTTTTCTAAAACAATGCAAAACACTGATATGTTCCCCTGCACAAAACTGTTGTTCTAACAGTAAAATCCCATAATCTCACCTACCACACCTTGACAAGGTGTATGCTACAACATAGACAAAAAAAGCCCCATGAATGCAGTGATACTTTGTAAAGCACATCAGTGAGTAGTATGTGGCTGATAATTTGATTCCCATTTGTGAGTGCTTTTTTTTTTTTTTTTTTGCTTGGATTTAGACAATCTGTTTAAGACTGTTAAAAGGCACAAGGCTGCAGAGAGCTCTCCCTCCAATGAAGATAAATGTCATCCCCTAGTCCTATGTGAAGTTTGTCGAGCGGGGATGTGTTCCCAGGATAAACACTGGGTGATAAAAACAGTGGACTGCGAGAATTATGCTCTCCTAAAAGCAGCATAAAGCACTGAGGATTTATCGTAGATTGCGGGTGGTTTTTAACAGACACGAAGACCTGAGGGAACAAATCTGGGCTGGATTGACTACTACTGCTCATCCAATGCAAATTCATATGGGAGAACTTTGGTATCAGTGGAAAGTTTATTTGATGCTTACTTGAGAGATGTAATAGATGCTAACTCCTTATTAATCTCGTATCCTCTCGTTGGACTAGAGATTTAAAAAACTAACCATGTAACTGTAATGTCCCCAGACTGAAGTTTGGCGAGGGACCTGTCTCTACTGTATCCTCCACAATGAAAGGGGAAAAAAATGGTCTATGCAACTTTCCAGAAAGAGATATAAAATATTAGACTTTCTATTCTACATGTATAGCATAGTTAACCAATGATTAACTCCTTTCCGCATGTTCTAATCTGGTAACTCGATCAACAGGACAGTAATGCTGCACTTTCCAAAATAACCCTTGTGCCTATTATAAAAATGACTGATAGGGCTGCTCCCTCTGTTAGATTTAGGTAATGAAACAATGTTCTGCCATGTTACCTGACATGTTTTTTCTCTGAGATTTCCACCCAAAATAACACCACAACGGCTTAGATTTACAGTATGTAATGAAACAGGACACAGGAAGAGCAAAATGACAACATACAAAATGACTTGAGACATTAGCATGTTATTCCATGCTCTATTTGGTGAGACGAGGATAAACTAACAAAACTTGGCTAAAGTTATCAAAGTTGAATGTTGGTAGAAGGGAAGGAAACACTGTCTTGTCAATCACTTTGAACCCTTTGATTTTTTTTTGTTTCAAAATTATTTATCCTCTAGTTCTCATTGAGTAGAATAAGATTCCATCCTTTTTTCTTTTTGTTCAGAGTAAAATGACATGTCTCACTTGTCATTGAGACGTGTCTTCAACACTTCTGATGCACTGCGTTGTTTACAGGCCCTTGCTTTCTATGGGAAGCACTTTTCAAGCTTTTCTGTCATTGAGGTAACTGGTTGGATTCCACGCTGGCAAACAGTAGCTTTTGTGTTCACTGTGCTGGATCACTGAGCAAGGAGAGGGAGGGATAAAGTGTATTCTCTCCTCTCCCCAGTTCGTCTTTTTAGCCTGTGTGGCATTCTCCTCGCTACCTCATGTATGGAACCTTTTCAGAAATGAGGCTGCCTTTGCTTTGGGAACAGACACCGACTCCTTTTGCATATTGCTCAGCTTTTACTGGATGCAAATTCCTCTCACTGTCTTTTTCTGGTTTTTGCTCTAGGAAGAATGCTTCAGATTTCTCAGCTCACCTTTAAAAAACAAATCACTGGAAAGCTGAAAGCTGCACAGGACTATTTTAAAAAAAAAACATTTATTTCAGCCTAAAACTCACAAAAATGTTGTTATAGTTCAATAATTCTTTAATACAGACTACAAATTCTAAAAATATTAAACTAAAATGATAACCATAGCTAACCCTATCTTCACATATTGGTCCTTTCAAAGTAAAACACACACAGCACAAGCATTTAAACAGTAAGTGACTGAATAACTTTGTGGGTGAGGAGATTTTTTTAACAAAGCTCGAAGCAAAGCCTCACCTGGTGTAACATTGTGTGTCTATCACACGCAGCCCATTATCTGTGAGTCAGATCACAGACCCTGTGATTATTGTGTGACCAGTTCTGCTTCAGTGGGTCACCAGTATATAACTTCCATTAAGGTGGATGTTTCATCTTGGGGCAATATAAAGCTTTCATAAACCGAGCTCCTCTCTGTGTACAGCTCAGGTTCCTCTGGAGACCCTCACTGTATGTTGAGTGGACACCCTCTAATCTTATTGGTCACGGATTAGAAAAGGCTTCAGATTCTTGATTCCAGCTTTAGTTAATTTGGTGACCTTATCACTGTGTCTGCAAGCAGGGCAGTTCCTGATTAGCTGAGAATGTGTGGAATACGGCGGTGAACGCCCTTTTGTTTTGATTCACAGCGCCGCGCGCCTCCCTCCTCAGTTTGGGTTGAACGTGATCTGACGGCAAGTGGAGCACATGTGCAGGCCATCAGCGATGTCGAAAGGTGCACATGTGCAATGTCACTGCCAAATAGTTAGAAGCTGCCCAGTTCGTCTCTTTTCAGCCTTAAACCTCCAGGAGAGAAGATCATATAAAAATATCTGAGCAGGCACTCACAAACATAAAAACATAAAATAGACAAAAGTACCTCTAATAAGACAAGGCTCCGTTAACTTAGGATATTTGTTGGAATCTGGATTAGCTTGATTAAGATGTAATAATAATTAAATAATGACATTATCCTGTCCTAGAAGACATGTTGATGATAAAGGTACAGCCATGTCCTGGTTTTATCAGCCCAGCATGAGTCAATTCCAGACTCTCACTAGATGAAAAAACAAACAAACCAGATCTTGATAATTGGAAGTTGGAAAGAAGTTGGTTTCTCATGCGAGAGCACCTTTTGTCTGCCTTGTGCAAGTAATTTACATTAAAAGATACAAAACCGTGTGTTATTAGTTGCAGGGCTTCTCTCCTGGCTTTACTGTAAAGCACTTATGATGATGAGCAGGACAAATAATATAAACACTGCATGGCTACATAATTTACTAAGCATGGGAAAAAGTCATACTGTTACATAAAATAGCAATTTTCTGATGTACAACAGAAGGGTGTGTACATATTATGCGTCTGATCAAGTGGGTGGTCATCATTAAAAGGGCGCAAAGTCAGCTTTGCATAAAGTAAAAAGACACAGTAACAATATCAGCAGACCTCACAGCTGAAGATGTTTTCTGCATGACACAAACAGTAAAGTCATCTGTCATAGAGATGAGTCAGTGAGAGCAGAAAGGTCACGCATTACACTACAAAATGTTGAAATGATTCGGTTACTGTGTGGTTTCCTTTTATGGCTTTTTAATCAGCACAACTTAAATGTCTTACTGTGGACCTCACTTGTTTGGGTGTGAGGGGCAGGGGCACGGCCAATTATTCACTTCTATTGATTAATCAATCAGCCTGTGCTATTTATATTAGAGTGATGACACTGTTCAGACTGGTGCTTGTTCCATTTAAAGATGATATTATATCATATCCTACAGTGATTTTCTTACTGTCACAATAATTTTTTGAACTGCAGTTTTTATGGTTTTGTACAGTAAAGCCTTCTGCTAATGATATTCACCTTTGTTTTTAAAACCAGGAACACACTCCCACTCACTCAGATCGCTACTCTCTGCAAACCCTGCTGAGCCACGGTCGTCACGAGGCGAGAAATCTTTAGGGAAACGATGCCCGCCAGTTTGGGATTTCAGAAATTCTAAACATCGCGTAAGTTTGGTGGGCGCTTTGATCCAAAACACACTGCAGTCACATGTTTGCATGCATTTTGTAAGTTGGGTGGCCCCAGAAGGAGTTAAACACCTAACCCTGGTAGCGTTACACTGCCCCTCTTTGACAGTTTAAGATAACTTCTGAGGGTATAGTATAAGAATATGCTCTGGCTCCTATTAGTGTGGTTATAGCATTGGGGTTGACTGTTCGTATTTAAAAGTCTTATTATGATGGACAACTTACTTTACATGAAATAAACCAATTTACTGTTAAATACCACCTACACTTAATACACATACATACACACACACACACAAAACAGATGGACTCTTGCAGCCTCCTGTTACTCTTCCTCCTCCTGGAGCACACTGGCCATGATTGATTGTTTGGAAATAGTGGTAATGTTGCTGCATTGGAATGCCCATTACAGCAAGATTCTCACACCCCTACGAAATTCCAACACCGCGGTGAATCGAGGCGTCTAAAAAGGGCAGCCTTAAAATACGTCTGGAATCTACATTAATTCATGTTTAAAAGCACAGGGAGGACTTGTTGTTCACTGTTTAGAGAAAGGTCTTCCACGAATCAGTTGCATCTGCTTTCCTCCATTTTGCTTCCCTAATTTCTCCTTCTCTTCACAGCTCTGTGCTGAGTCTATTTAAAGGCAGCAAAACAAACATGGTCTCTTTCATGTACAAGCTTTTAGGCCTCTGTTCTGGGCCCATCCGTCTCATAAATGTTGATGACACTTCATGGACCGCTGGGTCACATGAGAGAAGAGCCTGGAGTGCAGTGCTGCAGTGTAATCAGCTGAGGAGACCGTGACAGGGATAGGATACTGGGGCGTAGCAGAGGGAGCAACATCCTACACCAAGTTTACTCGCATTTTTATTCATTAATTTATCCATCCCTTGAGTTTTCTTTCCTCTAATTTGCACAGTCTGTTATTATTCTCTCTTCTACATCTGCAAGTAAACACACTAAGCAACTCAGTGATGAATGGTAATGCCCTGAGCTTTGTCCATGGTCCCTCTGTCTGGTGTTAATTAGCACTCAGGGGCTGAGGCTGACCATGACGTGATACTGGGTCTGATGTCATGGAGTCCAGCGACCTCGCAGGTCAGACGCCACATTGCACACTGTGGCTTTGATGCTCAGAAATACTGAGTCATTTGCTACAGTCCTTGGGTCTGCCACCCAAGGATTGAAGCAAATGGGTATCATCTTCCCGAGATCCCTGCTATTGTTTGCTCTCAGGAGATGTCTGAACATTACCCTTCATCTGGCTTTGCCAGGTTGCAGGACTGTGATTGCCCCAAAACGGACAAGTGATTTTTTTCCCCCTTCTGAGCAGAGAACAACAGGGTGCTGGTAGTCACAACAGAGCTGGGAAACAGTTCCTCACTGTCTTGCAGCATTTAATTGCAAGACACTTGTAACTTCCAACATTATAGAGACACTTGTTAGTATTAGTATAAAAAGCAATTAGTATAAAAAGCAAAACTGAACACATGAAAAACAAAATGAGTAAATTTCCCTCAGTTAATTAACAAATTAAATACTTGACCTCAACAAGTCTATGAAAAAAATCACTCAATAACCAGTTTAGCAATAAAATGAAAGGATTGAGGAGATGCATTTTAAAGCACACACAAAGGATTTTTACAAGAACACAGTATTAACATATGAATGTACTTACAGTTATATATACTGGTACCTACGTTTTGCTACCTACCTTCACATGTTCTGAAAACTACTCCTCCAGCAAGTGTTTGTAAGTAAACTGGAGAATTCTTCTCCATAAAATAAACACAAGAATAAAAATGGTAGTATTGGTTAGGACTGTTGTACAGTAATGCGTTACTTAGTTACATATACAGTATTGTGCATACACTTCTCAGAAGTGAGCAGTGAGAAATGGGGGGGCAGGGACAGCTGGGATTTACACTGTAGTTGCTAATCACAGTAATAATCATTCAATTAAAATATTTTGGAGCTTTTTTGTCTTAAAAGAGGTTTGATAGAACATTTATATCAGTTGGTGCTGAGCAGAGAGGCTGGAGGCGTGTTTCCTCAGACACATGCAGTTTGTTGTATGTATGCACACACATCATCATCATCATCATACATGCATTTCTCTTACCTTTGCATGAAAGTCTTTTACTCTCCTGCCTCCATCTTCAATTTCACTGCATTCAGTTGCCTTGTGTTGAACCACAAAAGCCCCGCAACTCTGCCAACGAGCCAGCACATATCTGCTTGCAAACTATTTGCAACATTTTTTATTCAGGTGTCTGCAATGACAGCACCACTGTCTTCGCTGGCAAGTCGGCTTGAACATGTGTCAGGGAACAAGCACGAGCATGTGCAAGGCACCTGATCAGCGTACCAGACAACTGATGTGTCAGTTAAAAGGATGAAAACAATTTGAAAGAACACAAAATTGGTGTTAGCTTGCCACGTAGGACTAAAGTTACATGTTGTACAAGATGATTGACTGAAACATGGCACATGCATTTTACTCTGACAACTCATTTGGACATTTGTATTGTTTGTCTCAGGGACCATTTGTTCTGTCAAAGAGCAAGTCAGGAACGTAAAACTTGCTGAAAGCCGTCAAGCATTTGCCAGTGTGTGTTTGGATGCACCCAGGTATGTTTCACCAAGCTTATAAAAACAGAGTGACGAACAAAAGAGTTCTATCTTTAATCCCTTGTGAGTGCCATGAAACAACTTTGAAAGCATTCACTTTTCATTCATATGAAATTCTGTACTGCACTGCAAACTGGCTGCTGACATAAGCCAAGGAATATCATTCACCGTCGCCATCACCCTTGTTTACAGACAAGATGGAGGACAGAGGAGGACGGATATGTTATCATGCCAGGCATCAGGCTACATTTTTAAGCCTTTGCAGAGGAGAAAACGTTGGCTGTGTTGCACGCTGACCAACACAGCCAATGTTGATAAATGTCTACAAAATTAACAATTTAATTTGCATATTACATGAGTGCAAAATGAGTCATTTCTCTTGCCTTTGCACATTCACTTCTAAGTACAGGCTGCACTGCATTATCACTAAACACAAACACAACCCTGCCAAAATCTCATTGAAATATTTTGCAGTTTTAGCACTGGGTCTGGGTTCAGGCCCCAGTCAGGAACAAGTTTGTATGTTCTCCACATGTATCTGTGTGGGTTCCTTATGGGTTCTCTTATGTCCTCAAGCATCCAAAGACATGCAGGTGTCTTTGGTTAGGTTAATTGCCTGTAGGTGTCAGTGTGAATGTGGATGGTTGAAGGGAATGTCGAAGTCTTCAGAAAAAAAAACCCTGTCTGCCTTCTATAATGTTTTATTGATCATTTCTGCCTGGACAGCTTCTCCAACATGTTTTGTCACTCAGGTACAGTTCAGGTATGGACTGCATTATCTGTCTCTACACTCTAACGCAAACTTTGGACATCAAAGAGCACTGCGAGGACATTAGATTCAATGTCATCCAAACAAACAGCGAGAGTTTCTATACTTCACAGATGAGCGTGGCAGTCAGCGCAAATTCACTTCAGAAGTATGTTAATATTTTCTTTAGAAAAGGTCAAATATTCAATCTATCCCCACCCACTTTTGATATGACAGTTGAGGTATGGTGTCAAGTTGACACAGTAAAGATAAATGAAAGCATACTATGTTTGACAGGCTTTTGCATTTTTGAGTCGAATTCTGTCAGAGTTCAAGTCTTTGTACAATGGAGATGTAAGAGATGAACAATGAGGCAGTAATGAGAACGACAAAATATTTTGAATGTCAAAACTGTTTTATGAGTGCTGGATGGTGGGTTGCAGTAATAAATGATTCTGAATTATTAAAAAGTGAAGTATGAATTCAAAAATGACGTAAAATTGATGTGGAAAAGGAATCGGCTAAATGTGAGGGAAAAGCGTGGTAAGACACTTACCAGGTTGAAACACTTCTTCTCTTCACACAGAGTTTGCTGCTGTGTTGCTGCTGATTCACACAGACACGCTCAGTACGTTGGAGTTACCACTACACTGACAGGATAGTGATCCATCATATGCTTCCCAATTGAAGAACACTGCCAATTGTGTTTGTTGAAACTGTGGATGTATTGAGAGAAATGTGTTGTTCAAGCGGGGCACCCTGGTGGTCTGGGGTTAAGGCCATCAATCACAATATCTACAATCAAGATACCTGCTGCTGGCTTTTGCATATCATCTATCGTCTTTCTCTCTTGTCTTTTCCTGTCATCTCTGCATTGTGAACTATCTTACAAAAGCATAAAATGCCTATACTTGTGTTATTTTGTTTCCTTCTTTTGCAGTGACTGCATGTGATTGGCACATCAATGACTCCTTTTGGCCAAGTAACCGTCACATGAATTACAATTCCAACTTTGGTCACTGATGTGCCAAAATTTCCTAAAACTCCTGTTGTTCCTTGAAGCCTGGTTAGAAAACTCAACCACGCCAAAGGTACTGATTCTGTGTGAGTGACTGTTTCTTCCCTGTGGCCCCAAAACACATCACTTTAGAGTAAAACAAAACACCAACTTGATTTTGCACTGCAATGCACGGTCAACTCTCTTCTGAATCTGTGTCTAGTTGGTTCAGAATGTCACTGTGAGAAAGTGTTTTGATTTCCTTTCATGTGTCACTACATAAGGTTCTGTTTCTCCTGCTCTCTAAAAGCTTATGCACCCCACTGCTATAGCATTTGTATAAATAAAAAAAGGATAATTTTCTGGCTACTCTGCAAGAACCTTTTAAAAACCTCATATTTCAGGAGAATAATGACTTAAAAATGCATCTACAACTGTAACACTAGAAACACCAGGAAAAAGAGAGATCAGAGATCAAATCGGGCATAGAGTCAAATCGGTATAAAACTGAAAAATTGAAAGAAATCATAAAATAATCTCAGAAGGTGTCCCCCCTCCCCACCGCCATGGTTTGAAACAATAGGTGAAATAACTGCTGATTTAAAACCCCTGACTGTTGCGGCACCAATTAGTTTGGTGTACATTTACATGTGTCTGGGGCTCATGGACACTCGTAGATCATACTGACTCAAGTGGGAGCTGTTTGGCCTGGAGCAGCATGAATGAATTATAACTGTTTCCAACTCTAACTTGGAGGGCCCCCATGTTTGGGGGATGAATCAAGTAACTGCATCGCCAAACTGTCCACCTGAACAAATCACCTTGTGCTCAGCTCTAAAATCATATATTTCTGCTGACAACAAGTGGGTGCTGTGGACACTAGCTCACTGTTTCTTGAACATAACAAAATCATCATCATTTTAAGATGACTAAGCTGATATTCTGTCTGTGATTCAAATTATTTTCTCCCACTAACAGATATTTTTAGGTGATTTATGAACAATAATTTGAAACTTTAATCAAGGCCAACAAAGGCATCTGAACAAACACACCAGCATTTGCAAACTAATAAGTCCAGTCTCCTGTCAGTGTGTGTCAGCCACAGACGCCAAAGGCTTTACTAGTGCGAAGGGCACCTTGCCGGTCTGGAAGACAATGCCCTGATAAAATGTCAAGATGTGACAAGCTGGGATGACATGTTGAGTTAGCATGAAACAAGTACAGCACAGGCTACAGGGATGACAGATGGTCATAAAGTATTGGCAAAACTGAAACTTTTAGCTGATGACGGCACTAGATTTTAATTCTTCTAGCTTTTCCTGTGGAGGACATAGAGGTTTGCACTAAATTTAATGGCAATCTATCCAATAGTTGTACAGATAGTCAATTCAAAACCATAATAATGTTTATTGTATATTGAACCAAAAATGTGCCAATCCATCCAGTAAATGTTGAGATATTTCACTGCGCAAGAGAAAACTCTGACATGGGACAGGATATACTGTAGTTGTCCTGTATCTGACCCCCTGCGTTCCAGGTGCATGCTGTCTTAAGAGTCTGCCTGTGTGTGTTTGTCTTTTTCTTTGTGTGTGGTTATGTGTGTTAAAGAGAAATACGATCCTTCTAATTAAATGTGAAAATTTTCTAGCGTGTTTGCAGAGTTGTAGATTCATTGCAATATGAGTTAATGTTTCAACAAGCCCTTAATTTTGAAGGAAGAAAAACCCTAAGAAATAAACATACTGTAGGTGAGTTGACTCTTGGAAGTAAAGACCCACAAACGTCTGCAAATCCATTTGTCAAAAATTCAAAGTAGCTTCTTGTGAGGGTCATAACATGCCCCTTTCTCTCATTGCCAGACATGCAGCAGATGATGCAGAACCCAAGACCCACTAATCAGAGGGTGATGTTGAGAAGAAGGCTCAAGAGATGATGCAAGATAAAGAGAAGGGATAGAAAACTGCAAACCTCTCTGAACTAAACATCTTGCTCTTCACAAACCAAGTGGTCTTTGTCCTTTAATTTCCTCCTCCACACTATTTGCTAATGAGGACTTGGGGTCAGTATAATTGTTGCAGGAAACACTGGGCTGATCAGAGGTGCAATTTGAGGGAAAATGAGGTTCTGTTGAATGACCTCATCTCTTTGGTTGGACAGGCCGAGCCCCAAGGCTTTTCTGATTTGTCTTCTTGGGTCAGCAACACCACATATGTGGGATATGTGTGTGTCACAGACTGAAGTGAAGTCACCACAGGGAAAAAAAATACCAGTGAGGATGAGTCTGGGTGAGGAGCTGAGATGATTAGACCACCTACAAATGATCCGATGCCAAGTCAAAGAGATTTACTGGATTTTCAGCAGACTGACTCCTCTGTCTTATCAAAGTCTCACAGCAGGTGTGCTGATTAGGGTTCTTTGATTAGACAGAAATGCAGCTTGATTTACATTTAATTGACAAAGGATGAGTTAATATATCATTCGTATAGTTTGTAAAGACCCGTAATTTGACCAACTCCTGCCCCAAGCTAGAAATCAGAGATGAATGCTTAATCACAAGGCATGAAACCTATGACTTATCCCTGTGATGTCATTGAAATGTTACTGAGGAAACTTTTTCAACAAAATGAGTAACTGTATAGCATAAGGCTCATTTTAGTGAGCATTTTGTGTGGTCACGAGATGCCCTGCTCACCTTCTGAAGACCAGATTCAGATGGGATATAAGACATGCCAACAGTCACTGCCAAACTGAAAACCATCTGCATTGCATGGCAGGGTAAGTTAGTTGATGACATGAACCAGGACCAGGATGCAAAGAGAAAAGTCTGAAAAATGTATGTTTGCATTAATGATGCAAGATCCACACAGAACATGTAGGTAAAAAGTTAGAAACTATGATTCCAAGTGTAATAATCTTCACGTCTTCTGTCCATTCTTTGATTATCTGGATTTGGAGTCATGCTCACTGGTTCAACTAGATTTTTCAACCAAAAAAAATGTAATTATAAATTATTAAATTAAATGCTGTTTAGATGTTCAATCCTTCAGTATGGAAAATTGTTGCATTGCACAGTACAACTGACAGCAGATGAAGCAATCAGGGACCATTAAACAGCATTGTTATAGCTGCTGGTGGTTTGAATACAGAGTTAAATAATGAGCCTGTCAGTCCACTGAGGTTATACTTTTAGATCTATTAACAACAGAGGAAGAGCAAGCTTATATAAAAATAGAAGAAAAGAAAAAATCCAAATGAATGACTAAATGTATTGAGAAAAGCATATTTATTTATAACATTACTTGTTTCAATGTGATCCACTACTTAAAGAGTAACAGGCTTCTGAAAGAATCTCATATCCATTTATTTCACATAGAACAGCATGCTTTGGTTCTCCTTTAATCATATCATATCTTTGATCCACCCACCTATCAGAAAATTAAAGGCTCTCGCTCACAAATTCTCCATTAGCTTGGAAATGTGTGCAGTCAACTGGTTGTCCTTGCCAAACCTCCACCAGCTGTGACCAGGCCTTGCAGTGGATGAATATGACTAGACAATAGGTACACTCAGTCTGAGTCCAGGTCAGACTCTGGGTTCAAATCTGGCATCTTTTGATGTCTGTATCTTTCTGCTTTATATCAAATAAAAGGACTTTGTTTAATCATTTAACGAGGCACAGATGACATGCAACAAGGATCAGAGGCCAGATCTGTATGCAGGATGTTGTGGTTATATGATTGCATTTCTTTTTAGGGTCATTTTATGGAATTCCTGCTCATAGAGACAGATAAAAGATGGGAATGACACATGACAAATCCCCAGTGCTTAAGAAACACTTCAACAAGGCACCAAAGTAAAGAGTGATTGTGACTTTCTGAATGGACGGTCTAATCACCAGGCTCTTCATACCTCAGTTACATAGTCAAACTGTGAGAAGAAGGGGACAAAGCATATTCCAGTTGGACAACTTAAATTACTTCAACTCCAACTTACTTTCACAAGTTACAAGTGATGTTAGTCAAACTGTCACTGTGTGAAGTGCACGACATAGCGCAGCATCATTTTAATTGCCCTCCTGTGTGGCACATATCACACATATGTGTTTCATGCTGTGACACCAAAAGGACTACATCATTTGTAGTGCTGTTCGCGATTACAATTCACTGTTGCTAAAATAAATTTTTTTTTGCTAACCCTAACCCTAACCCTGGTTAAGTTTTGGGTAGGTTTAAGTAATGAAATGACACCTGAAAATAAACATGTTTTTGTATTGTATATTTGCTGACCCAACTGATGCTTTTGTCTTTCTTGAGAAGACAGTTTTACAAGTTGGGACACTTTGTAAAACATAAATAACAGTCTGTCCGTTCTTCCGTCCCTTTCTAATGAATGCAGTATCTCAGGAACACAGGTCATAGTTATTTAATCTATATCACAGTATCAACACTTTTTGGATGTGTGGTTGTTGACTGGTATACCATGCATCCCAAACTAGAAAGCAGAAATACAGAAAACACAAGTTACAAGACTAAATCTGAGAATTTTAGTTTAAAATGCAAATGAATTTAAACAACAGTTTCAATTTATGCTTGAATACTAACACCCCGTTCACACTGCTGACTTTTTCATATGCATTGCGCCAATGGAAATCGTGCAGCCAGTCGTGCAGGAACTGCAGCCAGTTGATAGACAGGAACATGTCGGTTTCCACATCTCAACACTGAGCAAACACACAAAATCTGTAAGCCGCCAAAACTCTATCCCCCTTAATCTCTCAGCCTACATCACAGAGCAGGAAACAGCCAGACAACCCCCAACCCAAAGCCAAGGGCAAGCAAGAGAGCACACCTTCGACTGCGGAGAGCAAACAGGGGAGAGGGGAGATCTATATTTCACAAAGCGGGCCCCGGCACTCAGGGCTTGGCAAAAGTAAACAATAGCACTAGCAGGCCCATAATTGATGGCACCGGTCCTTTTTATACAGTAAATAGATGTCAAACAGTGGTGGAACGCAGCAACCAGATTACAAAAGATATGCAACACCCCAGGATTACAGAAGAATGCCTTCCTTTGATCTTACACCACTTGGTCTTTGATTCCCTGTAATTACTCGAAGCGACCGCTTTCTTAGCCAGGGCCTGAAAAATGATGTATGGCCTTTAACATATTCTTAATTTTAGTAGGAATTAGTCACTGGACTCTGGTTTGTGCACATAATGATGTCCAAAAACTACTGTGACATTTCATATAAAAGAGTTCATTTTTTTATAAAAGGACAAAATGATTCAAACAATTCAAATGTATAATAGCTGGTGTCTTTTTACTCCTAAGTACCTATGAATCATATCATGCCACAGATATGCTGCAGATACACATATCTCATGAGCTCCCATCCTGTGTATATCAGTGAGAGTGAGCACTGAGCGTCATCAAGACGACTCGTGCAGATAGCTTCGCTTCCTCCGAGAAGTGGTGGCGCGGGTTGGTGATCTCAGCAGTTGCATGCTATGGAGGGAGATATCAAAGATAGATGAAAGACTGCCTGCATGTGAGACTGGAAGAGAAGAAGATGAGACGGGGGTGAAACTCCAAAACAATTCCATTATTGACACAGTAAGTGCAGGCAATAAGGGTCTACTCTTCTAGGTCCTCATCAAAGTTCTTTACAAGAGGCCAAAAGGGAAATAATGCACCAGAATGCTTGAACCAAATCACTCTCAGGCATCAAAGGATTGCCATTATCTCATACAAATACACACACACACACACACACACACACATAAGCTCACGGCATTCTCAGAGGCATCTTGGAGAACCGTAATGCTTTGATGTGCATTTATCTGGATGTTTCAAGGCGGTGTTACAGGGCCACCTTGTTGTAGGCAGTTGACCGAGTTACAGTTGGCTGAGGAAGACCGATGCCGATATTTGACAGTATGAAAAGCACAACCAGAAACTTGTAAATAGCTATAAGTAAACGAAAATCTAATTGCTTCGATTAGGGAAAGAAAGATCCTTTCACGATTAGGGAAAGAAAGATCCTTTCACGATTAGGGAAAGAAAGATCCTTTCGCTGTTATTCTTGGTATTTACCATGTGGTTGCAAATAGTTGCCATGGTTTTCCCTTTCATTATTTTTTGTGAAAGTTATGAATTCAGGAATATCTTGGTGACATTGATGGATTTTTTTATTTATGTTTAGTTGGACGTCATTACCTGTTTTTCTCGCCTCATTTTCTATCATATACCCATATCTTACAAATAATCAGAAGGCTATTCTTCTCAGGTAAAACTTTCTAAAGATTTAGAGCATTTTGGAAGACTAATTCTCCTACTATAACTCAAACTGATGAAACTGGGGGTAGCAGTTTAGGCATCATATTAGAAGTGTGCTAGTACAGCATGAGATACACACAAAACAATTAACCCACTTATGAAAACATTGCTCCATAGCACCTCTGGTGGTCAAAAACACAACAGTGACCCTTTCAGTAATTCAGGGAACTTTGTCACGTTATTGCTTTCAAATGAAAAATTTATTTTAAAAAACACATTAATTTTTAATAAATTTTAATAAATAATGTTAATAAAATAAAAAGTGTTCCAACATTGAAGAGAATTCAAGACTTATTATCTTGTTGTCTAAAGAGAATACTCATTATACCCTATAAGTGACAAATACGGTATGTCAGATCCGGGATGAATCCAATACTGACATAAGCCAACATATCGGTCTAACCCTGGCACAGACGGCCTGTAACGGCGGCACTCGCCTAGCCTGCATCCTCCTTTGGGATTTAGGCTCGGCTTCCTCTCGGCTGAGTTTGTTATCCCTTTACCCTTATTCTCTTAAATGCCCATGAAGATAAGACGGCTGTGCGATAAGTGAGCGTGCACCTCCCTGCACAGAGCAGATACTGCAGATGACAAGAGGAGCAAGTGTGTCTCTCTCCTTCTCCTTTGTGGCTCTTAAATTTCAAAGTGAGGTCAGGATGAGCTGGAGATCTTGCATGAATGGACTCGGAAAACCCAGTAACCTTTTCCGTCACATCACAAGAGAGATGAGCAATCACGAAAATCAGACTTGGACGGTTTAGTGAAATTTATATCCTCGTGAAAGCTACTGAAATCCTCTGTTATGCAACATACCCTCATCCATAAATAACATGATTTGCTTCTTGTTATGAGTAGATGGATTATGAGTACATGCAACAAATCATTGTGTATGATATGACAGAGGGAGAGAAAGAGAGACAGTTTTCATGGAGGTTGGGAGGATTACTCAATTCAGGGATCTAATACTGAAAGAGTTCATGATCCTGTGACATGTTCAAAGAAACTTCAGTGCCCACGAAACAGCTAAAGAAAGGTGAGTATTACTTACTGATTTCTACTGCAGAAATCTAACCAGTTTGGTCTCAAGCTTGATTTAACAACTACTATTCTACAATGATTTTGAATGATTTTTACAATGATGAACAAAAGTATTGGGATGGGGCCATTTTTTTTTTCAAGAGTCATGCTGGGATCCTTCTTTCCAGTGAAGGGAAACCTTTGTGCTTCAGCATACCAAGATATTTTGGATAATGCTATGCTTCCAACTTTGTGGCACCAATTTGGGGAAGTTTGGGGAATCACTCAACCCCATCAAACACCTTTGTGATGAACTGGAATGGAAAATGCAAGCCAGGCCTTTTCGTCCAACAAGGGCTTCCTAGAGGAGTGGAAAGCTGCAAAGCTGTCTACGTATTTAGAGTGTGATATCGTTACAGTCCCTGTTGTTGTAATGATCAGTTGGCCCAATACTTTTGTCTATATAGCATATTTTACAGTTAAAAGGTTGATGCTTCATGCCCCTTGTGGAGAAAAGCAAAAAGTCCTTAGATAATCCTGAGATAACCAAGATGCTTGAAAGTTATCACGGATCACTGCATTTTGTGTGCACATTTGTGTGCACTTGACACACACACGCCTCACAGGCCTGAGCACATAGATACGCTCTCCACGAAGCTGCACGGACACGTGAGTAATGAAAATTCAGTTGATGACAGACAAAGCTCTATTGTGCCACATTAATAAGATTTAATACGGAGCTTTCTTTTTCTGCGACACTGGCAGGCCAACTTGTTCTTGTCAGCAAACTCAGCTTATCTCAGCGTCTTCCAACGTCATTCATTATTTGGCCTCTAGCTTATCTAAACTGAAGACATGCTGACTTCTACAGGCAGGGAAATGCAGATGTCATAGTTTCATTTTAAGAGCAAAATGAAATGCATTTGATGTGCAAGTTTTATTATAATAGCACAAAAAGGGCAACACCAACCAAATGCCAGATCTCTATGTGCATGACCTGTTTTTATTATTTGTATGTTTATTCCAGTGCAAAATAGGCATGCAACAACTACTGATGTCTTGATAATGATGTTAGCTACTCCATTCCATCTTGTGTGTGTTTGTGTATATTCAGTTCAATTCAGTTCATTCATATAATGCCAAATCACAACAGAAGTTGTCTCATGACACTTTCCGATTAGAGCAGGTCTAGACCAAACTTTTTAATTTAATTTTTGGTACAGAGCTGTTGTTCCTTTCTGAGCTTGTGCATGCATGTTAGGTTTGAATGACACATGTTATTCTATATGACGTTATGGTACCTTTTCAACATCTGGTCAGGGACATCAGATAAGAAAGAGCGAAGGATACTTCTGTCTCATGTTGATGTGTGGGCATGGTTCCTGTCAAATAAACTGAAAAGAGACAAAAAAAGAATGAAATGGATTCAGTTTGTTCTCTGATTTGAGCTACTGTGATGACCTAATGCACTAACACAGTGTTGCATTTGGTGAATTTATATGCATAGTATATGCATACTCAACTGTCCCTCGTGCATTTTGTTCTTTTAAAATGTTGGGGCTTTTTTCATTGTACTGTACAGAATATGTTAGTGCAGGCTTTGCAAGTCTGAGTCTCTGTCAGCAAGTCTTGGCATCGTTTGCTCACTGAAAAAAATTCCTGTGCATGTATTTTATCCAGCATATGAAGTGATTCATATTGTGATATTAGGAGTTTGGTTTTTGTGCCAGTGGGAGGCCTAAGGGCTTGCCCTACATCATTCATTATGCCCTTGCCCATCAAGCAGCACAAGCTGTACTGCTCTGGAGTCATTCCAAGAGGGCTCTCGTCATTAGCTTGCCACTTGGCGGCCAATTGCTGGAGCAAAAGAGACAAAAGCTGCAGTCCACCCCTGCATGCTCTGATTGCTCTCAGAGAGAGAGGGGGGAGAGAGAGAGAGAGAGAGAAAGAGAGAGAGAGAGAGAGAAAGGGGATAGGGGCCTCCCTTTTGGCACAGCAGAGCATAGATTCTAGTAGCATGGTGGGTGTAGTAGGTTTTGGCACAGGATGTCTGGGACAGAGGTAAATGGGGTCTCCATAAGCTCAGTGAGTTTTCACTTAATTCAGATCACTGTAGTTTAATCATTTCTAATGCATGATTTTATCACGCAGAGAGATAGTTAACAACCAACCTAAGGGCAGATGCGAAAAAGATGTTTCTAATCCTTTCTCACTTTTTTATTTCTGTCATTTTTACTCAATGAAAAATAATTCTCAAATTCTTCATAATAGCGCTGTCTTTGTAGCCCTGGCAGGTGTTATCAGGTAAACTAATCATTTGTAATAAAAGTGAAGGACGGGAGAAATAACCGGCAGATTTGCACACACTCCAAGAAAATAGGGGTTTTATTGTCTATGGTTTTGACATGAAGAAAAGACAACAAATGAAAGGCTTGGGTTCATCTCGATCCTCTCCCTTTTCGTCGGCTCTTTTGCCTTTTCACTCATTCTATTTCGTTGTCTCGACCGGTGGATTTTGCCATGCTGTGATCCTCCTGCGCCTCCAGGCCCTCAGGTTATTTGGATATTGCGAGGAGTCAAAGCCCTGTCAATCAGATAAGCAGTGACCTTGTGGGCTGAGCAGATAAGATGTTACATGGCAAGAGGAAATGGCAGACAGCAGGGGACACAAGGCCTGACTATGAAGACTCGGTGAAGCGAGACTGATCAACAGCTCTTCAAACTCAAAAAGGCTGCCAAGAATGAAAATATATTGCATGTGCCCTTTTTCCAATTTATACTGACTAAATCTGATTTGGACCTCATTGGCAAGTGCTTGTCTTTTCATCAAAAGAGCCCAACAAGGTGTTCTTGAAATAAGCATGCATTGAAAAGACCTGGTAACATCTTAGAAAATAACGAAATCCAAAGAAAACTGCATCAGTTATGAGTCTTAATTGTCAACAATAGACGTCCATAACAAAGCACCCAACAGCCTCGATAAATAATTTCTACAGTCATTCTGGCTGCTACAGACTTGCTGAAGTGGTAGGAATTACTTGCCAGTCATTCTGTTACACTGGGAATATACAAAAGGATGAATGAAGGGTGAGTCTTTGTTTAGGGCGGCAGCTTTTGGGTGGTCCACAAGTTGGGAGCCCTCTGGGAGGGATCAAGGAGACCTCCACATGTAATACCAGTACGTCGACCTGTTGAAACAGGGTAGACGCTAATTCAGATGCAACTCAGCCACAACCAAGAATACATTTTCTTCCCCTTGTGAAAATGAATTTTTCCACAAAGCCATTATTTTTTGGTTCTTCCCATAATTAAATAATTTTAAGTAATTTTTGGAAAAAACATGAACTGGTTTTAGCCCACGTCTGAGTAGAAACCTCAGATGTATTACATGTATAAAACCAGAAGATTTCTCACCGCTGCAAAAGCCTGAATAAATCCCAAAAATACAGCATAACGCATTGCAAACTGTTGATTTAAATAATATTGCCCCAAATACATAAGCCACATGATTATCTAGGGATGTGTTTGCTGAGCCCACAGACTCTTTCTTTCATTTCAACACACTACTTCATATATTTAAACACAGGTCTGGGAGCTGCCCAGGACAACCACAGTCCTCTACTGCAGGCCATCGAGCCAGTGGTTCAGTTCTTTTCCCAAGAGCCCCTCAATGCTTGTTGTTCAGAGAGGGTAGAGAAGTACCCATTCAACTCCCAAAAAGTTTCAGGGGTTCAAACACTTCAGACACAAGTGCTGCTCTACGTGAAAGGGTCACCGCTGCAAAGATTAGCTATGTAAAGCCAATTAAAGTCAGTTTAGTTGTTTTTCTAATGAAACAAATACATTTTCAGTCTAATTTAGCTCATGCAAATCTTTACTGTGTATTGTATTCAATGTTTTTTTTTAAGAAATTCAAATAAATATGTACATTTGCACCTTATTTTTTGGACAATCTAAACACTTACTGTATGTTGTTACTTGGATTTGTGGCTTTTTTGGATTTATCTTTTGTCACTACATGCTGGATACTCAGGGGATCCTCATCAAGGTGTCATAAGGTGACATAATTCACCTGACCTAACGGGACTGTGTACAGTGGCGAGAGTGGCCCACCCTCCATGATGCCTAAGCACTGTAGGGCTTAAGATGTCAAAGGATTCAGGTTACAAGACTCACTGTGCTCTGTGTGCTGCTGAGGCTTAACAAAGTTTTTCCCACACTTCACCTTTTAGGCCGGAACACCTTTAGGCATGGCACTACCTCAGCACCCTGCCATGTTATACACATGGTTTGCATACCAGGAGTGGGAGTGCATCATTGCCAACATACTTTTAATCTAATGCAAAATACATTTGTCCATCTTATCAGCAGGTTTTAAGATACCATTAGATTACTGTATACAATTGTACAGCTTACATGATCTCATAAGTGGGTTTGCATGAGTAATTAAATAAAAACAGAAATGAATTAGACAATAAACATAGGGATACAATGCCAAAGTGTACACCAACATGTAGACGTTGCATGCATGTTGTGTACAGACAATGCAAATGCCTGGCCCACAGAGCAGTGGGTTGGTATAGTGAATTCAGTTTCAATGGGATTAAATACATTAAATAAATGAGTGCATGAACGACTGAATGACATTTCTTTACATGAGGCCGTGTAAATATCATCAGATGCCGGTGGTTGCAAACATTCGCCTGAAGTGTGTGCCTGCAGTGCCCTCTATTGCCAGGAGAAGAGGCTGACAAATGGGTGAACTAAAACTGACTACATCCTGGTGGTATGCTTCTCTGAAAAATGAGTTGTTTTACAGGGCTAAACCAAATGAAAACCAAATGAATGAATAATGTCTGGAGTTACATTAAGAACATATTTACATTCTCCAACACAGCTCCCACTCCAAGTGTAAAAAGGCTCCACGTTAAATATACAGCATTCTCAGATAAGCTAGACCAGTTAATATATAAAATTAAATTAATATATCAAATTGTTGACTACTAGGTCTAAATAAATATGTTCTGGGTCAACAAAGTGGAAGATGCCAGATGTTGAGGATGTTGCAAATGTGTGACCTTATGCCAGCTCTACACAGATAAGAATTATATTTGACATAGGTATATTCTCCTTGTATAAGGCCTACACCATATTTTGTTTACACCTCCAACATCCTCGGGTGGTTCGTAATTTGGGAACACCTTGACTAAATTTTGTCCTTTCAATGTAGTGTGTAGCATTTTTAGTTGTTTTCTTTTTTTTTGTTTAAGAAAAAAGTAAAGGAAATATGTCGGAGTGCATACTGATAGCGTGACTGTATGTATTTAACAGTGTTTTCCTTTTCTGTCGCTGGTATAGTGATTCCTTATTCGTATCTACATTTGTATTATTTATTTACCTTTTGCTCGTTTATGTTTCGCAGCTACCCGCCTTCGTCAGCATGCACAAAGTGACACTTCCGGTTTACCCGGAAGTAAGCATAATTTCCAAAGATGGCGGAGCAAGGTCCGATGGCCATAGCGATGCGGCTACGAAATCAGCTACAGTCCGTCTACAAACTGGACCCGCTGAGGAATGAGGTGAGTGGTCGTGTTCCTCAAGCTTGCTTGCGCTGTGGGATAAACGTACGGGAAGCTAAACCGCAGCAGAGACGAGTTAAACACGCGCATTAACGGGAGATCGTTGTCGTCTACGCGGCGCTGATGGAGAGGAGAGGGAGCGCAAAGCTCAGGCGCTTTCAAGGGAGCAGCGTTTGAGCATGCGTGCACGATGGGAGTCCAGCCGTGTTGTTCTGCCTCAACAGTGCGACAACGTGCGGATTTACCAACTAACTCTTATTTCACTCGTTTTACTCCGGATATGCAGTTATATTCGTCAGTTTAACCGAGAGTTTACGTGTAGTTCAAGTGATGCAAGACTGAAGTGGGACGGTGACGGCCGCTGCACTCCGTAGGTTCTCTCGCGGCTCTCATATATCGAAGTAACGGCGCTGTTTCCAACTCCTCGCTGGTTTGTGTGTTTGATGGGTGCTCGCCTCGTTATCGCATTTACAAATGTTTGTTCAGGAGCCTTAAATTTAAAGTCAGTGTGAACCGTTGGTCTCAACGAGTCCAGTCGGTCCGTGAAACATTTCTCTGTCAAAACGGATAGAAACTCCGCTCACACCGAGCTTTATTTTAGGATGATAATTAGCCTGTATATAATTATGTAGTATACGTTTTATTGGTTACCTGCATTATAATTGGGCTACTGCCATCGACTCACACGGAGGTCAAAGGTCACCGTCGCCTGTCTTGTCCAAAAGCACGAGGTCATTTCCTAGAATGCAAGTAGATTCTTCGGGCCAAAATTTCTGTTCTTTATGCAGTGGCCACATGAAGTTTGCAATCATGTGTGTTTTAGACATACACAGGTGTTCTTCCTCCAGTTTTCTCTAAAAATAGGCACAAAGTAAAGTAGATTTTGACCTCAACAGTATGCAAATATTAATAGAGTCTGTATTTATAATTTCAGTGCAGCACAATATTTCATTTAAAGACGGTTTGTTTTTGGCCCAGGCTCTTTATCCATCACGTTGTTAGCTATAACGTGCATGTATCGGGTTATCATTCCTGGTTTGTTCACATAGTGCTGATCTGCTGGTCAGTGAAGGTATGTGATGTATGGAAGCAGAAGTAAGAGCATATTCAATATTGCAGTCTCTACAGTTCAAAAGTAGACTGTGGAAGTTTTCAGGGTCAATTTCAATCTTAAATTGTCAAATCTTCCAACCACAGATTAATAGCACCTTTGTGTTTGGCCTAACAGGAGGAGGTCAAGTTGAAGATCAAGGACCTGAACGAACACATTGTCTGCTACCTTTGTGCGGGGTACTTCATAGATGCCACAACAATTACGGAGTGTTTACACACATGTGAGTTTAAACAGAGTTGGACAAAATGATCATCTGTTCTCAGGTCATTAACTTGTAGTGTTTTTGCAATTTCGCATGGATAGCCTAATGTTTAGCTGGAGGGAAGTCATCAAAATGAGAACGAAATGTCTTTCTTTCTTTCTTTCCACTCTACAGTCTGTAAAAGTTGTATCGTGAAATACCTGCAAACGAGCAAGTATTGTCCAATGTGCAACATCAAAATCCATGAAACACAGCCTTTACTCAACCTCAAACTGGATCGAGTGATGCAGGACATTGTCTACAAACTGGTGCCAGGGCTACAAGAAAGTATGTATAAAAAAAAGCTGTCTTTATTGTGTTGTGAATAGTTATGACCTAAAGCACCCATGACAGTCTATGGTTTTGGTTGACACTTATGCAGTCCAAAATTAACCTTAAAGAGAAAATGTTTTACTATAAATAAAAGTTGATTCTGTAGATACAGTAGGTAGCATTAAATCGGCGGTTTTTAGCATACATAAATCATCGTTGTGGCTATATTGTCACGTTTGTCTCATAGCCATTTTTCTGTTTAAACAGGTGAAGACAAAAGAATAAAGGAATTTTATCAGTCACGTGGGTTAGAGAGAGTCATCCAGCCGACAGGAGACGGTAAGTCTTGAATCTAATATTGTCTCAGTGTCTGACTAAAGCTGGGCTTGACAATGTTAGAGACACCAGCAAGAGTAATTTAGATTCTGAAAGTATCTGACCCAAGAAAAACCCCACCCCATCCCTTCAGGACTCTGTCCAAAATCACTCCACCAAGAGGAGCTCAGCACATAGCTGTCATCGCTAACTGTATCCAACCACCTCCTGTAGCCCACCTTACAGTGTCATAATGAGCACGCAACAAACATGGCTATTGTTAGTACTTTCAGCTGTCAAGCTAGCATGTTAGTATTCAGAAATTTTGGCTGCTCTTTCTCTGCCGTTCCTGTGCGACTAACTCGCTAACAGCTTTAGCAGTTTAGCCACCTTGTGGAAGACTCCAGCCAATGAATTCGGGCAGAGTGTGCGTAGGTAGACAGGTTTAAAATGATTGGATGAACTTGCAACAGCCACAGATACTGGATTTTTTTCCCCCCTTTTTTTTAATCAGAGCATTTAGTTCACTGGTTGCTATTGGGATTGAGTGATACAGTGAATTTAAATAATTATAACCCTCTAAAACAGTTTTCCACCACGTCTGTTTGAAGTGTTTGCTTCTCTGATCTGATGGCTGTGGTGTTTCTGCATGGCGCTTCACAGGGCTCACATGACTGTCAACCACAGTTTACGTGTTTGACATGGTGATTAACAGTGTTGGGCAAGCTGCTTGACTTCTTCACTTCACTTCACTTCACTTCACTGGCAAAGCTGGCAAAAGTAGTTTAGTACAAACCTGTTATTATTTTATTTTTTACAATAAACAGACAGGACAAACTAAGTTGACTTAAAATTCACTGACTCATCTCAAACTACAGTAACAGCAGAATAAAGATCCTGACTCCCTCAGGCTCAGATCCTCTTTGTCCTTCTTTGAACTTCAGAAATGCTTGAGAAAATGTAGCTTGTGTGGATGCCACCATGCTAATGTTACTTCAAAATATTCAATAAAAGAGCTAAGCTACCAAACACTGTTTGATTCAGCAAACAGTGATGTCCACCGCGCTATTGAGAGATGTAGTTAAACTAGTAACGCCCACAATGGTGAGTAATGTGTGCTTTGATTTTGTAAATTTGAAAACCCTTTCCCTTTCTTCTCACCAGATGCTGTGCCCGATGCTACAGGTTTACCATATACAAGCTTCGACCATTCAAAAGCCCACTTCTACAGATATGATGAGCAGGTTTCGCTGTGTTTAGAAAGGCTAAGGTGAGCTTTTGCTTCTGTTAGTCTTTTTTAGTGTGTATTTTTAATTTCATGGAATTTCTGTGAAATAAGACTGATAAAATATCAGCAAAATGAGCTTCTAAATGTGTCAGTCTTTCAAGCTAAACCTGTTGAACATAAAATTCTTTACTGTTTTGTCTTTTCAGTTCATCATTTTCTGGAAAAGACAAAGCAAAACTTACTCTCCAGGTAAGTCATTAATACCAGGGAAGTCCTAAATGTATTTAGTGTTGTATTTCAGGTCTGTATACTTAGTGAAATTGTTGAGCTGGTTATGGATGCCTTCAAAGCGCTTCGGCTCATGGATTTGCACAGCTGTGCAAAACATGTCTCCAGAGGCACATTTTTGAAGCCTTAACAAGTAATTTTCTGCCCTTAACTGCTAAGCAAATACATGGCACAGTGACATCTGCAGCAACAGCAGAATTCAGCAGTCAGAGCTGGTTTCTCTGGCTGCCTCATTCTCACAGAGAGACAGGGATAAGTGGGGGCAAGTACACCAGTGAGGCATATAATCATTCTTTATTTCCCAACCAAACTGCTAATTTCTCAACAATTGGAGATTTTATAATAGTTTGTGCAAGAGTTGTGGGGTTAGTTTGTAGTGGTTAGTGCTGACATACAAAGGCTTAAGAAGATCAGAAAACTCTGTCAAATCATGCAAACACACACATCAGTGTATTCATGTCCAAGAGCTGCCTCAGAGTCTTTGTTTTCAGTTGACAAAGACACCAGTTCTGGGGCCTTTGCTAGACAATTTTCTAGCAAATTTTTTGGACAGACGCATGCCTTTGTCTGAAACTTTCATAACTCTTCTTTTGAGGAAAATCCTCAAATGTGAAAGCAATTCAAAACTTAATTTGAACATGAAAGGACAGCCAAGTATAACAGCTATCCCTATTCATTTCCTGTCATACAGTATGTCCAGTCTTAGTGTTTGCTGATGCCTTTTCATACATGTTTACATCTTGGCAGTTTAAATGTGTGTGTGTGTTCGAAAGGCTCTTGCTAACCAATTTGAAATTCACTGAACTGAAAAAAAGGCCTCATTTGTCAGTTATTGCTTGGGGTTTTCCCCATGTGGTTGGATCCTCTTGACAAGGCAATTTGTTGAGTGGTGTGTGTGTGGTTGGGGGGGGGTGAAAATGCCCAGATTGGGAGTGAATTATGACTTGTACAAAGATCAGAGTTATTTAACTGCTTAAGTGCATGAGATGTTGTACCTACTGGATGATGTACCTTCTGGAAAGACTTCAGTCAGCCAGCAGAGGGCACCCTTGTTTAACAGAGGCCCATGAGGTGCTCGAATCAAGATTTCAGATTTTATTGGTTTTAATTATGTTTTCACCATAGCAGATTTTTTTTACTCTTGCAAACCATCAGTCATTTGCCATAATTCCAGAGATATACTCAAACGGACCAGCAGAGGATTGTTCTTCTGATCTTTTGATCTGATTTTACAGTATAAGAAAAATATTCAAAACTTGGAACAGTGACGTGGTATGTTAATTAGGAGTTTCAGTGAAGTGACTGCTGCAAGTGTTGGGACGACATCACCATCCTCCTCCCATGTCCTCTTTGACCACACAGTAAAAATGAAATGTTGTTTATTGTTGTATCCAATGTTACCCTTATGTAATGGGAACACGCTGCTTCATTGGTTCCATTCCTGGCTCCTGAAATGCAGTCATGTTTCACTCTAACCTCTGTGTGAACTTAGATTAGCTGGCAGCAAGGACCACGCCTATTAAAAATAAAATAAAAAAAACTAAGCTTAATCATGCCGATGGGGTTAAGCTTGTCCATGTCCTTGCACTGTTCTGGGTTTGAATTAGACTCTTAACCTTTGCTATTCTTTCTCCCCTGCATGTCCAGTTTATAAGCCACTGTTTTTACTGAAGTGGAAATTCAGCTTTTAAAGAAATACTGTCTTGCACTGCATTCAGGGGGAAAAAGGAAGTTCAACTGGCTAAATAATGGGCAGTAAGTCAATTGGGACTGTAAAACGTCCAGCAGTAAGCTGAATTTTTCTTCACTGTGACTCTAAATGGAACAGCAGTAGGCCACACACTGTCAGTTCACTTGCTCTGAGTTGTTAGGTTACATTTCTTGTGTGCTTCTATGTATTTCTTTGTTACAGAACAGTATGTTACAGTGAACTTTGAATAGAGGACAAAATCACAAAATATCTGAACGTTAAAATTAAAAAACAGCAGTCAAGACTCCTGTACTTCCTGTAACTAGTGTTACAAGAAAACTAAAGAGACAGATATGAATGACAAGCTTTTACATGATCTAAACAGCTGAATCAAAAATATCTGCATACTCTCAGAGTACAAGGTTACTTTTGCAACAGGTAATACCTCCAAACAACAAATTAGAGTGTAAAATGAGCAATTTGTTTGCATGGCACAGTCACATCTTAAATATTGGAGTTAATCTGGTTTCTTAACCTCCACTATAAGCGAGAAATCTCCCTGTATCCCCTTGGTGGTCTCAGTAGTTGGTCATGATTTATTGGAATTACCCTCTTGGCTTTGTCGTGCCACGTTGCTCATCTCAAGGTTTACGGTGCATTTGTGTGACCTTGTCTCTGCAGCAGAAGTTTGTCCGCTGTTCGGTTCGAGCGGAGGTGAGACACCTGCGGAAAGTGCTTTGTCATCGGCTGAACGTGGAAAAACACCAGGTCAGTAACTGTCATTGACTCCATTAAAGGAGACATCGTGCACATGGTTTTCCGTGAAAGATTTGTCTACCTGTTTGGCTTACGCTAATGAGGACAGATTTGTGACAGTGATAATAATCTGCATTATCTCTTAGCAAGACGACTCTACATTGGCCACATCAGGGAAGAGAAAAAGATTATATTTCCAGTATTAAATTTGGATAATTATACACCAAATATATGTGAGTGTTGGCTGCAGTCAGAAAGAGAATGCTGCAAATAATTGCTAAAATGCTGAATATAGGAATATAGTAAACTCATACTGGTACACTCTCATGCCATGACATAGTACTATATTAACCACAGGTAACCAGCAGATAACCACTGCAACATGACTTATGCTCTGTGCTACATAGCCAAGTGACTTGACAGTGAAACTTCCTGGACCGTCGGTTAAACTGACAACATGCAAATTCAGACTCCCCTTCACGTGTGTTTGTGTCGTCTCCCTATAGGTCCAGATGTTGTTCAATAACGAGTCTCTGCCCGATCACATGACCATGAAACGGTTATGGCTCTCGCACTGGTTTGGCAAGGTACGGTGCGGCTACTGTTAACTAGTGCCAACAAATGTTACACGTTCCTTCACATTTGAAAACTCTTTTTCTCTGCACTGTTGTTAGAACTTTAGGATAATGTAGGATGTCATTTTCAGTTTAAACAGAGTTGTCGGTAGTGTGACCAGATGGAGCACAATGTTGGACTTGACACACAATGAAAAATATAATGGAATGAACTTCTAGTTTGTGATTTAGAAGGTGTTAATATTTAACATATACCTCACTTTAAACGTTTCCCTCTCAGATATAATATTTTAAATCTTTTCTCCCCCAGGCCCAGCCGTTAGTCCTTCACTACACCATCAAGGACAAAAGGACCAGATAGGACTCGTTTTCACTCTGAGGACAGCTGTACATATTTTGTACCATACATATTCTATTTTAATAGTGTTTGTGTACATATACTTATTTTCCTTGTTTTGTATTTTTGAAAATAAATTTAAAATGTGAAAAATGATAGTTTCTATTACTTGCTGACAGTACAGAATGTTTTCATCTCCATATAGATATACAGTGTGTCAGAAGAGTGTGTAATCACATGATGGATGGTGGAGTAATCCTCTGTTTGACCAGTTTCTAATATTTATATAATGTGAACTAAATTCTGAATTACCTGAAAGTTTATACTTTGGACGTCCCTTTATAACCTTTTCTGCGTTGAAAAATTCAAGCAACAACTTCCGTTTGAACAAGATGTTTTTGATATTTTTGCCTCAGAAGACGTAATTGCACTTTTGAGCACAAATCTCTCACAGAAATCTCTCACTCACTCACCCAACTCAAATCAATCTACGTCAGAATCCCCTCTGGCTGCAGTTAGAATCCTGCGTTTGTGTGGATAGGTTTGCATCAGCTTCACGCATCTGGATGTCGCATTTTTCCGATTGTCCTTACAGAAGTGCTCAATCTTTGTCAGGTTTCATAGGGACTGCGAGTGAACGGTAATTTTAAAGTCCTGCACAAAAAGCTGCGCTCCAACTTGGCCAGACATTGTTGTCTTGAAGCCATTTCTGTGTAGCTCTCACTTCATGGAGTTATTGTTTTACTGAAAGATAAATCCTCTCCCCAAGTTGCAGTTCGTTTTGCAGACTGCGGCAGGTTTTTCCTGTAGGATTTTTCTGTTTCTCTGCTCTCATTTTCGTTTCTACATTCCCTCCTGCAGGGAGATCTCTCCACCGAAGAATGCTGCCAACACCAGGCTTTTTGCTATATCGTGTATGTTTCTGGTGATCATGCAGTGTTTTTGTTATACCAAACATAGTTAATAGTATGGTGGTCAAAAAGGTCACTGCATTGTCAATTTGGGGGGACTCGCCATTTGAGCAAATGGCCAAAGCTCGCACAGCAAAGGCTGAGATATCCTGACGTGTCAAAGCTTTGAACACACTGAGACCTACATTTCCAATTATAGGGCTCATTAGCATTTTCCATCAGATCCTGCATGAACCATCAAACTTTCAAACTTCACGCTCCTAGTTTGTATGGCAGATTTTTTGTTAAACATTTGCGGTCTGCCAGCCCAATAAAAAAAATTCCATCCACAGCCACAGAAAACAGTATCCAACTGTTTACACGCGAGCTGCACTTCTCCTTATGCTGAATAAACTCTGCTTCATGTGTAAAATCAGTGCAGTGAGTGCTCCTTTAAACAACATAGCTGCCACCACAAAATTTAAAAGCACCTTAAGCCAACTGGCATTCCGCCTCGTCTTTAAATGTTTATGTGACACTCTAACTCTGGTGATATTTTATTGCGCACTTCAGAGGCTTGTGGAGAAAACCGTAGGAAAACCTTTGGTGGATTACTGCAGCCTGCACTGTGAGAGCCTGACAAGGAATCCTACTTGTGACCTTGTTCAATATTTCATTCCAAGCAAAAACTTGTCCATGTAGACCCTCTTTATCTTCACAGAATTTCACTGACACCGTCTCTCTCGGTAACCAGCTCTGCTTTGCAGTGAAGACGATCCTCCCAGGTCAGCACTAGGTGGCGTACTTGCTGCTTTTCAGACTTCAGAGGCAGCAGGCTTTGATATATGTGCTCTTGTTCGGAGTCAAAGGAAGGACTCTGATAACCTGACACGGGCTGATAAGATATACAAGACTCGTATCGGGTTCTGTCTCTGGTAGACTGCAGCAGCCACAACGTTTAAGTGGAACTTTACCAAGCTTCAGCCCTGACAGCACATGTGCTTAAAGGATCTTTAACATTGGGATAATATTGTACGCATAAAACAGCTACTCTGAATTTGTTTTATTTCATTCCTTTACAAAGAAAATGTTCAGTGTTTGTGTTTATGTATGTTAAAGGGTCATATGAAATCAAATATGAAAGAGGACCATGTGACAGAACAGTTTTCCATTTTACCGCAGAGGTCAGTTTGCAGATAAGATATATGTGTGTGTGTGTGTGTGTGAGTAACCTTAACAACATCCTTAAGTTAATTTGAACCTTCAGCATTCAAAATCAGCCCCCCTGTGGCCATGATTTTAAATGAAGAATAAATTGAACTCACTATAGGCCTGCACGCCAGCCAGCAGCACGACATACACACAGGTACAAGTTTGTATATTACGGGTCCCCCCAGCCACACTTATAGAGCCTGAGCATGTCCCTTCAGGGCACATATATGATGAAAAGAAAAAACAAACAATAATCCCCTAAAGCTGTGACCTTTAGGCCAAAACAGAGAATTTCAGGTTGCTGTTGGACAGCTCCAGTAGATTGAAACTTGCACCTCTGGGCTTTCTTTTTTTTTTTTTTTATCATAATACAAAAGGAATAATGTGCATTTAAATGTGGCCTCTGCAGCAAAAGGATGTGCAACCGACTGCTTGTGTGTAAAATTCTCTTATGTCACTTAAAGCATCATCTGAGCTGCTACATTTTAAAGAGAATCCAAGACTCAATGCGGAAAGCAGAGGTCAAATTATTCAAAGTGGAAAATGTAAAATAATAATAATAATTTGATAGTAAAAATTGATTAGTTGTTCTGTATCCTTCCATTTTCATTGGGGAAATTTTAGGAATGCTGTCGAGATAAAAGAATAAAGGCACCATCCTACAATTTACACCACCCAAACTTTGATTTTCTTTCTTTTGTATTTTTTGTATCATCGGGCCAGTTTGTGCACTGCTTTTTATTTAAAGCTCCATCCTCCATGTTGTTCCTCCTGCCAGTCCAGAGTGGCTCCATAATAAAAGGCCTACTTGACTTTTCAACCTCCACGATTCCAGCCGATTACTCCTATTGTGCGCGCCAGCCTGCACTGTTTCTCTACCCACCCAAAGAGGGGAGAAATTCCATTTTTTAAAATATCGCACAGTTTTCTTATTTCTTTTTTTTCACTGAAGCAAAACTGTCGGTGAAATGTCCTGAATTTTTGTCTCCGCTGCGTTGTCCACTGCGGCCTCAAATTCTCAACTTAAAAATCTGTTTCAGTGTCCAGAACCTGAAAGCGTGAATCATTTGATTTTTTCCCCCCTCGAATAACCACAACATGTTTTGATAATGAAGGTCTAACAATACCCAAAACAATAAATCCAGTCTGTCTGTCTAAAAGATATTTTTGCGTGTTCAATAAAAAAGCAGCAAAATAAAACTGAAAATCTTGGTTTTCTGATAAATAGCATTTTCTCACTAAATAACGACTCTCTCTCTCTCTCTCTCTCTCACACACACACACACACACACACACACACACACCAAACTCTTAATCCCGTTACAAAACTGCAAATGGTCAGCCAGCAGCAGCAGCAGGAGCAGCACGTCGCAATTCCACAGCCTCCCATTGAGGTTTATTCATTAGGATCCCCACACTAACACATTTGCTATTCATGGGAGGTTTTCTCTCTCTCTCTCTCTCTCTCTCTCTCTCTTTCCAAACAAACCCGAGTCAAGAGTGGCAGATGCGTGCCATTATTGCCCACGGCTCGGTGGAAGCTGTTTTATGCGAGGCAAAGGCGGGTTAACCTAATCAATCATGTCGACTAGTTGTGTTAAAGACGATGCATAGAAGGAGGAAGAAAACATATGGCGCAGGGGTGGGGGCAAGCTTTTCTTAACACCGCAGCCAGACCGAGACCTTCTTGTGACAAGATGTATTCCAAGCCTGGCGAAAGAATGGGAAGAAAGGCGGTGGACGGCTGCTAATTGAAGTCATGGCACTTCAAGGCTGAAAGCAGAGGTCAAATTATTCAAAAGGGACCGATTTTAACCAAGCAGAGCAGATTTGTGGGGGTGGATATATTAAGTATTTCCTTAATCTCTCAGGTTATTATATTCTTATAAAACTCACGTTGGAAATGAGTGTGACTTTATCTCATATAAGCATACCTGTGGAGATTTACGCAGCACCTGTGGTGGAGCTCACTCACTCACAATATTCCTTTAGGGGGTAGGAAAGCTTTGTGAAATTCAAATGTAACTGCCTCTGTGGATTTCTTATGCTGTCATTCCTATGTGGACACATTTCAGTGTCTCTTCCCTCATATTTTTACTCTCATGTTTTTAACTTTATGCACAATCACACATCCAATCTCGCCGAGAGCTTCTTGAAATATCATATAACCTTTATTTACATAGATGCTGATTAAATAGAATGTTACAATAAAATTATCGCATAGGATGTTTGGTATATATATACAGAACTCAGAGCGGGGAAACGTTTGCAGTCGATGCTGACAGTGATGCCTCCTTTGCGCTGCGATCAGGGCCTGCGTGCTTGCAGAAACACTTTTCGCTCAGAACAGAATAAAAAGGTAAGAATTTTAAGGAGGGATGGACTGACACGTCAACCCCGGGCTGCGCATGTGAAAGAAATCAAAAGGTGAAGGTTTTCATTTAAATATTTGGCAGATCCGATTCCTCTAACAGAGAAATGCGAATAAATGACAGACAAAAAAATAATAATAATAATAATTGCACAACACTCCATCCCTCCTTAAATACGAACGTGAAATTTTGAAATGTCTACACAATTTTGTTCAGTCTTACTGTACCACAACAGTTAGATCTGTCTGGAAGGAGAGTTCGTATTCCTCAGAAATTGTGGTGAAACTTAAACAGACAGGAAGGTCTTATAAGTCCGATTAATAAATTAAAATGGAGGTAAAAAAAAAAAAAAAAAGGAGGAGGAGAAAAAAAAATACTATCCTGAAATGTTTTCTTTAATGTGTGTCATTCTCCTTTTCTGTCATTATCCGTGCAAAAGTTTGGGAAGAAAAATGCCCCCTTTTAATATTCTTTTTATGTTGCTGTTGCTCATGAAAACCACAGGCCCCCCCTTGACTGTCAATCGTCCACCTCAATTTCCTCGTCATCCTCCGAGAATTCATCCGTGGTTTGGTCTCTGGACGAGGAGGGGGACTGTGGGAAGGCCCGGTGTCCTTGGGAGGTCGGGGAGATACTGGGCGACCTGGCCTCGGGGCCACCCCCTTCGCCTTGGGACTCCTCAATGTTCTCCATGCTGACGAGCTTCTGCAGGGTCTGCGGGGTGATTTTCTTTAGAGACTCCACGTCCGCTTTCATCTCCTCCAGGTCTCGCTTGAGTTTGGCCCTGCGGTTCTGAAACCAGGTGATGACCTGCGCGTTGGAGAGCCCCAGCTGCTGCGCGATCTGGTCGCGATCGGCCGGAGAAAGGTATTTCTGGTACAAAAACCTCTTCTCCAGTTCGTAAATCTGATGGTTCGTGAAGGCCGTCCGGGACTTTCTCCTCTTTTTCGACGTCTGCCTCTGCCCGAAAGCGTTTACATGCTCGCGACCTTGGAGGGGGTGGGAGAAGAAAACATACAAGAGGATTCAAACAGCCGCAAGGGTCACTTTCTCCCAAAACTACAGCAGCAACGACGGGCACTGCTGTGACAGGCCTGCTCTCTGTTTGCATGCTTGTAATATATCACTTAAAAAAAATAAAACAAACAAACAAAAAAAAACACTTCATTCCAGCAGCAACGAGACACATTTAAAGACGTTTGCATCCGTAGTTATGCCAACATTGTCAGAAAATACAAAAACTAAGTTAAATGATTCATCCCAGTGGCAAATATTCCGCCATAATTTTTTTAAATTATTTTTGGAGGGGGGTAGCAAACAAAAATCGAATCGAATATTTGAAATGTTAGGTTCATTGTTTTTGCATTATTACATATTCGGTGTGTCATTTCAGTTTATCTGTTAGCCTGTCGATTTTTCTCCCACACAGCACAGCACTGCATGGACTGGGCCATAATGGCTGACTGACTTTTTGACAGCACACAGAGTATAGTGCATTAGCCAGCAGGCCTGTATTAGCTAATTTTAGCAGTCCATATACGCATGAACATTTAGCTGAATTGAGTGAATGTGACGTTTCACATTTCTTTCACATATTTTACGCATTCCTATACAGCTGTCCGGGCATTTCCACACTCAAAGTCAAAGCAAGCCAAGCTAACACGGATTTCAGCTGTGGGTCTGACAATCACTGCGCTTGCTTCCCTTCAAACGCATTTTAAAGCTACTCAGTCTATCTGAAAAGTAACATTTTGCATGAAAGAAACACGACGTCTTTACCTTCCGCTGCTTGAATAACGCTGACTTCCAGACCCTTAAATGTTTTGCTGGCCAGCTCTTCCAGCGCGCACAGAGGCGAGGAGGGGGTGGTGATCCCGTTCCTCGCAGAGTTGGTGCCCGTAACTTTCTCCAGGACTCTGGGCGGACAGATACTGGCGACCGACTTCTTTACGGAAGGTTTGTTCAGGATATCCTCAATGCTGAACGGCGTTAGAGGCTTGTTGGAGTTGGCCGGCGGCGGCAGCTGGTCCAAGGGAGCCCGTCTCCTCTCGTCGGCGCTGGACTGCAACACAGAACCAGCCTTCATGTCTTTACTGGAGGTCATTGCAGTCCCGAAGAAACGCTGCTTCCAGAAAAGTTAATTATTTCATTCAAAAGGCAGTTTTAACCGTCCACAAGTGTTTCCTCTGGTGCTGGGACCCCTTTCTATATTTTGACACTCAAAGCACAATGCAACAACTTAGCTCGCCGGAGAGTCTTCCTCCAAAATAACCATGCTTCGAGGGTAGTTGTAGAGACAGCCGGGCTGTATTCCCCTCAGAGAGTCGCAGTTCCTCTCTCAAGCTCCATGTAGATCTTTATGCAGTAACAGACTGGAGGGGGGTGAAGCCCTGCAAGGGGAAAAAGCTGTCTCAAGCAGTAAGAAAAAGAAAGCGGCTGCTAACGAGTTATTGTTGATTGGGCGAAGTTCAATTAGAGAAACACTACACTACTTGCTGACCCGCTGCTGCGTCTTAAAGGGCCGGACCATAATAACTAATTGGACGTGGGGAATAGGAGGAGTCTGTTGCTGCCTAGGAGAAAGATGCCCCGAAATGTTTATGCATCTGTTTCCCTCTGCTGGTCTATTCTTCTAGAAAGGGAGAGTTGTTGGTCATTAAAATACTGCCACCAGCATCTTTGCATTTTGGAAAAGTTTGGAGGAACACCGAGCCAACAACGGTCTCCAGCCGTGATATTCATTTTGTCATTTTCGTGCGTAATTACGCATAGAGCGTTATGCGTAATGTGCGCATTATTCACCGTGTTACACGGGAATTTGGCTTAAAATAGCCTCAATGAGCACATTTACGGATCTGATTTTGAAGTCTATTAAAATGCTTTGTCTACAAGAAAACAGAAGCTGTTCAGATGAACTCACTGTTAAACATGACAGGTGGATTTCTCATTTTGTTTTGTTCTTTATTACAGCCGATAGGTGACCTGCTTCTAATCTGACATTTTAAAAATATAAACATGAATGTGGCACTAAGTTTCATGTTTATTTTTATATCACTTTAATTAATGCCTGGATATATATGAAAGGGGCTTCATCTCTGAAACTGAAGCCACAAATTCTTAAGATTTTAAAAAGAGAAAGGAGAAAGAAAATCGTTTCATCTCAAGGCTGAATTTGTTCATGTTGTTCGTTAATTTTTGCTCATGCTGTTCTTTTTTGTTTTATCATTCTCCCTTGGTGTGCCACCCGTGCTTCAGTATGACCCTACAGGTAAAATCCGCAGTGACAGTGTAATTTAATGCGGCAGCGTGAAACAAGCGGATAATAAAGGTGACGCCGTGCTGTGGCTCAAAGTCTGAGGACGGACAATGTGAATTTTTCTGATGGGGGTTTAGTAAGTGAAGAGAGAAACGGATTAGAGAGACAAAACGGCGACGAGTTGGACGTCGAGGAGATCAGCAGGTACGTCTGATCAGAGGCAAACACATCTCGTTTTATTTAAGGCTTTTTCAGACTGAACACGTTTAGCTGCTGTCGCCAGGTTTATTCGTTTTAATGCATTTTAGAGATTGCATATAACCTATAGGCAGAACGAAAAATTGCATTTCAAACAGAATTATCAAATGAATATCAAAAATAATGCTAAAAATAAAATAATCACATGGCAGCATGGTTTAAAAACATCCGGGATGAAAATACAACTCAGGAAATAAACAGTCTTTTCCATGAAATGAAACAAAAGATTCTTCTGACAGTAAAAGATTAAATGTATTCTATACTGTAGCAGCTGGATTATATGTGCCAACTGCTGACACCAGCCAGAGCCTGAACATAAACAACTGCTGCAGTATCACCAGTATTGTTTTTATATACAGTCACTTTATTCTGACCCATTTGGAGAAAGCCTGCCGCCCAGGAAGCCGCTGCGGAGAATCTTGTGCCAACAGGAGCATATGGTGACATTGGTTTAGGGACAGAGTTATAAAACAGCAGGAAATTCTATTAGCTGCCCTGGAGGTCCAACCTTTGTGGCTCCTTTGAATCCATATATTTCTCCATAACAATCAGGGGTATGTTGGGATAAATTTTGTTTGAGAATGCGGACAGAAACATGCCAGGTGCGGGTATCTGAACATCTCGGCTGTCCTGAGTATCTACTGACACCATAAAGATTGGGATTTATTCTCACGTTTAGATTCAAATTCAAGATTACTTTGAGATATAAAGTGAGCCACAATGCGGGCTATAAAGGGCTTGTGCTTGTTATGTTGCCACCTAAAAAAAATAGTGATCATTTTTGGAAATGAAAATAAAAAGAACTTATATCTTACAGAAATAACAGACACGAGCTTGCATAGGTAGTGTATCATTTTTCTTTTAGTTTGATTGGATGTTAACAGAGTGGAAATCTTTAATCTTTCGACTTTCATTTTATTTCCTTTGCTCACGTTATCCCTGCAGGCCTGTGTCATCCACACCGGGGTCATGTTCTGTTTTCATTTTACCGTTTTACTTTATCTTGCTGTTCCATAGATTTGATGTCCAGAACGATCATTGTGTCCCCGGCGCTGTGAACCATCCGGATGCACGCATGTAGGAGATTATTAACCTCAAATTCAGTTTAAGCGTGAAGAGCCCGAACACCTCCCAAAACAAACGGTCCAATGGGCTGTAAGGTCTGAAGTGAAGCAGCGATGGTCAGAAAGTTTTTTTTTTCTCCCTCCCCTCCTTTGGTTTAATTTAAACGTTAATTAGAAGCAGAGCAGCTGACATCATCAATCATCAACTCTTGTGGGATTTAATTGGACGCTTTTATCTCCTATCAGTACCGGGCTCCTTATTCCAAAAAGCGTTACATGAAGTCAGTTGGATTTTTCTTTGCGAGGGGATCAATTCATCAAACTGCGCCACAAATTCCCAGTTTCGATCTGTCTTACATTTAAAAATCACTGCTTCTCCTATTAATAATCAGGAGGGCAAATGTGCAGTGTTCGTGTTATCCCTGAGCTCGATAAAAATCAAAGCAGTGGGAAAACTCCCACCCGGTAAAGGTCAGTCTTTGTGCCATTAATCACCAAATTAATTCACAGCGGTCCGGAGCGAATATCAGGGACTGCTGAAAGTATCAAATTCAGCCTCCATCGGAGACTGGATGAAGGTGATGACAAATGCAGCAACTGCAATAATAATCCTGAAAATGTAATTAGTTACAGTGCTGTAACGCGTTACAGGCTGCTCTGAATGCGACGAGCAGTGCAGCCCTGCTGTCGACGCGACTCAGGTGCGCCTGGAACAGTAAACATAACATTTGTTTTGGTGCGAAGAGTCTTGTTGCCCCCCCCACACACCCTCCCCCACCTCCATTTCAATTTGTTTGATATCATTTAGTCGGAGACAAAAGCACAAATACAATAAAAATCTGCAGGAGAGCGATCATATGTACAGTGGTTCTTATTTATCACATTATAGTTTCTGTTTTTCACCAAAGGTTTATCTAATTATTATTAATTATTTGCCTAAAAAAGGGGGGGAAAGACCGCTTATTAAAATCGTTTAATGCAAACGTTTCACCACAGCTCTTCCCAGGGATGTTGAGAAATATATTACAGAAAATTATACAGGAGACAAAACACGATAAAATGGCCTTCAAGGACACCATAGAGCACCACAAACAAATCTCCAGATTATTTAAAAAAAACACAAGTTTTATTTGAGACAAGAACCATAGTCACTATAAAATCAGCTATGAAATAAAAAAATAAGATTGTTTTATCACTGAAAAAGAGATTTTAGAGTTAATCATTATTTAGTTGATCTGTAAAGGCCGCACAGGCTGAGTTTTTGCTGCTGTAAAGAGGCAGCTCTCACAGCGCAGCGTGTCGTCCTGTATTATGAAACAAAACAGCTGTAAACGCCTCTCAGTATAACATGATACGGGAGAAGGCTGCCCAGGGCGCCGAGGCTGTGTTTGTTTCCATTCTTAAGCGGCCTGTTTCCACTGTAAAACGCTCCGTGCGGCTGACTGAAGGGCCTGATCAAGGTGAGGGCTGATCAGGCTCCACGGCACTCCTGTTCAGCTCATTTGCTTTTAACTCGCACAAGCAGCTTCATGTCAATACGTACAAAATTTCCATGTGTTTCAATGAAGTAAATAAATTCAATACGATGTTATTTTCGTGTAAGAGACAGGCTGAATGCCTAATAACAAAAAATAACAATTTGAAAATAAATACGAGGACACATTGAGCAGATATTATAAGGCACATTTTACTAAAAAACTATTTTAAAAAAATGTTGTTTGTTTTTGTACGGGTAATGGTGAGAGCACGTATCCCACAGCTCTCTCATCCCGTCTGCTTTGTCTCGTGTGTATCTGTGTGTGTGTGTGTGCGCGCGCGCGTTTGAGCATCCCTCCGTCTATTACCAGGCCAATATCAAATTAGTGTTTCAGCGTCAGTGTTGATACTGGTGTTCCTCTGTCCAAGCTGTCCTCTAACGCACCGTTACAGTTTTAACGTCTCACCACCGAGTGAGACGCACAGGTGTTCATCTTCACAGCAGCTTCACGCAGTTTGGAGGTGTCGTCAGCTACGTCGTAAGCTCTCATTGGCCATCAGCCTCCACCCGAGGCATTCCTTTCCATCACTATCCCCAGTGTTCTTTTGTTTCAGCAGCTCTCACACTTCGGTCAGAGGCAGGTATTGACGGGATTTGTGAAGAGAGACCGTGGAAGCAATTACTGCTGATTGACAGCACGTTATTGTTTCATCAGTATCAGACATGCAGCCCATAAAGCTAACAGAGAGAGAGAGAGAGAGAATGTTGGTGCAGGAGCTTGTGCTGATGATACATATTTTCCGATCAATTTCTAACCCTTTTTATATTTGATCCTTGTTATAACAATACGATCCATCAGGCCTTACTGTAGGCCAGTAATACCAAAAAGGCAGCTACTTTATTTTCATTTATCTGCCCATTATTTACTTGATTAACAAATCTGTTTTTGTCCATAAAATAGTGAAATTGCACAGCACGTATTGTAAGAATCCAAAAGTTCAAAACCCAAAGATGGTAAATTCACTGTCACACGAGACCAAAAAGAGACCACAAATCTTGTTATGTCAAGCAAAAAATAATCCCTCTCATTCATCACTTACGACCCTCTTCACTTGTGTAGTGGTGTCCATATCTGCGGAGACCCTGCTGCCCTCTGCCTGTATTTTTTTATTTTCTTATTATTTTGCTACATTCAGGGGTGTTCTGGCCATCAGTGATACAACAAAAGGTACAAGATATGTTTCTCCAGAATCACTGACAGCAACCCACAGCTGCTGCATATTATGTCTTTAAATAATAATCGCTAGCATGTAGAACATGCCCAAACAATACTGGTGGTAAACATCAAACGAAACAAAATGAAGAGCACTTAAAATCAGCAGTCCGCATGCTCCAGATACTTGACTTTTGAACGTTGGTGAACACTTCTGTTCCACCATGCAACACACATGAAAGATGAGACAGAGTCAGAGCAGCAAAACTGTAAATACCGCCGGATCATGAGAATAATCAGGTGGAATAACAGTTTCTGCACGTGTGCTATTCTTACCACAACAAAGTAAGCTGTCCTTTCTCGTACCCTCACTGCCAGCAGGGCACAGTGTATAGAAATCAGGTCCTGTGTGCTATGAACTTCACACAACTAGATGAAGTGAATAAAATGAGATTCTGGGCACAGATTTTATTTTGTTGTTTTACCACAAATCACTCAGTGAGTCTGACTGACACATCCTGAAGTGTTAGGATTCCCAGATAAACATGACCAATCTGCTTCCAAGCCCTAACACTTCTGAACACAAAGCTACAGTGGACCTCTGTGGCTTCATTTTGTTCCATGGCCCGAGATCACACACACTCTCCACCTCCGCCTCCCCCACTCTCTCCGGGGAGTGGACCGTGGTCATCCTCGTTGCTCTCTAATGGGCCACCGGGGCCTATTTAAGATCATAAAGAAGGATATGTGGAGGCTTTCAGCAGGATTACAGCATTAATGCTGAATGTTTCCCCTGTTTGACTCTTGATTAGCTCCATTACTGTGTAATTAGCCCACTGACTGGAGGTCCACAGCATGGAATCTGATATGAGACATTAGACTTATATTGTTGATGTCTGTGTATGTGTGTGTGTGTGTGTCATTTATTGACCAAAGGAAGCTTGTCCAAGACGAGACCACAGTTTTTATTAAAAGCACATTGCAAAAAAAGATTTTCTCCTTACTTATGGATGCTGGTTGCTTCCACCCTTTGGGCCATTTTGATGGAGTCATTTGTATTTTTGTTTGCCCCTTTTATACTTCATTAATTAATAATAAGTATAAATCCAAAGTACACTTGAATACATAACTGAAGGGGTGAGGTGTAAATGTTCAATCAGCATTTTACAGCACTTGGATGTTGAATTGAGCTTTTAAACATCTTTTTTGGGGTTATTTGCAAACAAAGAAAATTGCAGTCCACTGACTGTATGACTTTAGACAATAATGCTTTTTTAAAAAAAAAATTCAACAATTTTCAACAGACGCAGTCATTGAGGTGAACGTCAATGAGCAGCCCTAAAGTCAGCATACAGTATTTGTCAGACTGAAAACACACACTCACATACGCACACAGGCACACATGCATGTGGTCAGATCTATTCATAGGTGATGATGGAAGTCTGCCGCTGACTTGCTCTGTGATCAGTAACGGCCACAACATGAATGCTCGACAGGCCCGAAGTGGAGAGCAAAGACCTTCGTAACCTCCGATTAAACGGTAGATACAAACTGCAGCTGGTCATCACCAAAGAGGGACAATATTCTAAACAAAAACCATTCCAGAAATGTGTTGTGTTGATTGAAACTACTCATTTACACTTGAGGAGACTCCTGTACAAATAAAAAGCTATTTAAGATGTCTTTAGGCTGGTTTATCCTCCTTTACAACCCTACTCTGATTCTCATTAGACCCGAGTCAGACACTTAAACGTTCTTAGTGTTTATCCGTGTGGCACTGCTTTGTTCAGCACAATGCAGCTGATGTCTGAGAAGTTTTCAGTTTTCATCTGGGCCATTGTTTAGGCAAACTCACACTTCCAGTACTCCAAAATCACCAAATTATGTTACAAAAGTCTCACTTTGTTGTTATCCAGTTCCAGGTTTGACAGATTGAATTCACATTATTAATATGTTATGTACTGTTGCAAATTAATCAAGGTTTTGCTAGTCGGCTGACAGTGAAAAAAGCAACCAAACCACTCATTATTAGTGATGAAATTGTCCCATATGCTAAACACAATTTCCACATACAGTCACACTCACTAACAGTGCAGAAGCCTCTGGGAATATTCCAGAAACTCAAAGGAGCTCCCTTTCTCTCAGTCTCCCTGAGTCACTCGCATGTTTCTATTTATATGTTGCAATTATACCAGTGAAATATAGCACTGACATTTCACTTGCTTCTGTGCAGGCGACAAAACAAAATGCATGTACCAGCATTATGAGACTCATTATTTGTCCATTAGTTCCACATTTTAGCCGTTAAATGAGCCAAGAAAACGTTTTGTCTTTCGGTAGCAAGTGAACACGACCAACAGTAAGGCAACGAAAGAGGCAACGAACTCGACCAAACGCACAACATGTTTTACCAGGGCCTTAACTGTTATTTTCTAAAATGAGAGGAAGAAAAACGTGGAGTTCATTCAGCGCTCCTAAGGCCTATCTTCCCATGTCACTGTACATATCTTGACAAATGAAGACAAATGCTTGTGAGAGCACACCACGTTCCAGGGGAGCTTTCGACAAATTAATCACTTGCAATTCTATCCTTGTCCACTTGGGCGCCCGGCGGGTCTCTGATGCAGCGTCCCAGACGTAATGAGGGACACATCACTGAACGCTCTTTACGAGCTCCTCGAAACAAGAAAAACATAAATGACCAAGTGAAGCCACCTCTCTGGAGGGGCGTCGTTTTCTTTAGATGGCGTGGCGCCTCGACCTCCGTGGTCACCCCTCTACCCCTCCACCAAGTCCAACTCTCTCTTTCTCTCTCTCCGCTCACATCAGGATTTCATTAAGTGGTGAACAGTCGCCCTCCCCAATCCACTCCACTCCATCACCACCACCACCACCACCACCATAGCCCCCCTCCCCCCCTGCTCTCTCCTGCGCCACTTTGCTCCCAAACCAAATGAGGAAATAGCTCGTCTGGTGGCTGACAGACCCCGGGTTTGGCCGTAAAGATAAATGACCCAAAGTATTAAAGTTTAACACGTTGACAAAACCCACCTGATCTGTGGGATTAATGCTACAAAAAATCCATCTGTGGAAAAAAAAAAGGAGGGGAGGGGGTTATGGGGACTCACAGGAGAGTAATAGCCGGGCACTGGGAAGGTCAAACAATCTTTAGAATAAGTACATATCCAGTGCAGAGAGGAAGAACTTTGCAGAGGCGATACGTTACATCTCACGTTGTTGTGCGACACGTTTTTGGGAACACACAACACAACACACACGCTTTAAGACTTCAGTGAGGCTTAATCTGGTTACATTAGGAACACAAGGAGTGCTTTCCCTTAAAATCCCATTCATAATCTGATGTCATCCGGGAGTCCAGGTTCTATTTTTGACTATTCCAACCACAACAAAGTCTGCTAACAGAAACTTGAATTTGCTTGCAGAAAATAATGTCGGTCAGAACACTGAATGTTTATGCATCACCATTTTTAAATATTAGTAGTTTATTTTTATGTATATTTTAAGTGATGGACACTCTCTGGTCAACCACATTTTCACTTGTAGGTGTGGCGGGTCATTTTGCCAATTTAATAAGACAGAATTTTAGTGGAGAAATGCTGTTTCAATGGAATTTTTACTAAACTAAAATCTAAAAATAATCACACAAGGCACAAAACATTAACTATAGGCAGCTTTAATACAAAACTATCATTAGTGGTAATCAACCTGTACAACATTTACTACAGGCTGCTGAAGTCTGCGGTGGAATTGTTATCAGATTGTGGCGTTTTAAGCATTTGGGAAAATTTATTACCAAGATATAAAGATGCATATAATCTCATATGACCTTTAATCAGGATATGAGGTCATATTATAGATGTGAATGTGGTCATTGCTTCATCATTTTGTACTTGATTGTTACTGAATGATTCCCATGGGGGACTGTCTTATCTTCTATTTAAAGTTGAGGTTAAAGGTGAAGGCACAGTGTATACTTCACCTGTACTCAATCAATACTCAGAGGATGTGGCTTTGCTGGGAAACTTCCAGAATTTAAACACAAGCGTTCATCCTTTTCTGCTTGTGGAAATGTTGGTTTGCTGGTAAGTGACCCCTTTTATAGCATTCTTAACCAAACACAGGAGGTGTGGACTGAATCAGATATGGGATAACATGCAGTTCGGAGTGTGGAGATGAATGGATGGAAATCATGTATAAAATATATCTGAGTCCAACACTGAGTGTGTTGTGATTGCACTAATTAGTGCTTTTAGCAGCACATGATTGACTATGCTTGGTTGTTTTACGCTCCTTTTGATGCCTTTAAGTTGGCACTTTATAAATAAATAATACTGTCATATTTGAGTTGAGTGAATTATGAATTCTCTGCTAATGTGTGTGAGGCAGAAACAGTAATTCTCTGATCCGCCTGTCTTTCCCACAGATGATCATTTCCCATATTTTCACATTTTGATTTGCTAAAATTTCTTTGTAGTTTATACCCAGAACTCTTCAAAATACTGATATAAGAACATCATGTTTTTATGAAGGTACAATCACAGCTAAAACTTAAATCATCCATAAATGGTGTATATAAAGATAATGAATGATTTTTACATATTAGCTGTAATAATATTGAATTATATATGACCATACAAACAAATTACGGTGTGTTGTAAAACTTATTAAAGCTATTTATTACCAACTGTTTGCACACATGTACGCATCACTCACAAGTGGGTTTACAGCTGTTTAGAAATGTGTTCAAAACTCTTGTTGAGCTCGAGGGTTCATTCATAACTTTGAAGAAAGCAATCTGATAAAATACTCAACGTAAGTGTAGCCTGCTAGATTTCTTTCAGCTGCATCTTGTGGTCTTCAGTGAACGCAGTTACATTGGAAACAATTTTCCAATGTAACTTTCTGTGTGCTGGTGTCTTTTTTATTGCTTTCATCCCCACACAGTCCACCACCGTTGTAGTATGTTATTAAGCATTTATTAAGTGTTAATATGCTGCTTATAAATGATAAAGATATTGTTCAAATAAAGTGCTTCTGTACGTCTTTATACAGTGTTATAGAAGGACTGTCCAGTTAGCTTGCCATGTGAATTCAGACAACACACTTTCTGACACCACACGTTCATGTATGTTTGATATGCCCACGGTCTGAACATAAACCTGAGACGCCTGAGGATTTGTTCTCCTCAGATTAGACTTCCAGCAGAGAGTAACAGGTCTAAAAATGGCTTGTAATGCCTGCTGTTTGTGTTGCCTACTTGGACAGCCTGATGGATGGAGACACTCATAAAGGATGACGGGACTAGCAGAGGTTTTAGTCATTTAGAAAATAAATGTAATGTACTTTTCTGTGATTAAGACCTAATGTGAAATATGAATTGTCACAATGCAGAAACCACCTTTCACCTCAGCAGGATAAAACAAACACTAAGAATTACTGGCAAACACACTCCTATTTGGCCCAATTGTGATGCACTTCATGGAATAATTAATGTGTCCACATAGGTGAAATATGAGCTATTAAACTATGTGTATCAGAGCTGAGGCACAGCACTTACTGGAACACATTTGGATGTTTTTAGCCAGATGTTAAATCATTATTTCCTTCTGTTTTTCATAGAAGATTTCAGTTAAAGTTATTGGGAAAAGATTCCTTTCCTTCTGAAATATTTAAATAACAATAATGCGTAAGAAGTTCAAAAGGAAAACTACAACTAGATGATGTCTTTTTGTTAGAATCATGCTGATGTCACATGCTTCTGGGAAACCCTCAGCAGAAGGCGCTTGTCAATGTAATGACACTGATGACCAATTTATTGTACACACAACAGTTAAAAAACCCAAAAATAATAACTGGGAATTGTAAAACTTCCAGGACATCCATCTCACCAAATTCCATTCTAAAAAACTTCAAAAGAGGAAAGTTATAACAGACCTTAAGCTATGATAGTTAATGATTTATTAACTTTTCGCTAACCTTTATGCCTTCACCCTGTTTTGGCTTCTTTCATTTCCTAGGTTGAGATATTTTAAGGGACAGGAAAACAGGACAAATAGCAACAGGGAAAAAAAAGGTCAGAGATGCGTAAATATTAAGGGAGTGAAATACTAAGCAAGGTCTTGGCCCGATCTGCATCCATAACTTACTTTGTTGCAGTAGTTCATAAATATGAAGCAAACGCTCACACTCCATCAAAACCATGAGCAATGAATCCACAGAGACCAACTCCTGCGTCCCCCGGATTGTCAAACCTTTTGTGCCTGTGCTTTATTTTCATTTTCTAAATCACCATCAGGATCGAGTTTGACTATAAAACAGTCAAACTGTAGGAACTGAGCAAGAATCTTATCTCGCGTTAATAGTTTACTGCCTAATGAACAACGCAAGTAATCAGTATCTGTTTTGTTTTTCTACTGTTGACTGTCAGTTTCCTTTAAAATGTTAAGATTTTAAATAAATAAATTTAAATTTGCTGGCCGTGTGATGAACTAACCTGTTTTGAGATTTTTTTTCCACAGTAACTCAAAAGTTCACCCTCCTCCCTGTTCCATATAACACTCTGTCTGCCTGCATGAATACAAATTGTAGCGAGACACACATGCATGCATTCACCCTCCTACTCATACCCGGTCACTTCCTCTGTGATTTTATTTCCTGTAGCAGAGCCATTTTAATAAATTTCTCCATTTCCTCCGTTTCTTTTTATGAATGTTATTATACTCTTATCATACTTTCCATGTTGTTGCTGTCATCACCTATTATGTGGAATTGTTGTTTATTTTATCGTTTCTCGCCTGATCAAATTGGTGATTAGGTTTTATTACCGCTGTAACATTTGTGTGTGTCGTATTTCAGTAAACACCTAAAAGTTGCATGAATTTACAACTGAACCCATTAAAACAGAACTCAACTGGTACACTGTTTGTCCCCAGTATAATGTCAGCACTGGTTATCATTTTGAAAATGTAAAGTTGCCTTTAAGTGCCTGAACAAAATAGATAAATAGATAGATAATGCTGTCATTGCATTTCTTTCTTGTTCCTTTCATTTTATTCCTGTACATATTTCTGTAAGAGGAGCCTTACTGGTTGGGTGAAACATAAATGGACAGAGCCAAAAAAAACGTTTGATATTAGACTGACTCCAAGAGGAAGAGGTCGGGGGAGAGAAATGAGAGAGCTCCAACAATGTTCTGAATCCAAACGCTCTTGTTAAAAAGCAGAAACACAGATCATTGGTGTAACTCCTCATTCTCAAAGTAGCACACTTTAGCACTGCAGGAGTGTGTGAGTCTGACGGCTGAACTACTAACAACACACATGAATGAAAATATAGGATGATGAGGACTTCATTTATCGCCTGTTGCATTTTATTCTTTATCTACTCTATCCTGACTTCCCACCTTGCAGTGCAGTTCTGTCTCTGTGGTGTTAAAAGAAAACAAACACTCAGTTTATTATTTCTGCCTCTGTGCGGTTTGTTTTATATCCGCCATGTGTCCAGATGTGGATACATGTGTCTCATGTGAACACTTACGACAGGATTTGGCTTCTGTGCTTAAGTTTGATTTTATCTGTGAGAAATGCAATGGTAACACACATTTGCGTTGGACTGGTATTTATTATCTCACCTCAGGTATGTATTTCATGACTGCATATGTGGTTTGTGTATTTTTCTTAGTGTGATTTCATCCATTTATTCTATAAATTCAAATTTATGTGCAACAGTAAACCACCAACATTCTGTTCAGAAGCAGAAAGTAAGCGTGTCTCCAAAGGTGGCATACTGAATGTCTGGGTCCTGGATTTTATTTTTGGTGACTAACCTATTCAGGGGCCATTCGCTTGTGATCAGATCACCTCAGATACATTTTAGAGTCAAGTGTGAACAGGGTCTATAAAATGTTGGAGAGGCAGAAACTCCAACCTGCATTTTCCACAGACCTTCAGTATCTTTGAAAGCAAGAGGGGGGGAAAAAACTTGAACACATCAGTCAACTCTGTGTCCCATTTTTTCTTCCAGAAGATCGACAGGCTGTGTGCAGCAGCCATGGCACACCCCTCAGTGACCACAGCCGCCATAAGCAGCCGAAGATGAAACGATATGGAGATTATCGGGACAAAAAGTCTCCCAGCTTGTCAAGGGATGCAGAGCGTATTGTACATCCACATGTATTGAACACAAACCTGTCACCGTCTGTGACAGCCCCATTCATCACACACAAAGCCAATCCTGTCAGCAGCACAATACGCTCTATCCGTCCCTCCTCCCTCCCCCCCTTCTAAGTGACAGCATTGAAATGAGCATTAGGACACCCCGGGTATGTATTCAAATGATTTGTTTTTTCCGCCTCCCACTGAAGCCAATTTCCAGAGGCTAATAAACCTGGGAATTATTTCATTTCAGAAAAGGGATGGGTTTTCTCTCACTGGAACATCATGAGGTGTCGCCATGGAAGATGCTGAATTTCAGATCCAAAAGGTTATCAATTAAGAAATGTACACATTTTCTTACACAAACAATTTCTCAGAAGAACCACGCTTTAGCTTTATCTAATGTTAGAATTAGCCTTGAGTTAGCCACACCTGAGTTGTGTGTTTTTCTTCTTCTGCTTAAAGTTGTTTACATTCTGAACATTTGGCAGCATGAATGATAATGCATCATTAGCAATTAGCAGTTCTAACAATCAAGTAGATTACTTTAATATTAAAAAATGCACCATTTTTTGCACATACTTTTATGCATATTTATTTTGAACATTGCAATTATTAAACTCTTCCTGTCATCAATGTCTATATAACAGCATCTGGCCTGTTTTGAGCTCTGAATGGAGCGCCTGTGGCTTTGACTCAAAATGCATCATTCAAGTACAAAGGTTAATTAAGAGCTTCTGAAAAGGTATTTTTAGATTCAAAATGTAAAGGTGCATTCCACCACCTCTGGATATTACTCTGTCTGAGCTAATCTTCTGATCTTCTGTGATCATGAAAATCATGATCATCTTAAATGAACTTTTTTATTGTATTTATTGATTTATTAGTTGGATAAATCTTGCTTCTAATAATGCATGTTTTTTGGCCATGAAAAATGTTTCATCCGCAGTCTGTGCCAGAGCAATACAATCTGTCCTGTTGGCAGTACAAAGTCGATTTGGCAGGGGCTCGTCCTTGTGTCTTTCTGTATTCATATGTCAACTGTTTGCATGTGTGTGGGGTCTGTTTTTTTGTGTGTGTTCATATGGGTTTGCGTGTGTCCTGAGTCAGCAGAGTCCCAGTAATTACCCATAGATCCAGAGGCAGAGGGGCTGTGCAGTGCTGACAGGGGGAGCATCATTTCCCGAGTGTTCCCAGGGACTGCAGACTGCAATAACACCACTCAACAGGCCTATCAAGTTGATCCACATCACATTTTCACACAATTGCAAACACCTAACCTATTTATGCTGTAAACAACAGCAGCAAGCTAATAAAACAACTCATTGCTGTGTGTGGATGTAATCCAATGAAGTGCCTTCTTAAATAATGTCTCTCGTACTGTGCGCAATATTGGGTAAAGAAATGTTGATCCCAATACGTCTTTGATGAACACAATGAGACTTTGCAATAACAAATTCATAAAGAATGTATGAACTTGGGCAGAATTCGAGCCATTGCTGTTGACAAGGTCTGCCAAAATGTTCGGTTCACTTTGTGTCACTGTCCTGTGAAGCTGAAATCATCCAAAATTTCTTAACATGGGCCTTATCATTGGCAGTTCACAAACCTCATCACACGGGTTGATGTGACATCTTATTGACATTTGAACATCAGCCGCTGGTTGTCTTGAAGCTGTCACATCCTACTGGGAACTGACAGACACTGAAGGTCTCTCAGCTGAATGGCATTTCATTGGATAACGTCTGGCTGTGTTATTGCTCGTATTTTGAAGTTACTGTATGTGAAGATATTACGTTAATCTGATTTCCATCTATTGCGTAGAACAAAGTTTATCCCCACATATAGAAACTAATCAAATAGACTTAGTGAATGCTATATTACTGAAGACTTTAGTGATTTACTGGACACACGAGAAACACAGTACTTGATTACTTCTTGAACGATCCATGTCACTGTAATTAAAAACACTACTCTGATGTATCTGCTCTTCATTATTTTACTAGTTAGCCTGATTTATTGTTAGTGTGCTATTTGGCCTACGTGTTCCAGTATCTACTGTAGGATCGTACTGCAGAAGACAAATTCAGTGTATGTAAAAATATATATGCTACCAATAAAGCCATTCTTCTTCTTCTGACCCCCAACAAGTCATCACTTCTCATGCCTACTCCTAACCGACCCATCAAACAGAGACAACAAGTATCGGAGTTAGAGTAGGGTGGGGCATTCTTTCACGACCTTAGGAAAAGAAAACTAGCATACAGTGAGCACCCATCCGACTTCGGTAACTTTACAATGCTCCGGGTTCACTGCTTTTCCCGTAGGCGGGGCACAATCCAGTGAGAATTGATGATGAGCTGTGAGGGAGGAACATATCTCAGAAATGGAAGGAAAACCTTTGCTGGCGGTGGGAGGCTTCACCTTAAACAAAGTATGAATCAAAATTTATTGTGTCATTAATCATTGACAAGCTAACATCACCACAGAGTAAAAATGATAGCACCAATCACCTGTGGGCTTCTCTGCTGCAATAGCACAATGATTTATAATCTACTATTAAGTGCTATGACTGTAATCGCAACATTGAATGATTTAGAAACATGACCAGCCATGTGGTCAAGGTAGGTGTACTCGTCGTTTGAACTGAGCATTTGTGCCAGCTGAGATGCCTTTTAAATGTGTGGTGACTCCACCTACTCACATGAGGCCTATGACGGCGTGGAAACGGTGTGGACCCACTAGCTGTAGCATCACAGAGCATGCCCTCTGGAAATACCTCTGTTTTCTTCTTCTGAATTGCAGTGCTTTTCAATAGAGTTTTGTAGTGTGTGTATTGGTGTCACATTTCCTAAATGCTGCATGTGCTGTCTGTTTGATGAAAATGTTGTCTTAATTTGGCTGAATTTTGTCCGTTCGTATGTGTTTTCTGAAGTTGCAGTGCACTGAGCTCGACTGGCCACTGTAGAAAACAGGTGTACTTTATATTTAGTTTATTGTACGCTAATCACAAACACATCCACTGAGCTACTGGAGTGAGCTCATTTGGAAGTCAGTGCACTTTTCCCTGGTGAATACACCCCCTGCCCTTCCCCCTTGTGCTTTTATTTTTAATTAACCTCTCAAAGATACTCTGTTGTTGCTTCCTGTGTCTGAGCCAGCGAGGTTAATGATTTCACCAGTCCAGGGAGACGCTGCAGAGGACAGATCAATGCACCTCAATTCCCTGCGCCGCATGTTCAGTCTCACTTGCCGGACCACAGTGAAAAGGAGCAGGGGCTGATACTGATTGTGTAGCCTTGGACACCCTCCCTCTGACACGTGCACAGCACTCTGCATGTCAACAAAACTGACAGGCGCACAAACATGTAGGTGGCTAATTCAAGGCACGCGCACGCAAACAACAACACCTGAAACATATTAAGACACAGAAACAGAAACATTCTCCATCACCACATGGTGTACCAGAATCAAAACATAATCTAAATCTAAACTTACAAAGCTACATAAATCTGCTAAAATACAGGTGAGTACTGAAAAAAAAAGTACATAACTGAAGAAATTTAAATTTGTTTTGCTGACATGAAGAATCATTATTAAAAAAAAAAGGTACAACGAGTTCAAATGTCACCCCACACCTAATATGATATTCAGTTGTAAGCAACTCAGAGGCACTTTTAACTTTTAAATAAATGGCACTTCTATAATCCTGGAATGAAGACAAGTGAAAGCAGGCTCTGATTAATTGCATAACTGTCTATACTGAGTTGAAAGGCGTGAGTTTTTGTTTACTCATTTACACATTCAGTGAGGGTTCATTGAGTTTTTGTCAGTGCGGATGCTTATTTTTAACTATTGATCCAAATAATGGGGAACACAGTGTTCAAAAATCCCACACTGACCAGAGCCTGAGCTGCTTTTTCATGACCGTTTAGTAAAATATGATGCCGCTCAAACCAGTCCAGGGTGAACCCCGCCTCTCGCCCGTAGTCAGCTGGGATAGGCTCCAGCTCCCCCGCGACCCTGACGGATAAGCGGTATAGAAAATGGATGGATGGATGATGCCGCTCAAATGCATACATAGGAATAACACTTCATATATTAAACTAATAAGATCAAAGATTTGCTTTTAAATTAATCTCTGTCAAGTCATTCTCACTGATTGAGGAAACACAGTGGTGAGCCAGCCTGTGGTCCACTGATGGAATCAAACTGTTCTCGACTAGTGTGAGAAAATGGTTGCCATGGCTGAACGAAGAAAAGATCAACGACTACAGATGATGAAAGCGCCAACTCAGTGACGCAATGCAGGTGACACTAACTAAGGTCCAAAAACACACCTGCTTTTACTGCTTATCGCCTACATAGGATCCTTCAAAGGAAACAAAATGATCTTCAAGACCGTTACTTTAGCCTTTTTTTCAACAGTTTGGTTTTTGGGGAACTGCACTGAGAGTTTTATTTTTTGTTTTGTTTTTCATGTTTAACAATGCTGACGTACTGCACTTCCTGCTACCGTCGCCTCCAGATTTACATGCATAAATAAAACATCTAAATTAAAAGAACAAGATATCCGAGAAATGTTATGCTTCAGTTTCTTAAAATAACTGAACACACACAGAAAGCAGCAATTTCAAGCCTAGAAAATGCTGCACCTCGGCTCTGTCTCCCTTTGGGCACGAATAACTAAAAGCTCTGAAACAGCATATGATAGAGCCATTGAAGCACCAGAACTAACTTGGCATGCTGACAAGAGGACGGGGGCTCCCGTTGAGTTCATCTCAGCACGTCTCCATGACTATCTGTGAAACACTTAGTCTTCCACTCACAATAACCCCGTCCTTCTCTCGACTCCCTCCCTCCTTCCCTCTGTCCTGATATGTAACAGAACTCAGAGGGAAGATGGAGTAGACGTACATAATCAGAGCCGGGCCTTTCCCCCCACTGCGTCTCCATCAAACCAGCAAGACCATCACTGCTATCCCCTGCTTGTGAACGTCTTTGAAACATCAAAACTGACCGAACGCAGGGAGCCGGGACATTAAAAACAGCACATTCGTAGTGGTGCAGGTATGCAACGCATTGGCCTGAGCTCTGAACTGACCCCACGCTGGGCTCTGTTCATATTTGGATGTCTCTATCTGTGGAAAATTCACCCCTTCCAAACCTCGACCTCCTATCCCCACTCCCCCGCCTCTCACTAGTGCAAAGCTGGCAGCCAGGATGCATCAATCACTGCACACCAGGGGGATGACATCATAGCACATTGGCAAGGCTATCTAAGCAGGGATAGGGAGCTTTTTTTTGTAGGGCTAACAGAGATAAATAGAACTCCTCTTGCTTCCATCCTTCGTGAGAACTTTGTCTTTATCAAGGCTCGAGCCTGACTCGTGTCCTCAGCTTTTGGCCCCGCTCTCCACTTTTCTTCCCCTGTATTTGGCTGCCTGTCATTCGTTTTCATCAACCGCAAACTTTGTTGTTGCACTTGCCCTGTTTGTCTTTCTGAAGTTTAATGACCTGGGAGTGCAGCTGACTTCTGCTACGTATAACATGATCTCGGAAGACCGACCAAGATGATCAATAAATCCCGCCTCAAAACAATTGGCAGATGTCATCGTCAACACACACTTCTCGTCCAGTGCTTAAGATTACAGTTCAGAAGCTTTTTGATTTATTGACAAGGCAAAAATAGCCATTATATTATCAGATGACTAGTTGTCAATGAAAACTTATTGCAGTAAACATATTGGTTGAAATTTGCAGGATTGTGAAGCAGGATATTGGAAAGCCTTTATTATACATATATATATGGAACTTTCTTTTTGTGTACTCTTTAGCAGTGGTACAAAGTAACTAAGTGAATTTACTCAAAAACTCAAGTACAATTTTGTGGTTCTTGTACTTTATGTGTATTTCCATTTTCTGCTACCTTCTGGATACATTTTTAGGGTATCTATTGCACTTTTTACTGCACTGCATTTACTTGATGAATTTAGTTATCCGTTACTTTTCAGATTCAGAGTAAGTGTACAAAGTATAATCATCAAATAAATTCTGATGTCATACTATGAATAAAGATAAAATTTCGTGTATCCAGATTAGCTCTTGGTAGCTGTAAGCTCTTATTTATTTATATAGTGCCAAATCACAACAACAGTTGTGTCATTTAGCAATTATACGTCAACAACATAATATACATCATTCTGAAATGGGCCATTGTAATGAGTATTTTTATTTTTTGTACTTGAAGTATATTTCGATGCTAATACTTAAATAGTAATAGTAAAACTTTGAACACAGAAGTATTACTCGTAACAGAGTATTTCATTACTGTGGCATTGCCATTTTTACAAAAAGCAGCAACTAAAAAATAAAAAAATCTGAATGCTTATTACACCACTGCTCTTCAGGCTCTCTGTAGCTGAGCATAGGAACATGTATATTAACTCATTTTAATCTAGTTAATCTAACATAATCGTGTAACACACCTTGTCTTCTGAGCACTCTTATAAAAGTATGACTGACAGAGGAGAAACTGATATAGGAGAGAAAAATCTGGTTCTGCTTTCGCCCCTCTTCTCTCTTTTGGCCTGTGAGAGCCAATAAATCCCATATCCAGAGCTATTAGATTGACAGAGCTGAGCGCCGTTTGATGTTCAGATGTCTGAGAACGGCCTCTGCACATTCCAGGGGCCAAATGCAGTTTGGCTGTCATCAGCAGGCTTACTTTTGGACATCGGTGGCGCGCATGTCAATTATCCATGCCTTTGACAATTATGTGTCCGAGATAATACTTATCTTCTTTTCACCTTTTCACCTGTGCTGAAACTCTGCGAGGCTGCACTATCAACACGGTGAAGATATCACACAGAATGCTGCAATCTCGCACTTACTAACACCTCTTATTGGAATGGCATTTGTGAGATGAGTCTTTAAGGAAAACAAAACAAACCATGCCACCTTACTTTACAGCCAAATGAATCAGGTATTCAGTAAATCTTTAAGTCTGGTGTGTATTCTAAAAATACACTGCTGGTCATTAATAGAAAATCCTTGCATTTTGGCAGAAAGCCTACATCACAAAGATGTTAAACAAAACAGTGTAACATATACTCAAAAAAGATAAATCCTGGAAAGATAACCTATAAGGGCAACAGCTAAAATGAATCTTCAGTCATTGTATTGTAATCTTGCATGCTTAAATAATATGTTTCTTGTCCTGTAAAGAGACAGAAAAGACGTTATGTCCTTAAAAATGGGAAGTTTAATTCTCTGCTCCCAACTTCTTGTCCATGCTGGACAGCCATCGGGATAATAAATTACCCTCTCAAGTACACCGTTGAGGTTTTAAGCGCAGGGATGAGGCCAAGGGAAAAGGGAAAATTGTGTGACCTGGCGACCTACAAACTCTTAACCCCTGGCCTGAGTCCTGGGCGCCTCCCTGAGAGCTCTCAAAAAGCTTGAGTCAAACATCACATTTGGATTTTGTCTCTGTGACCTTTACACGCGCTGTCACTCCAGGTGCTTGCTATTTCCCTTCATTTCAATGCATCTGGGGGAGGGATGGAGGGAGAGTGGAGGGGGGGGGGGGGGATGAGAGCTACTGAGGATGGATAGTCTTGGTGATTAAAATTAAACACACCCCCCCAGGAATTTCTTCTCATTATTTCCGCATTATTTTTTTTCCTCCCTTCCTTCCTCTCTCCTCTCCTGCACACACCAAAGACAGGAGAGGTAGTGAACGAGTGAGAGACATGTTGACAAGAGGGTGCTAAGTGGATTTGAGTTATGGGCAGTTGGGCGATGTGTTTGTTTAACCATCTGGTAGCAACTCCCTCTGTTTTGTGATGAAGTGCCTGTGGAGGGAAGGAGTCCAGTCCCAATATGAATGCATACACATACACTGCTGATTTGATGCACGCTAAAGGAAAGCACCCAGCCTGAGTGATGCACTCCTGATGAGCTCATTTCCAAAATACTTTGCAACATTTACTTAAAAAAACTGGTTAAAAAAACCTCTTCAATTTAGACCTTAATTACTTTAATTACCATTCATAAATAAATGAATCCCTCAGTACCCTCCAAATCAAAATTGCATTGCATTAACAACCTTATTTGGTTTTTACATTACATATGTGTGTTTTTTTAATGCATTTTCTCTAAAATGTCTGATATATATATATATATATATACACACTTTGGGAGTATTAAAGACAGATAATTTTCAAAATAAATGGATAAACAGAATACATCAAACTGAATGAGATCACCAGAGCTCCTTTAAGCAACTACAAGACAGTTTCACATTGTGTTAATTTTGGCGGCCCCTGTGGAGAATAGTGGTAGTGTTTCCACTGCCTTTTGCAGGATGCATAGTGATATTGTAAGTATAATGTGTAGCTCTGTAAGATTAATGACTGTAATACTACCATTGCAGAACAAAATACACTTTGTTTTAGTACTATTGATACACCAAGTTATGAACTTTCTCCATATTATGCATTTGGAGGAAGAAGGCTCCAAATGATTTCTTTCAATTCTTTCAATCTGTTAAACGACCAACCAAAGTGGACTTCGCCCATGCTTGATCACTGTCCCTTTTAGTTCTTCTCTGCTCTTAAATTATTTTCTTTTTTCTTATTTTTGCTGATTCTCCCTCAATATCATGTATAACCACAAAATAAAACAACAAAAATAAGATTCTCGAAAGAAAATTCAGCTGGCTAATGTGCATTGTGAAACTTGAGAAAAGGAAACATATGCTCTTCCAGTGTACGCGGTGGAGATTGTTTCATTTGATTTTGTTGGGAATCAGACTTCATAACAGGCAATAAGAACAACAATTTATAATCTTCTCACTGATGGTTTTGTTTGCTTATGCAGGACATATAGAGGCATCAGCATTGCTGTACAATGTACACTACTTGATAACCAGTTAAAAACTAATTGACTGTAGCATGTTTAAGAATGATGTTGACACAAGAGGCCCCCTTTAAAAAAATCGGCATATATGGATAAATGCATTCAAAACACAGTGTTATCTGTACATAAGCCCACAAGAAGGCTATTGTCTCTAACACGTGTCAGATAACATGCCAGATCCCAGTTATCATTTTCTGAGGTTTCTTCTTATTTAATCTGGTGTGTAACAGGGACTTTGTGCAGTTGAACCTCTCCTTGTGAGCCAGACATTGTTCATCTCCACCAATTACACGTCAGGCGGCAGTAACCAAATTAGGCCCCTCTTATTGAAGCTGTGACATGGAGTTCTGAAGTAATTACTCCGCCTTTTAATAACGCGGCCAGCAAATTCACTTTTTAATCTCAGCATTCTGAATTATTAAGCAGCTGTTTCGCTTCCTCTCAGGGCCGAAGTCTCAGTGCTCACAGACAAGCGTGAGATGTTTTCTGACATATGAATCATCCACGAACATTCAAAAAAACAACACTATGCATTTAAATCTTCCAAGACATAAAGACCAGTCCTCAAAATGCACAAAGAATACAACTTAACACATCTGTCTACCTGAAAAGGAATGACAGAGAGGACACATCAGTGATTGTATATATTACTTTTTTGCTTTCAAAGATCCCAACCGATACAGCCAGATAACGATGCTACAGTATTATCCCGGTAGAAATCAGTAAAACTGATCTGAGTCTATTTTGGTCCATTGTGCAAGCATTAAGGCACAGCTTATTTTAGTTCATGTGTTCTTCACAATATTCTCTGCACTTTTACTTCTTTTACTGTCCTTCAGTGTGGTCCTTTTGCTCACTGATATTTAACTAGAAAGTTGCTGTCAGTAGGACTCACTCCATTACGTTACTGGGTCTAAATAATAGTTTTGGTAGCACGTTTTTCTGCTAAGCTTCCAGCACAGTGATGTCATAGAAAGTGGAATACTAAACACAAGCCAGTTAAATGCATTTTGTTCCAAAGGAAAATGTGTGAGGCCAGTGAAAATTCTTTCACTTTTCAGCAACACAACATTGACACAAAAGCTAATAAAAAACTGTATCATGTCTACAGAGAGAGCAGGAGCAAGTTAGTTAGTGTTGGCAATCACAGAGCATCGACCCTCGGTAAAGTCCAAGAGTTTGGATCAATGAAAGTCATTCTCTAACGGGGGCGAAATGGAAGTTGAAAATCCTGATTTCTGCTTTAGCACCTCATTCTGTTTTTCACCTCCTCCATCTTGGAGAAATGTCAGGAGAACAATAAATGTATAAAAGGTCAGCGGCGTACTAACAGACCCTTCCAAGCTTTCATTACATTTGCTGTTGGCTATAGCAGAGGCGCTTGGGCAACGGTGCTGACATTTGGTTTGTTTTTACACCATGTTGAGTCTCACACAGTTGTAGCTCCTAATAATGTCAGAGGGAAAGATCTTGGGGCAGCTTGGTTGTGTTTAATGCTACCGTGCAGGGACAGAAATAGCACTATGACTCATATCGCAAGACTACCATTGGCAATCAATACATAAGGTTTGAGGGAATACCTTTTTTTTTTGGCTTGATTTTCTGCTTTTCTATTTTTCTTTGTCATGCAGGTTGCAAGTTGATTGGTGCACTAATGTTGAAAAATGTAGCACTTACCTCAGTACCTATAAAATGGCATTAATGCTCCCAGACTTGGCAGTTTTATTCAGAGATGTATGTAATCCAGGATTCCAGTTTTTTGGTGGTCTGTGTTTCTTTGTTGTGTAAAGTGTAGAGACAGGAGGTGCTGAGTTTCAGTCAGAGGAAAGTTGGTGCTGCACAGCATCAGCTAATCGTTTCGCAACTCACTGTGACAAAATCGATCGGGAATGATTTGCATTTGGACACTTTTGAAGCTGGAAACACATTTGAAAATCACAGGCATACCTACACATGAAGACATCCATGTGGTGAACTGAAAAAAAGGTCTTCTGTAATTTATCTCTCCTACTGTGACCATATGAAGACATCAAACCCTGCTGAGGCTTGAAGACTCCACACTTGGTCAGCAGCTATGTGATGTTAAGAAAAAAAAAAAAAAAAAAAAGACGGCTAAGAACCATAATGACAGATCAGATGATGTACTTGTCCATCCCTTTGAGCTCGTCACACTCCATAAATTAAACTTAAGTTATGTTTTCGCATGCAATCCCTCCACTCACCCACTGTTTTCCTTTGGTCTCTTTCCACATCACCCTGAAAGTCAAAGGGAGAAATCAGGCACAAAGAATTTCCCACTCCCAACACATGTAATTCATATCTGAGGCGATCTCTAAGGCTTTGCTTTACCAGCTGATCAAGTGACTGCATCAAACCACGGTGCAGGTTAATAAAGTTTGGGCTGCAGCGTGTAAATTGTCAATTTGCCTTGGCTGGGTGCTCAGGGGGTGCGGGGGGAAAAACAACACAGTCGGGTGACTCAATTGACACTCCTTCCAGGTCAGAGGTTAATGAATGATTATTTCTCTCTCCCAGCAGGCGTTGCCCACTCTCCCGTGGCCAGGAGGGTGAAAGAAACTCAATTTAGGCAAGATAAATCCCAGGGAGATAATTTGCTGTGATTTAATCAGCTCTGAACTGATTGCTGTAGACAAGGAAAACATAACCAAGAGGAATTGGTTTATTGATCCTCTTAAAAACACAATGGTTTGCTGAGGATTCATTGGGTGTTAATCTATAGAAAGTGGTTTAATGGCCTGTGATTACTGCACATTATAGGTGAAGGCCAAGCCTTTTGTAACTGTAAATGATTCACAAGATGCACCGTATGAAAAATAGTGGATTAAAAGGAATGAGTAATTAAGTTCAAAACACATTTGAATGTGATTTCCCTTTATGCCTGTGATACAGCAGCTTTGAAACACATTATTATGTGAAACTGTCTGTGTGTGTGACCTGAACTCAAATCACTCCTCCTGACTCCTGACCCAGAACTCCACTCACGGAAAACTGCCAAAGCAAAATGAGAAGAGCGACAGAGTTCAGGATAGATTTGATTTCACTCCTGGGCCAGGTGTGGGCTTTGTACTTGCCACGAACCATACCGAAGCTCCGGCCTTCCCATCCACTGCTGTATTATTTATACCCACCTTCGGAGGGTGCGTGACAATGTAACTGCTAGCGCCTAAATCAGCCGTCCATACCAAGGGATGTTCACCATACAACTTTCTGCACAATCTGATGCCTAAATGGCTCAAGTATCTATGTTATTGACAAAGCAACATGTAAAACAGTTGCTTGACCTGTATTTATAGATGATAAAATTAATAGCGCAAAATTCCTCAATCTGCGATCTAAGTTTTGAGAACACACAGTAAGACATTTTTAAATACCATTTTTATGTTCACACAGTTTGAGATCTGCTTTCATAACTTTATCCAGCTGTTTTGTAGATTCTTAGCACTTGAGAACACCAGAGCCATATGCGAACCAAACTTATTTCACAGTGATGTCTGTGGGTTCATGACCATGCATGGGAATAGTAGCTGTTGGTCTAACAGAATGTTTCTTCACTATCAGGTTAAATTCTCTGCTTTCCACTACTGTGAGCTCTCATATGTAGAATATAAATTGCCAAAACTGAGAGCAGGCAGCTATGAAGAAGGCAAAGGGCCCTACTGTTCGCCAAAATGTAGTCACGCGATTCGTCTTCTGCTTCAAAATGCCCACGCGAATCTGGCCTTGCTTACTTACAGAGTTTGTTCTGAAAATTCATAAAAACTTGAATCTTCTGTTATGTATATGTTTGTAGAGTTGTTTTGTCATTAAAGAGCATTAACTACCATTAACATTACTCTTTACTCCCCCAGCATAGCTTGCACGACAATGTAGTGTATCAGTCAAGGTGGTATTTTCCTTTTTACTGTTTTTGTGTGAATCTGCTATAACACCAGATGGTTGAGATTTATTGCATCACTATGTTTCATATTGGGTCAGGTAAATTAAGGGATTAATTACAGAAAAGCCAAGCAAATTGACTTCTGAACACATCAGTGTACTTGTCAAGATTTCTGGCACTTGACTGCCTAACGTGGCAAACCCTCCTCACTGGCACCAGGATGGGCTGAATGGAGAAGTATTTGCAAAAACTGGATGAGGCCAGGTTGAGTGCCTCACTGTAGAGCTGTTCCAAAAGCATTAAATCTGGTGCAGAATCCCAAGAAACTGGTGACTATCTCCATTACTCATTTAGTAGTCATATTTGATTTACAAACAGTTTGCCTCAGGTTTAATGGTAAAGCAGTTTTCTTCTTTAGCAATTTTTTAGTACATTCTTTGGAAAAATCTTCCACCTACTGAAGAAGTGGGTACACTCAGGCAGAGATTTGGGCAGTATCTGGACTTGATTCAGGTTAATTTTGATCTACCCTACTTGGCCTTTTCTTCTGCTATAGTATCTGCTGTAGCAGATAAGAATGAATTTATATGTATTTACTGTATATAAAACTGACTATTTTGAAGCTGATATACAAATCCAGAATGCAAGATTTTTACTCATACAATATGTACATGTTATTTGCATCTGCTCCTTAAATCACTGTTTAAATGAATAGAGTTTGGTGCAAATGTAATCACATTTACACACCACCCACACTAATTTTCCTGCCACGGCTCAAACATTTGTCTGAACCAGCGCAGGGGGACTTCATTTCTCATATTGGTGGTGGACAGTTGTCCTTTGGGTTAATGGCTCACTGAAGACCTGAATCAGACCCAGATGAAAGCGACCTAAAGGGCCCTCATTTTTCCCCATTAATCATCCTTGTTTTCTTTACGGTGATCTTTTCACCCTGTTTTTAAGTACCTGTCTATTTTTCTGGAAAAGAGCTCGTCCAGGGTCCAAGGGGCCAACTGGAGGCCTGTCCGAGACCCGTCCCCTCCTCCCAACCAGTCCCAGGAGCTCCGAATAAGGCCTGCAGGTTTAATGGCTTTTGTAATGGCAAATTATAAGCCGCTACAAGGGTAAGATTAATTGAAGGGTGGTCTCAGGCTGTTGGCTCGGGCTACAGCGTAACTTGAGATGTTAGCGTTGCACTAAAAAATGTGGGTGTCTGTCTTGTTGACCAAAGGCATCAGAGATTCATGAACTCTCTTGACATGACGCTTTACCGAGGCCTGCATTTTGGTTGCCTGGAGGGCCATCTGACTTTAAAGAAATCATTATCATTTGTAAAATTAACCAATTGTTTTGTCAGATTTTTCAGCACCGCCATCATTTCTGTGCTAATAGATTTGCTATGAGTCAGTGACCACTTACTTCACTCCCAGGATATGCGGTTACAATGCTCAGTATTATAATTCGGCCTCAGAAAGCACAAAACTATAGATCCAAATCATCTCTATTACAGTGAGAGTAGTGATTTAGATTGCAATATATGGGGGAGTAAAAGGAAAAGCAACTACAGGCTCAATTTGTCAAAATAACCACAACGGGTCCCAAGACTGTTCTCATTAGTCTCAACGGGATATGAAACACAGCTTATGCTTTGAGTAAAGCAACAAAGGGACCAAAGCAGGGACATATAAGTAGATAATGATTCCCAACACTACATTCACAGCAGTCCATGACTCTCATATTTTCCTTCTTTTTTTTCCTCTTACATGTTTTACTTGGACAAAGAGTTTTTAAGGGCCATAAGACCACAAGTTAATGAGTTTATTATCTTTAATAAAGCATTAATCAGGAAATAATATGTTCTGGTGATTACACATGCGATTTAATTATGATACTGCAAACCACAAGATTATTTTGTGTTTGATATTACAGAATGTTACAAAGCAGACTGATTGCTTTATTTTGTGTGACTGTCGAGAAGGTTTTTAAGCCCTCTTTAAACCCTCTTACACTGACTGTGTAAGAGGGCTTAAATTTGTTGTTTTGCTGAATGTGATCTTTAAATTTGGTTTCATTTTGGTTTAAAGTCCAACTATTAGATTTCGAGCCATGGTGGTATAATTTGCATAAAAAAGAAAAAAGAAATTGTAGTGTGTGCTGCACACCAGAACTTGTTTTCTTCTTACTGTATTTGGAGGCTTTTAAAGTTTACAGACTACAGATGAAAATGTAATTTTTTAAATGTTTAATCTTGAAAAAACATACACATAAAGAACATACACCTGAGTCAGAGCAAAAGTTGGTTTGTCAATCACATGGTAAGTGAAGCTAATGAATTGTCTCAAGCTGAACATGAAAGAAAAACCTTGCTGCCCTATGGCCATTAAAACAGTGTGAGCTTCACCTTTTCACACCTCTGAACCAAACTCACCTTAGTCAAAGTGAGATGGTGAAAGGAACAAAATGGACCGACAGCTTGAAATTGTCGAAACTTATCTGTTCAGATACGTCCACGTGGGTCGGGTTTTCATTTTGCTCTTTGATAAAAACGACAGTGGAGTCTTGGCAGTGTTTGCCTCCGAACAGCATTTGACCTCTTACAAGAATGCAATGGAACAGGAGAAAGAAAAAAAAAAGAGAGAGAAAGAAATGCAAACGAAATGGGAGGCCCAAGCGCCCCGCTCATATCTCATCTCTATTAACGGGTTTACGGGTGACCCCAGGGATCCTCGTAAAAGTTTACGTGGAGGTTTCAGTTAGAGTTCCCTTTAAAAGAATGAAAGAAATTGGTTAGTTTATGGTTAGCCTTCAGAATTTTATGGCATGTTTTACTTAAGTTCCCATTTTTACAGATCCTGGTTCCAATTAGCGGAGCAGCAGTGCAGAAGGCTAAACTGAGCTCCTCTCTACTCTCAGGGTAAAACAACAACAAAAAATATGAAGGGGCCCTTAATTGACTGTTGATCTCTGAGGACACATTGAGGTCAAGTGCAGAGGCGTGGAGATGGGGTTTGAGGATCAACGTTACTGAAGAGCTGTTGCCACTTTGCCAACAATGCTGAACTAAAAGTGGAGAGGAAATGTAGAACCAGAGAAGAACTCTGCTGTAGCCGGGAGCCATCTTTAAATTGAAAACTTGGCGGAGTTCACTGGATGAAAGATTAATGCAGACATTGTTCGAGCTAAATTTTCGAACAAATTTCAGATCAAGTGCTATATGTGAAAAGATATTTTGTTTAATCCACAGTTTTTTTCATTAAAAGTGTCCCTGTGAGTATGATTTTCTTCAGTTAAGTTGCATAAATGAAATATTTCTTGGCTGCTTGGTCATTTATGCCTCAGTTAGACTAAATGCATGTTTAGATGTTCTTTTTCTCTTTGTCACGTTTGATTTTACCATTTGGCAAGCTTCGATTCTCCTAGTGACTGTCACGGCACCAGCCAAGCTTTCCGTTCTAGCACCGGATGTGCTGGTTTACAAAAATATTATGATACCATGATGTATCACTTTTCTGTTTTATTGAGGTGTGTTACCTTATTTTACAGGACATTCATTTTTATTAGCAATAAATATTTGCATGAATTATTAACCAAATACATGCACATATTACCTTGAAAGCTTTTCCAACAGTAATGAAGAACTTTAACAATGTCACAAAAAGTGATTCATGCAGGACTTCAACAGCGAGCCAACCATCAGTCAGCCAGCAGGCCAAAGAAATGGGGGATGCGGAGGATGTTTATGGGCAAAGAAGGAAAAAGAGCTCGGAGAAGAGAGAGACACCCATACAGATGATGGAACACACAACAATAAGTCACTAATCTTTCGAGGTAACGTGCCTCCAGGCAGGCGGTCACCGTCCCCTCTGAACCACCAGCACGCCACTGCCATCATCACCACCACCACAGCGTGTTTACAACACCGCAAACGAACTGTCACACAGCGGTGCTGGATGCATAAAAAGACCGTTAAACAGGTTGAACACACACATACTCTCTCTCTCTCTCTCTTTCTCACTCATTGTAGAGCCACCCTGCCCTTTCTGTCTATTTTTCCATTCTCTCTCACAGTCCCTTGTTTCATCTACTTTTTGGTGTTGTGGCTAACTGCTTTTCATCTTTCCTTTTTCCCATGTCACATAAATGCTGTGTTGTTTTTCTTAAATACCTCTTTCGCTCTCTGACACTCGCCTTTATTCTTTTTCACTCACCAACAATTAATGAATTTGTCATGCCAGAAAATGTTCTCCTCAGCTTATCCGTTGTATATGTTGTTGTTTAATCACTGCAAGTTACATGCAAGTTATCGTGCAGTTAGTGATAATAGTTAAGCTAATTTATAGTCATATGTCCTTGCAGAACCATTCAGTGCTTGTGGCTAGAGAAAATTAAGAACACTAACAAGCAGGAGCTCAGAATGTTATAAGGCAGGTGTGTGGTTACTTTCTGGAGTCTCATTCCATTCTTAGCATTCCCGTGGAATGTTCTGGAATTGCAGTCTAAACGTGTGGAAAATCCAGAAATAAGGAACAGAAATCGGCAGAAACGGAGACGATTCAGTTACTTGCATGGAGCTGAAGTGAAGGCACACCAAGGGAAATCCATCCATCCATTTTCTATACCGCTTATCCGTCAGGGTCGCGGGGACCGAGGGAAATGTTAAGGGAAATACATTTTAGCACATGACCTGTTGGCATTGTCTCCTCTTTTTGTTGATGTTTTCTGCATTATTGTTCTTGTTCATTTCCACATATATCAGTCTCTCTGGCTTTCACTTCACAATGTCTCTATACATTTTACAAACGAGCTTGAAAGCAACATTGGCCACTTAAACAAACATGCTGGGGGATTCGATTTGTACCTGTTAAAGAGAAGACAGATGAGGTGCAGTATGACATACTTTTCTTTGATTCACAGGAGATTCTCCATCTGATCTCTTTGTACGAGTGAACACAGTAAGTGAGTGAGTAACATACCATCCCACACATTTGTAAATAAGAACATGACTATGAAGGCATAGAAATGTACACACACACACACACACACACACACAGCCAGACACACACGCATCCTGCAGATCTCCTGTGTGCCTCTGTGCCATGCTTTAGGAAGGAATGATACCCCTAACACAGTGGTTGTTTCCTGCCTACAAGAGCTTTAATAGGCGGCAGGGTAGCTGACTCACCAGGCAGACTGCGGATGTCTTCCCTCAAACACTTACACTTACAATGGGCGCTCAGTTTGTTTGAAGGTTAAGAGGCAGATCTCACTGTATTTACTTACACCAGTCACATTATGTTTTTAATGTTCACATGTATACTCTGAACCCACAGAAACCACAACATTATTTTGCGAGTAGATGAACCCGCAGCTCAGTCAGTGAAATTTTTAACAGAAACAATACGAGAGGTGTATTATTATTCTTAATTCACCCATATCTGCGGGATGTAGCACCACACACAGTGATTAACTGTGAGAATTGTCTGGTTTATTTTATTTATGTATAAGCAAAGATCATCGCAGTCAAAAAAAACCCAACATTTATTACTGCAATGCTTTTTGCTGGGTTCCATGACTATGATCACCTGTCAATCTATTGAAGCGGCTGGCATAGTAGCATAATTTTATTAGGATTTTTATGTTCTCTCTTTGTCTGCTCAGACATAAAGGCTCTCTTAGATAACACAAACCAGATTTTTCTCTGAAATGAATCACTTTCTTTGGACCAGAGGAAGAGCTGCCCACCAAAATGTGTCTAGAACATAAAATTTAAAAACCTTCATGAAAAAAAGTTACTGTAGCTAACAAGAAAAACTTAAAGGCTTTATTTGCTAATTTGAAAATATTTTGTAGGTTAAAATAAATAGCTTTGATTCTGAAAAGTGTCTCTGTTTTACAGCTGACACGACTGAGGCTGGCCTCTGGGTTTGAGGCGATGCCTGCAGCCTTGTCTACCCCAACCCAGATGGGAGGCAACAGCTCTGGCTCAGCCTTCGGCCTGCATTCACAGTCCAAGTGCTGCCTGGCCTCAACAGTTATCACCAAATCCAAACTGGAACCCAGAGAGAAATGCAATTCAGGACGGATGGCCAGACACAGAGGAGGGCTGGCTGCAAGTCCTGTGTATTTGCTCCTCTCTCCAAAAAGCCTGTTGACTCAAACCTCATTCATACTGCAGCAGGATCACCTAGAGACATCCAGACATTCGCAAATAAATTCTTTATGATTGTCATAGATTTATTTCATGTGTGAATTTGCCATGTCTGGAATTTGTAAAGTAAAAATTCCATTGTAATTCCTTTGTTTAAGCGATAACAGACATCCAGCTTTAATACTGATCTGAACAGGGTTCTGAAGCCCTGCTGTAGGTTTCTTCTTCCTCTGCCGTCATCTTGCAGTGAAAAATGGATGCTGTTGTAGAATCAAAATATAAAAGTTCTGAATGCCTGGGGAAATCTGAGGAAATGGCAGATTTTTATACATTTATTGTTCACTGCAAATGCCTCTCTTGAAACACAATGATCGTGGAATTTAAGATTCAGTGACTATCTGAAGTTCGGGCAGGTTAGTGTAACCAAGATGTTACAGCAGGTTATCTTATCTCAGCCGGCTTAACACTCCATGTTTTGGTCAGAATCACTGCCAAGAATGAATTGCAACTCCTGTTTAAAATGGATATGTTTATACAAGCGTCCTGTCTCTGTGCTGTACTTCACAGATGTTTTGGCCATCTATTTTACATGTTTGGACCAGGTCGTCTGCTGAGCATATTGCTCATGATATAACAATGACTAAAGGATACTGTGAAGTCAAAACCTGGCAACAAGCTGGAGAGTTGAAAAGGTCTGTCGTCTCATTCTGTGAGAAGCTAGACTTTCACACATAAACAAACAAGTACATGCAAAGTGCGAGCATATGCACAAGCATGCTAATGTAAATGCATCTTATTTTCTACACTTTAAGTGGTTTTAATGTCGAATGAGAGAATGTGGATCACTGCAGCTTTTGTTTTTGTTGTATGATATTACCAGTAGGTATAATGTAGGTTTTCTGGAATTCTGGAATGGTTCAAATAAAGCAAAACTGGCAAGCCGTTTATGCTGCTGGAAGGGTGAGAGGGGGGAAGAAGGTGGAAGTGGTGAGTGTTGCTCGTGGCTGAGAGAGATTATAGAAAAAGGGAAACAGTCACAATGAGAGGACAATGACAAGAGACACATAAATAGACAGAGGTCGAGAGATAGCAAATGACAGAGAAAATATAGTGGAAAAAATATCTGAAAGGAGGGAAGCGAGGCCTGCCTTTATTATATCCTAATATGCCTTCCATACTCAGCCAGCGAGCAGAAGAGTGCCGAGACATAATTATATCCCCTCCCTGGGCCGTCTCCCTGTATTAGCGTCTCCTCTAGTTCACTGGCTGCGACAGAGACAAATGAGAGAGTTTTTCCAGCAGATCATTCTCATCCGTTACTGCCAGTTCCATGTGATAGATCGTCGGAGCTAAAGCGGGGCAATAGATCACAGCATAAAAGAGACTCGCTAGCGTACCCCAGTGGAGCGCAGCTTTACAGATCATCGCCCACCTAATGCACACGTGGGTTAAGAGTCAAATCCCGTTAGTTGTAGTGTCCCCCCCCCCCCCCCACCCTCTCCCATCATCTCTCACATCCTCTTCTGCTGATTAAGTTGGAATAAATGGGTGCAATTGTTCCATTGAACCCACACTGTTACGGTGTCATAGGTTCTATTGCTGCTGTGGTGTTGCTGTATGAATACACTGCTTGAAACATTTACCATAAGGTCTCCATTTTGGATCTGGCTTCAAGTTGGTAAAAGAGTTTCTTATTAAGTCCTTCCTGAATTTCTCTGTATTCTGATTTGCAACAGTAAATACTGTATGTTGCAAAAAGGAAATGTGTGTGTTTTCTTTTGACATAATAAAGAATGTGGAAAGTGTATTTCATGTGTTTTCCAGAACATTTAACTAAAAACACAATGCTTTTCTAACCTTAACCAAAGACCTCTGTTCCTTACACTTTACCAGACAGGAACCAGACTGGACAGTGAAGAGTTTTAGTCAGTGAAATGAACAAAGCATCATGAACTATCTAAATGGAAATAATAAGAGCAGGTTGTTGTAATATTTTGTGCAATAGTAGAGGACAGGCTACTGTAATGACATTGAACCTGTGCAGACAGCACACACACACACACACACACACACACAACCCATGGAGAAAGGTTTATTTTCATTATACAAAATCCATGAGTGCCTGCCTGACTCCGTTGTGCAAATAAATTGTTATTAACGCTAATGTTGACAATGTTAATTCGTTCTCAAAGACTGACTACAGTAGGCAGTACCACATAACATGCTCATTGTGCACTTAATGGCAGCTCAGAGTAAAAATGATTGGAGCTGCATCTCGTTTATCATGAGACAAATAGAAAGGTCTAAGTGTTACTAATATACTGTTCCAGATTTGACAATATGAAACAAGACATCTTTCATGAAAACACTACAGGAGAAAGGTGAAATAATAAAATAACAGTCTTTAAAAGAGGATTAAATGTTTGATCCTTCATGGATTTTCAAGGTAAATGACAAGATAAATAACAACTTTACCAGAAGTAATAAGACTACATTAATGTTCAAGAAGACTACAGTACCGCAAATGTATTGTATAAAAGTATTTTACACATGTTTATTTGTGGAAATCATCACTAGAAATCCAACAAAGAAAGCAGCCATTGCTGCTGCAGTACTGTTAAGTGTTTAGCTCGTGTTTCAATCAGGCTTGGTGAATAGACATCCCTAAATAGCATAATGCTTCTTTATATGCTGGTAGGAACACGACGAATTAGCACTGCTGCACATTACAGATTTCAATTAATTCTGATCAGCACAGATGTTGCATCACTCTCGCACGAGGCAGGCTCATTTTTATGTAAATTGAAGCTGTTAGACCGAGAGAGGGATAGTTGGAAACTGTAATATGGACAAAATGATGCCCATGTTAAGTTTTCAGGTAATTTACAGGATGATCCTTATGCTGCGTGTTCTGAAAACAATATGCTTGTTACTTTAAATTTGGTAACCTGGCATTTTTGGTAATAAATGGGGTCAAATTCAGCAGTTTGTCCTTGTTGTGTGAGCTCTTCAGAGGCATCCTTTCACATACAAGCTAAAAATAAGACAAGTGGTGTTGTAACAGGCTGGGATGAGTTAAAAATTAGGTATAAGAAAGGGATGTCCACTGTTGCCATTCAGTTACTAACAGAAGCCTTGACAGGAACCATGAGAGCTCAAAAGGGTCAAAGTGTGTGTGAACCCCACCCCCCACCCCCACCCACCCAAACAGGATATGCTTAAAGAAGGATGAGGACTTCTGTAAAGCTGGGCTGCTTTTTCTGTAAAATGTGTCAAAGGACTCATTTTTCTTTTCTTTCTCTTCATGGACATGTGGGAACCAAGGCTATGGTGATGACAGCAGATGTGGCATGGGTTGGTTTGATGAAGTCACACCATTGTTCACTTTGATAAATCGTTTAGATCGTTGTGACCTCTTTGGACTGGGCTTCCTTCTTTGACTTTGATGTATGAAAGTGTGAAAAACAAGGGGGGTGGGGGGGTATTTCACTGTTTTATTTAGACAGCTTACTTGACAGACACTGAAACTGAATGTGAATCCCCAGACACAGAAAAGTCTTGAAAAACACCCTTGGTGAATGGATGTATATGAATGGTTGAATCTTCAGCTTGCACTTAACACACAGAGGTGTTATATACCTCACCAAACCCCCAACAAAAAGCTTTTCATATTTCATATTTAGTCCTGTAAAGCCCAAACCATTAAATAATTGACAGTATTATTCCAATTCTTTGAACTTGGAGCCTTTGTTGGTCCCTCTGAACAACCAAACAAAAAAAAATTCAAATATCATATCTGTGCACTGCATGTATCTGATTGTATACATCAGGTTTTCAGGGAAACAAATATTACACTACTCATGTGGAGGGCTGAAAAACTTGTGTATCAAATATGATATATTTGGCATTATAGGGTTAGCCTGTTGCAATATGTTCTATATATTTTGGGTTGCATTATATTTTATTTCTTCATTTAATATGGAAGTTTAAGAAAATTAAATAATTCAATAGTGGCTGGCTTTTTACTTTTTACTTTGATTTTGTGCTGATTTAAATTCAAAGACCATTCAATTCAATTCAGTTCAGTTTATTTATATAGCACCAATTCACAACAAAAGTAATCTCATGACACTTTCCAATTTGAGCAGGTCTAGACCAAACTCTTTAATGACCATGAATACAAAACATAAGCCGGTTGCTGAGAATATTTTAGGATTAATGCTTATACATTACAAGTATCACTGCTGCAGCTTCCAAGACAGAGTGAACCATCTTTCCCTCTGTGTCGTCCTTGTGTGCTGTCTTTGCCTAATACCTCGACTACAGCAGGAGCAAGATTCACCACAACAGGTGTAGAGGGCAACGGCGAGGTCACAGCTTTCACATTTGGCTTGCTAAAGACTGGCGACAAGAAACCTGCGGTAAGAAAAGAATCCAGGATACTAAAGGATGTGATTTATCACCTCTGCCAAACTTCTGCCAAGACCATATGAAAAACTGCCAGAGGGCTTAGAAAACAGAGTCTGTTGTCAATATTGTAATTCCAGCGTGTCCACAGAGTGTCATACTGTACTGTGCTTTTTCATATTTTATTACACAAAAATACAGAAATGCCAACAAAGGCCATGAATATTAACTTTTGCAGTTTTTTAAATATAGCTGACATTTTTATGAAGGTAACCTATTAACCTTTTTAACAAAGAGTTATACAGTGGAATACCAGAAAAAAATCTGATGTAAAGGAGCAAAATGTTCAAATGTGAGCAAGCACAGGTAACATTTGTATCCAAAATGGGTCCTGGTTTGAACTGAAGTGTTTCCTCTTTCTCTAGACATCATTGAGATGATGATGTTATTGCTCAGATTGATTAATGCAAAGGGAAGAAATGAAAGCAGCTCTGGTCCATAAATCAACAATGAAGATACTGGAGGAGGCATATGAATCTCCTGACCACAGCCAGTCTGTCGTCTTCATTTTGATAATCCAAATAATGAAAATCCCTGCCATAAGCACCTGAAATTACACTGTAACCAAAACACTACAAACTGTGAAAAGCTGAGAAAACTGTCTTTAGCCATTAAATAATAATTAGCACTCATGAACCTGATGAAACAGGTTACAAATTGATACAGACTGCAGGTCTTCCTCCATACAACAACCTACATGCACTATAGATACACACACTTACACACTGGCAAGTGAATTATCTTGGCTGCTAAAATGATGAACCCTCAACCACAAAGTGACATTGAGAGCTTCATCTGCACAATGTTCGCCAACTGAACACACTCGCACACGCACATACACACACACGTGCACACACACACATCTGGATTTCCTCAATACTCCCTGCAGCCACTGAATGTCAATGTTGGAAGAGGTGCTTGAGTGTTTGTGAGTATCTGTATGTCTATGTGTATGTGGCACGGGGGGTACCAGAAGGAACAGCCAACCAAATAACTTCAGGCTGTCACCATGGAACAACCCCTGCAAAGCTGCCACCCTTGCCCCTGTCCCCAAAACGGCGGCATACGGCTGTCATCGCCCAAAACAAGATGTCGTGTCAAGGTAGGAAAATTACACAATAACGAGGCCCACTTGAGATTGGGCTAATGAGAAAATCAAAACACAATTTAATTCTTGTCAGCAGCAAGGCGTCTTTAAATTACTTCTCGTACTAGCATGCTGATTAAGAGAAGTCTGCCACTCAGCCTGCTGCCCACTATAAATAGCCCCTGGGCATTTTGGACTGTGGTTGGCTTTTTTCATTGCAGGGAATATTAAACACACACACACACAGTCGTGCTTCCATCACTAGTGGGGACATTACATAGACTGACATTCATTCCCTGGAGGCTTAACCGCCACCTAACCATAACAATAAACATTACTTGTCTAATCCTAACCTTACTGTAACCCAGTGACGGGCCATGCATTTCTTACCTGGGCCTTCAGTGGGGACATACCTGACTCAGTCCACCTCTTAATACAACCACTGTCACAATTATATATAAAAAAACATAGATTCTATTCAAAAATGCAATATGATAAGGTGTGGCAGAGAGAGGAACTTTGCGTGTTGAGGATAATTACCATTATTAATACAACAAGAAAAACAGTTAAGACAACTCCAAACCTTTAGACTACAACACGTACATCATCTGGAGCAGTTCAGAACTGCTAGTCGCCCTATCCTCAGCCTAACCTTACAGCAAATCTTCACCCTAATATTTAATGATTTACATTGTGGGTACTTGCATTTTGTCCCCATAAGTAATGCGGGTCTTCACAATGTGACTGCGTAAGCAGATTTTTGTCCTCATAACTACAGGAATACATGTACACACACATATGCACCTGCATACAATATGTAATGTTTTTGCATTAAAATGTCTGAAAATGACTACATCTTTCTCATGTATTTTGTTGATGTTGTGGACTTGCGGTATCCAAAATGTTTCCAACAATGTTGAAACCCAGAAAAAAATTTCGCTCAAGCTAAAGGTGCGTGACGGATAGGCGGTATAGAAAATGGATGGATGGATGGATGGATGGATGGGGTAAAGGTGCGTTTTATTTGCCTGCCGCTATAAATTCCCATGATCCCAAGCTTCTTTGCTACATCATCAAACTACTGCCAATTAAATTTATAAATTTGATGCTGAATATAAAATATACAAGCATAAAACAAGTGTTTAAATTTCCAACTCTATGACTTAACTCAGAGTCACCTCACTGTTGATAATGAAGGCTCTATTTTTTAATGATCTTCCCCTGAAGCCTCCCCTCCTCTCCCCAAGAGCTTTTTACCGGCGCAGCATCTGCATTTTGTTTCCACTTTTGATGTCATGATGGTAATTAACTGGCAAAATGTAAGCTACAGCATGTCATGATATGGCCACATCGCTATTCCCAAACAACCTGCAAGCATATGGCACCAAATGTTACATTTCCCTAATAGCCCCTGAGAGCAGCAGCGCTGCCATTAAAAGGAAGAGGGAAGGTTGCATTGAGACAGTGTCAGTTTCACAGGCTCAACAGTCGAGCTGAGACCTGTCAATTCATTCTGCCAACATTATGAGTTTATAGGGCTGAGCAGTGCCTTGAGCTGTTCAGCTTTCACAAATCAGAGACAAGCAAGACACTGAAGTCACACTGTACCCTGTATAATTAATTACAATCTTTGTCACTGCAGCACAAGAATCTGCTCCAACACTCTGGACTGCTGCCTTGCTCAAGGACATGGCAGCAGTGTGTAGCATCTGCTATTGGCTTACCTAAAGAGTGCTTGTTTATGTGTAACTGTCATGAGATTTCTTTATGTGCTGTTGAGATGTAATGATCATCTGTTTTGGTTAATTAGTCAAGTTTAATTTTATTAATGATTCAGTGTTTTATATTTACATTGAGAAAACCAATGAGATGAATTAAAGCATAATTTTTCAATTTTCTTTTGTTGTTGTACTTCGTATTCATTTCATTTTGTTTACTGATATAAATCTACATGCTTCAGCAAATGATCCTTTAAGTGTGAAAGACATTATTGTATGCTGGACTTGATTTTCAAGATATTTGGCCTTTTATCAGAATGTAGGCTACCTTGGAGAAGGACGTTTTAAATCACTGACTAATGTTAACATTTGTCTCAACAGAAGAAGACATCACAAGAGCAAATGACTTGTTAAGATGAATATTTCTCGCCTGGTCAACTGAGTACCCTCATCGGAAATCAGCTGGAAAGTCTCCACGCTTAACAGATCAAACTGTTCCACCATCAGGACGGACCTGACACATCGCCAAATAGAGTGACCAGACTCATGATCCTCTCTGCGGCTTACATCTTTCCCCGGTTGACCACGACTTTGATTGCCAACGTTGAGCAGCCAAGCAGCTAACAACATTTCCACCCCTTTACGTGCTCCGCTGCTCTCCTCGTCGCTGCTCTCGTTGAGCCATATGGCTTATGGACACGTTCCCCATTTTTCAGATAACTTCTCAAGCGAGAGGATAGGACTCAAGCACAAGAAAGATGTACACCCACTCCATGCTCTTCCACCCTCCCATTCCCACTATGCACAGTTTGTAGAGTGGAACAGTCGTCAATAGCTGGTCAGGGTTCTTTATTGGTGCTTTTTAATGTGAAATTGAGTTTGAAAATAAAACACCATCAACACCACAATTTATCTCACCATATTTATTTCAGTGTTTATCAATTACTTTTAGTTATTAATTTCACCTTTTTATTAATCACTTTCAGGTTTTTCAGCTTCTCTGCACGCTTGCTAGCTCTCCACACTCTGTGTTTAGGCGTTACCATTATCTCGGTATGATTTTGTTTGTCTCTGTTTAAATTGTATTTGTTTAGCTACGACACAGTCTTTCAGCGACCTCTAACAAAAATGCTGAAGTATCTTCTGTACAAGTGGAACACTGGCTTCATACCTTCTCACATAGCTTTAAAAGCTTAGAAAACCTTATTAGTTAAGCTTTCACCCAAACCCTTTTGTCTGCATTCCACATGTTTGCATACAGAGATTCTTATATCTTTACAAAATATCCTTTTTATGTTCAGCTTTTTGTCGATCAAGTTCTCTAAAATGTGATGTAATGTCTGCCTTAAAAAACATCAAGAGGACCAACTGTAGAGAAACCGTGATCACCGCCAACACTTCACATTATCCATGCTTCCTGTATTTCAGTTGCTTCATCCATCGTTTATTCCGCGCATTCCTTAAATAGCTGCATCCTCCCGAATCCTCACAGGGCTCTGCTGCCGAAAGAGTTAAGACTTCCTCTCCTGACAGCCTGATGTTGGCAATGCATGACAGCACCAGTTGACAGCACCGGCTATGGATGACAGATGACAGTGGAGGAGGGAGTGGTTAGGTGTGTGCGTGTATGTGTGTGTGTGTGTGTGGGGGGGGGATTATGAAGATGAGGTATACATAGGACACCTCTCAAACACATGCAGACATCTTCAGTGCATGAAGACACATATATGCACTCACAAACACACATGCACACACACACAGACACACACACACACACGTTCCTCCCAGGCATCATCCCATCTATTTGACACAGTAATTACAGCACACACTGATTCCAATGATGGATGAACTCCCAGACTGGGATGAGCAGTCTCTCCTTCCTCCCACTCTCTCCTCTCTTCTCTCTTCCTCTCCCTCCTGTTCTTCTCTCTCTGTCTCACCACAACCCCCAGCCATGCCGCATACAAAGCTTTAATACCTTTAATGTTGCCTTAGGAGGTTGTGAAAGATGGTTCCTGACAACACTCACTGCTGTTAGAAGCTTAGACCTGCTAAATCAGTGTTAGCTTGCCCATAATGTGACCCTGACAGCTTCTGACACAATTGTTACTGTATTATTACAGCTTATTTCATAGCACTATTTTATAATTTAAGTGTTCTTATTTTCTCTCATTGGGCAGTTTTTCTTTTAACTTTTTGTTTAATTGATCTGTGATCTTTAAATGAACCTAGCAGCAATTTTAAATAATTCTATTGCATCACCCATCAGATGCGTCCTATTCAAACCTACGATATACAGTTAGTGTGAATGCACATATGTATATCTTACTCTCTACACATTTTTGCATTAACTGCACGTCTCCTTGAGGTTTAATAAGAATGTCAGTGAGAAGGATTAGAGTACCTACACGTTATCCTCTTTCTCCTTGTTTCTCACTCCCTCTGTTATTGTGTCTCTCCCCCTCTTAGTCTGAAAAACGACAGAACGATAGAGTCAGTAAGGTATTCATGCCAGACTGGCATGGTAGCAGATGCTTGCTGGCATTTAATTGAGTTGTTAATGTAGCTCACAAAAGCAGAGGCCCCCGATTCAATTTGGTTGTTTCCGTCTCAACCGACTGCCCTTTGTGTTTCATTAAGGGGACAGAGGAACACCTGGTGGGGACCTGGGGAGCCATCATCACCTTGCTCTTCAGGCAAGGTGATGGACTTCAACACTGGATGTGACAGTGACGAGTCTAGCTCTGAGCTGCATCTCCAATTTTTTAACTCTTTAAAAGCCATACTGTTATATTCATCCCTGTTCACTGTTGCGGTGTGTTCAGACAAGTCAGAATTTTTAGATACTGTATATTGTTTCTTAACTTGAGTTTGATTGATAGAGATAATAAGAGAGATCTATTAGAGCTAGCTATTGCTAGCAGTCTAAAGTCAGAATGTTAGCTGTTTTGGGGCATTAAACATGGGGTGTAAAATGGTTAAACTGATTCATTAACTCTGAATGCACCTTATGACCAACAGATATTCCCCTAATAATTATTTCATGGTTTTCAACCACTCACTTCACCATCCTCAGACACTAAAGAGTACCTAGTGCATCTGGATGGGACACACAAAGTCGTGAAAAGGCCTTTTATGGGATAAGAACTCATTGAAGAAGATAATTATATAAAACTGCCAGACACTCCAGAAGCTGCTTATCAACATAAGGTTGTTTCATTGTTAGAGTATCACTGTCCCGTATATACTGTATAAAATAAAAATATTTAAAAATATATAAAATAAAATCTGGTATCAAAAGATTGATTGGGCTAAACAAGTGTTACATTGGTAAGGTCTTGTGAAAGAAAATACGTGATAAGAGAGAGATAAAAATAATCAGGAGAATAAAAATGACAAGGTATTAAAATTAAAATGTCTCTGTGTATAGTAAAGGTTAATATTGCTGTTATAACAGAGTGGAAGAAGGTACAGGGAACAAGAAGGGAGGGTGAGGAGCAGATAAGGAAGGGGGGTTGTCGCCTGAGGCGGTGAGTGAAGTGTTGCTGTAAAAAAGGTCCGTCCTGCCCATCCTCACCGCCTGGCCGGGAAACCAGCCACCCCTGACGTATCAAAACCTGTCAGAAAGGGGAACAGAGACACGGCGAGGTCACAGAGAACGGGACAGGCGACCTTCTCGATGCCTGCTGATGTCTTTTTCATTAGTCGCCAAGGGGAGGGGTGAGGGGGAATGGGGCTTTGCCGATCCGGTTGACTGCTCCAGCGAATTGGCCTGAAATGCAAGGCAATCCAGGCTAATGTCATTGCCCACACAAATTAATGCAAGTGCCATAATGTTGTGCAACTTGCAATTAATATGGAGGAGGTTCTGTGAGGAATTATTTTATCTCCTCATGCATTTTATGATCTATGTAAATGAACAAGGAGGGTGTAACTACAAGGATGATTAAACTGTCAAGTGCTGGATATAAAATTAGCTTCAACGCTGGAATTCTCAGTCTGACTTGTGCTATTTTCAATTCAGCATTGTAGGATTTGTAAAATGGCAAATTTTATCATTGCATTTAAAGATAGGAAGAACAAAAAAGACCTGTATTTGATTTAGAAGCACATATAAAGGTTCAAATGAGGATTGGAAAGAACAGATTCTAAATGATTTGTGCTGTTCACATTGCCATTGCCAAGAAAAAAAAGATTTGAGCAAGTTTGCAAAATATCTGATTCAGGACACTGTAGCCTGCAGTCTGAGGCAAAAAATAACAAACTCTTATACACTATATAAACAAAAGTACTGGGACATCTGACCATTACACCACCAAGGACTTTAAAGACATCACATTCGAAACACACAGACAGCTTTGTAGGTATAACAGCTTCAACTCTTCTGGAAAGGCCTTCCACAAGATTTTGGATTGTTTTTGTGGATATTTCTGCCCATGCAGTAGAGCATTTGTGAGATCAGGCATTAATGTTGGTCAGAAAGGCCTGGCTTGCAATCTTTGTTCCAGTTTGTCTCAAAGGTGTTGGATGGGACTGAGGTCAGGGCTCTGTGAGGGCCAGTTCTTCCACACCAAACTCATCCAACCATATCTTTATGGACCATGCACTGGGGCACAGTAATACTGGAATAGAAAAGGACCTTCCCCAAATTGTTGCCACAAAGCTGGAAGCATAACATTGTCCAGAATATCTTGGTATGCTGAAGCATTCAGATTTCTCTTCACTGAAAGTAAGGGTCTGAACCCAACCCCTGAAAAGCAGCCCCATTAATAGGTGTGTCTGGATACATTTGTCTATATAGTTAATTTGTATTAATGACAGTATCACAGGCTTTATTTTTATATTTGCTAGGTAATATCATTGTTTATTTTGATTTGTATTCTTTTGTCCTCTTTCTAAAAAGTTTATACCTTACTTGTATCCATCCCAGAGTGAAGCCAAATATCAACTACTGGTCATTCAACCGAACCTTTGGGGAATACCTCTGTTTTGGCTGCAGTTTTAACTATTTAACTGTTGGTACAGCTTCACATGAATCACAGCTACACACAATAGTCTGCCGGCCCTCGTATAACTGGGACCGTTTCCGGCCCGAAATATTGCAGGGGGCTGGGGAAAGGCAGCGCTTCCAGGGAGGATGTGAACATGGGCCGTGGGCACATTGTTGGCCTTGAGTCTCACCACGCTACAGTCTTCCAGGGCTTTTGGAGTAAAGAGGGGGCGGTAGTTGGTAGTCTGCTTCTGCGGTTTCCTGTTCGCATGGCTTTTAGACCTACAAGACACAAGGGACCAGGCCACTGTGAAAGAATATTCAAGGGAGGCGAGTAAATCCCTTCTTGACGTCAGAAATGTGTTGTGTTCGCGTGACGTGTCGAGAGCTAAGAAACAGACGAAAATGAGTTGGCTGCTTTTCAGTATGACTCAGCGCCGTGTGTTGGGGGGACTGTGAGCCGCTTGCTTCCTTCTGCAAAAATTACAAGGCCAAATAAATAGAGCGCTCCGCCCTGCAACATCAAGAATAAAACTGACTTTTATTTTATTACCACAAAAGAGGAATATAAATCACTTGGTAGCTTTACGTTTTGTTTTTATTGATATGAAATCCTAATAGCATACATCAAATAAAGAAAAAGCATGCAGACCTTGCATGAGAAGACAGGCGAAGAAGTCAGTGATTGATGACTACTTAATTTGTACTTAATTTGGGTTGGAAAAAATGTCTTTGTTTTAAATGATAAGATCCAAGAATTGACTTGTTTCAAAGTAATACTTAAAGAAAAGTTATGATTTAAATACAGCATAAATCATAGCATTTCCGCTGTTGTATTGCACCCTTTTATGATTTCCAGACTATGTCTTACTAATGTCAGCATTGCATAAATCCTGGAACTGTCATCACCTCAGGAGAGGAAGATACTTTCTTGCTCTGTATCCTTGTCATGTTTGCACATTGGCATGACCCCCCATTGTTGTACAGGGGCAGAATGGAGCTCTTTGATGCGCTAAGTGATTTACAGACCTACAGGACATAAACAAATGGTTCATTCAGGACTCTGGGCAGGAAGTGCCCTCAAACTTCAAACGGGTGCTCCGAAAAACAATAGCCCGAGGTCGATTTCTCTCCTGTCACCTTATTTTCTGTCACTACATGAGCTCAGTGGCACAAATGGCAGCACTGGACTGGAATAAGAACAGCTATGTTTTTTTCTCTTTTGTCTGTAATGTCTTTCATTGCCTATTATGTTGTCATGACTCATGTAAAGGATTTAGTATTTAGCATTTGATCAAGAACCTTGAGTCTCAGGACTTTTTACATTTTTATATCATCTCATAATACAAATAAGACTGGACATGAAGAGTAATAAATTAAGGTTTTTGTCTGTTAAGGATAGTAAATATTTAGGAAACGCACTGTTTAAACAGGCAGTAGTTTTATGTCAGGTGATAGATTAATGATGGTGTATGGGCTTCAAAGACACTGAATCAAAAATTGTCTTTGTCGCTTGCATTTTTTTTTGCAGCATATGTCGGTACCAACTCAGAACTGCTGAAAAGAACATGCTGTTTCTACAAAGCCTGAATCACCTGATGATGCCAGGTTTATTTAATCATGATCAGATAGAACATTTTTATGAATATGTGACAATATATGAAAGATTTCTTTTTGAATTATCTTTTAGATACTCATATGTATCTAAAATTATTTCATTTTCTGCTGCACCAGCAGTTGAAGTATAATCACGCAGGAGAAGAAATCTGTGAGAAAAAAAATATTCTGATTTCGCTGCAGGAGTGCTTTGAAGTAATAAAAAGCAATAATAAAAAGTAACTAGTGAAACACTGCATTATTGGTTTTTCATGCAATCTTCACCTGTATAAGACAAGATTTATATGAAATTTGACATATTTTCAGATCAGCCACAATTTGTCAGTAGAAGCAGTAAATTTATTAGTTATATCACATTCATAATGCACACACAGAATCAGAATCAGAATCAGCTTTATTTGCCAAGTGCGTGTGACCATACAAGGAATTTGACTCCGGATTTTTCTCTCTCCTGTGCACCATACAAAATAGAAAATAACAAATAATAATAAAAAATGAAGAATAAAGTATTTACAAGAAGAAAAAAACAAGATATAAATATATATGTACATGTAGTGCAAACACACACTGAATGTATGGTTTATAATAACACATTCTGATATGAGATGAAGCCTTAATGTAATTGAGATACTTAATCACAGGTGAATCACATTAGAATCACAAATACATGGATTCTAATGTAAGATATTATCTAATCGGCAGATCTTATGTTAGTTTTAGTTATTTATAACTTAACAACTTAAAGTGTTTACACACGCATGCTGGTTTACACATCTTTTTTATTAGTAAAAAATGTACTGGTCTTCTATTCACCTACGTCTGTTAAAGTAAACCTCAGTAACTCATTAGATCACCAGTTACTTACTGAAGACTCCACTTTGTTTATTTTATTAAGACATTACCATACACAATCCCAGGTGGAAGCTTAAACTCATAAATCTCCATATAACAGCATCATCAATGTCTGTTTTCTTTGGGGGGGTGGAACCTTTCACACCAGCCTGTGCCACTGAGGACGCTCAGAGCAGAGAAAAGGGGGCAAAGGGGTAGTCCTTTAAATCAGCATCCCGTTGTGTTACAAAGTGAGAAATAATCATTCATTAACCCCTCTGACCTGTCAGAGGAGGGGGGCGGGGGTTTAGATTGGGGCCCTCATTGTCTCACCCTCTCTGCAGCTGGGTCAAGCCGATTGACAATGCACATAATGATCTTAAACGGATTAACTAGCCAAACATGGCCCAGAGTTTCCTTTTCAATTATGAAGTGAATCAGTTTATAAAGCCTGGTGTGGATAGCAGGGAGCATGAACACCCCAGGGATTACAGGGTTATGTGTGTGTGGAAATGTGTAGATGTGTATTCCTGTAGTTATGAGGACAAAAATCTATTTACACAGTTACATTGTTAGCACTCGCCTTACTTATGGGGACAAAATGCAAGTCCCCACAGTGTAAATCATTAAATAATAGTGTAAAGACTTGCTTTAAGGTTAGGCTGAGGTTGGGGTTAGGTTAAGGTAAGTGTTAGGATTAGGCAAGTAATGTTTATTGTTATGGTTAGGTGGTGGTTAAGCCTCTAGAAAATGAATGTAAGTCAATGTAATGTCCCCAGTGTGTGTGTGTGTGTGTGTGTGTGTGTGTGTGAGGAGAGGAGAGGCCTGCAGGACAGGCTCACTAGGAAAGGTGTTTTATAATGAGAGAAGAGGCAGGATGAGAGCTGCGAGGGAAGGTGCTGCTTGTGTCAGGATGTATGTGTGTTCTGTGTGTGTGTATGTGTATGTGCGTGTACATGCCTGGGAGTCTCAGACATGTCATCTCTCAATAAGCTCCCCGAGGTACAGAGTTTATTGTCACAGTGAAGAGCCTGACAGACAAGTTAATCAATATGGCAATTTGGTGTTGCACGTCTCCCTTGTTGCCACCCACCCCCCCACCCCCCCTCCACACACGCACTCATGCACACATGCTTACACACACATGCACGCACACACACACACACTCGGGTTGTGTTTGCATTACAGTGTTCTAGCTTCACTTGTTAAACAGCAGGTGTAAATTATATTCTTGTTTTCTCAGCAAAATGAGTGAACTGAATGCAACAAATACGCGCATGAAAAGTGAAGAGAAACAAGTCTCCACTCTCTGGAAGGATTAAGACAGTGAACATGAAGTAATGGGGAGAGTAATGCTCGTAAAAATGTTCTGCTTACGTTTGGACATGAGAAGATATTTGGATTCATTCAAAAACCCAAGTCAGTCCTCAAGCACAGTAAGAGTAACATCAGGTTTGATGTTGGCTGAATGGTGTTAGGTCAGGTGAGTTACAGCCAGGGTTGTCCACCCATTCAGGTTCCTGTGAGTGTGCCTGTGCTCCAGCTTGATTGTGCAAAACTGATAATCCATCCATCCATCCATCCATCCCTGGACTGGTCGCCAGTCAAAACTGAAACACACACAGGGGCAGTGGGCAGCATCAAGCACCCGGGGAGCAAACTGAGGATTAAGTGCCTTGCTCAAGGGCACATCAGGCAGCTAATCTCCACCACACCCAAATTTTTCCTGCCCTTCCGGTGGGGGAATTGAACCAGCCGCTTCTCCAACCTCTAGGCCAAGGCTGCCCCCTGAACCTGAAGTGTCACAGGAAAACCTTGTTTACTGAAGCAATGTTTCATATATGTATTTTCTTATATATAAATACACCATAAATACATGCTTTAGAAGAAAAATGTTTTGAAATCTGCTCTAAAACAGCAACCCACTGTCATTTGCTGGGTTTGTTTGGGTTTTTAGATTTGACTGATTTCACCTCATGAAAAAATCAATGAAAGATTGTGATTGAACCCTTTCCCGCAGACTCGCTGTGGTGCAGACATCACCTTCTCGTATTCTCAGCTGCTCAAAAAAATACGTTGACCTCAAGCACAAAGTACCTAGAGAGAATAAACAGGCTTACAGAAAGCAGAAAAAAATATTGAGGTAGGTTTATTCTTTCAGTATTTTGTATAGTGATATTTTGTAGACATTATCTATCAATATTCTAATCATTAATTACTGTAGCAAGCATGTTATCTATCAAAAATTCTTTAACAGCTCTTAAATTCCTCAACAGCTCTTAAATATTAGCTATCGCACTGTGCTAGTTCTTAAACACATCTATGTGCTGTGTGTGCAACATACGTCTGCACGCCTCTTTTGCAGCACGTTCAAGTGTTACATGATCTAAGTGGTTTTTGGAGTGCGGCACAGAATTGACCGCAGCACTGCGCTGCGTTGTGACAGCTTTGATTAATTTGATAATGATGACCTGCTGTGGCACTTTATGCTAAGGTAAGCACAGCTGTCTGCCCGGGTCAAGAGGAGAAGGAGGAGGTCGCTGTATAAGAGAGTTAACTTTGTTAATGGAGACACGGCCGAATGGGAGACTCAGACCAAGGACAGGGATCAATGAAAAAGCGTTTTAATGAAATGGACAGTAACCTTGAACAGGATGTAGGTCATCACACTGGCAGTATAAATGATTGACCCTGACACTTTTCTTTGACCTTTTATTTTTCCTTCAGGTTTTTGCTTTTTCCCAGTTTTTGTTTTTTCTGTCGTTTCTCTTTTTTAAGACTCACAAATTTTACAGATTTCGCTTGTGTTTATTGGCCTTTTCAGTCCTTTTTCATTTTAAATATTTGCTCTGTTATTTGATGTCAGACAAAAACCCCTCGTGACATTTTTTACATCTACCTTGCTTGGCGTAACTGGAAGGTTGCTTCAGTACAAAAACCATTTCATATTTACTTCCTCTCTCTTTCTGCTGTGCACTCCTTCACAGAAACAGTTCTTGACCCTGAGTGGAAAGCTGCTATTTCCCGTCAAGCTTTATCTCGCGCTGTGAGAGTTTTACTCTTCCTCACTTTCTTAACTGGGAGGAGACGAGACACCCGATAGCCATCCGGGCCGGACAGTGAGTCATCCGTTTCCAGCGTCGGCTGGAACTTGAACCTTTAATCCCAAGGATCTCAGAATCCGGAGAGTTGCAGATTCCTTATCATTTACATTAATCTCAGGAATTTGCACCATGCCATGAAGACACAGGCTCCACTTACTTAACTGACACAGAATAGGGCAACAGCTATGATGATACTTGACTGGTTTTAGCCACACAACCATATCATGCACTAGGTTGTAAATAATAATGTAATAAGATTGGCAGAGGAGGCAGATGTTTAACGTCAGCCTTTTTTGAGCATTACAGGAAGTGGACTTAAGCTTTTCTTGATGACGAGAGACATAAATTGTACATCTTCTATGCTAGAGTCATATTTTTCTATATTAATACTGTGTATATCTATAAGTTCATTTTGTATCACACTGTAATGTTTGCCTTTATGAACCATCAATAACAGATTTACACTATCCTACTTTGATTGAAATGACAAAGCTTCTCACTGTTGATGTTTTTATCACTACTTGAGCTGTAAAGATCTGCAGCTCTCACCTTCAGCTATAAAAATTCAACCTTGTCTCTTGCCAAGTCCTTTGAAGTGATCCTTTTAGAAAAAAAAAAAACCTCCAACACTTGTTCGTAAACCATGCCAGGCCCTGTACCAATGCCCATATGTGAAATTAATACCTATTTCAAAATGAACCCCTTCAAACTACCAGCACTTACCGCTGCGTAGCGTAATCTGTCTCCCGAACTCTACAAGGCTTGTCATGAAAGAAATCGGCTATCAGAAAGACAAATTGTTAATAAATCTTTTGCCTGCATTTGTGGAAAAATCTGGATGAAAACGATGGTGAAGGAAATCCAATCTGCTCTTTGGAAACGCTGCATCGAAGTAATTCAAGACAACACGGCAGCTGTAAGGATGACATAGATCGTTTCGAAATACCTCTTTTTCCACTTCTCAATATCGGACCGCTGCGGCTGCCGGAGATTTCTTTACCAGCAATGAAAGAAAGCGGCGGCTTCTCCTACAGACCTCTGTTCATTTGATCACAAACATTGAGTGCAGCAAAGGTAATTTGTTGGGTTTATCTTTGAGTTACGGCATCACTCTAGACTTTGATGTCTGGCAAATATCACTTCATAACATTTCAAAGCCATCCCGGAAGACTATATTGTTGAGAGTCCCAGTGAGAAGAAATCCATGAATATGTTCATAAACTAATTCTGAGAAAGGCTGGTATTGTGGATATACATGTTGTCCTCGCACAACAATTTATCTGAAGTGTTAATTGCTGTATAAAGAGCACACACAAGTAGAGTGTTTTATGACCTGATTACTTGTTCCTCTCTGTGACACAATACACTGAACCAGGAATGTTAAGTCAGCCTCAGTTTGTGAAGGGAAGAGGGTGGCCGTGAGGTTAAGGCTTCCCAGAATAGATGAGCTTTGTAATCGGCATGCAACGGCTCGAGAATGTGGTGAGTATTTGCTAACGGCAAGGATGATCCCTCCCTCTCAGCAGGTATCACCTCCCGGGAAGGACAACAAGGTTAAATGTGGATGTTTGTTGGTTCAGAAGTGTGCTGTTGTTTAGACATCAGGAAAAGGATAAGCTTTATTGCCATTACTCAGAAAGTAAGTAGAGAGTAGTAATATAGAGGAGTGATAGTGGTGTAACAGAATAGCTTTTTAATATACCGAATCATACTTTAGTTTGAAGCTCATCCCCCGTTTGGAGTTTTCAGTTGTTGAGAAAGTATGTGGGTCACAGGCAGAAAAATGTAAGGTGTTTAAGCTTTAGTTACTTATTTGTATCATATTTGATCTTTTTAAATCTGCATCTGCATTTTTATGTTTTTTCTACATAACTGATTCATTGTACTAATATATCGATTCTAAATTTTGTGGCTTAGCGGGCTCCTGGGCTCCACAAATGTCCTTTTGGAATAGGCGTTGCAATGTCAATTCCAATAATATTGAGTGGCTGTGTAAAACATGAACCTAACAGAATGTGATACTTTGGTAATAGAGACAATATGTTTTCATCATCAACTTAATTGATTTTTTTCTTTCTTTTTTCTTTTTCTTTATAAGCATGAAAAATAAAGTTGGGACAGGAGCAACAACAGACTGGGGAAGTTGTATACTGCTCAAAAAAGAGCTGTCTGGAACATTCATCAGTTAAAAAGTTTCACTGTAAAGGTTATAGTATCATGTGGGCTATGAAAGGGGCATCCTGTATAATGTGGTTTATAATACTCAACAGAATGTGATATGTCCCTAACTGGGTTTAATACTGAGAATACAAATGTATTTTCATCTTCCTTGATGAGAAATTTAGCTACAATTAATTACAATTAAAAAATGTTTATTAACTGTGATGTACTCTTAACAATTTTTTTTTCTAGTGTGGACCACATCATATATCATAATGCTGATGCCTTCGCTCTTAGGTTCCTTGAGCACTCACACACAATTTATATGTGATAGAACTTTCCCTGTCTGAAAAGCTTATTGCAAAGCTCTTGTTGCTAAATTATGATCTTAAATCTCATTCTTAGTGCTATGAGTAAGCACCTCCAGTGATTGGCTGATGTTATAGGAAACCTGGAACTACAACTGATCTCAAAAAACCTGCCATTGATGTTCATTTAGAAATGTGCAAATTTTTTTTTTTTTTAAAAAAAACATTTTTCTGATATATTATTTGAATCTGTTTTTTCCTACCGTCCTACAAAATTTTAACAGGGAGTAGTAAAAGATCATCTATTCCTAAGCTAATCTATTCTGTGAAAATAAATGTTATCTTATAAAAAAAAGTATAGTATAATACATAGTATATATAGTATATAATATCTAGTATAATAGTAAGTGTGATCAACATGTTGTCCATCGAGAGCACCATAATCCATCACCCACAGAAAATAATACTTGCAATAACAGAACCTCTTCTAAAAGCCAATATACTCAGTCAAAGATTTATACTGTAAGTAATGTTGAGGGGCATAAGTGTTTTACATATGGCATTGTTTTGATGCTAGAGCCAGGCCTCACTTGAAAAATCTACTGTAAAACAACTTAACATTATGTTAAGATAACCCAACTTCAATCAGATCGCTAAAAAAAGGGCATCGTCAAACTTTTGTTAGATGTTTTTATTTAATACCAGCAAGGGGTCATTCTGCAGCACAACTCCAACAGGCTCAACCCCAATTCAGGGACCAAATCACTAAACATTCATTCTTTGATTTACAGTCTCATTTATCCTCAACCTCTGAGACCACAAATGGAGATTCCTAAATTATTCTAGAAACAGGGAACCTCCTCACTTTAATACAGTTGTGATGGTCAGTGAGAACGCAGGTTAAACCCAAGATAAAGGGCCAACCTTAAATACAAAGCAGCAGGAAAGGGAAGAGTTGGCTTTCAAGGGGAGATATATGGCCAGTACAAGCCCAGGATCAGTTGCTTTGGGAACTTAAAACCTCGGATGACAGTGAGAGCCATTTATAATATTAAGATGAATAGGCTCATCCTGGCACCAGCCAGCATGGTTGGGAGTTTGACTCGTTTGATGCAAATGAACCAGATCACTGTGTGTTTAGAGGCTATTTAAAGGCAAAACACATAGTCATAGCAGTAGAAAAAAAACATTCATTGTGCTTTTCAAATCTAGCCTTTTTGCTACATGTTGGTGGTTATCCACCTTGTTGATTTTAGTTTATAGGCATAATGCTTGAAGAGGTATGAAGAGGTATGACAGTGTCTGCCTCACCTCATTTAGGGAGTATCCCACTGTGGCAGGTAAAACCTCCCAAATCAATAGCACATATGGTCTGCATTACACTGGGAAAGGCCTCCAAAAAACCTTTTTCTCCGAGAGTGGCTTACATTGATGACAGACGTGTTCTGATTCCACATATGTTGAAATGTAGAAAGCGTTACATGGCCTCTTTGATACAAGATGATTTATAGGTCCTTGACACCAGTTGCAAAAGTCTTTGGCGAGGGCACGGTGAGGCCTACACTGCAAGTGGATAGTGTCGATCAAATCACATTCAGGGCCACAACAAAATGGATTGCGTTTCCACTCACAAGTTTTGACCTAGTACTTTGTACTCCTTGTTGGGTCATTGTCATCAAATGTCAAGCTGCTACTTTTTCATAAATTGAAAGTACGGTAAAAGAAACAGAGCAAAACCACATCCTCAGAGTGCCTTCACACTGACAATGCCATCTGGACGGAATAAGGAATTTTAATCGAACTCCTTTCCATATTATTGTTGTGCAGAGATTTCATGCTCCAATTAGACAGGAGTTGAGGCAGATACAGGCAGGAAAAAATGGCAGACAAAGCTCAACGAAATCTGCCCAGTACGCACCCTGCCAAAGTGCTCTACATTACAAAATGAGGTTGGCTGAGGTCACTGTCTTATGAGGTATAATTATATCATAAAACTAAGCCTCTCACTTTGACATAATGGTAGATAAACAGAGTCTGATTTGTGACACTTCTCAAGTTCGAATCCAGACTGATGCAGCTAACTCAATTAGTAAATGGGGGGATCACCAGCCCCTTAATAGGGATTGGTGGGGATGAGCAAGCTTGTTCCCAAAAATTAATTGCCTATCACATTTCTTGTGGTCATCAAAGTAGCCCCGTGTAATGGTGTGGCTAAATCCATATTCAGTGAAGCACTCATGTTCCATTAGAAATGTCAGTCATTTGCTTGACAGAGTGGTGCAGTAATGTTGAGTCACGGCCTTCAAAAAGGCCCTAGCATGCAAATGAGGTCTTTAGCTATGTCCCTGCCATGGGGCGATTAGGTTTAGAATGCATATATAAATATCTGAGTACAAATTCTTGGTCACTCAGAACACCTCTAAACAAAGGTGGGTACAAGAGAGCAATTAATAATGTACAGTTAGACTTGACAAGGCAACCCCTTCCCACCCCCGAAGGACGTAAGTGACAGCATGCAAGCAGTGGCTTAATGTCATTTTGCATCTCCATTACGCCATGCGTTATTGAATAATATCTCAAACCTGTGCAACACTGACAATCGGCTGTACACTAGACTAAATCAGTCCTGAACTGAGTGCCACACCCACTGCTTATGTTACTGCTTTTATTTGAAATGCTGTTTGAAGAGGTCAAAGACATGAAGCACTTTTACTCAGGTTGAATACTGCGCTGATGAACTTATTGATGCAGCTTTAATAAAAAAAACAAAACAAAACACTTTTGAGACACAAAATGAACTTTATTAGCTTGTAGCTAAATACAATTTTTAGCATTCTGCACATTCCTCAGTATTCCCAATGTAACTTTAACAGAAAATCTAAATGAAATCAAAAATGTATTTATTGATTAAACTGTTATGCAGCACTGAGTTCATTCCTAAAAAGGTGTTTTCATAACCATGAATTGTATGCTGTCGCACACAAAATTATAGGTGATGATAATTCAGCTCAAAATCAAGATCAAACAGTGGGTTTAAAAAATATTTGTTTTCCTTGGCAAACATTTTGCCATTCTAGTGACTATCCTGGTGGCCTGTGTTTGAAAAAAGTGCCCTCTTGGATGCCCCTGTGGCAGATAAAATATGATAAAGTGCCCTCTTGGATGCCCCTGTGGTAGATAAAACATCCCTCTAGGATGCAGTGGAGAAAACATGATGCATTGCCATAAAGACTATTTCTTGCCCTTCATGTCTCTCTAAACGGTTAAATAGTTCATAGTTCCCTGTGTGCCTTTATAAAAGAAGTGTAGCAGTTCTAATAAATTTGAGTTACATTGCAAAAAAAAATGCATCACAACTTTCTGCTTGCTGGTATCCTACTGCACACAGCTGCACCTTTTTATATTTATGCCCCTGCCTCTCACACAACCTGAGTCCACTACTGGTGACTATAGACATCTGCAAAATCATACTGGTTGACAGCAGCTGGTTTATTCTAGGAACATGAATCATGAAGTAACATACAGGCTGTTCAGGTCCGTGTCTTTCCTTTTGAAACAACATGGAAAAGAAACCTGTAATGTGAATGTTCCTTAACTTAAAAGAACTCTATCACACATATCACATTCATTTGTTAATTTATTGTTTAATGTGAGAACAGAGTTGCAGTTTATAGCAACATTACTGCATTAAATGACCAGCATCTGTACTCCTCCACTAAAATCATTATATTACAGCTGCTATTTAAGGCACAATCCAAGTCTGAAGAGACAAAGACATCTTTACCACAGCTCACGCACAACTGTTCTCTGGCTGTGGCTGCAGTACACAGGTATGGTATGGCCAGCGTGTGATAGAAACATGAGACTGAACCGTAAATGTGCCATGAAGGCTGAGGAATGTGAGACTCGGTGCTGGACTGAGCTGGATTGAGTTTTCAGCCAGAGAGTGCATTCATGAACCCTGTCAGAGTCAAGCTGATGAAATAAAATCATGGTAAAGGGCAGTTAAACACAGCTGAAATATAATCGTTACTTATGTATTGTATAAATAATGTATTTTTTTGGCCAACATCAAGCCTCCTTGATCAGGTCATTTTTTTCCATCCACAGAACTAACAGAATATACAGTAGCCAGAGTATGTTTGCATGTCAAACAGCAGAATATATAACTATAAAGAATTAACCATGTCAGATGTATTTCTGAAGAAAAATTACAGAACTATTTTTAAAAATAAAAATAATAATAAAACATATTCATCATGCTTTTCAAAATGGATGCAAAAATTGTTAGAACATAATATTTTCAAGAATTTCCCTCCAGGGATAAATAAAGGAATTCTGATTCTGATTCTGATATTTTAATAAAACACAAATAAAGACTTTGAACTGAATTCTCCATTCATGTAAAGAGTTTTAGTGTTTTCTCAACCAATACTGTAACTTGCAGTGCTTAAAGATAAGAAACATGAATCCATAAGTATTTCAGTTGACAGAGATGATATATAAAAGTAAATCCTTTGTTTTGTCCCAAATAATATGTGATTTGAAATACAATTTAATATTCCCTACTGTAACATGTCTTTTAAGCATACTGTTAGGGTTACCTTTATAGAGAGAGTTATATTTCCATGATTATGGTAAACTTGAATAAATTCTCACAATTTTTCAAAATCACACAATTACTTTGTGTACAAGAAGAGAAAGAATTACTTTTAGGCCCTTTAAACTGAACTGGCCTTTGGGTCTCAAGTACTTTAGACAACAACAGTACTGATGCCAACATCAAACAAGAGACAGGGACAAAACCAAATCCTGGAGCTGTGAACACAATGTAATCCTCGCACTGGCAGGTTGTTTGTTTACACGTGGCCTGAGATAATTAGCCCAGAAGTAATGACTGCTCTCTGATGACAGCCGCTGAAACCTGATCCCCCAGCGTGACATGCTCCCCCCCGTCACTCTCTCCTGCCCAACAACTGCAGTGGGGTTATTTTTTGCCCCGGCAGCTAGCAGGGCTAGCCTGGCGCCAGCCCCTGGGACCTGATGAGCAAGGGGGGTTGACAGGGCCAACGTTGCCATTTGCCCCTTAACCTTCCACGCCCTGGCAATACCAAACGGCACCGGGAACCCAACACTGAAAACACTGTTGTGGCGTCCTCCATTGACAGAAGGGAATGACAGAAATATCTCAGGTTTGTGATGATTCCCCATCAGCTGTGGTTCCAGTGAGCAAAGCAGAGAGTTTGAACTGATTTCAGAGCTCGATGGTGTTGCCATGGTGGAGTTAATGTAGAGGATTTTACTCATGACTGGGTGTTTATTTACCTTCTGTCTAGCTATAATCTAGATTACATCTGTATTATTGAAGGTTATTTATACTCATGACTTGCCTTTGTTTTCCTCCTCAGTGTTGCAAAGTGGTGACATTGTCCTAATGCGTGTTTGTGCACCATCACAATTAGCTATTTTTTAAAGGATTCAGTAAATATAGTGCCAGTAAATATATTTATATATTCCTGTGATTTTCCACAAGATTACAATTGTTTAAGTGTTTTACCTGTTACATTGGTTACAGTGATATTAAGGTATTTCAGTTTTCACTTTTAACCATGAAAATATCCCATGGATTTGAAAAATAATTTGTTTAAGAGCGCCCTGGCCAAGATAAAGAGACAAACAGCTTACGACAGTAATATATTACAAACTCAGAATTCATATACTAAAATGTCACTAAAACTATAACCAATCCAAAACAATAACTCACAAAAACCAGTAGACCAAGAATAACCAACATCAAAAGCCAGGAGAGAAAGAATCCCATTTCTGCAGCACTGGTTTGAATTGCATTTGAAATGAAGAAATGGCTCACACACAGGGACTCCAATATTCATTTTCTTCATGCACTACAAAGATGTTTGAGCAACAAAGCTCTTCATCAGACTGAAGTGAGGCTGGAGTGAGGAAGTGTGTGCATACTAACGTTTGTATTTGGTTTGAATTCAAGACAGACCAAATTCTGCAACTTCACAACAAACTACAAAAAATTCTGAGTGCGGGAAGTCAGCATATTCGCAAACTATTTTACCCATGTCATGGGGTACAAAGTCATGGACCAGCCAGGTTCACATGAAGGCGAATGCTATGACCAAACAAATGCAATTAACATTTCTCATCAATAAAGAGTATTTCTGACTATCCAAGTATATTGGTTGTATTGTTTTGACATACTCTAGCTATAAAAAAAAAAAAAAAGCTTGGGATCAATAAAGTACATCTATCTATCTATCGATCTATCTATCTATCTAAAGTATCTCCATGAAATTGTTCATTTTGTTTTTCATGTTTTACATGTACTGTATAGTACTCTGTGAGGTCTGGTCTCAGATGACTTTGTTAACTGTTTTTGACCACAGCTTCTTGAAATGACTCTCCAGTGACATATCACAGAATTTTTGTTTCAATGACAAAGCTCTAAGAAAGGACCTTTCAGTGGTACACAAATTATCCATCACATTCCAGAGGGCTGCAGTCGCCCACTGGGACATAGCTTAACAAATGCCACGTGGTTTTATCTTTCTCAAATCTAAAGCAAACATGCACAACATGGCAACCATGCCACCCTGGTTCACTGCAGCTTTAGAGGGAAAACAATGACTTTCTCTGAGCAACTGTCAAAGCTTTGCTGCCCGCCAAGTGCAAAGGCTCCACAATCCACTGTACTTGTAGCGGGCGAGGAACCTGGCCAGCTCACAGTCACTGGGTCAATAAACGAGGGACCCATTTCAAGATCCTGCAATTTTCGTGTGTCCTTTCCAAGACCTTTAACTACTCAGAGCAAAGCTTCCTAGCAAATTTGAAACTTTGAAACTTGCACCATAATCTATATTTGGAAGCCATTATGCGAGGAGTTTGGATGAGTCAAACTACAAGGAATGGCATTGCTCAAGCAGCTAAAAGACAGCATGCCACAGACATACGTCTTTCTTTTGAAGATGATCCCACATCTCAGGTTGTCAGTTGTTTTTTGGTTCACTGAAAATATGTTCTATAAAGAAGCTAAGGAGCATGGGCACAGTTGCTAAAAGATATTTGAATCATATTTCTGGTGTTGAAACAGGAAACTCTACATACTGCAGTTGTATTTCAAGATTGTTTATTGAGCTTGTCATGGTGTTGTGTATTTTGAGATTTAGAAAGTGTGATTGATATTGTTCATATTTCTCTTTTAGGTATAAACATGAAAGGAATAGATATTATACACTTGATATAAATGTTTGATTAAAATCCGGACATCAGATATGCTAGTTTGTATGTAGTTAATTTATTAAATGTTTGGTCATGTGAATGAATTCAGAGGTTTAAATTTATATTTGTGTCTACAGAATGACAACAGACAACTTGTTTGTTATATATCCCATGAGCTTGATCATTCCAAGTCATAATCTACAGAAGAAACTGACATGAGGGCAGTGATGTCCAACACGTATCTCTTTTCCTCTCAAAGGTTTAGAGGTTACATCCTTGCTCTTGAAAGGCAGACACTAACATTTAAAAGGCCTGAAGGACTGAAGGGTTGCCACTTGTGACCTCCAAATGGTATTCATTCCTTGTCGGTCTTGTGTGTGAAACATTTCTGTTGACACCCTGCAATGCAGCGTTGATGAGTTAATCTAGCAGCTGAGTGTGTCCTTTAACTACCCCCCCCCCCCCCCCCCCCACACACACACCGGTAGATTTTCAGAAGAAAAACACACCATAGCTCCACGGGAACAAGGGGAAAAGGGGGCCCCGGTGGCTGTAAATTCATGGAATACCAGTGGGGTAAGAATGGCAAAACGTAGCCTTTTTTGCGTACAGAATGCCCTATCATGACTGTGCCCACAACCTCACTTGAGAAGTGGTCACTGGTCTTAATCAGCTATCCAGTTCAAGTGAGGACTTTGGGCATGTGGAGTAATTTGTATCTTGTTGGAAGGGTGTATAAAGGGAAAACACAATCCTCCTCTGGGTGAGCAAGACTGCAAAGACAAGTGAAGGGCATCACAAAAATGTCATGCTTCCTCCACACATTTAAATCTCATAGAAATCGAGTTTAGATAAGGTTTTCTGGAACTGGTAACTGGTATTGCCCCGTCATTCTTGAACCCTGGCCTCTCAGTCTGCAAGTCCCAATGGAGACGCCAGGATGGTGCAGCATTACTGGAGGATATTACTTTAACCATCCTGGATGGGGTCCAGGGTTGTCTGAGATCAGGACAACAAAAATAGGCTTAGAGTATGCTCAGCCCTGAGTATGAAATCCACACTAAGGCTCGCTGCTTTATTGTATGTGTGGGCCGCTCTGTGGATATCGCTTACTTCTCAGAACCATCTTGTAACCTGGGCTTATTAGGCAGCCTTAATAAGGACATCTGACAGCTGAGGCAAGTTCTTTTCGAACCATTCCAATGTAGGTTTTAACATAGTGATGAAGTAGCTGCTTTGACACCATAGATTGCGTTACTGAAAATGTTTCCATCGGCAGAAGTGTCATAAGAAATACTCCTTGGACAAAAAAGCATGTAGAGGTATAACAACATAATGCAACACATCACAGCACAACAACACCAACACAGGAGGTCCTGGGTCTTAACACAACATTGTTAACAGCTTTTAACCATGGCAATGTAGGGACTGAATCGTGTTCTACTAAAACGTCAGTTCAAAACTTTGCCAGAATTGCATGAGATAACTGTGATCATGTGAAGGACAGAGTACAGCTTTGGTCTAGTGCCTGCATGCAAGTTAGTTTTTCACTGTGGGAAAATCTGGCTCATCCTCAGCAGGGGTCCTGCTCAGAAGGGAGGGGAGTTTGCATGCAAGATAGATCTTAAGGTGGCAATGACCAGAGTATTCTTTCACACTGACAGCTCTTCTGACATATTGGAATTTATCTCTTGCAGCACATTTTCATGGGCTTAGGACAGCACCCTGGTTGTCTCATGGGTATATCTCACTTACTGTATGGACAGAAACAGCTGTAAATAGAGACCTGAGTGGGAGAGAAACAGGGCATTTGTTTGCTTTGACACATCACAGCCACAACAATGTGCATCAATTTCCAGAGGTCCTCTGTAAGTGCCACTATTTGTCTTTACGGGGGAAATTGATTTGTTTGTGTCTTGCCACAGTTGCAGCAAACTCCTGAAGCCTGCTGGGTTTCTTACTGACAGTTTGACACCTACGAGGCAAAGGTGAACTGCAAGTGTGGGACTATCAACAGCCTTAGCTTATTAGCCCGCTGCTTTGACACAAGATCCAGAAGGCTTATTATGTGGGATGGGTAACGTAAGCCAAAGTAAACTTGTCTTATGATACGCAGCATGATGTCCTTAAATTCAAATTATGTGGTCCACGAAAAATGACTGAAATACACAAATGCAAAAATCCAACAAGAGACAATTAGCAAAGCATTTGTTGCAAACCTAATGATCAAGGTTCAATACCCAATACATAAAAAATGTGAAGCTTTAATTTCAGTGAAATTAATGGGATAATTCGCCTTATTGTGAACACAATTCATATCCAAATAAATTTTAGCAAATCGGTTTATTAAAACCCTTGCAACATGTTAACGTGTTGGTTTTCAGTAACACCTGATATATGCTCAATAAAGCACTTATTCATTTTCTTGTTTCTGTGTACAGGTACCTCAGGAATAATGGCTAAAGGCCAGAAAGACCGTTTATTTCTGCTACAGCCCAGTTGTTCTTGTCTTTAATGCACAGAGGCTCAAGCCACAACTTGAGCCCATTTGTTATCTGTTGCTTCAGCACAAGTTATTTAGCCTGTCAGCAGAATGATAAACTCTCCCCTGCCATGGGTGTCACTTCGACAGCCAGTGCTCACATTAGCCAATAAACCTATACGGTGGACAGGAATCCAGAGTTTCAGCTCTAAAATAAGACATCAACCTCTCTGAAAAGTGACAGCTGCTCTCACAGAATAATCAATAACACAAAATGAAAACAAATGATGGTACTTTTCCAAGACTACAAGGTATCTGCAGAGTTTTATAGACTAGATTTGTCATAGGTGAAAAATAGTGACCGAGGAGCTTGTAAAATTTCTTAACATGGATGTACTGTAGTCTTGGAGTAAACCTCTTCAAACATTTCTATAAATTCTTTGGATTACAGCTGAACTATTGTGAGCTGTATTGAGGTTCTGGGTATTGTACACAGTAAAGACTTTGTGCTTGGTCCCGCCATTAATCATAGTTAACGTGACATTATAGGACTTCTTTATTGGAGGCTATAGTTGGACTAGGGGTCAGGGCAAGGTCAAGGCAAGGTTCATTTCTGTGAATTTGTTGCAGCTATCCCAAACCTTTTCAAAAATCATCTGTTTCAAAACTGACCTTTCACAATTTTTTTCTTAGAAAAAGGGAGTAAATAACTTTACTCCCTTAACTTAAATTTTTGTTCTGCTCTAAACTAGACTCTGTGCATTGACTTGGACTAATTAGTACATTATTAATGTAAAATTATCACCATGTGAGATAATTATCTCAGTTTTAAAAGGGCACTTCACCTTTTCTTGAATATAATGCAAATAGATGTCATTTTGCTTGTGGTGTTCATATAAACATATGCAAAACTCAACAACGTCTCTTGACCATCAAGGTGTTCTCTACAGCCAGTATCTCCAAAATTCAGCAACTCACACCTAAACAATCTCAGGTGTATTAACAGTACTACAGGTAAGAGGAAAAACATGTATTTTTAATTTTGGGGGTAAAATGTCTTTTGAGAGTAAATGGGCATGCATTGCCTTTGTGATGAAACTTGAAATATGAAAATGATAGTAAATGTGAAGCAGACTTTTCTGAATGCAGCCTTAGTTCCAAATTTTCTAATCACATGACCATCATGAGGTCTTCAATGTCCTCGTCACTCCTCCCCATAAAACCATAATTGGATGTTTTGACAGTGGTCAGTTGCTTTGAAGTCCCTTTCTTTCATTGCCCTGCCTTGACGAGGTGATTTCTGGGATCACGTCTCCATGTTATTAGCCCTGGGGAGTAAGTGGTGCGTTACTCTTCATGCTAGCTGAGTGTGGAAATTGCCACCTCTGATTGATTAGCTTCCTGTCACCAAGAGGTTATGAATGAACTGCCCCTTCCTCAAGTTCCTCTGGAGATCCTCACGTGCAAGAGACTTAAGAAACTCCACCACCGCAGTTGAGCTTTCTATGATTTCTCACAGTGCAAGGGACTGGCTGGCTAGGAAATGACAGCAAGAACAAATATCCTGGGGACTCCGTGGTTGAGGAATAAAATATTATGTACCTTCCCTGTAGGTTATTCCTTTTTCTGTTTTCCCTGAGCCTGATCTGAGGGGAAATTAATAAAATGTGTAAAATTATAGCCTATGAAGAGTAACATCTGCTGGTATCAAAAGATGTATCCATAATGAAGGACTGTTTACACAAGATGAAACATATATATATATATTTATATATATATAAATACATAATTAGGTTTAAAAAATGCAAGTCTGTGGTAGTACAAGAAAAATTTGCAGAATTTCCTATACTGTACTGTACAGTTCCATTGTTTATAACAGTGATAATGACAGGACATACTGTTGAACATATGTGAGCATTTGAAGTTTTAATTTCACTCCTCCTTTCCCTATCAATCCTCATTATATGCTAGTAGAAACAGCAACCCGGCATTTAAGAGTATTAACATTATATTAGGGGTGCAATAGGTTCCCTAATGAACTTCGAGGAATGGCTCAATGGCACTGCCAAGTTCAGCTGTCACTTTACTTTAAAAATGTACACCATCTCCTCAGTGTTCCATAAGGCACTTTGAATAAAAGTGTCTATCAAATGGCTAAGACACTGAGGAATAGTTAAGCTTACAGATGTGGAAAAGAGTTGGACCGTGCTGTCTCGGCTTGGCAAGATGTGACAGTCCTGCTCTGTACATTTGTCATGACCCCAATTTTGGCTGCTGCCTTCTTCTCCGTGCATCCTTTACTGCTGCTGCTCTCCAGCTGGCAGCCAGGGCTGGGACAGACACCAAGCTGAGGTCTGACCCCTGCTGACAGAAATGAGGTCTGTATTCAAGACCTGTTGCTGGGGTATTACACTTAACATTAGCGTCTGGTCTAACTCCAGCCAGTTAGATACAGTTTGCCCGATGCGGCATGAAGTGCTAAATTGGTTATTGCTTGAAAAAATGTTTCCACTAGATGAGGGATTACAAAAATCACTCCGCTGCAACTGTGAGCATGTGAGTGTGTGAGTGTCACTTTGTGCATATGGGTTCCCAAACTTATGCTCATGTATGTGTACGTAGTACGTTCTGCATGCATGCTAGTATACATTTGTGGGTGTATGGGTCCACATTTATTTGTGCACAAAAATGCATTAATATGTGACAGTGTTATCTCCAGTGCCTGTTACCATGGTGTCAAACAGTTTAAGAAGTCTTTGCTGACTGACTGGCCACCTGCTGGAAAGAGTATTCCCACAGAAAAACAGAGAGAAGGGGGAGGATACAAAGGCGGATGAGAAAAGGAAGGACAGAGGAAAGGAGAGAGGGGAGGATGGAGAAAAAAGGAGGCAGAGGAAGAGAGTGGCCATCCACATGCTAAGCGTCACAACTCCTTTTTGCCCTCCACGGTCAGTGTCATAACCTGACAATAGGTGGGAAGAAATCTCATAAATGGGACCACTAGGACCGATACTGAGCTGACTCACTTTAATTTTCGCTCCACTGCAAATGGTGTGCATGCCAAGTGTAAAATATTATTTGGCTGTTTTACGCTCCGTCTCAGCCAAACACAGCAAGTGTTGTTATTATTCATAAGAACTCAGATTACGAACATTCACCTAATTATGATTCACAGATAAGTGTTTGGAATAGAAGTTTTCTAAATTGTGAGAAAATACGAGCCCTTAATACACAATTCATATTTGTCAGACTATCTTGCATCAAAATACATTATAATTGCCATCATTTCTAGAAAAAGCGCATTCTTTAGCTTCCTGGATGTTTACATTTCTTCTCTAGTTTGCTTCTAACTTTGTTTGTCTGCCACTGGTGCTACATAAGTATACTCCACCAATCTGTGTTTGCTTGAAAGAGCGGCTTAAAGTATTTAGTTATGCCAGCAGCACGTTGCGTGGCTGGTTAACCACTTTGGTCCAGACATAAATATTTAAGTATTTTAAATGGTGTTTACTTTATTATATCTTTTAATTCAGTCTCTCTTTCAAACTTAACTGGATGATGTTAGAACACTAGTTGTATGAGGATAGATGGAAAACCGCTTATGTGCCAATGTCCTGATCTTCAGTGTGTATCATACCATAGAAAGGTGTGAAAAACTGGATGTCCCCCTGGTGTCATGTTTCCAGCAGGGGCTAATAAATACCCTTGACTACTACAGAGGCATTTGACCAAGGAATGAAGGCTGACTGTACCCCTTTACACTCAAGGAAAAAGTCAGATGTTAGTGATTGTTTTTTGTTCAGTGTGAAAGGAGTACTCATATCATACTTGTTTATATTATGCATTTGTAGCCAGAGAGAAGAAAGAATCAGCTGAACAAGTAGGCCAAACCTGTGTACTGGTAATTTCTTAGTGGCGTCTGCTATACATGCAACTCTGTCGCAATACACAGAGTTAATTAATTTATTACTCATTTCAAAACATTTGTTTAATTTAGAGAAAAATCTGACTTTAGTCTCCAGTTTCATTCCTTTACCAGTATTATGAGCACTGTAACCATCTTTAAGTACCTCATCTAAATATTGGAAATTATTACAGGGCATTTCCAGTGGTGAAACTACCATTAAAATAATAAAAATATATGTGCTGAACGCTAACCTTAACCAATAAAATGTGAAATATTTAAAATGGGTTTATTTAGGAGCAAAATTCAGGTCATTATTCACAATAGTTCCAGCGCAAGGATAATATTTCTGTTTTGCACCTGTGCACCTGAAAGAATGAGAGCATGTCACACTTGTCTTTACAAATAGACATGAGTAGTGGTTGAAGAATGATTTGTCCTTTCAAGCCATGCCAGCATATGCGCTATTAAATACATGTCCTTTTTATCTGTGTAAAACTATGACATGAATTACAACCATGCGCACTACAACTTCACAATAAGCTTAGCAGAAAGCTCAGTCACATTTCATCATGGACCACTTCTATGTTGTACTGCAGGGTGGAATCAATTACACAGTCATAACATGAATATTTCTATCCTGTTGTTTTTGTTTTTGTTTTTGTTTTTTTTTTTTGGTTAATTTTTCAGAACATTTCAATTTTAGTTATTATCTTATTTCTAGCAAATGTTTCATGTTGTGCAGCTTGTTTTAGTTTGCAGTGTCACCCATAAATCACAGGATTGACACACAAAGACAGACAACCATACACAACACAGCCGGTTAACCTAATGTATGTGTTTTTGGGCTTGTGGGAGGAAGCCGGAGTACCCGGAGAAAACCCACGCAGGCACACGGAGAACATGCAAACTCCACATAGAAGGGCCCAGACCGGGATTCAAACCTAGAACCCTCTTGCTAACCTGGAACCCTCTTGCCCTCTTGCAGTGCTAACCACTGCACCACTGTGCTGCCCACTTTGAGCTTGACTTGACAGAAACAAAAAAAGCACTTTCAACTCGTCTTGTACTGTAACACCAATGACCTGTGATCACTTGGTCTTTTGACTTAACATGAAAAGCTGATGAATACCTTTACTAAATCCCAAAGGTTAATAAGTATGTTATATAAAAAGCATCCACAAATCAGTTATCCTGAATCAACAACACCATGGGTCAAAATAGTGACACATACAAATCTTGAGTGCAGGTAAATTTTCCATTTGATTATTAAATCTTGAAAGGCTATGAACTTCGCTAGTGGGCAAATATTTGTACGAAGTCATGTAATAAAACAATATACTGAGAGTATCTCCTGTGTTTTGTTATCATTCATTTATGGGCATGTTGCTTGTATTCTCGTCACGGTGCATTCAGGTGCACCTCATAAACGCTAAAATCTACTTCATTTTGTACAGTAAAGCACATGGGTGTTGACATGGACTTCATGGTGCATTCACACTGTATGGAAACTCAGGAGCTGAACTCGAATGGCCACAAGGTCATTTAAAAAGGGTAAATTTGTTGAACAGCCGATGCGATTTGTTTCGCACTCAGACAAAGTTTAGGACTTGGGACTTGACTTGAACTTGAATGCAAAGACTGCAACACAATGATTTGGTCCCATGTCTGTAAACTGAAGGACTGAGTGTTCCTTCATTTGTTGTGAAAATTCTCCTACTCTTTAAAATGCATTGTTGCAATGCTGAAAACAGGCTGTTTTTCTGCATTCATGAAAAGCTTTTGGAGCTACGTGGCTCTTGTCTATCACACTTACACTAAAATAATGTTTTGAATGCAGGACTTTTTCTTGTAGTGGAGTATTTTCACAGTGTGGGTAGTATCTGAATACTTCATCCACCCAGGCAATTTTTTAAAAATGTATTTTTATGTACAACATCAAAACACAATGGTCAAGCAATGCGCAAGGGGCAAAAGCCTTCAAGCTAATTTTGTAACCTTGTGGCTTAGTTATGGTTTGATCCAATACCATCTGCTGACAGCTTTCAGCAGAGGTTGGCATAGATCCACAGCCTCACTTCCATTGCACCGGTAATGCTTACTGTCTATTTATACAGTGCGAGCAAATGGCCTAAGCAGGTTTTGTAGGATGGCATTAACAAGCAGAGACGTCGAAACAAAGGAACCGATGGATATGAAGTGTTATATGTGTCGAGGGGAAAGGCATCTCAGAGGGATGTTTGAGATGACTTCCCCATTGTTGAAAAGCATCCACTTCCTCACATCGGAGCAGGGGATGGTTTTCAAAGGCGGGGTAGCTTGTGTTCTTCATTTGCCCCAGGGGACTGGGCACAACTGGGGCAGTCTGGAAGAGTCACCACACCCCATCCTCCCCTTGCCAGACTTCACCCATTGTTGGCCCTCCTGGGGTTTTAACACAAGTCAGACCACCTTCGTTCTTCGTCACGCATTGTTCACCACTGTATTGCCACAGACCCCGTTTTACCATGGCTGCACTAGGACATCTGGTCTTACAGCGGCTGCCACCTGTTTCTGAAGAGCGATTGTTCACAAAACTGGGATCCATGATATGCCCATTTGTCGGCTGCATTAGTTGCAGTGCTTCATGTGATGTGACAGACTAAGCTCTGTACTCAGTACTATCTCAAATTTCCCATTAAAGATGAACAGACAGAGAGCGCAAGGGACAGAGTGGTAAATATTTCTTTCCATTTCATACAATATACGTCACATTGTACCTATACAGGAACAAAACAGTGTTAGCTCTGTCCAATTTTTAATCAGAAGAACACAGCAAATGTGAGGTCCGCTCATATGAGATGAGCTCAAAGTAAACTGAATAATAAACTGTGTTTTTCCTAAGAAAGCATGATTGAAGGGCTCCCACCCACCCACCCACACACACACACACACACACACACACACACACACACACATACATAAGAGGTCATGATAAGACAGAGAGCACCAATATAGTTGGCACAGGTTCACTGTCTTGCTCAATGACACGGAGCCTTGAACTCTTTGCCTGTGTGAAAGACTGTCTGTTGTCTCACTGCAGCACCCTGTTAAACTTTGAAGTCTATCACTGAGTAGATTGCTAGATTGTTAGTAAAACAGTTAAACAATTAAAACAATTATCATCAGCTATTGATAATATCAATAGCACTGTCACCTCATAGCAAAAGGGTTCCAGGTTCGAATCCCGGTCTGGGCCCTTCTGTGTGGAGTTTGCATGTTCTCCCTGTGTCTGGATGGATTTTCGCCACGTAGAGTGTGTGGTTGTCTGCCTTTGCATGTCGGCCCTGCGACTGACTGACGACCAGTCCAGGGTGTACCCCGCCTCTCGCCCATAGTCAGCTGGGATAGGATCCAGTCCCCCCGTGACCCTGAGGAATAACTGGTATAGAAAATGGATGGATGGATAATATCAATAGCTGAATCAAAATTTAACAAGAATATAAAACACTTCTCCCAAAATCAAACTGAGATGAGGAGCCTACTTCAACCATCAGTCAGAAAAAAGGTATAACCTCATAAATGACTTCAAAAACAGGCATGACAAGCAGTAACTGTTCAAGAGCACTGAAAACAATGCATATATCAGCCCTGCTGTGACTTTAATAGACTTAAAAATACAAGGATTATATATAGAGCACTTAACAAAAGTCATGGCCATTTGGCCCTCGATTCTAGAATCTACATCCAGATGTGCTCCTTGAGAACAGCCATGGTGCTAATAAGGTGCCAAGAGAAACAGAAGGACAGCACATGAACAAAACTCTTCATCTCAAGAAAGAGGGGAGAGATGGAGGAGGGCCTAGACTTGGCCACATTCACCCAGGAGAAACAAAATAATGAGATGATACCTCAGTATAACAACTTGGAGGCTGGAAGTTGACATATTTAAGTCATTTGTAGTTCCAAAAATCATTTTATTTGTGAATTCAAGGTCCTCCAAAAGGTAACTGCAAGAGACATAACTTATGAATCCTTCTTCTTATCCTTCTTTGAATTATTTTAATTTAAATACCACAAGGAGGCAGATAAGACTCTTTTGTCTTTATTGATAGCTCCTACATATCAACCTTAATGAACTCAAAGCAAACTCAAAGCTATGAGCAGTGAGTGTACGGTTGGCAACGCACCAGAGAGTGTCAGCAGCCAATTCAGCTCAGCAGATGCTGCAGGCCTGTTAGTAGCTGGTAAAGCCGAAAATCTCTTACTGCAATAAATTTTCCCAGAAGTAACAACAAATCATTTTTCTTGGACTACCTGTATGCATGTCATGCAAAAACTTTTTTGTGTTTCTTTGTGTTCTGATATCTGCTGTGGTGAAGTGTTTCTGCAGTCAGCAGAACCGAATATAAACAAATGTTGACACTAAGACTGCATTTAGACCAAATCAGGCCTTGGGGTGAAAATGCCACAATGTACTGACCTCACCATGGAGTGAAATTCTACATCGCTGCAGCAAGGTGAAATGTAAAACCACTGGAGGTCAGCATAAACAACATTTCTAGCTGCTGTTTCAGCAACTTATTTAATTTAGAATTGTTTTAAAGGGTCAAGAAAATTCATGAATACAAACTACCAACAATATGCAGTTTCTTTGCTTGAGCAACTTTTTTGGTATCTTCCAGACTTTTCAACTTATCACCACTGAGTAGGTTTATTCATTATTCTGATTTCTATAATGTGTGGAACTTTCTCTGCGTGTTTGTGTGTGTGAGACACACAATTAAAAAAAATCTGTGTGTGTGCAAACAGGAATTTGTATGTCTGTGTGTCTGTGTGTAAATACACGTGTGTGTTACTCAATATCTGAGCATTCACTGGCAAGAAAGAGGGAGTTAAAGGGGAGCTGATGTGGGGTGGGGTGGGGTGGTTAAGGAAAACACATCCAACTTCCTCTCTGTAAGTAAAAGGCACACTCTGGGGTAGAACGACTGACTGGGTGGGTGTTTCCCGTCAGGGGGTAAAAACAACTAAGAGCAAGAGTTTCTTCACACCCGCCTTGTTAATTAGCTTCCCAATGGTGTTTGGAAAGTTTTCGCCTCACCTCACTCAGCAGGGAGGAGCAGGGGAAACGTCTTTCAACTTCACAGGAAAGAAGGACTGAACCAGACAAGTTATTACAGATCAGTCTTGTGCCAGTTCTTGCACAATAAAGCATATTTATTGATTGTTTTTTTAGAATTGTGAGTTAGGGACTGGGGTACCTGCAAAAGCACCAGTGAATATGTGATTTTTTTTTTTTTTTAGTAAAAAGGCAAGAAATCAAGTTATGTGCACCACACTGTGACATTTCTTGCAGGGTGAAAACAAAATTATTCAGTATGCCACAAATATAAAACATGTCGACTTGTTTTTATTTTGTGGATTAAGCTGAAGTCGGGATCCAAAAATTCAAGACCAAGCCAAATTCAAGTCCAACTGTTTTCCTTTCCCATCTCCACCATGGAAAAAATACAGTATGCATGTAAAGGTCCAGTTTTCCTCACTGTCCCCCCTTCTCTGAATGGGCCTTGTGAAAATCTCTAGAGTGTCCCAACATGTCTCCGACTGCTCCTGATCCCCTTCCCCTTGACTCTCCTCATTGTTTTTGGCACAACAGCTGCTCTGAGATTTAGATATCATCATTCAGGCAGGCAGATAGGACATCAAGACATTTCCTCCGGGGAGTCTGGAGAGCGCAGAGAAGCAGAATGTGAGATGTGTTTGTCGGACACAATTTGATAAAGAGTCTGTGTGTAAGTGACAGCGAAATGCCTCCCAAATGAATTCTCGTACTGTGCTCACTGGCTCCCCAGACTCCGGAGTACAGTTTGGGAGCCTGATACACTCTCTGCAATTTTTTTAAATCACTGGAAGACGTGACTGGACACAGTCAAATAACAAAACACAAAAAAGTAACAGAAAGGAATTAAGCATTATCTTGAGCAAGTATAACTTGGGAGAGCTGGGAGGTATCATTTAAGCAGCTCATTGTTTTTCACGATAATGTAAAATGTTTAATACATTTGTCATTGATCAATGCATACGTGTAACTTTAGAATAATATACAACAAAACAGAGCAAAATGAAAGATTATTTGTCCATAGGCTTCTTAAATTCTCTATGCTGGATGTGTATAAGAGAACATGTGTGCTACATGCCTGTTTGCACAAGCATGAGGCTGCAATTACACATGCATGTGCACGAATATTATTATGAGGGAATTAATGCAGCTATAGTATGTTTGTGTTGCATGCTCATGTAAGGTTCACAATCAAATACATTTACTAACACTTGAGCTTAGGTTAGGTTATCTGTCCCTTTAAATCAGACAGGTCACATTCATTTTTCTGTAAGTTCTCTATTGATCAAAGGCCTGTCTGGACCTTTATTGCATCTCTGCTTATTGCATTTCTTCATTTCATTTCTTTCCGTGACAGCATTTGGCTCAATGTACAGAGGGACTGTTGCATGGAAGGACTCATCAGATGGGAATCCAAATCAATTTGTCAGGTCATGTTTGACCGACTCATTACTGGCGGTTCGATTAAAAAGCGGAGTGGGCTCAGGTGACTGACAAGGCAGCTGAAGCCATTATGCAGAGATTTGGGATCACATCCCAGTGTTGGACAACCATTCCCATCCAGCGGCCTCCTAAAGTCATCCATCATGAGGAATTTCATTTTGCTCCTTAATGTGGGCTACGTGTTGTTTTGGAAGCCGCAGAAATGATCTGAATTTGGCCAGATTGGACTGTGGACCAAGCGTGCTCACTCATTGTTATCATCAACAATTATTGTCTTTCATTGATTTGGCAGGGAGAAAGTGACTAGTCATGTTTAAAATGGAGGCGTGTTCCCCAGAACAGTGCCAACGCTGGGCAAGATCAAATACTCAAGACTGTTTCCTTTGCCAAGGACGGCAATTAAAGCACATTCCACTCCAGACTCGATCCTGGTTTTAAATGTCTCCAATATTTCCTTTTAAACAATTGTGGAAACAGTTTGGATTATTAACATGTGTGTTCAGCTCAAAGAAGAAATGGATTGCTCGGCTTTGATGAGTGCTTTAATAAATAGACGTATTTGTCAAGAAACACATTCCTTTTAAAATTAGCATTTTGTTTCATTTTTGTTCATATGTCCACACACAAAAACATTTCAAACTCAGTATTACAATTCAGATATCAAACAAAACCAGCCTACCACTGTGAAACCTTATTCACAAATAAAATTTAACACTACACAGTGGTGCTGTATACACACTGCTGTGAAGGAGCCAACCGAGTCCCCTGCCTGAGATTATCTTCTCTGTGAAACATTACCAGTAACCCCCGGGATTAATAATTGCCCAGATGATTAATTACACTCACTGATGGTAACTTACAAAAACAGATCTGCTCATTTCTAATGGACCATCTCATCGGGTTTGACTGTAATGGTTGCCATGCATGGAGACTTCCTCTGTCAACACCTTCCAGAAAAACTCTGGGTGAGTGTGTGTGACATGTGTGAGTCAAACTAGCACCATATTCTGAATACGTCAGAACCATTTAGAATGAGTGGGACCGAAGTGAGTGATAACAAATTTGTGCGTTTTGTGAGATAACGTGTTTTCAGGGCAAACATTCATCTCTAAAATGCTGTCTGCTTCTTCCACTTTTGAATCAGAATGTTACATTTACATTAATGATCTCAATCACTTCAAGGTTAAAATGTGGTCATTATGACTTCATAGGTTTGCCTGCCCTTCAGCTTTACTTTATGGCTTTAAGAGGCGTTTATTTAGATGACAAATGGATCCAGGCCGCAACCAGCTGTAATTATCACCATTACTATGTTTACATTTCTACCAGCATTCTGGGCTTCTCCTCAGACCCTAAGTATTTGATACCTAACATCATGCTGTGTTTATGATACCGCCAAAGCCTTTATTACTGTCTCGGCTATCATAACAGTTGGGGGACTCGCTGGGGGCAGAAAATGGCAGGGAGGCCTTTTAGATGGGAGCACATATGCATGGTGATAGATGTAATCCTTCTCTCCCCCCTTGCCCTCTGTTTGCTATCCCCCCTCACAGCCCTTAATAGCAATGGATCCCCCTTCAAGGCTGCAAACCCACGCAGCGCTCCAGTCTGCCTTCATGCTTGTTGACTTCAGAAGGTTCTGATGTCATAATGAAGGGGGCTGGCGCTTTGATATGGCTCCTCTGGAATTTCATGCTCCCTGTGTTTCGAACAGACTAAGACGCTCAGCTGGCAGGTACAGTAGAAATTGGAGTTTTATTGCCTCTGCCCAGGGTGGATTACCAGCCACCCCCCGAGCCAGGGATGGGGCAACCGAGGCGGCAGACCCCTTCTCTCCCTTGAACCTTCAAGCCACAGTTCTCACGCCATCTAAGCTAAAAGCACGGCTCAAATCCTGTTAATCTCTTCCAAATACAAAGGGATCCCGGGTGGTATACCATTTACTCCTCCAGCGGCCTGTTCAAATACTTAATTGGTTCATTGTACCATAGCTGATGAAATATTTTGGAACTGAAAAACAGTTCACATTTGCAAATTTTTTTTGCCCACATTTGCTTACAGTATTTATCAAAAGTTGTATTGCTTGTTGGCAATAAAACAAAAACAAACCCTCTCTGATTATGAAATATATTGTTCTGTTGGCAAAACAATAGCCTCTATATAGCCTTAGTAAAATCAAAGATATGCAGTGGATGAAATTAAAGAAAAAGATTATACCAAATGCAATAGTAGGCCAATGGACAATGGCAGAAATCGTATCTGCACTTGCCAGAGACCAATGAGGAACACAGAGTGGAGAAGGGAGAGGATGAATATGTATTTGTTTTTAGTGGGGAGACACATGTTCAGTGTCTGTCTCTCTCTGCATAGATCTTTATTACATCAAACAGGCTGTTCGATGTCAGAACAATAGCAGGAACAAAGCCTAAGTTATTTCCTCTGATACCTTTAATAGTGTAATGTATTTCGCCATCAGCTAGCGGGGACCAGCAATCAGTCGGGATATATGGCATTCCTACGCAACTCCTGGAGCAAATCGTCAGCACACAGCCGCACTTGACAGGGGTACAAATTTATCATTTGCTTTACGATATCCCTCAAATCAGTTCAGAATGCCTTTAAAGGGGGCCGCGGGGAAGCAGCGCAAAGACACATGTGAGTGGTCTGTTCACCAGCGTGCTCCCCATGGAACATAAATTCTGAGCTTCCACAGCAGGAGGGGCCTGAAGTGGGAGCACACATACTTTACTAATAAAGAGTAGTTTTCCAGCTTTGCTAATGGCTTAAAGAGCAGACAAGGGCTGACTTTTGTTACTGTAAAAACTAAAATTAATAATCATACATTTTCAAAAATTAAAATTACCTTTTTATATACTCCTTTGAGATAGGTGATTTAAAGTTCATGAAAGTTTGTCTGAGTTTTGCATATTCATAGTCAAATCAAGCATTTTACATTCTGGCAGCATGAAGACCAGCTTGTCTGTACTAAACTTGTTATTTAAAATTAACAGTGATAGCCACAATGAAAAGAGAGATGCAAATAAAAAAAACAAGAAAATTAAAAAGATGAGATTCATACTGCCAATAATTAACAGAGACTGGAAGAAAGTTCACTGCGGGGTACAAGCACTTGTCAAACACCCATTGTACTTCAGTTCTCGTCTGTGAACAATCATGGTAATAAGATCAACAACACGGACATTCACTTGGGAAATTGATCCAAATTTCTTTTTAATCCCTCTTTTATTAACAACAAAACACTGTGCTGCGTTATGCTCATTTACCTCTTGCACAAAGCCTCAACCGCAGCTGACAAGGGACATTTGCATGCTCACAAAGACATTTTTTGGAGTGAAATGACAATATAACTAAATGCATTTCTCATCTTCCAGGCAATAACAAGATTATATGATGGATAGGCCTCTTGGGAAACCATTTCTATGTGTGCAATTACAACCTTTTCCGCACACACTGCTCAAACAACGCAGTGTCAGATGACAATTTCATTAGCTAAGATTAGAGGAGGATTGGAGAAATTACAGGACATTATTACAGTTTTCTGCCTGAAAGATCCTATGTGTGCTGTCTGACAAGCTTTGGCAGATGTATCCAGAACTGTGAGACTGAGAATCCTAAAACACAACAATGTCTGTCTTAAACATGCCAGTAGTCTTGCTAATAATCTAATGAGATTATGAACACTTGGAAATGTCCGCTTAAAATTGTACATTTTACACTACAAACTACATAAAATAATAAGACACACTGACAAACTTCTGCTTTGTAATATTACAAAAATGTTTTTTGGTTTTAATTTTAAAATCCTTAGAAAAAGCATAGCCTCAGCGCATAAATTAAACTGTACTTTGCTTGTCTGTGAGCTGTTGTAAGCATGTTTCTTTTCAATAACGCATGATGATGAAGACATTTCACATATGATTACAATTTATGACTGCATTTTTGAATGGTTTCTATTAATGGGCTACAGTCTATCCACTACTTTCTTCCTCTCTGGTTTCTTATTTCCTGTCGCAAACAGAATGGTCCACAGTGACATGTCACCAGAGGATTGGGGTATTCTTTGATCTGCATGGCAAGGAGGACCTAAGTAATTGATGAAAGCTTGATTGGGGTGATAACCAGCTTTGGCAGCCATCTGACGAATCGGCGCATCCTGTAGCATTCTGCAGCAGTGATGAGCTTTGCGAGAAGACAATCCTGATCTTTGGAGTGAGGAAGGATCTAATGAGGAAAAATAAAAACAGATCCCTAACAGATGCTCTTGTATGAAGGCACACAACCACAGCTATTTTGAATTCATTATATATTTCCTCTCCCCACCCCAAATGCCAGGAAAAGTGTAGTTCGCTTAGCTGCCATCAAGCATGGAGCTGTTGATAGGGGATTTGCAATGTGTTTAAGCTCCATGTTTACTCAGACTCCAGTGACTCTGGCAAGAGGTTGTTGAATCAAGCCAACTCCATCATTGGGTCAAAGTATTTGAAAAGTAATCATATTGTGATGTGGCTAGCTGCTTAGGATCTGAAACGTCGACATCCAAAATGAAGGGTTTCGGTTGTGGTGTAATACGCCGGACCTTTTCGTGAGGAGTGGACAGAAAATATCTGGGGTTTGAAACCAATAGCCTCTAATCAGTGAAAGCAATGCATCAAAAGTGCAAAAGAACACGAGACCTGCAGTATGGTGAGGAGGGAAGGATGGAAAAAGAGTTACCTCAGCTTTGAACACGAGACAAGGAAATCAATTAGAAAGTAGATAAAACAGATTTCTCAGATTATACTGTAGCTGTGATAAAGTTGCACAGTTGAACAATAGTAGCACTTTTGCAATAAGAGTCAAACACCAGAAAGCGAAATGAACGCACAGTCCTTGGAAGTTGCTAGGCTTGGGGCAGAAACTTATTGCGCCAATGTATTTCAAAGTACTGTTTCCTTCAAACTCATGACCTTTAACATCAGTCAGTCCAGTTTCAAGTGTGTGTGGAGAAAAACAGGCCTGCTTTCAGGGAGTGCATAAACGCAAACTAGATATGCAAGCACTTATCTACTCAAGGAAAATATATTAAAATTCCAGCTACAGTTAATGATGAATAGTCAAAAAAAAAGTCTATTTGAAAGGCTTTTTCAAATAAATCTTTGATATTTTTGATTTTTTGCATAACTGCCTTTAGCAAATAAAAACAGTGAGGAATGCCAGAAGGTGGATGCATAAAGAGAAAAAAATGATCGATCAGCCAGCACACGTAACTTACTCCTGCAAAGCCTTGTGCATGTGATTGATCCCTAGCCAAATATGAAGTTCTTGATTGTGAAGCACAGGAACAACTGGGATTTATTAATATGGTGGAGAGGGAACCATCCCCAGAAAGATAAATGAACAAGAGAGTGCTTTGCATGGGACCAAGTGAAGTTTGAGCGTGAGATGCGTCTTTCAGCACAGTGTCTGGCTCTTTGCTGTGACACCTTGTTGGGAGTGCTTTCCATGCTGCCGCTGGAAGCTCAAGAAACAACGAGCAGCAGACTAAGTGATGATGGATTGTTTGTCTTTGATCTGCTGATACATGTTTGATCAGTCATTCATCTGTAATGGCAAATTAAGCTTAATTCAAAACCAGAAAAAGTGTAGCATCAAGTCTGGTTTGAATGTTATTCTTTTCTCATGTATCTGGTATTTTATGTCTTCTACTTTCTTGCTAACAACACCAGATTTCTGGTATTTTTTCCAATGTGGATTTCATTTTGCATTTGCATTCTTCTCCTCGCACTTTCTTAGTTTGCACCAAGCTGGAGAAATTCATATGATAAAAAATTTGCAGTTGGAGTACACCCAGATTCATATGTAGCTGCCAGTTTGTTGGCTAACAAAAAAAAAAAAGTTGGAAAGCGTCCTAATAATGAACAATGAAGACTTGTCGCTGGAGGGCTATAAATTGGAAACTCCAGTTGTGACGATCTTGGCAGGTGCAAATGTCCAACACCTTCCTTTCAACTTCAAGAAAATAGCATACATCTTTTAAAAGTTCTTTCCTGCATAAATAAACATTAAATGAATATCTGTGTGGGAACATTACAGTATAGTAACAAGAAGAGTTGGAAATTTTCTGATTCAACAGTAATCCAGAAAGGCCTGAAGTGTGAACATGCCTGAGAGAGGTTAAGTGGCCCTTCAGTCTGTGTCATTTAAAAAGGCTTTAATGACGATCCCACAATAACAACAGTAACACTGTCACAGACACTCACCTCTTTTATAGTGCTTGCCTCGGCTCCTAGAAGGATTGATGCGTCGCCATAGCAACATTGACCCTTAAAGTCTCACTGCAACTTGAGCCAGGCCTAGATTTATGGGTGTTTTCAGCTTGTTACAGCAGATTTATCTTCACAATAAAAAAGAACAACAATCTGCAGAAATCATTAAGGGGAGTCTGTTGGAAACTCTGAGTTAAAGGCAAAGGTGCTCCAGAAGCAGCTCAAAAATAATGTTGATATGATAAAGTATAAACACTTGGATGTTAAGCAAAAACCCTCTTGAAAAGCACTTTTGGATTTGTCTATGAGTGATGGCATATCATGTATAGTTTTGCTGTTTTTACAGAGAAACAGGCCCAAGAGGAAACCAAGTTTGGTCCAAATTAATGCTGTATACCTCTGATTGGGATTTTTTTCCTGCAGCAACGTTGACAAAGTACATTTTTCTTTTATAGGACTGTGTATAGGTGCTTTCCTTACTGGATCAAACTGATTCGTAAGCTGCACTGATTCTGATTGAACATCTAGGAAGAGAAAATTCTACTTTATGCCTCATTTTGAGGGAATCAACATCCTCGTCGTCTTTCTCTGAATCACTCTTGCGTGTCTCTTACATGTGATGAGACAAAGATATTCAAAACCCCAAGATGTTCTCTGGCGCCTCGAAATGTTACTCAAGACTTCTCCAAGAATTTGAATGGATGTCATTGAGGAATGGTCTGTAGTAAGAGATGAAGTTATTAGCATAGCACACTGATAAAGACAGATGACACAAGGAAAGTGGTGACGAGGAGTTGGAACGGTAGAAAATAGTCAGAAGCAGGACAGGGGGTGACTGGTATTTTAAGAAGGACGTCTTCATTTCTTCCTGGCGACGTGAGTGATTCTCTTCCATTTGCTACGGTAGGAGGCTGCGTGACCCTGAAGGGGCAGTCCGGCTCACTGGTCCTTCTCCAGGGCAGCCAGCAGTGCATCCCTTAAGGATGCTTGACCGGCCTACAGTCACACACTCTGTGGTCAAGCCCTGGGCAGGGGGATTTGAAATGTGACAGCATAATCAATTTCCATGATTCATGATCACCCCAAAAGGAGGGCATGCTGAGGCACTAGGCAGCTGAAAGAGGAGAGCAGAAGGGGAATGCTGACAACAGCAGTCCCAAGAACGTGTAGAGCAGTGGATACTCTCTGCTTCTGGCTGTGTTACTCCTGTTTGTTAGATCTTCCAGAATACATAACAATAATGTGAGACTTTATTGATCCCAGTGGGGAAATGCTCTTCTCACTGAACGATCTCTCGAGTCAGAGCACAGGGTCAGCCTCAGAACAGAGATGCACCATGGAGCGCACAGTGATTCAGATTCACATTCATGAAGATTATGATGCAAGGAACCACCTGCACTGTTTTGTGCTTGTGCTGCTTGAGCTATGGAGGTTTGGATTGAATCAACAACTCTAGTCACTGCCACAAAAAGAGTGTACGTAAGCAAATAGCAAATTCATCGCCAAGTACAAATTATAACCTTCAGCTTCAAGAAAAAGAAATTTTTAAAAAATACCGTGTCTCTGATGTTACAGTCATGATGTCATATCCAGCTGACATTAGCTACGAATCTTAGAAGGCAAGATCCATTCTTTAAATTTCACAGAAACTGTTGCTAAAATCTTAGTTACCTGTGGACTTAAACTTCTTGGTATTTTTTTAGCCCCGAATGTACAATATTGCTCCTACATATTATCTAACTATATGCTTACTGTCTCTGTGTGCAGTATTGAACATAGACTACAAGTTTTAGAATATTTTACGTTTCATTTTGTGCTATAACCCAATATAACTACTAAATTTGTATTTATAATCTGCATGATAGTACAGACACAGATATCAAACATGTGATTTAAATAACCATTTAAAAAACTAAATAACTGTTTTTCAGATAACATTGTATGGCTCTGTTGAACAACACATTCTTAGTGGTGGAGTGATTGTAATTTCTTTGAATTTCTGACTTTGCCAGTTGTCGTGGAAATTTTTCTCTTTGCTGCTGGTGAATAATGAAATAGAGACTTCTGCCGGCCGACAAGGTTTTATTTTCTTTGCAAAGAAAAGGTCAGTCAACACGCGAGCGGTCAAAGTGAAGAAAGACCCCGAGCATGGGGAGACCTAAACATTTATACATGAGGGACAGCCCCTCATCATGTGTTTTACAACCTTTTGTCTTAATTCGAGGGGCACCCCCCTCCTCTCCCAAGATATGCTTCTGACCTCCTGCTGGTGTGCTTCACCCCAGGTTGTCCTGCATGACCTCGCACCTAGGTGCAAAAGTGGGTTTTAGGGTTCACATCCTACAGAGATAAGAGGATCTTGTACCTTATCTTAACAGCAGGGAGGTTGAGTGTCCCAAATAGGTTTGTGGGACTGTGGGAATGGGGAGGTTGTGTGTCTCTCGTGACTGAAACAATGAAAACTGGATTTTTACCATTACAATTCTCCCTTTTGATTATTTAATAATCATTAACGAATTTGACCTGATCGCCAAATTTCAGGATACACGGTGCAGGTGAATGTTGTATTTTGTCCTTCTGTAAGAGTGACAGTTTTGGCAGGTTTGTAGGTGTAGGCTTCTGTTAGCACAGTCCAACATGCTAGGGTCAGGGTCAGGTGATACATGGTGTTTGTGTTGTTGATCAAACCGGGGGTCTAGTTGGTGGTTGCTGAATCTACGGAGTTATCCCTCGTGTCGTGCTTTTTTTGCGCTTGTTCGTCCTCGCGTTGTCCGTCTCCGCGGCGTCCGTCCTCACGTTGTTCAAGTCGACAGCTGGATTCCTCTGTTGGTTCAGGGACCTTTTTGCAGTGGCTGGCGTGAACCCACGTTGCTCTCTCAGCGACCTTCACTGCCGTGTGTGTTGTCAGGAGTACCTGGAATGGGCCTCGCCAGCGTTTGGAGTGCCAGTGTTTTCTCCTGAAATCTTTTATCACCACCCAGTCGCCAGGTTGGAAATCATGCAGTGGTGTGGAGGCTGGTTGTGGAAGGGCTGATTTCACCTGCGTTATGTGTTGCACAAACCATGCATGATTGACAAAACTTCTGTGCATGAACTGAAAAACCTTTGGTGAACCAGTGTCGAGTTATGATATCCAACATCCCCCCTTTTGACACGTGGTCCAACCCATGTGTCAACTTTGCAAAGTGAGGAAAGAAATGTTTGGGCAGACAAGGTTTGCCGTCGGGTCCTCGCCACACTTCTTCTTTCTGTGTGGCACCACAGCGTCTCCACAACGTCTTTTCTTGTGGTGTGGCAAAGGTTTGCATTGCTGTAAGAGAGCTTGGAATAGAGACGGGGGTTGAAGCAAGCAAAGGATTAAGGATGGTGGGCTGGAGTGCAGCTCTTTTTGCAGCAGCATCAGCTCTCGCATTCCCTAGGGAAACCAAATCTGAGTTGTTAGTATGGGCAGGGCATTTGCAAACAGCAATTGAAGTTGGGAGCAAAATGGCATCTAGAAGAGCTGCAACCTTGTCATGATGGAGAATGGGTTTTCCATCAGATTTTAAAAATTGTCTGTGTTTCCACAGAGTACCGAAATCATGTACCACACCAAATGCATATCTGGAATCAGTGTAGATGGTTACAGTCTTGTTGTTTGCCAGTTTGCATGCCTCTGTCAATGCTGTGAGTTCTGCTGCTTGTGCAGAATAGTGAGAGGGAAGTGAGCCTGAAACAAGAGTTTCATGATTAGTGACAACAGCAAATCCAACTCTGTTGCGACCTGTCTGTGGGTCACGGGAGGCAGATCCATCTACAAAAACAACCAAATCAGGATTAGTTAATGGAGTTTCTTGCAGGTCCGGTCTTGGAGAGCAGACCTGTTGGAGGACGGCAACACAGTTATGTTCTTGTCCATCGTCAGGTGTGGGAAGGAGAGTGGCAGGATTTAAAACATTGCATCTTTTTATAGTGATGTTAGGCATTTCTAAAAGCACAGTGTTGTATCTTAACCATCGTGCTGTGGAGAGATGAGAAGTTTTTTGTTCGAGCAAAATCATGGACACAGCATGTGGGACGAGGAGGGTCACATCAGAGTAGCTCACAATGTCTCGGGAGGCCATGATTGCCTTTTCAGCAGCAGCCACAGCTCTGAGACATCTTGGGAGGCCTGCAGCCACAGGATCTAGTTTTGAAGAAAAGTAAGCTACAGGCCTTAGTCTATTTCCGTGATCCTGCAGCAACACAGAAGTCATGTATCCATTTTTCTCGTCTACCGTTTGAGTGAAAGATTTGGTAGGATCAGGTAGACCTAATGTTGGGGTGGTCTGTAAGGCAAGTTTCAGCTCAGTGAAAGACTGTTCTGCTTCAAGAGTCCATGTGATCTTATCTTGTGATTGTAGACCTTTGCCATGAATGAGGGAGGAGAGTGGAGCTTCAAGAATGGCATAGTTTAAAATGAATTGTCTACAATAAGAACACATGCCCAGAAACGACATCATTTGTTTTTTTGTGATGGGTTTTGGAATATTCTGAATTGCATCTACTCTTTTTGGTGAAAGAGTCTTCCCTTCAGAAGTGATGACGTGTCCTAAGAAAACAACCTTTTCCTGAACAAACTGAAGTTTGGACAGACTGGCTTTGTGACCAGTGTTAGCCAGATGCTTCAAGAGTTTTACTGTGTCGGCTTCACATTGCTCTTTGGTTGGGCTGCAGATCATAAGGTCATCAACATACTGTAACAAAGCAGAGCCTGGGGAGAGAACAAGAGGTTCAAGACTTTGTCTGAGAGCTTCATTATAAATGGTGGGGCTTTCACAGTAGCCTTGGCATAGGCGAGTGAATGTGTAGCCTCGTCCATTGAAATTGAAAGCAAACCAAAACTGGCTGTTAGGATGAACCGGAACACTGAAGAAGGCATTAGAAAGATCTACCACTGAAAAGAACTTTGCGTTAGATGGAACCTGAGACAGGATGGTATAAGGATTTGGGGCGTTTGGTGCTCTGGGTTGGACTGCTGCATTCACGGCTTGCAGGTCCTGAACGAAACGCCATTCCGTTGGTTGATCTTTATCTCTGATTTTCTTGACAGGGAACAGGGGTGTACGCACTGGGGAGTCATCACAGGGAACAATTACTCCTGCCGCTTTTAGAGACTCAAAAACGGGTGTTATGCCCTCAATGGCTTCTTGTTTAAGCGGGTATTGAGTCTTGCACGGTCTAAAGTCTGATTTCGGAGTAATCACAACAGGTTCACAATTTTTAATGAAACCAACATCATACTTACTAACAGCCCACAGTGTCTTAGGGACCTCCTGTAGGGCCGTAATAGTGTTTGCTTGTTCTTCAGACAGAAAAGAGAAAGATTTAGAAGCGCTTTTAGCTACCAGCTGGATTGTTCTTTGAGTGTGCACACTAGATGATAAACTCTTAGAAAAACACTGCAGTGTAGGTGAAAAAAAATTCGATCGATCGGATGTTTCTTGCCAATCGGCTGCGCGCTGACATGATTTTACAAATGGGCCCAAATCTTCGCAATCATCGGGTGTGTGTTTTGTAAGTGTGATGTGTGGGACCGAATGGTCTATGGTATACATATCACATTGGGCTGGTGTGAGAGAAACTGATATAACACATTTGTGTTGTGTCCAATAAATGTGTGTCAGTGTGAGTTTATCAGACCTCTCTCTCAACCAGCCTTCCTCATATGGCTCATCAGGTCCTGTTGACACATGAGAGGTACAATGCAGATCCTCTGGTGTCATAAAGTCTATTGTCGCTGTTGGAACTATCTCCCTGGCTAAGGTGAGAAGCTCAGATGCAGTTGATGGCTGCAATTTCCATTGATATGCACATTGTAGATCTGGGGTGTGATGAACAAAGGAGTGTGAAAAGTTTTGCTCCAGATCAGATAATCTGTGAACTTTGACACCCTCTGGGGTTGAGATCAGACAAAGGCCTAATTTGCACATCAAGTCCCTTCCCATCAGGTTAATGGGACAGACTTTTGAGAGCAGAAATGCATGTTTAAAACTTATATCTGGCCCATCTGCACATTTGAGTGGGACAGTAAAGTTCTCTTTAATTGTTTGACCTGATGAACCAATGGTGTACACGTAATATCCACTCATTTTTGGCTCTGTATCAAACTCTAACGTTTTTATCACAGAACGTGTGGCTCCCGAGTCAACTAAGAATGTAATCTTTTGTTCTGCAATGGTTAGCATATGTTGAGGAAACCTCTCGAAATTAGCAGATGTGTACTGAACATACGTTAATGCCACTGCATGTCTATTGTCTGGATTTTCAGCAGATTGTATATTAATCTGCTCAGTATGTGTGAGTGAGTATGGTGCAGTACCTTCCTTCGATTTCACAAGTTGGTTTGGCTTGTCAGCAGGAGTCCATCCCTCTCCGACAGCCCTTGACCATTTTCAGTCCGATTTGTCCACTGGAATCGATGAAGTTTTTCTGGGACACTCATTTTTCCAGTGTCCATATTGACCACAGATGAAACAAGCATCCTGTGTAGGTCTTTTTCTATGTCTGTGTCGACCCTGTGCTCTTCCTTTTTGTTCATGGTTCGGTTGTTCACGTCCTTGGACTGTGTTATACATGGTCATTGCTGCCATGTGAAGCTCCTTCTGTGTTGTCTCTTCTTTTTTCTTTTTCTTTGAGAGTATTTGGTCGTGGGCGTGTATGGCATGTCTGCGAAGTTCTGACAGACGTGCGTCGTTCCATCCAATACAGGAACTTTTAACAGCTGAGGCAATGTCTGGTTTTAGTCCACTTAAGAAACTGTTGCAAAGATGAATTTCCCACACATCCGGAACATTGTTTGGTTCGTCAGGTAGTTGCAGGCCACTGTAGGTGTTGAATACCTCTGTCAGGCGGGTGAGATATTCGTCAGGGTTTTCATTATCCTTCTGCTTGCAGGCAGTGATTTTCTCCATGTTGATTTTTACAGGAAAAGCTTGAATAAATGCATCACAGAGAAGACGGACAACATCTCTATAGTGGGCATTAGATTCATGTTCCCAAGTGATGTGCTTACAACGGATATCAGCATCTGGGAATTTCCCAGCTATTTTTTGCCAATCTGTGGGTTTCATCTTGGTGATTAGGAGTCTTTTTAGTTCATTTACGGTGGGTTTGAATTCTTGGCAAAATGTGGAGAATTGCTCAGCAAACATTTTGCCTGATGTTGTTGGGCTGGGTAGATGTTGTGAGGCTGCTGTGATGTCAGCAGAAGTCCATGGGCGGAAAACCAACGTTGTACCTTCTGGTCCAGATACTTCAACCATGGGCATGTTGAAGGCTGCATCTTGATTTGGATTACGTAGTCTGTGTGCTATTGGAGAAGCTGCTCCTGTGCTTGTCTGTGGCGTGATGGAGTTTGTTTCCCTTCCTTGGTTGGGTGTTGTAGTGTTGTATGGTGGTGGAGCTGAAAGATGGATGGGTGGGCTGCCGTCAAGGTCTGGGTCCAGCTTCAAAGCCGCCAACTGTGGAAACAAAGAAGAAGTCTGCGAGTCTTGTGTTCCTTTTGTGTGTGAGATTTGCTTTTCATTTGTTTCAGGGTATTCACATGGAAAAGGGAGTTGTTTCTGCACTGTTTTCCTACTTCGCATCTCTGCTTCCCCTTTCCACATCTGAAGACATTTTTTTTTTGATCTTCTATGTTTTCTAATTTCCTTACAGAAATCGTATTTTTCCTTCTCATTTCTTGTTCTTTTTTTTTTTTTTTTTTTTTTTTTTTTTTTCAGTTTTTCCTCTAATATCGATATGTTTTTTAAACTGAGAGATCCCCCTATTGGGAATCCAAACTCAGCTGTCCAGACATTCAAATATTTTAAACTTTTATCCTCATATTTCCTTCTCATGATATCCACAATCGGCCCCTCCGGAGGACCCACCTCAACAGAGCTTTTACTCCCCATCCCGAAATGGGGTTTGTGCACAACCAATTACGATACAGACGTCTCTGTAAAGGATCACTTCGTTTAAGGAACAAGTGATAAAGACCCGGTCACTTCGTTTAAGAAAAGACCTGACCACTTCGTTTAAGGAACAAGTGATAAAGACCTGGTCACTTCGTTTAGGCTACAAGTGAGAAAAACCAGTCACTTCGTTGTAAGGAACAAGCGAGAAAAACCTGGTGTCATTCGTCGTTTCGTTTGGGCTACAAGCGATAAAAGCCAATCACTTAGTTTCTGGACACAAGTGATTACAAAAGACCCCCCGCTTCGTTTAGGCTACAAGCGATTAAAAGCAGAACGATTGTGGATATGTGAGAAACAAACATGTAAAGCCAAATTTTACCCCAATTTATAAAAAAGAAATAAAAATAATTTGTCAATATTTCAGTGCTCACCAGATGAAATTTGCTGAATTTTGTTGTTGTTCGTGGAAATCCCAGCGGCGACGATCCGGGGCGTTTGCGGTCAGTCCTCCCTTCTCAGAAGAGGATTTTGAGGTTGGAGGCTGAGAAGTTTTGTCTCCCAGGATGGCCTGTCACTGTCCGCGTCCCGTCCCGGACGATCGCTCGAGGGATCCCACTTCTGACACCAAATTGTCGTGGAAATTTTTCTCTTTGCTGCTGGTGAATAATGAAATAGAGACTTCTGCCGGCCGACAAGGTTTTATTTTCTTTGCAAAGAAAAGGTCAGTCAACACGCGAGCGGTCAAAGTGAAGAAAGACCCCGAGCATGGGGAGACCTAAACATTTATACATGAGGGACAGCCCCTCATCATGTGTTTTACAACCTTTTGTCTTAATTCGAGGGGCACCCCCCTCCTCTCCCAAGATATGCTTCTGACCTCCTGCTGGTGTGCTTCACCCCAGGTTGTCCTGCATGACCTCGCACCTAGGTGCAAAAGTGGGTTTTAGGGTTCACATCCTACAGAGATAAGAGGATCTTGTACCTTATCTTAACAGCAGGGAGGTTGAGTGTCCCAAATAGGTTTGTGGGACTGTGGGAATGGGGAGGTTGTGTGTCTCTCGTGACTGAAACAATGAAAACTGGATTTTTACCATTACACCAGTCAACTTTATTTTCTTGCCATAGCAGAGTGGATCGATGAATAAAGTATCAATTTGTCTGCTTTATTAGAACTGTGACTTCAAACAGTCATGTTAGAAGAGTAAGTTTTATTCTAAAAATACATTGAATGTGTAATGCAGCAAAAGTGTGCACCTGGAAAGTTGAAAAGGAAGAAAAAATAAGTCCAGCCAGGCTTGGCATTCAGTCAAATCGGACCAGGTTTTTATTCCATGTGTGGTATAGAGCCAGACATCTGAGTAAAGGACATATTTGCCATGAACCGTGTTATCCTTGTAAAACCCTGGGTTTATGTTTTTTGCCTTGAGAAACTCTGTCAGAAGAACTGAATTCTGGAAACAGGAGGAAAAGTCTGCTAAATCCTGATCCATCAATCCATCAAATCTCATAAGCAGGAAAAGATTTTCAAAAACCGCTCATTGTTCTTGACCTTTTAATCGCAAGAGCATTTCACTAATTTCTCAGTTTTGTCAAGCGAACAAGTCCAAGTCATTATTTTCAGAAATTATGTCATTATGTCATAAAATAGGGCAGTTTTACAGCATTGTGTTGTTTTTGATCCACCCTCTACAGTTCACTGATAACTCAAGGACGACGGCCGTGCATGTCTGCAGCCTCTGTGAATGATTCTAACAGCTGAAAATCTGTGCAGATGTGAGACTTTGTCGCTGTGGATAATGTCGCAGACTTGTAAATGCCATCTTGAGACTAAGAACTAGAATCTATAGTCATTCCCTTGCATTCTTGGTTCATGTTGGTTCATCCTTTGAACTTTTACACAGGAGACTCAGTTTCCCACCCAACTTGTTTAGTTTCTCATCAAACCAAACTCTCAGCAAGCTTTGTTTTGAAAGTCTAAGCAGACGTTGCAGATTCACAATGCTAACACATAGCTGAGACAAAATGTGAGAGTGAAATGGCATAGATATGCACGAATCCTGAGTCAGTCAGTAAATTCACTCGACTCCTAAAAATAACCGAGATTCGCTAATCTCGCTCTTCATTAACCCGGATTTGTTGAGTCCTTGGCTACACTTGCTGCTAACAACCCATATAAATACAAAACTATAAATTGCACCATTCACAATCTCTTTATAATCTAGTCCATTTGTTGCTACTTAGAACGTATGAAATATGTTTAAAGGACAATAAATGGCACAATTTAAAATTTAAATTTACATGGTTGTATTAATGTTACATTAGATTACATTTATTTAATACCCCTATTTACTTTATTTATCCCAAAGACATGACACCACATAGCAATCTAACGTGTAGCTAATATCCTTTGGTGTTATGTTGGAAGCAAACATTCTATATTACTATGCTTTGCTTCAATCTTTAATTGTAAGTGAAACAGCATTTGTTTTGTGTTTTATAGCAAAGGGGATATTGTCTGTACCTTTGATTGTCGGGACTTGGACTTGCATGACCAAAGAGGACTTTGAAGCTGGGTTTCATCGGTCGGTTTTTGGTGATACTGACTCAAAGGACTCAAGTAACTCGGCTCTGTATTTATTGAGTGATCCGGAAGGACTCAAGTCCATACACGGACTCGGAATTGCCATGACAAATGGCAGTTCCGGAAGGTCTAATATGAACTTTGATACCTGATGTCTTTTTTTTTTTTTTTTTTTTTTGGTAATACCAAGAATCTTGAAAACAGCCAAACATGTTCATAAAGAGAAGTGTATATAAACATGATATTATCAAGCCTACGCTTTTATTACTTTAAAAAGAAGAGAAACCACGTCAAGTTGTTTGGTTTTTAGCTCATTCTGATTTCAAGTAGCTATCCTTTAACATAAATTAGTTGTTTGTTTGTTTGTTACTAGCTACCCCAGTACCCCTGCAAGCCCTGGGTCCATATTTTCATTTAGTAAAACAAGTTTCTGTTTGTTGCATTTTGAGAAAAAGATGAATGAATTAAATATATTACTTCTTTGGCATTCAAATCAGCCAATTGCAGGATCTGTGCTCACAGTGTATTTGAACGTTGACAAATCCAGTTACATACAGTGTTTCCCAAAAAGAACCAAAAAGTAAAAACAAAGTCGTAAATAAGAGGCTGGTTAGTCAGCTACGTGTCATGTCAAGCTCCCTCCTCGTTTGTTTGTGCAGCTCTCAAGGTCATGGTCTCTGGCCCATTAGCAGACCATGGCTACCCTGTGTGCTATTCATGGAAAGGGCTGATGGTGGTGTGTGTGGGAGGGGGGGGGGGCTAGGACGGGGGTTACAACTCAAGAGTTGATATGTCTGTCTTTCAAAGGCAGGAGATTGGCCTCTCCTGGCCAGACGGCCGCTGACCCCTGTGGAGACAGTCCCGCTTCGAGTTGCTGCCGGGTCCCTTTGAAAACACCTCGGCCCTGCTTGAGTGATTGGCCATATGGGCGACAGTGCCATCCAGGAGCCCCCCACTGTGCCAGGCATGGGGTGTGGGAGGCATGAGTGGAAAGCATGGCAGCCTTCTCCAGCTCCCATATTCCAGTCATCTTGTTTCTTGTATCTCCACAGTATGTCCTAAAACAACTACATGCAGTAATTTAGAATATACTAAGACGGGACTTCGCCTTCACATTACACACATTCAGATACACATTCAAGGCGTTCATACATATCAAACACAAGTGCATATGTAGACATTATCCCAAACATACATCCAGCAGCTCATTTGTTGTTCTGCTCATCAGCTAATTTGTACAATTATTATTATTATTATTATTTTTTAAAAAAAACATTATAGGCCATGCTGAAGACACATAAATGACTGACTGAGTGACATATTAGACAGCTTTAAAACAAAACTGGGCAAACTGAAATGTATTGGACATAAATCAGAGCGTGGGCACAGTTTAAACAAACCAAGATTGGGATTTGTTTTTATTTAACAAAGAAAATATGAAGAGACATCCAGTTTTTCAGAGCTTGTGAAATGCATCCCTGACTTATAGTGAACATCGCCAAACATCGAGAGCAAAAAGTGGAGACAGATGTTTTCATAAGCTAGGATGAACAGCATGTACATAAACATATACACACACACAAATATACACAGAATGCATTCACTTTTTCATTTTACATCACACAGATAAACATGTGAATAAATTTCCTGTTTTGCCTGTTACACATCACCATATATGGTTGTGTGGAAAAATAATTGTAGTTTGTTCTTACACATGTATCCCTGATACTCTACGACATAACTTTGGCACAGGGTGTCCTTGTCCATCTCATTTTATTTTGAAATTCCCTCAGTGTAATTAACACTTTCTTCTTTTGAAAGGCTAAATGGATGATAAATTTCTAGCCATTCCGAAAAATTCAGCCTGTCCAAACTTCTCTGCTCATTAAAAGACTCAGGAGAGACTGAGTACAGCAAGTGGACACAACAGATGAAATCCTTTCAACGCAGGCATGACAACACAATGATCAAGCTCAAAATCATTTGTCTGAGTTGAACTCATTGTTACAGTCAGAAGCACAACAGGTGAATCTGTTCATTGTGAAAAATAACCCATCTGTGAATTGTCCTTTTTCTTTTTTTTTCTTTTTTTATCCCTCCTGCCTTTTTATTTAGCATATCATGCAAGACTGAAAAAAAATATTAATCAGATGAACAAATTTAATAACACTGATGAGTAACGGAGTAATGGAAGGCCTACAGATAATCTGTCTTCACTGCAGGGGGCTGTGGAGTTTTCCATGCGGTTCACACCACGGGTTTATGCTCTTCAAACATCAAAACCCCACACCTGCAGCACATCAAGCTGCATATCTTTACAAATTGAAGCATCATGACTTCAAAAATATAAAACTCTAGGCGTGCCAAATGGCTTGGAGTTATCAGTAACAGCTGAAGAATGAAATATGTTAGCCTCCTCTAAGTGGGCTTTTTATTGATTTATTTAGACTTGATAACAAGAATCATAAAGCCATTTTAAGGCGTCCCCCCCCTCCTTTTCCCACTGCCCTGCCACCCTTCCTGCGCTGACAGACCTTACGTTTAAAACAGTTGCTGTTGCTGCTTCTGCTTGAGCAGCAGTGGAAACGTTTCGCCAGAGCTGTAAATCTCCTCGCCAAATATTTTCTTTGATTTCTTTTTTCTCCTCTTCCACCTCCCTCTCCCTATACATCAGTCTGTTTCTTTTGTGCAGGACTGTGCAAAGGCTCAAAGACTTATTTGGCAGCGGTGAAGAGACAGGGGGATTAAAATGAGTAAAAGTAATTTCACGTTAACGGGTACAAATTTGCTCACATTTTGTTTCAGTTAAATGTTGCAGCCGCACGCTTGTCTCAATGAAAGGCAGGGGAATCCCCTTGGCATTTGCCGTTTCCAGTCCATATGCTTTGTTTCACATGGCTATGCTTTTTTTTATTAATTTACCAGGCCATCTGGTCTTGGCCTGAGTCACTCTTAGGTCAAACAGTACTTTCACTTAACATCAACAGAAAGGGATTTTTTTTTTCTTTCTACATGAGGCATGGGGTGCAGGGAACATTTCAAAATATGAAATGGTGTGATAACAGATATGTGTAAGCTAATAATCCCATATGTTATCACATCTCCAACTGGGATAAGCCTTCTTTGCAGCCCTTTAAATGACAAGAATAAATTTTTATCTACCATTGAAATAATGTACGTCCCAGTCGGAAATCTAAATTATGACAAGTGTACCACACTCCTTAGCCATTAAAAGACTAAAATATTAGCAAAAACCCTGTAGTAGAAATTAAAGAACTAGTTACTTTGCTCTCTCTATTCTGGTTTTGTTCCATTAATCTTCTTCTAGCTTATACTGAAATGACATACATCTTCCACCACAGCTTTACCTTCTCATGCTAACTACCATATTACATTGTTATTTTCTGATTTAAGGCATTGTTTGGCTCGCACTCTAATGATTCTGACACTGTTTATTAAGAGAAAGTGCTCTGAGAGAAAGAGCTCCAGTGGGCCCCCAGAGATCACATGCAACTCTTGTTTGCTCAGCCAGCTGCACCCCTACGAAGGCAACAGTAACATGAAACACTTAACAGCAGATTGACAAAGGTCATAAATGAAGTCAAGGTGTTAAACAGGTGCGGGAGAAGAAGAGAGTGGAAGGAATAAAACTGAGCGAAGGCAGGCACTGAAAAAAGAAGGGATGAAGAGACATTTCACCAGACAAACGTCGACCTCTCACTCCTTAGCTGGACGGTGTTGTAATAAATTGCAGGTCGTTAAGGGTCTGGACACCTCTTGGCACACACTTCAAAAGAAGGCCGACGTTCTGCCTGTTAGCTTTAGATTTAGCATGGAGGACGGGCAGGTTGTGGTCCAGTTGCTGCTCTGTGCCTCCACATCTGGCTGGCAGCACCTTGGCTGAAATTGAGACTTTGTGTCTCCTGAAGTTTTCTTGTGACATCTTTATGAACACTTGCTGTTACCCATTGGAGCACACACCAGTGTTCTGGCCGTATCTCTCGCAATAAACTCTACGGCCCACGCCCCCCAACTGCCCCCCCCTCACCCCTGGTTCCTAAATCCAGAGCTCCAGCGGTGGTGAAACCTTAATGTGAAACATTTGTGGTGTCTTCCGATTCCAGGTCTCTGCGAAAGGTGGTGCTAAGTGGAACCTTGCAAATGTGCTTGGTATCCACCTTGAGAGAGCTGAGAGCAGCAAAGGAATGAACCTGCGCACCTTGTCTACATTACTAAAATTGAGGCCTTTTATGTTGCTCTCCTATCAATGAATCTATCTGGCCTACGCTGATTTATTGGTTGGCCTGGAAGTGCCCCCCAAACCCTTAAACCCCCTGAAGTCCTCCTTTCTTGTACAAGTCGAGGAGAGAAGAGAAGAAAATGATAGAATGGTGTACACTTTTTTCAAGCTCTGCCCTGAGTTCCCTCCTGCACTGTCACCATCTCTCCACAGCAGTCCTGGCATTCAAACAGTGCTTATTGTAGGCTCTGAACAGGTGCAGATTGGAAACCGTGAGCCAGGGAAGGTACATAAATTACATGGCAGGCCAAATCACACAGCACTTTTGCAGTGTTAATCTGTCAAGAGCTTTGAAGGCCAGAACAAGTGAATTCACCCTGGGAAGAAAAAAAGAACTTTATAACTATAAAGGTTAGAAGTCTGTTCACAAACTTTTACCATACCATAAGCTCATTCTTGCTCAATACCTTTGGCTGGAGCTTTACTTAAGAAAACACTTTTTCAAAATATTATAGAAATTTATTTTGAAATGTCACCATCAATGAAAAAAACAAAAAAACAAAACAAAAAATAAACTATGGGAATCAACGTAAAACTTATCAGCATGCTGGGAATGTGAAATGTGTGTTCCGTAAGTATTGTTATTATTATTTATTTATTTATTTGCATCCCCTGGGAATAGAAATTGTCACAAATGTCTAGAATAATAGTTTGTGCATATACTAGCAGTAGTAGCATTATAAAATGCAGAATTTAACTGCACAACAGCTGCTAGCATGGACAATGCAGTCAGTGACGTCTGTCATTTTATTCATGTTGATCTAACCACAGGCAGCCAAGGTCAATGTCTTTGTTTTCTTTCAGAAAAGGGTCACAGGATATGGAAGTAACAAATCAGGAAAAGTCACTTAACAGATCCAATCAGCAGGCAAACGTAGGTGACATTGTTTATCGTCAGAAAATGAAATGTTGTCATGTATTACTTAATGTATTACCGTCATAATTTTCATTTCTGTCCCTCCCTCCCGCCACATACCCACTTTTTCAAACACATACATTGCCATTCTTTATTTTTCTTGTCTCCCCATCATCTGACTGCCCCATGTGGCTACACACCTGTTTTTACTTCCCTCATCTGCTCTGCAGTTACCTGGACTTCCCCGCCCACCTTCTCACCTGCACCTCATTCCATCATCAGTCACTCACCATTTATACCTTTGTTCTTTGCCAGATTGTTATGTTGCTTTGTGTAGTATGCCTTTGCTTTAGAACGTTTGTATCTGTATTGTATTAATCAGTTGTTCCAGAGACCTGTTTCTTGTCTGTTTTGGCTCTTGCTTCATGTCTTATTTGGGGGTTTGGATTCTCTGTTTGCCTGTGTTGGGCTGCTTTACTGGGATTAAGAACCTTGCTGTCTCACTATTCAGTAAACCTTTGCAGCCTTGGTTTTGATTAATTGATTGAACTCCATCAAACTCTTGCGTGTCTCTTACATCTGATGAGACAAAGATATTCAAAACCCCAAGATGTTCTCTGGCGCCTCGAAATGTTACTCAAGACTTCTCCAAGAATTTGAATGGATTTCATTGAGGAATGGTCTGCAGTAAAAGATGAAGTTATTAGCATAGCACATTGATAAAGACAGATGACACAAGGAAAGTGGTGACGAGGAGATGTCTACATTTGGGTTTTTCCCCTGTACTTCTGTTACCCTGTTGTGAGCATTACATAAAGTGAACAGTCTGCTAAGCACGTTTACTTTAAACACCAGGATGAATCCTTCTTATATGAAAATATTTTTACTAGAACTTTCTGTTCTTGGGAGAGTCACTATGTATGCAACTGATATAACCTCTATTCCATAAATCTCTGTGGTGTAAAAATGATTAAAACCATACTGCAGAATTGAGTCACTGACACTAATTTAAATGAAGTTTGTTCCTGTTAGCTTGCTAAGTCTGCATGGTCGCATAAATGCAGTAATTTGACAGAATACCTTCACATAACACATAAATGTTGCTAGAGGGTATATGGCTAAATCCAACAGTCCATCCTTGGGATTTCCAGACTGACCTTTTGTGGACTTACTTTGTGGAGTCATAAGCACTGTGATGTGTTTACTGTCATCACTTTAAGTCTGAAAGGGCATGCAATTGTGTGACTCCATAAGCTGGCTCTATATATGGCCAGGCTTTAATATTCCAATAATAAAATTAATTTTGATTACAATTATAGCCCATACTTCTTATTTCTGGAATGCTTAAGTATAATTTTTCTTATGATTTACAAAGATGTTAGATGTTTTAATAAGTAATAGTTTTTATAAATGTTTAAATGTTCATAATATAGGCTCCAGTCCCCCCGCGACCCTGACGGATAAGTGGTATAGAAAATGGATGGATGGATGTTCATAAGGAAAAAGAAATACCACAACATTATATTTGTATCACTATGAATTGTGGGTAATTGTATCAGTGACGTCTGCAGAAAGTCAGTTTTAGGTGCCTTGTAGACAGGATGAAATGTAGGTTTGGACAGACGTCAACACTCGGAGACTTCTCTCGAACTTCTCGCAAACGCGCTGCAAAGTCCTTGAGTCAGCAAGGGCGGTGAAGTCTGGACATTTGGATTCAGCCTCTGTTCTGCCACTTGAAAGTCTTCTGCAGAGCTCCCATCTATTTGTGGTCCCAACAACAGACAGGATGTGTCAGGAACATTGAGGGGTTGGTTGTTCTTTCTGTGGAGTGTGGCAGGACAGCTGGGGGGCGGCAGCATGTGACAGACAGGTTCATTGTGGAGCTACAGGAGTAGGGCCTAGCTGGGCTCCCGTTGGCGTCCCTCACGGCACTATCCACAAGGTTTGTCACATTGAAACAATGGACGAGTCCCTGGCGCAAGACTGATCTTCTTCCAGCGGTCTGTGTGAGTCCTTGGGGCATGGTGCCATCACCAGGGGCATGCAGCATCTGACAGTCTAACACACAGCCGTGTTGATAGGTTGTTGAGGCCAGAAAGCTGCACACGTGCAGACTGGAGCATTTACAAGCATGCAAACACAGAGAAATGCATGTCACATATGCAAACTCAGACATTTTTATATTCCTCAAGGCAAAGAGAGAACCGTGTAGCCAAGAGGCAAAAGCAAAATATGTGTCAGAGAGAAAAAAAAGGAACAAATCAAGAGGCTAAGCACAGAGGGGCGGCTGGGGGCATTCCCTTTGGCTTTGACAGGAGAAATAAATCATCACAATTATGGGCCGGCCCAAGTAAATGGGGACAGGTCACCCTTATCATTTCCAAGTTCAAGGTGTTTCCTGCTCATCCGAGCCAGCCAGGCCTCGTTGCCAGCAGATCCATGGCCAATGAGATCTAAATGTGCCCTGGATGCTTGTGAAATGCTTGGCACAAGCAGAGAACTGGTCCTTCACATCCCAGCAGGCATTTTGATGTTGACTACTGACATGGCAGCAATGCTGAGGTACAGCAACAACATGAACAGTTTGATGAAATTTGTGGCAGCAACTGCTGCAAGATTTGGTCAAATTAGAGCCTAAATATTCTTTTTTCTAAACCAAAAAAAAAAAAAAATCTAACTAAAAACTGTAAACGGTAAAACTGTAAAATCTAAAAACAAAGAAACAAACAAAAAAATATCTGATGTCCTGCTGCACGTCGCTGGATGTTAAAAGCTTGCTGGAATGGTTGGTAAAGGTAAGATTCAGAGCTAATGCAGTATATTTTTGAAAATGAGTATGTGTGTGTGTGTGTGAGAGAGAGAGAGTTTATGTATATGTGTGGATATAAGTTGGTGCTTTGCCAGTCCCTGTAACTACTCCAGCGGTCAACACAGACTGAAATTTAAACAGACAACACTTTCTTTCGGCTCCTCAGTAGCAGACTGTGCGTGCGACCTCAGAAACACCACTAACGGGCAGCCATCTATTTAATCCTTTGTTTCTTCACCTCTTTATGTCTTTCTTCCACTGCCACCATCTGACTATTTTGCTTTTATCCCTTTTCATTCTTGTTTTTTTCCCCCTTTTTTCTCTCTTGTGGGTGTGAGTAGGGGAGCACAGGACAGGGGGAAATTGGTGTAATGAATTTAGGGCGCTCATGCTTGCTGAGGCGAGCCTCCCTTGGCTGCTCGTAGCCATTAATCTTCCGCACTCTGTCAGAGCAAAATGTGCCCACAATAGGCAAAGGGGGAGCTCAAATTGACTACCAATTACGCGCCTGTGAATAAAGGATATGGGGAGAGGAGGGAGGGCACAATATGGTTCAGCAGTAACGTTTATTTTAACCCTGCGAGCGTCGCAGGAGCGTAGAGGCCTGAAGAGAGTGAGTGTGTGTGTGTGCAAGGGTGAAAACTCTTTCTGAGGTTTTCATTCATCTGAGGATGTAGTGGTTTGCGCCACCATGGGGTAAAATGGGTGGCAGTGGATTTTTTGTTATGTTTCTCAGTGAAGGTGCCACATATAACTGTGCTTTGAATGGCCCACAGATTGTGTTTACTGTTGTCTGAAGAAACGTTTCTTTAAATCCCATGGACATTGCAGTAAACACAACTTTAGCAAAACTTAAGTCTGAGCTTTAGTTTGAAAAAAGGCTGATTGAACTACCACTTTAAGAATAAATATGATGCATGACTTAATATGAAACTCATACTGTAAAATGTATTACATTAGTCTTGGAAAGTAATCAGAATCAGAATTCCTTTATTTATCCCCGAGGGGAAATTCTTTTTCATACAGACATTGCACTTGCAGTTTTTCCAACCAAGAAAGAAAAGTGAAAGATATAAAAATAGGATAAACAACAAGATTAGTATAAATCTAAAAAAAAATACAGGTATTTACATGTGTAGTAAAAATCTAAAAATACAGGTATTTACATCTGTTAAACAATATATACATTGTATATATAAAAGTATGCGTGTCCGTCACAGTGCAGAGTTTAATGTTTGAGTTTAGTTTGATGGCGACAGACACGAATGATTTCCTGTGTCACTCTGTGGTGCATCGTGGGAGTAAGAGTCTGAACTAAGTGACTTTTGCCTTTTTCCATCAATATATTTACTTGTCATGTATTGTGTCACAATTACATACACAAAACGTATGATCATTTAATATATATGAATTTTTATGGCTAATATTACCCCAATACACATCAACCAGCTCTTGAAATGTTATAATCCAATAATACAATCAGTCTATAATGATATACTCTGAATCGGTCTGTCTGCATACTTAGCAGTGCTAAATCTCCACCGCGTACGACTGAAAACTTGTCACTTTGGCTACTTCTGGTGCTGCTTTTACCAAAGACTTGATGTCTAACACAGAAAAACCTGCCAGCTGATAAAGTACTGTGACTTTTTACTCAAACATCTGAATGCTTCTGCACGACTTTATAATACTGTAATTGTCCATTCCAAAAAAAAAATATATAATAACTTAATAAAAGTTCACCTTGCTGTTTTTACAGTACCTGAGTTATTTAACAGCTGACACTGCATTACTTCCATTGTTGTTCACGAGTGACATTGTGTTTATATATAAAAATACCATCTTTACAGAGGCTATGAAAATGTTTTCACAATGCCTAACACCTTTGAAACAAAGTGTGTAGGCTTTAAAGGCACCTATAATAACACAGAATCAAGCTGAGCCAAGCCGCTGTAATGTGGGCATATTTGTTCAGGGGAATTCAATTGTTAGTATGATTGCAGCCCTGATGGTTGTGATTATTTGAGGGCCATGTTTATTGTATTACCCACAAGAACATGACAAGAACTAATAAGTTCTTTAATCGTATCTGATTTCATTCAAGCCTAATTTTGCTATCAGAGACATGGGCCAGTTTGCTTGGAAACCAACTCCCTCTTAATAAGACCATTACACGAAGGGTGTGCTCAACATGTGGCTGAAAAACAAAGAACTTGACCAAATGCTGGAAGATAAATCAAATGCTTTAATGAAGTTTGACTTTCAGGATTAGGGAATTTAGGCCCAAGCCACTCTGAAGTTATGCACAGTTTATAATTCCAAGAAAAACTTTCACAGCTAAAATAATACATTTCAAAGCTGCTTGCCGTTGGTGCTTCAGTCTGCTGTGTTTTATGGATTTCAACAGGACTTGCTGTCAGCGTTAAAAGTGGCTGGAATGAAGCTCACAGCCTGCAAAGTATGTTTGGAATGTGATTAATTTTTTTTGTGCACATATTGTACACGAATGTTGTTATGATTTTCTTCATCCAGACCGAGTTATGTATCGTATTGATAAAATTGCCTTTATTAAAGTATGGCTGATACTATTGTATGGAAATACTATATATTAATTGATACTAGCTGTTTTCTTCAAGTTAGTTTTGTTAGATAAAAATAAAAATATGGGAAGCTGATCCAGCCTGGTCTCTCTTCCTGGGTGTTGAATACTACTTTTTGTTCATGTCCTTTGGTGTCCCATCCAGACACAGAAGGTACACCAGGTTTCACATCCTGTGTGAAGCCAAACCTCAGTACTTTCCCAGACCTAACCAGGTAATTTTTGTACCTAAAGATAACCAAAGTTCTATTTCACATTACATTAGAAAGGATTTGCACATCACACACAGATGCTAAAGTGTAGCTTGTATCCTTGAGGTTCTATAAACTTGAGTATGCGTCCCTGCAAGCACATGGCAGTCTGTGGCCAGACTACTTGGGGGTGGGGTGGGGGCAGATGGATGATGTTGTTCTGGGTGGGATGAAAGAGGCGTGAAGGAGGCACAGTCAGCCAACTGCTTAGGGTCATGTAAGGGTTGTGCTCTCCGCTTGAAAGAGAGAGGCAGGGCAACTTAAAGCATCAACAACAGAATCTTAACAACCCCTATCACATACACACACACACACACGTTCACACAGGCACATTCACACAAGCACGTTCCTTAACACAAACATTATTAATAAAACAAACACTCCAATTGACAAGACAAGGTGAGTGTCACTGAGGAAATGTCCTTGCTGTGTAACCTATTCTGAGGAGTTTCTTTTTCTATTACATTTATCTCTTTAGCAGATAGATTTCTCTGCTTGTCAGTCAAACCTTGGCCAGTTCTGTCACCATTCCCTTTGGATTATGTTTCAAAGAAAAACAACAACAAAAAAAAACTTTCCCATAGGGACAAATGATTATAACATATTATGCAAGAGGATAAGTGAAGGAGGAAATGAAAGATGTTGCACATGTGTTGACTGTGTATTTTCTGGAACACAAACTTTTCAGTCCTTTTAAGCCCACTGGCCTTTCCAGACTCTCTGCCCTTCCACTTAATTAATCACATGTTCAACTGCTCAGGCAAGAGTGGAACAGTGAACAACAAACATCTCCTTCTGAAAATGAATTCATTACCTATACCTGCTTATCACCATCAGGGTCACAGGTCCTCCTTCAACTGAAAAGACCAGTTAGAGCTGTTGTTGTGGTATTTGCACATGCACAGGAGTTTGTCTGCATCCATCACTGACCCATGTGTGCTGCGACAGAGTCCTGTGCAGTTATATGTATATATGTTTTTAATCATTGTGGAAAAATTCACCCTTTGTATTTGACTCAGTTATTACTCAACAATATCTGTGCAATCAAGTAACGTGATCACATTACAGTTCAAACATGCTGTCTACAGCTTACATCCACTTTTTTTTAGAATGACTGCAAGAATGCAAACTGAGGGCATCTTTATTTGCAGTTCTGCATTCACTCAAGCAATTCTTTTTGCACTCTCAATCGCACCTGCAATACAGTCACTCACTTACACACCTGGCAGATGCCCATGGTGACCACAGCCTTCTACTTTTTTGTTATTTTACTACCAAACTGCTCATATGTACAACTCGTAACCTTTTCAGACTGATATTTTATCTGCCTGCTGAAACCTGCACTCCTGCAGTCTGGATGCGGACCACAAAACGACGGCTGCTGGGAGAAAGTCTCACTGCTATGTCGCCCTCTCACACTGACAGAGGGAGACATCAATCTTTCACTAATTCCTTCAAGTGTGAAAAGGTCCTTGTGGTGTCAGCCAAGGGGGGAAGATGGTCCTGGCCAGAGGTATTGAATAAGGGGAGGGCAGAGAGGAGGATGGGAGGAGAAGGGCCTCCCCACCACAGAAAATCTTCCTTCTGGTCCCCCCATCTCAACCCTGCGGCTGACACCCCTGGACGGCTGACCAGATGGCGGCAGCATTAGCCCAACAAAGGCTATCTAATTAGGGGTACAATAGAGATAAAGGGGGGTTGGCGTGTCCTGATGGACGGCACGCAAGAAGGAGAACAGCCAGGCAGGCCGCCCGAGACCAAAGCAAGTCAATAGCACCTACAACCCCCATCCTTACACACACAAGCACACACACACACACACACACACACACACTTAACACACACTCGCTTACGCCCCCATAGCAGTAATATAGGGGGCTATGACTTTATTACCCCTCATTAACACAAATTAGACCACTTGAGCCTCCCTGAATGGCGATGACAAATTGAATTAAGTGTTTGGAAACAAGTCAATCCCCACCCCTGGCCAGGCTGCGACCATATTGCATTAACATTCATTGACGGGTGTGTGTGTGTGTGTGTGTGTGTGATAGAGAGGGAGAGTGGGGCAATAAAAAAACGGAGCTATTATTTGGAGGAAGGTGGAGTTTTCAGAGGCGGTGAATGGTTAAATTCCTTTGGAAATGATATGGATCCTCCTGGCCATGGTGAGTTAACGCTGGTAAGTTAAGGGATGTATAAAGCAGAGGGGAACAGTTGGTTTGGACTGAGGATTCAGTCACCTCACACATTTTTATGTTGAGAATTTCCACATTTATTGATTTGATAAATCCAACAAAATATCTCTGCTTTAGAAACAAAAAACTGGATGCTGAATTGGACTATGGATATATTTAATAAACCTCAATCACTGCTTCTGGTGAAATTAGTATGTGAGCTGTTATACTTTGGGCCATTTCCTCTCACCCTTCATAATGAATAAGGACATTTCTAGAATATGCTTTCCCAGAGAGTTGAATAGAAGAAACTTCTCATAACAGATAAACTTTGTCAATTTACAGATGGAAAACTTCAAGCCGTAAATTCACAAAATGATTCCCCCTGTGGTTGGTTTACATGTGATTAAGGTTATCTGAAGTGCCCTCTATGTAACAAAATGTGCAAGATTTAGTCAGTCATCTTAATGAATCCAATCTCACTGAAAATTAAAATGAACTGTAAAGCTCCACAAACATTCAGAGGTATAGCTGGAAGAGAAACCTCTCTTTGACAATGGGACATATGATTTGTGACAAAGATAAAGTTATGGTTGGTTTATATTTAAATAAACAGTATAAAAGAGTTTAGAGCATGAATTCACAAACATGTAAAATCAACAAGGCAGGCTGTTACCTTGAACATTTAATTTCCTGAATAAAGCTTGAAGCTTGACACATGAAGCAGAAAATTAGAAGCATGAGGTTTAATCCGTTACAGTAAACAACAAATCCAACCAACTGAACTGATGTTGATTTACAGCCAGTAGAGACAGTTATTGTTAGCTGTTGGTATATACTTGGTTGGTGTTGCTGTAAAGTTTCATAAATGCCCCACAGCAGTTCAGATTTTCTTGATGCAAGGCAGTCACCTCAATTGTGATATATTTTTCTGAATCATGTTCTTAATTTTGACCATTGAAAATCCAAAAAAAAAAACAATTGGGTCCACCTGTTTCTCTGTGTCTGTACTCAAAAGTAAAGTGTGCATATTTAGCCAAAAGAACTTTTTTACAAACTGATTTGAATAAACTGACATGAAAAATTGCTACTAGAGAGCAGTAGTGTAAAGATAGTGATAATAATTTGAGCTAACAGATATCCAGTATGTGACAGTAATAATCAGGCTGACAGAGTGTATGTGTGATGTTCAACAGTCGCAGAAACATCTGCAGTTGTGATGCCTATTTTTCTGTTAAAGGTTGTGGAAGACTGACATCTTGTGTCTCATGGTGGTATTACAGTTTGTTATAATCTATCACAAAAAGGAACAAAAACATTTAAGGTTTAATTCGAACATATTTAAAGAGGGAATGTTTATGGTGACAGGTTTAAATAATATATTCAAATAATCTGAAGCATGCTGTGTTTTACATACAGTATTGCTGCAGTGCTTTAGCGTATCTTATGTCTTTTCTAGCTGTCATCAAATCTGCCCAGGGACAAAATGTCATAATGAGTATTGTAAATATTCTTAAGTAACACCAGCCTCTTGCATTTGACTCTTTTTGTTCGGACATATTTTTTAAGTCACAGACATACAGTATATAGCCTATATAAACAAAAGTATTGGGACACCTGACCATTGTACCGACAGGGACTTTAATGATATTGCATTCTAAATACACAGACAGCTTTTCAGCTGTAAGAACTTCCGCAAGATTTTGGAGTGTTTCTGTGAGAGTTTTGCCCATTCATGCAGTATGCAGAGTATTTGCAAGGTCAGACACTGACGAAAAGGCCTGATCTAGTATTTTCCATTCCTATGTTGGATGGGGTTGAGATCAGGACTCTGTGTGGGCCACTCGAGTTCGTCCACACCAAACTCATCCAACCATGTCTTTATGGACTTTGCCTTGTGCACTTGGCCACAGTCAGGCTGGAATAGAAAAGGGCCTTCAACAAACTGTTGCCACCAAGCTGGAAGCATAGCATTGTGCAAAATGTCTTGGTATGCTGAAACATTAAGACGCTGAAGCATTTTCAGTCCAAATGCTGAAAAACCACTCTGTAAAGAGGTGTGTCTGAATACCTTAGTCTATATAGCGTTTCATTAAAGCTGTTGCCCAGCTCCTTTCCATTTGGCTGCAAAACAAAAGAAAATTTGATTTCCGTCCTCATATATATTTAATACATCTGTTTTATTTATTATACAATGATTGAGCACATGGAGTTCATAGAGCACAATCATGCATTATTCAGTATTATGTAAAGTTGGAAAAGGTACTGGAAACATAAAATGTGTCATCTGATGATTAAAACAGGTCCAATAAAAATGTTTAAGTCCAAACAATAACGAATTAGTCTTATATTTATGGACTCAGACTTATGTAAACCTGCAGTTAATGAACTACTGCATTTGGAATTTTTATCTCTGTTGTTTAAATCAAGCACCAGGTGGTGCTAGAGATTAAAAATGTAGCTCAATTCCCCCCAAAGGACACAACCAAGTTCATAAGTGCACCCTTGTCAACAACAACAACAACAACAACAACAACACACACACACACACACATACATAGTCATGTTTCTATCACTATTGGGGACATTACGTAGACTTCCATTCATTTCCTGGAGGCTTAACTACCACCTAATCATAACAATGGACATTACTTTCCCAATCCTAACCTTACTGTCAATTACTTCAGACTTTCATGCCTGTTTTTCTAACTTTACAGACTACTGTTCACTTTTGCTTTGTGTTCATTTAATGCATCAGAACTAACATCCACAAAATGCATCTGTATGAAACTGAAGGCCTTTTGTAAAACATCACATTTAATTGTTATAAAACAGGGCTTTACACAAAAGATTTTGCAAAGCAAACATCTTGTTCTGTATATGAGGAGGTCATGAAGGTATTTTGAGTAAGATATTAGTGGTGGTCAGGAACAAATAAAATGAAAACTCACTGTAGCAGATGGGGAATGTTAGCTATGTCTGTGCCAGATGGGAAATGTTGCGTGTTAATTATGAAGAAAAGGTACAATTTAGAGTAAAGTATATATTAGGGCAGATGGCAGACTGTAAATGGCTATTATTCCTGACCAGAATTCCCCTGCAATTAAAACCAAATGAGCTGAAAAGAAGATTTCTTTTTGTTTACTGCACACTGTGGCTGGTCGGAGGAGACATGCTGTTAGTACCATGGTTTGACATTTGCTTCCCACTAGGGAACTATTCAAAACATAAGAATCATTTTGCATGGGAATATAATTGGATACTAACAAAATTTTACATCACACTTTAAAATGTTAACTAATTTTGTTTTGCACACATAACACAATAGCAGTCTGATTGAGTTGGGGGTGAAATATGTTCCTGTCCTTCATCCTGATAAAACTATTAACTCACAAATCTTACAGGAGGCTTGATTTAGTGAACCCAGCACAAAGTAGAATTTCAGTTTTGCGTTTCTGAACCAGAAAACACCCTTCTCAAATATCAGTGTTTTGATTAGTGATGCATTGTCAAGTATTTCATCAACGCTACGCATCGACAGCCAATCTTTCTGTCTCATGTGAGTGCCTTGCTGTTGTTATGTGTTCTCAGAAATCTCAGTTACACATAATACCCACAGTCAATAGGCCAAGATAGGTACAGCAAACTCCATAAAGTGCAGTCAAAAAATCAAATTAAATCATTTACAACATTCAAACACAATCATCACCACTTATAGAAAATGTCTATATCAATTGGCTCTGGGTTCCCTTGTTGTGAAAGGTCCCTAATGAGTATAATTTTCCTTTTTCAGAAGAAAAATGAACCATAACACAAGATGTAAATAGAATTTTAATGTGAGTGCTTTTTTTTTTTTCAACCGTCTTTGAGTGACGCATTCCCTGCACCCTCACCAGTTTGAGCATTGTCTATATCATAGAATATGAGCTGGAATTCTGAGAGCCATAACTCTCAGAATGAGGTGAAGAGTTCACTGAGGCATTTGTATTGATCAGTACTATCAGCAGGGAAGAAAAAGGGCTAAATATGTATGTGCATAACATAATATTAATAGCTAATATCAAGCAGGGTGCTTGTACTATTTTTTCCAAATCATTCATTTTACTTAAAATTAGATGTTGCACTGCAGGCCAGTCGAATAGGTTTAGCAAGGAAGAGAATTCAAGAATACTATAAATGTCAGCAGTGTTATGGATAATATGGATGATATGTATATAGCCTGTATAGCGGTATATTGTACAGTGTTTATTTTAAAACTGTTAATCTATAAACTCTTTATATTTTTGAAACTGTTTTGCACACTTTTTGCTTTTTTGCACTCTATTCTGTTCTTGTGAGCTGCCATCACAAGTGAATTTCCCCACTGTGGCATCAATAAAGTTCATCTTATTTTATAACAAGGCTATGATCGTTTTCCTGTTAACTTTACTTTGAAGCTGTTTTCTCTCAAAGTTTCATGAGATTTCCAGATAAATAATGTGTAGTGCATGCACATGATTCACTTATTTGACATGACAAAGATGTCACACTGGGCCTTTCATATGACCTTGACCCTTTACATGTTCCTTAAGGTGTTTTTTTCCAAAAACACAAGTTTCATTCTGTACTCAGATTAGTACAGAAAATCTTTGGACTAATGTTTAACTCAAGAATTACTTTTCTAGTTCTTTTTCTCCCTGTTGCTATCAGCCTCCTGCAGACAATGGATATTATGATAATATGTGGTATATGGTAGACAAATGCATGCAATTTACTGAGAAAAGAACATTTTCTTTAAAAAAAAACTTGGTTGGAAAAAATGCCCAGAAATTGAATGTTACCACAGTGAAAATTATGACCCACATCAAAATGCATTCAGATGAATACATACCTTTTTAAGTACTTGGATTTGTGATGGGCTAATTTTTTGTTTGTAGAAAATGAGACAATTCCAGAGAAAACTAATGCAGTCCATTTGTAAAACTAAAAAGTTTGTAAACTAAAAAGTACAAAATTTAGCTTGAAAATGAAAACATATAAATCTGGATTTCCTTTCAAATTTCCTTTCAAATTAGGCCCTGGCTACTTTCAACCCCACCCCAAAGGTACAGCTGGATTAAATTTCACCTTGGGGAATGATAAAGTCTCATTTTATCTTATCTTATCTAAATTTCTGTTTCCATGAAACTGAAAGTGTTTTATTGCCCAGATGAATTCCCTCTACCAGCCTCCGGGTTGTGCTGTTGCACCACCTTCCCGCACACCCGTTCGAGCTACAGAAGCCTTGTTTGCCTGCCGACTGGCCCGGTATCCACCTGGAAGTGGTACAAAAGCACAGTTGTGCAGGAAGCTTTTGCAATTTCCTCCCTCTTGCGTCACAAACGCATTACTGTGCCTCTCACCCAAACCACAACCACATGGGACCCGGTGCAGCGATGGAATTTTCCCACTGACAAAAACACATTAACTGTGCAGAGCTACAAACTAACTGAATCGTTGGGCCTTGGCTGCTGCTGTGATCCCTTCGATGAATGAGCCTCTTCTTTGCAGCACCTGTCGTATTTATAGGAACAAATGGAGTACAGTGTCTGTCCAACTCTGCCCCACAACTAACCTATATCAAATCTGAATGTCTGTTGAGTATTTCCAGAGATGCTCCTGACTTTGCACTAGCTTCCATTTGTATGCCTTTCAGTCTACAGTTTCAGCCTACACTTATCCCTGCAATGTCATATGTAAATTCAGAACTTCATCAGTGACTCACTCAGTGTCACCTTAGGGTGACATATCATATTGTGGTAGTATTAATATATTGTAAAACCTTGCTTCCAAAGATTAGAGAGCCACAATTTATGTAATTTAAATGACAGACCTTACAGCAGGATGGTGTTCAGCTAAGAGTTTGGTCGAACTACGAGCCATGCTGCTATCGATCGCTCCCACCTACAGAGAAATAAACCTTCCAAGTGTTTCTGAAACACATAGTTACATTTTCATCAGCCTCACACAGGAACCTCAAGTGAGCGGAAAAGACCACCCTCTGGCAGTTTTAATCCACTGCATTATTGAATAAGAAAAGATAGAAAACAGATCAATTTACCACTTGGACGGTGATCAATGTTGCAACACAATCACAAAAAATAACCTTGGGCCATTTTTAATGAACATTTTGTCTACTAGAATGAAGTATAGTAAGTAATATGAATGAAAACAAATTGTGGTGCATAAAATAGTCTGTACTCAAAAACAAATTTGTGGGTGTTGAGTTCCTCGGTGATTTGCAACCATCTGAAACTAATTAGACGGTGCTCAGGTTTGCTGGAGCTACTCTGTGAAGTAACCAACCTCGATACTCAAATCGATCATGAAAATATCTTTCTTCAGGTTAATGCTAGTATACATAGTATACATTATGCACTCATTTTCATGCTTTACGTCCATTTCAGTTACAATGCAGTATACTAATTTACGGAATACATTATTACAGTTAGGATACAAATATCTGTATCAACAGGACATGATCTGTACACTGACATGTAAGAACAAAGCATTTATTTTTATTTACTATTTTTTGTTGTTGTTGTTGTTTTAACAGATTTTCCTGTACCTGTCTCACTCCCACCTGTGACCTGTGTAAACATTTTTTACAGCCCACAGTTGCACTTGTATCTCCTCATGTTACATGTTCGGACAACAGAGAACATCAGTAGCACACTGAAAAATCAAGATTTTCTTTTTCATTTTTTTCTTTATTTGCATCCTGGTATATATAAGAATCTTTAATTTTGTCATCTTTATGGTGGGAATAAATTGAAACCTTGTTTCCAGAATAGTTGCAAACACGTTTAATGTTACCTCATCAGCTTCAGATTTTTGTAAGCATATGTATATTTTGAAGTTGATCATAGCAACACATTTCAAACAAGTTAAGACAGGAGCAACAAAAGACTGGAAAAGTTGTATACTGATATATATCTATGTATCGGTCGATAGACACAGACACAGATATATATTATAATGCTTATTCCAGAAATGTAGGATGAAGTCTTGATCTTACACTGTCTAACAAAAGTAATCTGTCTCTTACACTTGGACCCGTTTCCCAACACTGCCACAAAATATCCATATCAGTCATTTTGTCATATCTTTATTATCATTCTCTTAATAATATTTACATGCAGATACATTTTTTCATTCAAAACTTGGTGCAGATAAATGGCTTCAAATCAGCACCAGGCCATAAGGTGAGGGCTAAAGATGGTATCCTCTTTACCTTGCTCTATGGAATGACTTTCATGCTTGGCTGCTGTCCAATTTTACCTCTAGGAGTTGCTAGGCGACAAGAATATCCTCATTGCAAGTGTATTCCAGGAGATGAGAGGACCGATGAATGAATTCTCCAGATCTGTAACTTATTATCTGCTTTCAGCATTGTTATCATATGGGTCAGTGACAAAGGAACATGCTTAAGAAAGTGGGACATTTTAACGCAGCATCAGCGCTATTAGGCAGCAAACAGTAACAATGTAGTGGCTTAATAATATGAATTCTTTAAATCTTAAATTGACACACGAGCATCATAGGAAATCACAAACCATCACTTTGAGACTGAACAGTTAATCGACTGTACAGTAGCTGCAGAAGTTTAACAGGGGATGTGGCAGCCATGATGTGTGAGTTAATTAATTCTCTAAGTCAGTTTAGTAGATGACTAACTGCTGCTGCAGGGCATCAGCTTAGTCTTTGTTGCCTGCCAGAGGGGATCCTGTTGCCCTGTTCTTGGTGATAACTGTTCAACACTGGACAGATAACACTGCTCTCATTATTTTTTTCTCTCTTTAAGCTCTATTTTTTTATGTCATAAAAACTCACTAGAGATGTGATGAATGATAGAACTTTCAGTCCTTTACTGAAAATGTTACTTCTGTAAAATGATATAAGTAATCACAAAAATGTACTAGATTATTTTCATTATGGGTTTGTCTGCTGACCATTTGCAATCAATATTTTTGTATTAAAAAAATTACTAAACAATCATCGAAAGGGTTTTTGTCAATCCACTAACCAGTGATTTCAGCTGTGCTTCCACATTTAATTTGGACTGGAATTTGGACTTGAATGTCTTGCATTTCACCGCTGCAGCCCAACTTGTTAATTTGTATAACAACCTGCAAACGTACCATCATGTGATCATGACTCACAAAGTAAATACCATCTTAACCATCATTACATCAGTTGTCATATAAGCTTGTGTGTGTGGGTCATTGGAAACGGCTGCAGCAGATTTACATGTTCAGACATCCAACAAACTTGTTATCCAACAAATATTATCCTGAGATGGTTTAATGACAGCCCTGAGCTCAAGACAATAGCCAGGATTCTGCAAACTTCTGCAAACCATGGATGTGTTGAAACTTAACATTTCTTTATGTTGCAACTTTACATTTTCTCTATGTTAAATTTTTAATTTTATGGTATGACAATACTTTGCTTAAGGTCTGCTTAGGTTTAGCACAAAAACCACTTGTTTAGGATTGGGAAAAGATCATGTTTTGACTTACCTGGTTTTGTTGACATAGACTGGCTGCAAATTGTACCGACATGTTATTAAAAATACCTTTCTCTCATAAGAAGTGAGCTCACTTGGCAGCCCTCTCACCTTGGTCTCACACCACCATCCCCTCCTTCACCTGATGTGAAGGATAGCTCATGAATGAAATGTAGAATGCCAACATTTTTATTCTGGCAACTGGACTGCTGAAAACAATATTACACCACTGATACCACAGATTTTTCTCTGATAGTTTTTTTTCAATACTTATTCTTGATTTTTCTTTATTTTCTGTGGTGTTTTAGAACTTTTTCACCAATATCATTTTTCACCTGTGAACAGTGTGCACCAAAAGCAAACTGAAAAATCAGACAGATTTAAGGTTTTGATAAACTTCAGACTTGGCCAGCAGAGCAGAATCAACAAACAGTGTGGGACACCTCCTACATCCTCCCACACCTTTAAGTGTTCAGTGTTTCCATAAACCTGCATTCCATCAAGCAAGGCCATTTCATGATTGGTAGGTTTGCTGTCAATATAGACAGCATGAGAACTTCTCTCTCAACTTCCCTTTCTTTTTGTGCTGGAGCCTCATGAACAAAAAAATCCCACCAAAGGGAAAAAACAGGAAATTATATTTTGAAGGCCTAACTCAAAGACAGAATTCTTTTTTAAATTGTGTCTTGTCGTTTTGGTCATCTAGTTTATTGATGAGTTGAGGCTTTCAGCTGGGATGGATCTCCTGTTATATTAAGTAGCCTTGATTGTCTTTGCTGATAGGGAGCTTTGCACGGTGCAGCCATACATTACACTGGAACAAGCTGAATGGAAACAGTGGCGCACAGAAAACACTGCTGCTCTGTTGCAGTTCAGGAAGTTACTGTGCAGTGAATGAGTGACAACAAAGAGCATCTTTTAAATGAGAATGCTACAAGTAAACATAATAAATAATTTCATCCTTCCTGTTGCGCCTTTTCAAGCAGATTCATCATCACAGCCTGCAGAAAGCTGTTATCCACATAAGACGCCATTGTTTGGAAGACGACGTCTGGAGGAAATTGAATTCCTGAAAACTATAAATACCAAGAGGCACAGATATGAACAGAAAACAAGTCCCTCGCTGTCTTGTTTTATTTTTATGTTGGCTGTGACTGAAACCAGACGGACGAATGTTTGTTTCAAATGCAGAACAACTTTTTATGGAAATGCCCACTTATAAAACACCTAATAATCACTGAATAAATGCTTAGATTATTTGATGTTGCTTTGGCAGAGCAGATCTCATATGCATACGCACCAGTGACTTGGAGGATTATTTCAACTGACAGTACATCTGCAGCAGTGAAACAGCCACTGAGAAATAAGCCGATCATGCTGTGAAAGAAACTTAATAACCTGTCTGCTTCACTTAAACAGCAACAGGTTTTGGTTTCAAATAAATCCTTTGTGAAATTACAATCACAGCATCAAAGCTTTAATCTGCCCTGGGAGGGACAGAGTTGTTACCGCAGAGCCCAACAAATGGTCAGCGCAGCAATTTCAACAGGGAGTTCAATAACACCATACTCATCATGATTCCTTTCACATCAGTGGCTTTGAGCAACACTGAATATTGAAGTATCACAAAGCAGGTGTGAATGTTTTTGTAATACCTTTTTTTCACCACAAGGGGCAGTGATGCGCTAAAAATACATATGCCAAACCCCTTTTAAGGGTTTTTCCTTCCACTTTTAAAATCAAACCTACACCAAATTACCAATAAACCATCTAATGTGAAGGCTAAAGATGGAATCCTCTTTACCTCGCTCTCTCGAATGACTTTCATGCTCAGCTGCAGTCCAATTTTATCTCCAGGAGTTGCTAGGCGACAGGAGCATCCTCATTACAAGAGTATTCTGGGAAATGATAAGGCCCATAAATGAATTCTGCCAATCTCTAACTTACTATCAGCCTTTCACACTGTTGTCATGTGGGTCAATGAAAGAGAAGGATGTTATGCAAATAGGCCATTAGGTCAGTTAACAGAGCCATTTCAGTATTTGCCTTGTCCTGCCTGGAGAAGCAACATTTCAGCTCTTTCACACCAAGCACAACAGAGCTGAAACAAGAAACATTTGTATTTTGGTCCAGTTTTGCATTTTTAATTCAGCAACATTTTAAAACTCACATATTCTGTCAACCAACAGAATTTAATTACTGCAAGAATGAAGAGAGCAATCCATCATCATTGTGTTTTCTGCGAGCTGATGGGCCCAATAAATGAATTCAAATCTTTGCCATTTCATCATTATTTGCCTTCAACATTGTTCTACAAGTCAATGAAACGGAGGGATGCCTTTGAAAAAGTCTGTCATTTGAGTCGGTCATTTTAGGATAGCAAGGTACTGTAGTATATTAAAAGAAAACATACAGCAAACACATTACTGTGACATTTCATAGGATGAGAAACCACCCTTAAATCTAAAATCTGACACCTGAGTACCTGTGCAATTATGGTAGCAGGTGGAAAGATGGCGCTTAGCTAAGTTGAAAAAAATAGAAATATATATCTAAATATAACAACATATTTAAAACCTACGAACTATAAAGTAGACGGCTGCAATTTAGACTGTGTGTAAGCTAATTAGAATAAAGCTAAAAAGCAAACAGTAACAAATAAGTGACTGAAACATCCAGATTCTTCAACTCTGCACAATGATTAGCAGATGCAGCAGAAATGCAAACATGCTGAAACCAAACCTAAACAGAGACAATATCAGAGCAGTTTTATCTTGCATGGAGTCACAGGTGCAGCCAAGGCTCAACCTCACCCCACTGTGTTTTCCCTGCAGTGAAATATTGTGGAGCAAAACCACAAAGATCTCTCATACATTACGGCGATACGGTGAGGGAGGACTTGAGCCAATCTGACTGGGCTACAGTGATATATTGGACAAAATGGTTACAGTAACAGCAACAGAGCTTTAAATGGGAAACATGGTGTTGAGTAGTAGTGCATCATATTAAAAGCAAAGACTAACTAATGCTGCCAGAATTCTCTAACCCTTAATCACCTTAGGGAGACAATGCTGGAGCCTTGTTCTTTTATTTATTTATTTATTTTATTTTCTGTCTTGCATCTTCTCTTGAAACAAACCTGTCTCTCACTGCTCAGCCCGTCAAACTCCACAGCTTTGTTGTGGACACAAATTGTGTATTGCACAAAAACAGCCGGTTAAGACATATTATATGATCATGAAAGATACATATCTCATAAATGGTGCAACTAAATAGATTATGTGGGCCCTCTCTGCAGAGTGTCTAATGGAGGCTGTGGCGTGGAGGGAATAAGGCCTGTTAGCTGACTGTGTTTGCATGAAATACTAGCCTGCCAGGCTTTTTCACCATGGTTCTCACAGAGATAAATCCCTGTTGCACTTAGTAGTCATCCATTTTTAATGCTGCTGCCTCAGCTGGGGAGATGCATGAAGACAGAAGAGGGGGGACAGGGAGGAGAGAGGAACAGCCAAGGTGTGGATGACACCATCCGGATGCCTCAGGCTAATGTACATATGTATGTACAGTCTACTTGATGTGTTCTTGTACTTATGCTCAGCCTTAGCAGAAATTATTAATGTCTGGGGTTGTTTTCCCAGTGAGTCTGACTGCAGACAGTAAAATCATTCATGAACTCATCGTGGTTATTTATTATTGTTGGGATTTTTGTAAGGAACTGAGTTGCTGCAGTAAGTCAGAAACACAACTGCATACAGCTCTGATTTTTTCCAAAAAACAAGTAACAGCAGCAAAGCTTCCTGCCTGTTTTGAGCCCCTTAATAGGTCTACAGCAGCCAGTCCACAGATGGCAGGCAGGGAGGGCCAGCTATTCAATCCACTTCAGTGCAAACATGATCCATTTGAATGGCGAGGCATAAGCCAAGACATTCTTGTGTGGGCAGACCTCCCTAAACAACCACGAACAACCGTGGCACTGTATTTGTCCTTCAGAGAACAAAATCTTTAACTTATGAGAGCAGCAGATCAGCGTGAGTTTGTCAAAAAGCAAAGGTTAAAGGGAAGTTTTTCCTCTGTTAAAAGCGTTGTTGTTCTCATGAGGTCTCAACCCTGGGATGATCCACATTCAGTCTGTGTTAGTCGGTGAGGCAGTCAGCTAGGAGGCCAATAAGAGAGAGCAGGGTCTTTTAGTTGACTTTCCTGCTTGATTTAATCAGTCCATCTGCAAATCACCACATCAGTCAGTAAACAGTCATTTTAGACTCTTGCACAGCTTTCTTTTTAAAAGGGGTTTATCCACTGAGTCACACGTTGGATAAACCAACTAAAGAACATGACCACATAGATCCAAATATTTGATAAGTTTTTATTTCTCTAGTGGATTCATATGTTGTTATTCTGCACAGCAGCATACAGGAAATTGTGGTAAAATATAAATAACAAAGTTCAACAGTGTTTCTTTTTCTATTATTCATTTAATCCAAAAAACTCTGTTAAAAGTGGCAAATTTTGTCAGCCTTTTTCAGTATCCACTCTTTTGCACACTCTCAAGAATGTAACATTGAACAACTAAACTTTAAAAAGTATGGGTATAATCATTATTTACAGACAATCACCTTTTGGTGAGCAATGCTTATAGCTTCTTGGAAATTCACTTCCATAATGTTAAATGCAACAAAATGAAAATACAATTATGTTATACAAAGATCAAAAATACTATCAAAACCCTTATTATAAATGGCAGCACTCTATCAATAAACTGCTGTTGACATTTTACATGTAAGTACAAAATCCTGTTGAGGTAGCGCCCTCTGAAGTCAATGTTAAAATACTGAATAAACATCACTTTATGTACAATACAGCAAATCTCTCTTCTTTCTTCAATGCAATTGTATTCCTTTGGTAAACAAAACTGTCAGAAATGTGCAGTTCTGCAAGTGACATTTTCAATCATACATTCACAACATTTTTGCATCTTTTTTTTTGTTGTTTTTTCTTTTTTTTTCTCTTTTGGATTCTTCAGAAAAGAAATGATGGGATAATATCTTGTTTACTAACATTCAGTTGCTCTTTTTCACCCTGCAATCAAAGTGAAATTTGTACTCACTCCACTTAATACTGCAGAGCAGACCTGCCCATGAGACTCTCTGGTGAATACACTGTCAGGGCAAAACAAAACAATACAAAACAACACCACACAGAGAAAGTGAGACCTGACAGAGAAAAGAAATCCAGTGTGTCACCCTTACTTGGGAATGTAAACATAAAAAAAAGAGTATATCTCATTTCTGACTGTTTGTAAAGTCAGATAATGTTCTCATCTCATAGGATTGGAAAAGAGGTTTGGCTTTCGACAATTGATTACAACGTTCCCCAGGGAATATGAGCTCTAAACAGAGGCCACATTGTCTTCTTTTTCCATCCTGCCTCACAGATTGAATGTCAACTTTTAGAGCAAGTTGGAAAATATGTTATGGAGTTTTTTAGGCAGGCAGATGGGATCAAAGAGTTCCTCCTCCAGTCAGACACACTCAAGTCTACTCATTAGTGACACATTCTTGAGCTTCTTTTAATGGCAAACATAACTTTGGTTTTCTAAGACGTGAAAGAAAATCGTAGCGAGCTTAGCTCACTGTACAAAAATACTTGGTAGAAATATGACATTCATCCCCTTTGCCAATATCAGTGTGTTTCCCTACATGACCAAAATACTTCTCTCAAAATTTATTCACACTTTGTGATAACTGATACATGTATTTATATGCACACGCTCAAATGACTACAAACTAGCAAGAAAAATAAATCCAATGTATAAAGCATAAAATTATTCTATGTGGATAAAAGAACTATAAAAATATAAGAGATCTTAGAGAGAAAAAAAAGGAGATAAAATCAATGTGTTTATGAAACTGGGATAAAGGCTAGAGCCGAAATCAAAAACAGTCATGTGGAAATTGTTCAGTGCAATTCAATTTACTTTATAGTCATCTCTGTTTAGAATATTTTCATCCTCTTACCACCCACAGCCCTCCCTCCCTTTAATGGTCGCTGGGATGGTTGGTCTTTTGACAGTGGACAGTATTTTATCGTATGGGCATTGTCCCCGTTGGCACTGCAAAGGGGACAGGTATAAGCCCTCAGAATAGGGCACACAACCCTGCCGTCCGGAGTCTTCAGGACGTGAGAGCCATACACCTCCTCAGGCGCTCCGTTATTTCGGCAGAAGACGCAGATTTTGGGCTCCTGCTTGCTCCTGGTAGCGGGTTTGCGCATCTTCCTCTCCACGCCGAACAGATCGAAACCCGCGAAGCTCCCTGCAAAACCCACATCTCGCTCTGGCTGGACGCCCAGCTGGTTCTGGAAGGGGCTCAGAATCGAGAAACGCTCCTTCAAGTCCAGGATGGAGGCCGGCGGGGGGCTCCCGGAGGGGCAGCAACAGTCCATGTGTCCGCTCTCTCCAACGCCGCCCGCGATTACGCACGGACACGCCGGGGAATCGTCCAAGCCCAGGGTCGCTTTCAGAGACTCGGTGATGGAGTTGGGGTTCTGGGGCATGCTGAGCTTGTTATTCTTCGTAACCAACGTCGTCAGCCCGAGATAGTCGTTCCAGAAATTAAAAGTATAGTCATATGGGCTGCGCGCATTCAAATAGTTGTGATTGAGAAAATCCATGGTCGCTTCTAGTCGTTTGCTTGCGGTCAAAAGGCGACACAACCAGTGTAATCCGTAAAGTCTTTGTAGCCAGAGTTCGTCTCCAGGAATGGTTCATGCACAGCGATGTGGTCTCCGGTGTTCCTGTTATGTTTGAGCGTCCTGCAAACAGGCTTTCTGGTTATAAGGACCAGGAGGGCGGGGCGCTCTCCCCTCAAAATCAAGTTTCTGATCAGGGTGAAAGCAAGCTCCTTTGCTTCAACGCCACATTTAGACAGATTCGTTTTCTTGCGGGCTTGAGTTTTGTCGACATCAATCATAATGCTGACCGTCGCGGATTCTAGCATTTTCATTTCAGAAAAGCAGGTAGTAATTAATGATTTGGGCATGCAGGCAGAGAAATAATTTCGCACACAAAGCCTTGCTGTAGTTAATTACATTATTTCAGCCCGAGTACCAATCAATTAGAGGAGGGTAGCTGGGCTGCTTTTTCCTCCTTGGTAGTAAAACATTACTATTCTGCGTGTTTCGTGAATCAATATCGTTAATCACTGAGTGTGAATAGCATCATCGCCAACTCGGGCGTTCACACACCTTAACCCCTTGGATGCCAAGAGCAGAGGGACTTTGTTTCAGACAGGAGCCATCATATCGCTGTCCTGGCCGGAATAATCTGTGTTGGTGCATCCCGATATGTCCTGTTGAATCACTATGAGAGCATTAAACAAACCGTCATGTGTTCATGCGTCCTCATGCAGAGTAGGTTCACAGCTCCATTTACTGGTCATACTAATCTGCACTGGGTGATTTTCAGCTCGAATAAACAAGTTGTACCGCGAGTAACTGATTATTATACGGTTTTCTTCCATCTTTATCCCCACAATGACGTATGTTTGTCTACATAACATCACGTTCAAGTAGCTGAAATGGGCGCTATATACAGGCAGGCATGCTCTGAAGAAACACACAATGAAAATATAGAGCTGCTATCTGCGTTTAGTGTTCAAAGTGTTTGATTTGTGTGTAGAAAATAACGCCCGCACAGTTTGAGGGTCGAAGGTCTGTTTACTCTCAGAAGTCTTTTTTGTTTTGTTTTTTTTAGAAATAAACAAGCTTTTAATGAGCACTCAGCTTGTATTAAACTCGTGTTTGATCGTCACACGCTGTCATAAAAGCCATACAAAACACCACAACAGTCCAAGCAGTCAGGTTGTCAACACCACATGCAGAGGAGTTTTTTTCAACAGGGGGCAGCATAGTGCAATTACAGGTCAGTTCATTTAAACCAGAAGACCCCTAACTCCCTCCCTTCTTTTCCCCCCTTTAATGAATGAAAGTGCCAAACCAAAACTACAGTAATGATGAAAGTCAGCCGTGATGATCCACTAACCAGATGTCATTTGTGTATTGTGATTCCACCAAGGCAACATAAACAGCTAACTGCACAGATACAGTCAGTGAGATAAGGACTTGAATTATATATAAAGTGCATGTGTAGAGCCATGTAATGTTAAAGGGCTGGCTCACCCAAATTACAAAACAATATATCTTTTCACTTACCTCTGTCTAGCCAGAACAACAGCGAAACAGTGGCAGGATTCTTTCTCCAAGTGTCCCCATTACTCTGGCTAACTTTTCACAGATACTATTTGTTAGAACGTAGAAGAAGACAAAAGTCTGTGCATTAAAGCTATTGAGATAATCAAATGAATTGTTCCCTTGGACGACAAATGTATTTAGCTCATTGCATATGGAGGGGTGTGTATTACCTTCTGCTCTTACACCATCTGGACATGTTCAGAGTCTATAAATGCACAATATATGTCTCCAGAATAATCCTGCCAAATACATTTGAGCACACTGACTCTCCATCAGTAACAGAAATGATCCAAATTGTGATTCCTGAAGTGAAATCCAGAGGATATGCGAGGCAGCTGTCCTAAACGGCACAGGCCTCTGATCCTGCAATGAAGTGGGCAGCTCAGGAATGTGGAAGTGGGCCCTCTCGAAACAACGATAACACGAGTGACTGGTGTTCTAATTAAAACTTCCAGGGGGAGGCTGAACGAACTCACTGCCTTGGTAGGTTCACATCTGTTTTTAAGGGATCTAATGAGAATGCACTACCTTTGGAAACGGAGTGATAAAAGCAGAGCAAAAGCACGGTTCAATGAGCTCTGATGTTTTCGAGGCCATTTCTCTCTGTTCTGTGTGTTCAGCAAGTTAGTTTGAAATAGTATTGACTGCTCTTTGGATTTTCACTCTTGAGCCCCCATTCAGCTGGTGCAAATATGAATTTTATGATGAGGCATTAATAATGTATGTAATCGCCAATTCTTTTTTTGCAAGCCAGGGCAGATTGTGCGAACAGATTCCTGTGTTGCTGCAGTCTAACTGAAATATTCATGGCCACATTATTCCTTAATTTTGTTGTGACTAAGAGGGATTAATACTCATCCATTAACTAAAGCTAATTCTGCGGCCGCCTCGAGGTTGCATGAGTATATTGGAGAAGGAAGTGAGATTAGCGGTGGAATGATGCATAACATCAGCGGGGTGGCTATGGATGTAAATCGATTTAGGAATCACACCGACTAAGTGATTGTTGTGTAAGTGTTTTTTGCATGACGGGGAAAACACAGATCATCAGGAAAGGTGGTGGCTGGTTGAGGAAGACGCTGTTTTTAATGATGAAATAATATTTCCTGTCTGAGCTCATTAGCAAAATGAGGCTTACATCTAAATCTTTTTGCTGTTTGTGCTTTAGACGTGCCATGCAATGCAAATCAGCTCAGACTTGCATTTTGCTGAAGTTAGGGCTATGATAATGAGTGATTTCTACCACCTCGTAGAGCTAATCTGCTGCATGCATTATGATGAGAATCATCAACACATTCTGTGCTGTGATCCAGGCCTCGTATTTTGGAAAACAGGATGAGATTTGGGGTGAAAAGTCTTCTCAATTCATATTTGGCATGATAAATGAATGATTGATGTTATTGTGGAAAGGATGAGGAAATCTGATACTTTTCCCCCTTCTCTTATTGCATTTCCTCATATTGATAGGGATCATTTAAATGCATCATTTTGGCATGTTTGGGCAGATACGGTGTCTTTAACCTCTTAAGTCAAATCAGAGATCACTTTTTGCTGTGAAATACCAGACTGTGTTTTGTGGTTGTCTGGTTGTCCTTTGTTCTCTGTTGTTCATTTCTCAAGGCAAGTTTCAGCAGTGGCCTCAAAGGGGCAAATGCATAGGAAAGGATTACACACATAGGGAAGAGTTCTCCTACACTACTGTTAGAGGCAGCTGCCATGGAGAAATCATTACAATGCCTTGCTCAAAGATACTTTAGAAGTGGTCATTCCTTCCAGTTCTATTTAAAATGATAATCCAGGCCTAACCACCACCAAAGGGCCTCAGTAATACTCTTTTCATATAACAACCCCCCCCCATCTCCATGTTTACAGAGCCACATATTGATCACTGAAACAATACATAATGGGTTTACAGAAATTGCTGAAAAATCCATTTTGCCATATTGATTGCTGTAATGAAGATGAATGCTGAATCACTCGGTATGAAAATGGCTCGTGTGCATTTGCAACCTGCATTTTTCATACAATTTCTTTGTCACACAAAACTGCTCTTTTTGAGCGTCAGACCCAAAGATTACCATGTGTTTTCATTCACAGCCATTAGAGCTCTGTTTGTGATTATGCAAATGAGAAAACATGCAGGAAATTTAATCAGAGTGCAAATTTGATTTCACATGAAAGATTGCTCGAGGGTGGGGCCTTGATGGCATAATATTGAGCAACAAAATTATGTTCAATATTTGTTTTCACAGTGGGCCTCCACTCGGACACGCCAAGCCTTTATAGGCTTAAGGTTTGCCTTGGTTTGGAGGCTTGAAGTTAACAGCGCTGCACAAGGTTTGATTATCCTTTGTTCTCCCCAGAGATGCTGAATGGAAACTGCAGTTAATGGGAAGCATTATATTCTGTATCAGCAGCAAAGCATAGCAGCTTGTGTTTATGCATTTTTATTAGTGTTGCATCCCCTGAACCAAATATCTAAGTGCTTGGTTTTCTTTTGTTCCCCAGCTGAACAGCAAGAAAATGGGCTCTTTGTAATTATACATAAACTCAGAGGATGACATTGTGTTGTGTGTGCCACTGTAGATAACTGGTGATTAAACTGAATGTTACTCCAGAAGCATGACAGAATTGAAGCTAATAAAGCATGTCAGTCAATAAGGGAGGTGGTTCTGTTTATCAAGCTCAGAAATGTAGAACAAACTAATGTCATTCAGCTTTTGAAGAAGCTTGGCTCAGTTTAGTCATCCTGTGACTGGAGGTCTCAAGCTAATAACAGGAGTCTTTGTAGGTCGTTCATAACGACATCAGAGTTCTAAATCCTTGTCTATTTTTGCATTTACAATCCTTACAACTTGACCTTGCTGTGTCAGTCGACATGCACATCTAGGCAGAGGCAAATCAGACCACATGGTTTGTGACAGAAGTGCAGAGAAAGTACAGTATGTCTCTCCATCAGTACAAGACATAAGCAGAAAACCACGTGTATGTAGTAAGAAAAGGTGTGGGGAATTCATTTCTGTACCAAGAAAGCCATATTATCAGTTGTCTTTCTGGCCGACCTTGTTCACTGCAGCTGTGGCAAACTCCCAAGCTACTGTATGTTCGTCAACCCTGTATTTAGGTACCTGGGACCAAGTCAGCATTCCTGAGCTGCTTTGAATAGTTTGTGCCAACTTTTGAAAAATATTAAAAGGCTGGAACACCCCTTTTAGTACAAGAAGCATGGGGAGTCAAAATTCCTAATACTTTCTTTACAATGAACATAAAATGTCTTCAGTCTTCCCCCAGAGCAAGATTGTACTTGCTTCCACTTCCTCCTTTGTAGGCACTTGTCACAATCCTGAGCCAGCCTCTCTCACCAAGAGAAAAAAAAAACAACAACAAAGGGGAGGAAATTTCAAGGTCACTTGGATTATAAATCAAGCGCACCAACTGCCATTTTATTCTTACATCTAGTTTTTAAAATGTCAAGTTTAAAAGCTACCGAACCTTGCAAGGACTGAGGACTTGTTGGAGGCTCTCCCCAGGAGTTACACGCAATCCCGTATTCAGCGCCATTTTCTACTCCCCAGCCAACTATGGACACAATGTGGTTAATTTCAGAAGTCTCCACATACTCAGAGTACAGACTCCTGGTTAATGCATCACATTTTTCTGTTGCCATGATTCTGCAGCTGAGGGAAAAGTGATTGAATTGATGAGATCTGAGAACTGTTATATGGACTTTAAAGGCACCGCTTGTAGAAAATTTGACAACCATACTCATACTCTACTGGAGGGAAATTTTGAAAAAGCAGAATTTTAAAAGCAGAACCAAAAAGCTGATTGGCCCATCAGTGTAGATTTCTGCCATCATATTATCCCATCCACTAATGGCTCCAAAGTCACCCACTTTCCATAAAGTGTAGTTTTGCACATTGCTGCCTGAAAGTTGTGCAAGTTCCACATGCATTAAGTGGTTTGCATTCAAAAAATAACTTAAATAACTGAATGAGGAAAAAAAAAACAAAAATAAATGCACAGCGCACAAGTGCTGTGTTCTTACTCTGCTCAGTTGCCTGGTAGTTGTTGCTGGTTGATGAGATATTTGATTTGGAAAAGTTCAACTCGAGTCTCAAATGATTTTTTTATATCAGTGAGGTTCACATCTGTTATAATGCCATGGCCAAATGTTTGCACTCCAAAATCAGGTTAAAGTCAACACATGTTAGCAATGGTGCTCCAGAACTGAAGACTACAGCCAAGGTCAGGTCTAAGCACACTGAGAGTCAAGAAACTTATATACACTCAGACCCACATACCCCTTTTTTACCCCCCCTTTTTTTTTTAAGTTACCCAAACTATACACATTTTTAACTGCAGGATTAGTGCAACACAAATTGGGATCATTTGTTTTAAATCAAGACGGATACAACTTGCTTCCATTATGCAATAGAAGAAGCTACAACATATTTACATATACATACATATTTAAAACTTGTATTTACACATTGCAACTACTAAACATTACAAAAAAAACAAGCTTTGTCTGAAGTTTTAAGCATAGTAAACAATATTTATGAGGTGCCTGAAAGTAGTCAAAGAATTAAAATAGATAATAATATAAAAAAGCCCTCTGAATAACCCAGAGACTTCATGTACGCAATTTGAGAAATATGAAAAAGTATAGCCAGTATATTCTGTTATCTGCTTACATTCAGTGTTCAGATACTGCAAAACTAAGCCATCTACAGTGCCAATAAATGCCACTGGAGGTAAGTCCCAAAAGAGAAAAGACCACTGACTCAAAATGTTTTAACAGAGGTCAGAACAAAAGAAAATCTAACCTGCCATTGCACTGGTGCTGCCATGAGCCCAGCAGGATCCACAGTACTGAGGGATGTGCTGGTTGTGAGTTGCACTGGCATAGTTGACACCATTAATGTTCCTCCAGTCCTCCTGAGAGAGACAGAAGACTTCAGTTCCAAGTCATTTTAAAAAGCACAGTACATGAGTTGGGGGCAGGGGCTTCAGTGAGGCCGTTGGCTTCTGAAGCAGACATCATCCACTTCAGGAAGGTTACTGCAGGTGAGAGAAGCAAAAACACAGCCAGAAAGGGCACCGAACTTAACACTGACAGTAGAGGCTGAGGAATTTGGTCAAGTGTGCATGTTTCAATGCAGTTTAAAATTAATCACAGCTATGGAATGAAGGGTATTAAATCAAGTCAGAAAAAAATGACATAAAGCTCAAGGCAAACATCATGCTGGTAGATTCAGCATCGAGTGAAGCCATATGTAAACTCTACTTTTATTATCTTGACTATGAAATTAATTGTGCAAAGTTGAGCTTCCCATGCAAACTGTTCTCTGTGCACAAGTCTTCATCACTTCATCAGCATCACTGCTAAAATTCAACCTCAGCCATCTGTATGATGGAAATAATTGGAGCTTGTTCAGGGCAGTGTGGGGCCTGTGCAGTCCTGTCTCCTAGAAATTATTTAGAACTTATTTGCCATAAGTATTCGTAAAGGGGAGTGTAATGACAACCATTTACATTTTCTTTTAACAGGAGGAAATATTCCTAATTAAAGCTGCAAAAAATGCTGACACAGAATGCTGCTTCTGTTAGCTAAAAATAAGAGTCCTGCACTTTGTACACCCACCACCCACCCTCACCACCACCTTTCGACTCCTTTGTGGCACATAAAAATAGCGTTTGATTGAGTCAAGTAAACCTCATAGCTAAATATAATCCTGGCCACTATTAGGTTTCCCTTTAAACTGCAAATTAGTTCTATATAAACTTCTAAGAGACAGAGTTGCCCTGTGAAAAGCAGTTTAGGGCAAAAAAACAAAAAAAAAAACAAAAAAAATAGCCTTAAGAATTTACTTCAGAGCTTCAATTGTGTTTTAAGTATAACTGGGAAACCTCTTTAAAATCATTTACAAGGAGCATACAAGGGGACTCATCAATTAGAACCATTACCCAAAATATTACACAGATAGCCTCACCAAACCACATACACTTAAGATGGATTTACATAACTGAAAAACATGGCTAGAAATTGACTAGTTGACTTATGAGAGATAACAGAGGGAAAAAACAGGGACAGCGACAGAAATAGAACACCAAAAAGGGAAGCTCATCAGGCCACTCACTTCACTCCAAAATGGGGTTTCCTGGACACTCACTGGTAACGACTTGGCTGCTAGCTTACAAAGTGTCTTCCTGAAACAGCAGGTATCAGGAGCATAGACATAAAAATAACAAACCAGGCCATGATGAGCCACAGAGCTTCAAATAACATGCCACAAACCACTTTGATTTGGTATAAATATCCTACTGACCAGCAGAGAGAGCGAGAGCAAGCCTGCTGTGTGTCTTCAAGTCAGTCAGGCTTTATCGATCTCACCTGGGATTTGCTCTAATTCAGTGTGCGTCATAGCGGAGGAAGCGAGTGTGAAAGCGCTCTATCATGGTCAGATCAGCCTGAAAGCACATGCTGGCACACTACTAGATGGTGATATTTTGTAAAAAAAAAAAAAAAAAAAAAAGAATTTCACCTTTTGATCAAACTTTTAATGATTTAAAGTGATTTATTTTTTAGATGTAAAAAAACTTTTTTCAAGAGGTGCAACACAGAGCCATTAATGCCCAGATAAAACCATTCTTTCAGGCAAGATTTGTATAATCTGTATAATTTGATGCAAAGTTTTAATAGATCCAAAACTTAAATTGTACCTGGAACTTTTCTTGCTACTGGTGATTTGTGGTGCAGTTGAAACAACTTTAAGATTCTAAAAATTGATTAAATGTCATTTTAAAGTGAATTTCTGAATTTAGGCTGGAGGTTTGACAACATTTCGGTGACTGTGTTTGAATTCACACATCTTAAATGCTCTTTAATGAGATTTTTGAAAATGAGTCTAAAAATGTCAGTTTCAACCTTGGTGTTACCTGTTTGATCTGGGTTTTTATCTTCAGGTGCTGCACTGTGTCTCCTTCAGGTTACAGCTGAATAAATAGACACTACTTACAAATCAAATATAAAATATTCCTACAGAAAAACTTTATCATCTGTTATACTGGAAAATGATCAGGGACCCGTTTTTCTTTGTTCTTTTTTCTTTGTTCTCTGTTCTTCAATTGCCATGGTGAATCAAAGTATCTACTCCACTCACAATTTTGATTTTCTTTTCTTTCTTTCTTTATTTTTTTAATTCTCACAATGAACATACTCGTGCTTCTTTGAGCTAATTCTGATTAGCTGCTCTGCTACTGAAATCTGAATTTTTCACCTCAGGATTAGTCAAGCCAGGATTCAGGATTAAAACTTATAGTTTGTTAAACCTGCATTCAGAAACTTTATTGATCCCGCAGTGGGGAAATTCTGGTCGTCGCAGCTCACAAGAACAGAAAAAGAGTTCAAAAAGCAAAAAGTATGCAAAAACAGTTACAAAAAAAATAGTAAGTAAAATAAATTAACAATTTACAAAATACAGTAAACACAGTACAATATACAGCTATAAGTCCTCACTAGACCATAGAATTATACAGTCTAACAGCAGTGGGAATGAAGGACCTGCTGTAGCTCCTTCCTACACTGAGGGTGTAGCAGTCTGCCACTGAAGGAGCTGCTCAGAGCCTCCACTGTCTGATGCAGAGGATGAGAGGTGTTGTCCATGATGGATGTCAGCTTGGCCAACATCCTCCTCTCACCCATCTCCTCCACGGAGTCCAGCGGACAGCCCAGGACAGAGCTGGCCCTCCTGACCAGCTTGTTCAGTCTCTTCCTGTCCCGGTTCGTGCTGCCCGGTCCCCAACAGACCACAGCATAGTGAATAGCAGAGGCTACCACAGGGTACCACAGAGTACTACGTAACATTAGGTTACATAGCAGTTTAAATCTTCAGTAGCATGAGATGAGTAACATAAACACTCCATAAAGTATGTGGTTGATAAATTCTATGAATTCAAACGATAGCAGAAGCTGATTTAAAGTCATACTGATTCATTAGTGCTTGACAGAAGCTCATTACTATGTTGCCTCATTCCCATGCGTCACTTTGTCTTTTTGTTTATGCTTTTTGCAGCCTCTGTGATAACAAAGACTTTATCTGGCGGAGCTTCACTGTGGGACCGCAAACAGAGCATGATACTAATTGACTGCCTGCCATCCTCTCCCATCTGCAGGAATAGAAAGTCATATTTAATGCGTTGATTAAAATCTAATCCCTCCATGTGAGTCGGAGATGAAAGTAATTTTCATGTAATGGAGACTATTAATATTTAGATATAGAAAGGAAACCAGAGCCCAGATTTGCAATCAGCTGGAGGAGGGTACATTATATTTAAGGCTGCCAATGAGCTGGAAACCAAAGCATACAATGCAAATAAATTTGACTCTCCTGATTAGCCCCCATCTTTCTTCTTGCAAAATATTTTTCATATTTCTCTTTTTGTCTTTTGTCAACGTTATAATGAGCCAACTTCTCATGATCATGAAACATGTTATTTATCAATATTATTTTACACTGTACTATATAGGGGCCAGACATACTGTATATATGGACTCTAAATCCTTCATGTGTTCTTTTGGCCTGGGGCTGTTTGGGCTCCTGAGTTCCAATGAAGGGAAATCTTCTTTGTGGCAGAACATGATGGATCTGCCCAGAGCCCTGATAACTCCATCGAGCACCTTTTGGATAACCTGAAACGCTGACTGTGAGTCCATCACCAAACATCATTTCCGGACCTCACTAATGCTCTTGTGGCAGAATGAGAGCAAATCCCTGCAGGTTTCAGCATCTTGTGGAAAGCCTGAAACTGGAAGGCTGTTATAGAAGCAAAATAATAACCATCAGATAGAGATGTTCAGCAGTCACTTCAAAGACATTATAAGTTGTTTTTAAGATGCTGAGACCATTGATCATTCAAAACATTTCCACATTTGACGTGAGTCAAGGTGACTTTTACTGCTGGAGGCAGGCATGCAGCTGCCTTCTTTTGCAACTCTCTTACATAAAGAAAGGCTGTCCATATACTTTTGACCAAGCAGTGTATCTTTCCTTTGATCTAACACATTGTAACTGTTGCATGAGACAAAGACAAAAAACCCTAACTTATTTAACTGATTTTCATATATTAAATTTAATTTGAGATTAAGAAAATTTGGGTTTGTGCCCTCCTTAATGAAATAAGTGAACATGTGTGTCCAGAAAACTGAAACAAGGCTGCTTCTAAAAGTTTAACATTGGATCCACATGATTTTTACTTGACAACAGAAGATATCTGAAGATATGCTTCAAAGCAGGTGAGGACAATCTCAAGAGACATTTAAATAACCTCATAAAACCCTCCACATGTTTTTATTTGAATCTTGAATCTTGAATCAGGAAGTGCTGCACATGAGTGGAGAAACAAAAAAAAAAAACACACACACACACTTTAAATGCAAGTTAATCTGTGACTCATTGGCTGACATGAAGGCTTGCTATGGGCGTATCAGTGTGATATCTCTATGATTAGAATCATTAGCTGCCTTCATGTGCGTGTCCCCTTCCTCATTAGCATCGACTGCATCATTAGTGCACTTGTGAGTCAGGTGATTGATTTGTGTGTGTGTATCAGACGTGGGCCCATGAACACATACCTGTTTACATGTCTCCGTGTGTCCTTGTGGGTTAGGTAATGTGTGCCCACCGATCCGTGTCAAACTTAGAGGTCGGTTGAATTTCTCTGGCCTTTCCTCAGGACGATCCCTCACCCACACATATTCTCCACTCACCTGTCAACTGTCATGAAGAAGTGAACATCAGATAACTGGACACTTCATTGGAAGGAGCAGCCAAAGGCAGGTTTATAGACGGCTCAAATCATTTTTTTTTTCGTATGTTCTATTGATAGGAAGGAAAAGCATGTGCAGCCCTATATTTAAGGTCACATTTAAGGACAAAGAGAAATGAAACATGTTTGTTTATCCATATTATAGTAATAACTATATGTACTTATTTAACCATTTATCCCATGTTTTCAATATTTGATCATGTTCATTGAGGCATAAATAAAAAATCAACTAATAATCCCAACATAAAACAAATAGCCTGTCCCTTTACTTTGAACGGGAATGTGAACACTGTATCCTGGGCATAACAGACACATATCTGCTTTCCCAAACCTTAACCACATGATCTAGCTGCCTAACCACAGTTTGTTTGCCAAGACCCTGATTTTTCTTACTGATTTCATACACAGATACTGTAGAAAGCAAAGGTTTGAAAACTTTTGCATTAGATGTCAACAAGCAAAGGACAGCAAGGGCAACTGTTACGGCATTTCTTTTTTCACTGGTCACTCCATTCAGCTCTTCCCAAGATGCTGTGAGTGCGTCCCAGTGGATGAGATTTTAATAGAATTTGGGCACTTCATTTTTGGTGTTTCTAAAATTTCCTGTACTCTGTTCTGGAAATACTCATCATAATAAGACAAACAAGAAAGCATCTGTATCTGTCTGTGTATGAATCAATACAACAAGTATTTGATGACATGTTATGCTGAAAAGGAGGTAACTTGGTTAGATATAATTGTGCCTTAAAGAATAAAAAAAGATGTGAGCCTACTCATTAATAAGTTTAATTAATGAGTGTGTTCTGCAGGAACACAAAGTCAGCATTAGATGAAACCTTCATGTCATGTTAAACTCCATAAATTATTACTATAATGTTTACTTCACAGATTTGGGATATTTTCAAGCTGCAGACTTTCAGTAGAAATCTGCTTTAGTTGAAAATCATCTACAGGAACAGGCAGGACTGAACAAAAAAACAAATTTAGAGGGTGCACAGTAAAAAATAAGTTACAGATTTCATCATTATTATTCTAGTAGAAAAACAGAGAGGAAAAAGCACAAGTAAGTTTTAAGGTCCAGCACTAGACTGAATGACTTATTTGTGGTGTGGAGCAATTGTCTAAAAAGCGCCCACATTTTCCAGATGAGAAAATTTCAAAGACTCTGTATTGAGCTCCTGCTTCTCCAGTGGAACCACCTGTCCACCCGGACCAAATCCCTCAGCCTCACAGTTCACTGTTGGGGGTTTCGTCACCCAGCAAGCCATTTCACATTCGATTGGCTCAACTGGTGCTTACAAAGCTGCGGCGATGACAGACTTGTTGAGCGCATTTCAGTCATTGCGGTCATAAATAGTTTTTAATAGAGAGAGCAATAGAATTTGGTGAGAGTAGTTAAAGCGAAGGAATGGGGGATCCGATTAGTCTCAGTGATCTCGACCAGTCTTGTCATAAAGCCGGTGATGTTAATGGCCCCTGTGGCTCATGAGAAGTGAGGGGGACGAGAGAGGTTAAGCAGATATGAAAAAACTGAAGGTGCTGATGGCAAATCAAAGGCCCCCATTTGGTCAGACAATGACAATTCTTATAAAATGGATACCAAAATCTTGAACAGGGATACCTTTTATATAAAGAATTATGAATCCAATAATCCCAGTCTTCAGTTTGGGTATTCATTAAATTATTATGTAACTCGACACTGTAGTTACAGACAACCTGTGAATATTAGCATTAGCTACACTAATTTATCTATTTATGTCTTTTCTGCAAGCTTAATCAACATTACTGTTTGTATACTGGACCCAAGTTTTAATTTCTTAAGTCAACTCTAGCTGTTGGGGATGGCATGTATTAAATAATAATTAGTTTTTTGTTGGGTACAAGTTTGGCACAAGATACAATGTTCAACTAATTTTAAATGAAATGTGATAAAGATGCAAGCCATGGATGATTAGTTTATATTTTTTCATATTTGAGATAGCTAACCACATAGGCTTCACACTGTGCTTCTGCCAGATTTCTTTTTTTCAATCTGTTCTGTGCAAAGCCTATAGTGTTGGATAGGATTTAAGCATACTTTTAAAATACTTTGTGTATTTTGATCCACATCTGACTATAGAGACAGATAAAAAACAGTTCCTGAACATTGTGCATGTATGAGCGCTTCAGCGACTCTCTGTGTGTAATTAAATGGTTAAGAAATGCAGACCATTGTTGCTGGAGGAAATTATATTTCCTCTTGAAGCAGTAATTATTGATGTCCTCATATCTTTCAGCTCCTGCTGTAGTGTTTCTGCTCTGCACTTCCCGAATAGAATACATCTAACAGCCAGAGCAGCTCTGTGACGTCTTCCTGTGGATTCTCTCTTAATAATGTTTGAGATTCTGTTGGTGGTGCTCTTTTCTGTTTGTGCTACCATCCTCATTGATGTTCTGTTTATTAGCTGTTCAGGAGCACCTCTGGGCTTGCTGTGTTTATTGATTGGTTGATTGGTTTGTTTAAATTTAAACACTTTTTTTGTTCCCCCATGCACACTGCTCAGGGAAATCACAGCACGGGCTCTTAGACAACCATGCAGAGGGGAAACACAATGTGTGTTCCTTCATCAGGTGGAGATGTCAAAATCAATGTAGTTTCATTCCCTCCAATCCTCCACCCCCCTTTTTTTCTCAAGCATTCTAAAAAGAAGTACAAGCATTTTGTTTACTGCAAGAAATGCACAATGCACCACAATAGGATCTTTGCCAGAGGATCCATCTTGGGAAATATCTACCAGAAAGTGTTTAGTGGGCAAACAGAATTGAACAGAACTCAGGATGAAGCAAAGTTGTGTTTTTGTTTTGTTTTGGGGTTGTTTTGTAACACTGCAGCTGCATTATTTGTCCTTGAATATCGTCTGTCAGATGCTACTTAATCTTCTTGAACATGCTGTTTATTTGGCTGTGCAGTCCTGCAGAACTGAACCCTGTTGGGAACAAAAGGTCACCTGACACACGTGAAGCCTGTGTTTTGTGTACTCCAGCTCTAGCATGTCCACCTCTCTGTGGTTTTATCCCAAAGCACTCTCTTTGAGGCCCTTGGAGACTGAAAAAACATCCCTGGAGCACAAACTTGGACGTTATGAGTTTGCTTAGCTCCTCTGTCTATAGGCTTGCCTTGCCCTGAATTTCCTCTCTTGTCGTTTGGCTGGTATTTTGCTTGTTGTGCCACCAGTTCCTCCTTCTGTGATGTAATTTTTGTTAAACAAGTCTTTCAAAGTCAAGAAAAAGAATCTGAAAATACTGGGGAATGCCTGAATAGTTGTTTCTCACTAATCCCCTGACTGAACTGTCCCCTCCTATGGAGTCAGTGTATAGTTGAGCATGCACAGGTTCTACGCCGCAAGGTCACTTTTGTTTGGCTGGCTGGATCACCACCACTGAGGACTAATCCTGCAGAATTAGGCCATTCAGCGACCACCTCTTGATCAAGAGGCACTGGCCATTAAAATGGTTACAAAAGGAATGCCTGAGTCCTTTACAAAGGACCCCCCCCCCCCACCCCCACCCCCCACCTCCCAAGGTAAAGGTAACCCATGGAGTGATTTACAGTTCCTTCAACTCAGTTTGAAGCCCCATGTTGGAGATTTCATTCTGCACATTGATTGTACTTATTAAACATTTATAAAGCCTAATTGGCAGGTCACATCCACTATAATGTGGTAATGAGGGTTTTTATTTTTTCTCAAAATGGTGCAGCTGGGAAAGTTTTAGTTTAATTTTTGTTAAGCAGAATTATTCTGTTTATTTATATAGCACCAATTCACAGCAAAAGTTATCTCATGACACTTTCCAATTGGAGCAGGTCTAGACCAAACTCTTTAATTTTTATTTTATTTATTTATTTTTAATTTAATTTTTTTTAACAATCCTGCTTTGTGTGAAACTGCAAACTTCAACAGCCTTAAACACTTTCTTTCATGATGGACATGTCTGTATTCAGTCCAAAAAAACACAAAAAGTCCTCTGGCACCAGGACATGTCCCTTCCTTTCTTTCCCATGATGAATGTTATCAAGATGCCACATTAGATTACTCCTCTTTTTCAAATTGAGACCCAATTCAAGCAAGAGCTATCTCCTTCTGTTGAGTGGTCTTGACAGAAGCAATTTCCTAGTTCTAATCGAAAGATTTCTTCATTGGTACAATCTACTTAATACCAGACTAGGCACACAGCAGGACCAGATGTGTCCCAGAGTCCCCAGAAACGCTCATGCTTATTTAGAGACTAGGAAAGAAGCATGGAGAATTTGTGCTAAATTTTAATTTTAAGTTAATGAATGTGTAGATGCATTCATGTCGAAAATTATTCTGTTCCTTCCACCTGCATGAAGCTAAAGCTTGATGATTCTGAATGAAGTGAATGTTGAACAGACAAAAACCAACAGTGCATCTCATTGCCAGAACACAATATGTGCCAAATCAATTAAATATATAGTGTAGTTAGTTTGTACAACATATTTATGTTCTGGGCTATTTTGTACCAAACAAAGGCAAGGTTGTCTGACTGTTTTGTGCCCAGCCAGAAGACTTTTGTGCAGTATCTTTCCGAATCTTTCTCATTTTCTGTCATCTCTCTACCTTCTGATGACGTTGTTGACCACTGACCAAGGTAGGGACTGTTGATAAACAGTTGTCTTCAGTGTCAAAGTCACATGCTTTCTCAGACAAACCCATCCACCCTCACCTCCTCACCATGCTGACTTTGAGCTTTAGTAACAATGTCATGCTACTTCCACCTTTGCTCGAGACTGACTAGAGTCATAATTCACATGGCCCCCAAAGGTCTTTGACAGATAAGCATAAACATATGGCATTTTAAGGTATTTTTACTGATGCTGGGACACAGTTTAAAGACCTAAAAATCCTGGTTGGCAACCAATAGAGGCCACACAGCTCCTTAAATCCAACCAGACCAAAGTGTGTTGAACTGACCAGCTGACTGAGCAATCCTCTGATTATCTAAAAACTGATTTTCCTCAAAATAATTTTGAAATTGCCATGATACATTTAAATAATATGCAAATATTGCGTATGACCGCCCCCCTCCAAATGTCATACTATTCAGCGTTTTGGTTTAATGAAGCATTCAACTAGCTGCATCCCTGCTTTACATTGTGGTAACAGGGGGTTTCAGTCTGTTTGGCCCATCTGTTGTTTCTGCTTGGTATGAAAGGCAGGTGGTCAGCTGCTAATGTGCCCCAGCTTTGGACCACCATTCATTTCAACCCACTCATTCTCCACACGGTGATCAGAAGCAACTTGGCTGCTAAATATACAAGCTCATACATATGCATGACATGGCAAAACAGTCTCTGCTGACACCCATTAGATGTACAGTCACACTGAGGAGGCCCATTTGGAGAATTTGCATGCAGACATTAGCAGATTAATCATGAGTGACAGTCGAGGGAAAACTGTGGTCAGAAACCACACGGGAGCCAAGATGGACTATGACCTACATGTACCTGGTAGATTGCGGGCCTGGTTACCTTATGAGTTTCAAATTATTAAAATGACCCAGTTTCCTTCTAGCTCTGTGATATGAACAAAATAAAAAGGGTATTCTCAAAAAAGCAAATTATGTTTTTACATGTAGAAGTGTAAAATAAGACTAAAGAAGGTACTGCATTGTGTCCCAGTGATCTGAGGTCATCTCTCTACTGGCAATGTTTTACAGACATGAATAATTTACATGTTGCAAGAAGTCATAAGGTTTCATTCATAATGAAAGTCAATTCATTTAATAAAGGAATTATTTTAATTGATTGTATACTTCTGTGCAGAAACTAAAAGCTCAAAGCCTGCATTTTCCACAGGTTTTACTTCGAATGCAATCCATTATTGAGCCAGTAACATCAAGTGAGCCATGATTTTTCATCCATTAAACATTGGAAAAAGATGAACTGAAGCTTCTGTTGCTTTATACTAATATTTGAGTGCTTCTTGAGGCAGAAATAGTCTCAGTGGTTGAGTTAAACATAAGACTTTGGAGCCAGTTTACCAGTTAAGGGAGTGAAATTTCGGTGCACGACGAGTTTGACAGAGAAAGGGCAGAGAAGAATCTAGTTTTAATAATAACTGAATCATTTGAGCATTTACTTGCATGTCTTAATAAGGCTTAATAGCTTTCTTTCCTCTCTCTCTTCCTGTTGCTCAGTGCAATGTTATGTAATGTGGTCAACGTTACATGTCTTATTTAGGATTACTTCTGTCTGATATTTAATTTTCTGACAGTTGTTTAAAGAAACTCATTATAGAGCTCATTATAGTATATTTTATTTAAAATAGAGCCACACGTAAAGAAGTGTGCATACAAGTAAAGCAACTCACTGCAGCTACATAAATACAGTGGTCTCATATAGATTGTGTGTACCTTTCTGTGAGCAGCACGTTACATCATTCGTATCTACGGCTGTCATGGAAAATAATTTATCAGTGCCTATTTACAGCATAGATGGACTCTGGTTTGGCATCCAATTTACCTGTTGTTATGAGAGTCCCTGAGTGAGTGAAGCTAAAATTAGAAACAGCATATCACCCAGCGCCAAGGGAATCAATCACACATTTGTCACGGAGAGAGAGGGAGAGAGGGAGAGGGTGAGGGTGACTGGAGTGGCGAGAGCTGTGTAGCTCCTCTTAATGTTGAGCCCTGAGGCCAGATACTGGATACTGATGCTGCAATACGTAGGGTTATACCTGCAGAACTGCTACAGTATAGTGCCATAATTTTAATTTTAGCCAACCACGCCACTTTATTAAAAACAAGTTAAAGTTCAAAGTTTTAAGTTAAACTTATTGGCCTGTCATTGCACACTGATAAATGTAAATTGGATCAGTGGTTTCTTTAACCACACATGTTATCTTTGGAAATTTTTGGTACTTCACTTAAGACATCTTAGTGTGGTGAGATCAACCACGCTCTGTGATGTTTCAGCCGAAGATATTTTTCTTCCTTTTAGGGGTTAAAAGCAAGGCTCAGTGCCTTTGTATCTAAATAATACATTCATGACTCACTGGCTTGAGTGTGACAGCTCATACTGATTCCAAATGTTTCTGTGACTCTTGTGCACCCATATTCACCTCTGTCTGCATATTTCCGTGTGCTTTGCTTTTAATTTAAATTTCACTATTATTTGTAGAGGCAAATGTTCTTTCGTATGCAGGGAAAAACAGAGCCACAAGATGAAAACCACAGCACATTGACTTCTGGGCTGAGAAGTAGTGTCAGCTCTGTCAAACAAAAGGCCTTTATTTACACTGTGGTATTTGAACCACACAGGCATAAACACTGGAAAATGCATACTAGACAAGTTAAAAACATGAAAAAAAAAGTTTTCTGGGGTCTGAATTTCCTCTGGCACTGACAATGTATAAAATGCAGGTGTGTTTCTTTGACACAAGTAATCCTGGATTTTATTGGTTCTGCACTCCCCCTCAAAGGCCCATGACCACTTGAAATTCTTTACTGCAAAAACTCTGCAGCTTCTGAAGCCTCTTTAGCAGGGAGAGGGAGGAGTTGGGCTTCCATTTAGCCTGATTTCCTGTCTTTAAAAAGGATGAATGACCAGCTTTAGGCCATTGAGAGTGCCCTCACCTATAGCACTCTGTTTGATCTCCGCATCGTGGCCACAAACAGGTTGAAAGAGAGAGGGCCCTTAATGTCAAGGCCATTCTTAATGAGTCTCAGTGGACAGGACCAACCACAGGCCTCTAAGAAAATGTAATCCCCTGCTTTAGCACAATGACTTCCTGTATGTCCCCATGTCTGCTTTTGCTCCTCATCCGTCAGCATTATGGTTCTGTGGTTGGGGAAATATAGAATGATTTGAGTAACATATTGCATTTTCAAAACTCTTCATTTTGGCCTCATTAATGGATTTTATATTATTCCAAGCATCTGGAGTTTAATTTGCCATAATCGGGTTAATGTTTATTGACAACAGCTAATCTTAATAACCTTATTGTTTTGTAGTTATTGTTATTACTGGTGTGAATTCATCTTCTGGTGATAAAGCTGCTTGTTACCGGGGCTTCAATGAGAATTAGAGGGGTATCAGAGCTTTATCGGTTTAAAGCCAGCCTCTGCAGCTTGATTGAAGCAGAGGATGGGTTGAAATGACTTTGGACCCGCTCCATTTATGCACTGCATGGAAAATCACAGAAAATGTGTGCAATTTAATCACGTCTCCAACGTTGTCATTTGCATATGTTAATAAAGCAATTCCAAAGTGGGGAGGAGTGAAAGACAGGGAATTAATTTGAAATCTCGTGGCGTGCAAAAGCAGCAGCAAACTGCAGGTTTTAACACTGAGTGTTAAGATGAGGCACCGTTAATGAGAGGCAAAACCAGCAACGTCTACTTTGCTGTTTAGCGGTGGCTCAGCTTTGTGTGAGCCTCTCCTGAAATCTTCCACTGTGCTAGGTAGCCCCTTTGTGTCACTGTATTCCCTCGGCTCTGTTCCACCCCTTTGTTTGCTTTGGTGCAGTTTCCGTGGCGACTGAGCCCAGGGCCCCCAATCAGAGGCCCATACCACTGACAGGCAGAGATGGAGGGGGGTGAGGTGGGTGTTGCTACTGAAGGAGTGTGTTGGGGGTGGAGGAAGGGAGAGGCAGAGCACACTCACACCAACACAAACTTAATATACATGCATGAACATGAGCACACACACATGTGTATAAATACATGCAATCACCCACATGTGCAAATGCACACCTACAGGCCATCAATTATCAATGGTAATAGCTCACTCTTATGGCTCCACTGCCATAAATCTAGCAGTAGTGGATGCTTCAATGACAAAATGCCCTTGTGATAACACAGTGAGCTGTTTTTGCACCCTAACGTAGCATGTGACAGCCCAGAAATTCTTCTTCCTCTGAGCTCCTCCTTCCCTCCCTCTGTCACCACAACACTGCCTTCCATTCACGCAAAGTCTTTGTCTACCTGGAGTCTTCTTTTAATTTTCCCCTCCTCTCCTTTTTCAGAAAAGAAAAAAAAAATCATAAGAATTCTGAGGGCTTACACTTTGAAATGTTAACTACCACCTGACATCGCTACAGGCCCTCCAAACCTCTGGAGTTTTTTACCCAGACAGCTTCACTCATTACAAATGCTTGATTTGACCTGTTGTTATTCCAGTGCTTCGGGGGAAAACTCTCCAATACCATTTAATCACCAATGTTGTCCAACTAACATGTGCTCTTTCTTTTCACTTGGGGCGTACATTTTGTCTCTGGACTTCAAAGGGACCTTGAAAGTTGATCGTGTTGTGCAACATCACTCCATTATCCCTCCCATCCTCCCCCTCCCCTCCTCTTCTCCATTACCTGGAATCAGGGGAAGGTGCTCATATTGCACCCTGCTGATTGACTTGCAGCCATGTTGTCACGTCTCCTAACCTTTTGTCAAGCTTTAATCATCTGTTGCTGGCTCTCAGCTGCCCCCACCCCTTCCCACCACCAGCTAAAGCCAAGAAACTGCTGTAGGTGCAGCTTGCCAGAGAGGCTGCAATTTATTTCAATGAAGCGTTTTGAAAGCATGGTGTGTGGTTGATTGTGTTTATGTGTGTGTGTGTGTGGCTCCATATACATTGGTGGGCTGGGTGTTGGGGCGTCTTTGTCCACGGCTTGCTAGCATGCTCTTTATGTTGTGTAGCAGGTGACTGGAATACTGATTGCCTCAGGGTATCCCCGGAGCATCAGCACTTCCGTTACTCTCTACAGCTCAGATGAAATGTGAATTTTGTTTTTGAAAAGAAAATGCAGAATGAGATTAGATGTAGAATGGCATTCCACCAAAATTTGGATCAGTTTTTATTGGATGATTTGCCATTTGTCATTTTTTTGTCATTATCATTGACTTAAAAGAAAAAAGAAAACTTGATGAAAAACGGATGAAAGAAGTCTACATTTGTGGAGTCACATCCTAAAAGCCAACATTGGTGGAATGCCCCTTTGAGAGACGATTTTGGCCATGTCTCTCTCAGCATGAAGCTCAGATTGATCTCAGTGAGATTCCAGCCATTTTCATCACACCCTGATTGGCGACTCCAATCAAATAAAATACCTTGATGTGAAAATAATACATGAACACAGGGAAAGAATCATGAGTGATGAATCAGAGCAGAAACAGTTTTACAGACATTTTTATGAGGGACAGTTTCTTAGTGGACAAAATTGTCATTTGGTATGATGGCTATTACCTTTTTATCTCTCTCATTTTGCAATATCCAGCAGTGGCTTAGCAGAGCAGGTTTCACAAGGATTAAACAAATGAGACATAATGTGTTAATCTGTGAATTTTACAGGGTGCTGGTATACATTTGGATAGAGTCAGTATAGCTGCTTCCTCTTGCTAACAGTCTTTGTTCTGAGCCAGGCTACTTGCCTTCTGGTGGTAGCTTATATGTAACATACAGGCATCAGAGTGGTATCATTCGGCTCATCAATGGCAGCATGAAATGAATAAGAATTTTGCCCAAAATATCAAACTATTGGACTGCTTAAAGGGTTTTGAGTGATGTACAAATGACCACAAAAATGGTTATCAAACAAATGAAATACAGTGACAGTTCATACATTCAACGTGAAAGTTTCATCTTTGATTTAAATTCCAAGTCACATTTCTTGTAAAATGTATATCTGTCAGAAGAAGGCAAAATGACTTGACTGCAAATCATCTGTGATTCGGTTAAATTGAACGTGAACTCAATCCATCACTCGATTTCGGCACAGACACCATGTAAAACTCCCTGTCTTTATTTCCTGGCGGTCTTGTTTTGTACCTCCTGTCTAAGAGGAGAACATGACATGAGCAAAACAAACCAGATATTTCGGCTGTTGTTACTGGTCTTTTCTCAAGTTAAAGGATAAAACACAAACTTATGTTAATTCAAGATGTAACTTCTGATTATTCGCAGTATTTATTCAGTTCCTGTATTCAATTCCCTGACGTCCTATATTCAGAAGGGTTATCTAAATGCTAATGTCTCAATGCATCAAACTGAAGGCACAGTCGGCTCCACAAACAGAGTACCTCCTTTGTTACCGCAGACGTGGTGGTGGTGGTGGTGGGTAAAAGAAGTGAGACTTTTATTGAAGGGTTTAGAACATAAAATAGATGTCTCCCACAATCCCATGTTCTATTTCCTGAACGCACACTGGAATTGGCACAAAGGACACATCATTTAGATTTCTGATAGCGTAAGTCTGGTCCTTGCACTCCTGCACACCATGTCGCAATGTTCAATTTGTGCCGTGAGCCTTCCAGTATCCCCATGCTGCTGTGGATTAGGCATCAGAGATAGCATTGTATCCTCTGTCACAAGGACAGCACAGATGCATGATATAGAGTGTGAGAGTGTGTGTTGTGTATGTGAAAGAAGGAGAGATAGTTTGTATGTTTAGGTTGGGTTAAAGGAGCATGACTGAGCTAAAAGGCATTCATGTTTATTGGACAGGTAAGGTGCAGTAATTTTCCTTTCCTTTCCTTTCTAGCTCAATCCAGTGATATTGGATTTTTTCCTTCATTATTCTCTCTTTACCTCCTTCCCATCATTTCCGTTCCTTCCACCCATATTTCAAAACATGGATCACCTTAGTGCAGATTCCTTGCTTAATCTAAGGTTTGAGGATGGTTTAAGTTTTTTATTTCTTCCATTCCGTGCTTCATTCTTCATTTCCTTTCCATTAATTTCATTTTCTTTCTTCTCCTTCCTCTCCTCTATCTTTTTTCTTCCTTTCTTCCTCTCTCCCTGTGCTTCCCAGCTCAGTCTGAGGATGGCTAAAACTGGAAATCCCCTGGATGAAGATAAACACTAACCTTTCCTCTCCTTCATTCTTTCCTTACTCTTTCCCTTCCTTTTCCTTCCCTCTCGTCATGCCTCAACCTGAGGCAGTTCAAACTAAGAAAGAGAATTTTAATTGCCTTCCCTTTCCGATTCAGCTCCATGACAGCAAAACCTGTAAATCTCCTGGATGCAGATAAACATCAACCTTTCCTTATTCCTTTGCTCCATTTCATTTCTTGCCTTTCCCTCTCATTGCTTTCTTTCTCTACCTGCTGAGGATGCCTAAGCCTCTGAATCACCTGGATAAAGAGAAAATATTTCTTTCCTTTTCCTTCTCCCAGTTGTTCAGGTGAATGCAGATTTGCATTTTTTTTTTTATTTCATTTTCTATTTCTTTCTGTGACTCACTCAGAGGATCGCTGAACCTGTCACCTGGATACAAATATAGTGAACCTTAACCTTTCCTCAGTAATTGTTTAAACTGAATACCACCTGGGTGCACATGGCCTCTTTTCTTTTCTTTCCTTCATCCCTCTCTTCTTTCCTCCTTCCTTTTCCTTCCCTTCCTTTCCTTCTCCTCATGGCTTAATCTGATGATGGTCAGGCCTGGAAATCACCTGGCTACAGATAAATACCCTTGAGGAATTTGTATTGCTTCTGAAGTCAGCAAGGCAAGCGAGTGAAAGCCCTCCTCTGTGCCCTCCTACCCACCCCGGGTTGTATAACACTTCTCTATGGAATCTGACCTTCACTGCATTCCAGTTTTTGTCTAGTGTTAGCAACAGGAGCAATGGACCGTCTGACTTGCTTTCCAAGTCTTGTTATAGATTCAGTACAGCCTCACACCTCATATACAAATGTGGTAAATATGAAACAGAGCAAGCCTGCTTGACGAAAATCATGAATGAAAAATCTCTTCTTGCCCCCAAAAACATAGCAAATTTGTTGTTTTCTTCTTATACCCAGTGATGGGGGCAGAGGAAGGTCAGGACTGTTTGCTGAATATAAAGTCATGATGATGCTGAGATTCATCTGTGCTGTTTGCATGGTTAAATAAAAGGTCCCATAGTTTATTGTTCGTATTGCCTTACTCTCACAATGTAATGTTGATTTCACAGCCATATCGACATTACTTTCACATTTGAATAAATGACTGTAAAATAAAAAAAAACAAGTTTAACCTTGAAATAAGAAACACATGATGATTTTTTGATGCCTGGAAGCACAAACAGAGCATGTTGGTGGTGCTGGCCATGTAGCCGTGCCCTCACACTACCCTGCTGTTTGGTGTATTTTAATATAAAATGTGGCAGGTAGCCTCTGGCAGCTGCTGTTGCATGTCCTCAGCTCAGAGGCAACAGCAGCTGAGAGCAAATGGATGCATTTCTAAACACACAGTTTTTCCATCACACCGGAATCCATTTGACGTGGTTGGTTTCTGGGCTGATTATTAAATGCAGGGAATAGACTTGTAAAATTAGCTTGTAGCTTTATTTGTTGAAGTTCTTTCTTGAAAAGAAATGATAATTAGTTTGTTGTAGCCTACATACAGGTGAGAAATTCAAGAAAACTAATATGCTGTGATCTGCGCATCAAATCTCAATCCAAAGGAATCACTCACAGGAGATTTTGGACAGATTGCTGGGCAGAGTCACATTAGCCTTCCATTTCACAAAACTACCCCACATTTCATGTTTACAATCTCAGCAGTATAAAGGAATATTGAGGCCTGGTGATGGCTCATGCTAGAATAATGACTTCACCATTTTCAGTCCATCAGTGTTCCTGTTATTACAATGTCCGCCCTTGCACATCGAAAAAATAAACAAAGGTAAACTCTGATCTGTGAGTCTGAAAGAGCTGTCTGGAGATTGCATTGAAAGAGGAAAAAGCAGACTTAAGATCATCCTCAGTGCAGGCTTCAGTGGAGGTTAATGGCAGATTTTGTAAATATTTGCAGGACAAAAGCAAAACGTCTTTTAGTCAGTGCTGGCAGGGCAGTTCGTCCCTCTGGTAGAGCTTAGGAGACTCGTGCATGAAAAATATTTTAACAAGACATGTGAGGTTGTATCTTCCTTTAATTTGTTACCCACCCAACTTTAATGTATGATAAGATGTTGTTGAGAATGTGTACTGGTACTTTGCTTCCAGGCGTTTGGATTTTGGAAGGTAAAATGAAGGCAACACCTCTTAGTCAGATCACTATTTGTGTATTTTGGAGGACTTTTAAGTAATGTATGTCTGGAATACATTCCTGAGGTATTTTACTGACAGCTGAGGGTAATAGAACACACATGCTTCAAGGTTCTCACCTTTATTAATCAGCAGTTTCACATTAGGAGATGCCATTTTGATACTGAAGGCAGTCTCTTTGTGTGAGAGCAGTTCCCTGTTTTTTGGGATTTTTTTTTTATTCCAGGGCATATTACAGGGGTGTATGGTGTACAGAGACTCATTATATCCCATTACTCTGCTGTTTCTGAAAAGCAAAGGTATTGTTTTACCACTTTTTCCATAATTCCACAGCGTGATCACTGCAGCTCTGCCAACCATGAGGCAGCACAATGCAGTCATAAAACACTGATACAGTACTCCATTGATGTGTGCCTCTCACACTGCTGAAGCTGCAAGTTTCACTGGGAAAAGAATCCCTGCAGTGTGGGCATATTTCATCCCCCAGAATGTTTAAGTCATGAGAGCGATCTTCAGTTCAGACAAGTTGTGCAGGCGTACTTTTCTCTTTGTGTCTCTCCCTTGTATCACTCATCTCTTTTTCTCTCACTACATTCTGTCTTTGCCTCATCTCTCTCTCCTCTCTCTTTCTCTCTCCCTCCTCCACATACCAAGTGAAGGAATAAAAACATTCCATAAACAATTTGATTTAAATGCGTGACAAAACATTAACAGAAATATAACCCCAGTTATCCAAGCAAGCAGAGAGAAATTCATGGGAAAAGCAGCAGTCAGCAGCCACAGCATCTTAGCTAGAAGCATATTTGGTGAGATTCAGAATTAGAAACATTTCTCAGCTGCTCAAGCAGACATAATCTCATTGGCAGAACCAAGAGAACTTTTTGTACTTATGAGGAATTTTAGATTGCCGATGTGGAGAAGGCAATTTGTAATAGCAGGAGAAGGCAGTGTTATGTCACGGTGCATTCTCATTAAAAGACAAAAATGCTTTGCTGTTTCAGTGGTGGCGCTCCTCTTGACAAGTACCCGGTAAACAAAGGGTACCAAAAAATGAGTCTTAACAAAATTCTCTCCAAAAAGTCCAGTGAGACTTACTATTGAAAGGTTGCAAGACTCACAAGAGACAGATTTCAATACTGCATCAGAGACCAATATATTGTGACTTTTAAGGGTCAATAACTGGATTCAGCACTCGCCGTAATGCATCAAGACATCCACGTTGCCGCAAATGTCAAATGCCATGCCAGAAGTTTATAACGCATGTTTCATTTGGTTGTTGAGATATTCCATGTGATGACACTGGAAGCATTTCCTCAAAACAAGAAATTTTTCTACATGCCAAATACTGATACTCTTCATGCAAATTGACTTACACACTTAAAATCTGTAGATTGCCCCTTTATCATCCACATACACTGCATTTACATGCATGCATCATATATCAAGAAATTAAAGCGCTTGATCCCATCCATCCATCCATTTTCTATACCGCTTATCCGTCAGGGTCGCGGGGGAGCTGGAGCCTATCCCAGCTGACTACGGGCGAGAGGCGGGGTTCACCCTGGACTGGTCGCCAGTCAATCGCAGGGCCAACACACAAAGACAAACAACCACACACTCTCACATTCACGCCTAGGGGCAATGTAGAGTAGCCAGTTAACCTAATGTGCATGTTTTTGGTATTGTGGGAGGAAGCCGGAGAACCCGGAGAAAACCCACACAGGCACAGGGAGAACATGCAAACTCCACATAGAAGGGCCCAGACCGGGAGTCCAACCTGGAACCCTCTTGCTATGAGGCGACAGTGCTAACCACTGCACCACCGTGCCGCCGCTTGATCCCATTTCTTCTGAAATGTCACAGTTTGTTCTTTTTTGCTTTTTTTGTTTGTTTTCCCCATGAAGACAGACATTTGTTTCATTCTCTATTAAAATCTGGACAGAATTAATTATTTTTCATAAACATACAGCCTTTTGATGTCAAATGCACATGTTGAAAGCCACAACCTGATACAAATCCCTCTTACAAATGGTCACTAAGCATGAACAGAGAATCCTGAGTCAACTTAGCGTAACTTATATGGCAGCTGTAGCCATACAAGCTTATGTTAAGCTCAATAGTTCACAGCCACGATGTGAGCACTGTCCTTGCCATTCAAGGTTGGCTGTTAGCTATAAAGTCAGTCTGTGTTGAGTTTAGTCGACGCCATTCAGTCTTCATGATTGCTTTGGTTTGTGTCATGCAGCTGATATTTAACCAGAACTTTGGTTGTGTATGTGTCTTAATTTAGAAGAGGAAAACTATGTTACTACAGAATGACACGTGTTGTAAATGATAACACTATTAACTCCTCTAAGGAGCAATAGTATCATAGACCAAATATAATTGGGTTCTTACAGTAGCTGAAATACATTCTTTCGGAACTGCAGATACTACCTTATCACCTTTTTTCTAATTGTACCACACGCTACACATCCTCCCGGAGCGGAGGTAACCTCTGCTGCTTAATGGTGCAGAGAGAGGCACCCATGAATAAAACACAGCCAGGCGGAAGGAATCGCACTTGCTGGAAGGTGTTCACACGGATCGTGCACAGGAATGTGGCACAAAATGTTGAACTCAAAGCTCCAGAATTAGGTTTTTTTTTTTTTTTTTTTTTGATGTCCTCCACTTTTACTGTAATGCAGAAACTCTTCCTCCCACATTAAGTCATGAGAGTAAGTGGGAGGAAGAGAGAGCTGGAAAAGACTTTACAACTGGTTTTTGTTTTCTTGTTATTCTGTGAATACATATGCTGGACATCTTATTCTGTCCCAGGGTTCTCCACGCAAAATTAGTTTAAGAGAAACAACACGCATGGTTGAACACAAGCCTTGGTTTCTAGTTTTTTGCCTTAATTTCGGTGCTAACACTAAACTAAACTGAGTTGTTTTCATGAATATTTTGAGTGCTATCTTGGTTTATGTTTGTGATTATTAGCTGGTTGGTCCACCAGTTTGGTCCAGACTAAAATATCTCGACAACAGTTGCATGGATTGTGGTGACAGTTTGTACAGTCATGGTTCCAAGACAGTGAATCCTGCTGACTATAGCTGAACATGTGCATTTTGGTAAAGCTTTACCAAAAGCAATTTGGTAAAGCAAAACAAGTATATTTGTATAGCACACATTAAGAATAAGGACAAGGCAATTCAAAGTTACCTAAGGCATAACACATCCATGGTCTTCGTGAACTTTATTCAGTGCTTTTGTATTTGAATCAGTCAGGTTGAAAATTACAGTCTCACAGAGCCATGAGAGTGGCTGTAGACTTGACTCTTAATCTTGTTTGGTTTATACTAATCATAGAGTGGAGGCACTTGTGCAAAAAAGTTTATAACATACAAATGAAAGCTGGGGCAGCTACAGCGTGTTATCCCTTGAGAGTTTATCCCTTCAGTTTCTTGTTATTCTGGTCTTAGGTGGCCAGCGATCCACTGCTTACCCCTGGACAATTGCTGAGCCCACAGATATTTAATTAGAGCTCATTAAAAGGCCGTCATGAAAGAAATGTGGCACCTTGCCACTGCCGCTTAGATACAGGGAGTCTATTTGGCTGAAGTCTACGACAGGTCTTCATTTCTCTGCTTAATCCACCACGTCAAGCAGACCACTGACAGCTCCTCTTTGTTTGGGCCTCATTCAGGTTGGATTGAAACTCCGGGAAGGAGGGTGGGAGGAGTGAAGGGCCCTTATGAGAAACGTGGGGACGCAACAATACAGCTGCTATTCCTGGGCCCGATTGTTTGCTTTTCTGAAGTGTGTGCTGGAAAAGGGGGCGGTCGGTCTTTCTTTGACAAAACAGGGATGATTCTTTAGTTCAACAGACATGCACAACAATTTAGCCTCCAGGTTCGCCTGCAGACTTCATCTTCTTTCTGCAGAGTGAAGTAGACAATGGAGCCATCAGCAAGCAGCCAGACACTGTGTCAGGATCTGTAAAGTGATGACAAATATCGTCAACCTTCGTTATTGTTTCCGTTAGTGTTATTGTTGATGCAGCTGCTGATTGCATACACAATGCTTCATACTACAGCGCGAGAAAGACAGTGAACACAGTGCAGAATGTTTTTATCCTCCCACCCAAGCCCTCCTCTGTTATTTCATATCCCTTGCCACCCAAAACCCCACTTCGTGCTCAAAAGGCCATGACAGTGCTCACAGAGCCAATCCGAGCGTGACACCAGTGAAGCTGAATGTGTCCGGATGAGTTTTTCCTGCAGGGTTGTGTGCTGAGCTCAAACGGTTTGTGTGTCAGTGGCTCAGGAGCCAGGCTCATCCTGAAAACAGGATCATGATAAGGCTCAGAGGTCGATGTCAGGAGGACAGATGGGATTAGACTTATTCCAACATGTGCAGTAATCGATCAATCTGATCAATACAATACCTGTGTTCTTGCTGCTAGGGATAAAAAGCTGTTTATTAAAATTCTTTGTGAACAAGATAAAGGTTTCCATATTAATTGAGAGATACAGTTTTCAGTGATGTTTAACTTGATTTTGATGATGAAAATTAAATTATTTGTAGTAGCCATGGGTGTTTTAACTGTGAAACAAATGCAGATGATAAAAATGTTGTTTTTTCAGTGGCTATTTTTAGGATTTGACTTTCAATATTTATCCTTCAAACACTTGCATCAAATTACATACAGTAAATGCTCGCGATGACCTAATCCTGCAATTAAGAACTATTATTACTGTTTGTAATTAAATTGGCTGGTCAGTCACAAACCTTTCAACAGCAAATTAATATTAATATGTTTGTCTTGAGGCACAAATAATGTACCTCTCTAGTTAATCTGAAAGGACAAAACTGTTTGTGTAGAGATTTTTTGTTTAGATTTTTATGTATCAGCAAAGAACAAATTCCATTTTGAAGGTCAGTTCACAGTTTTTATATTTTTTCTCCCCATTAGGGCTGCATGATTAATTGGATTTTTAATCACGCTGCCATTTCAATTAATGCTGTCAGTATGATGATTGGCAAAAGCCCAGCTTGCCTGTGGCTTTATTAGCAGTGATGGAATTGTCAAACATGACACAGTATGTTTTATTCATAATTTGCTACTTCCATGCCACTTGATGTTAATTTTTCCGCTGTCAGAAGCAATGACTTCTCAGGGATCTAAGAATAATAATTCACACAAAAGCTCAATCACAGAACTCAACAGCTCAACATGACATAGTTCACATTTCTTCATAGATTATTAAAAAAACAAATAGTGTTTGTCTTTGTTGTAGTTTGTTGTCTTTGAGAAATTTCTGTCCAACTGCATACAAACTATTGATGAAACTATATACACACAGAATGACATGTCAAGTTTAAAATCCAACAATATTATTGTTACACATTCCTTCCCTTCCTGCCTTACATTTTGCATTCATCAGGGTTAGATGATAGAAGAATGTGGCTGTATGTACTTCTCCCTCCATGGCTCCCTAAGTTGATGAAAATGAGTGAAAATTAGAGGAGAAGCAAATGTTAGAATGAAAAGAAATATTAGGCTCAAGAATATTTCACTTCCAGGGCTTTATGGTTCAATACTGTATACTGTATATTTGACCATTATCTAACATCTGCATGGACAGCATACAAAAACATTTATTTTTTACACCATACAGACAATGTATTTGACTATTTTGACTATATTTGACATTTTTTTTCCATAACATCCAAAATGATTTTCTACACAAAGTAAAGAAGCAACAGAGACTCTGTTATTAATATTTTTAGAGCAGGTAAACCTGCCAAAAATGGGTGACTAACTGCCAATGTAGTCGGCCAAAGTTAGCGTGGCTACTTTTTAAAAATCTTTCTTCAGTCTGTCTTTCAAAGTCAGGGCTAACTGAATGCTGCTTGTACAGAGATAGATGGAAAAGTATTTACTAACATAATTTAAACCTGTGTAAGCATTGCTCCAGAAAAGTTGCAAAAATTGCCGTGTTCGGGAATCATGTTTCTATGACAGCCAATCAAAGCTGGAGCTACTGCAGACTCATTTAACGAGGAACTGAACTGTACCTTTACCCAGTGAAGACAAAAGCCAGATGTCAGCGGGTGTTAGTGGGTTTCTTGTCCACTATGAGAGGAAGTCGTCTCTGGCTAAGCTGTTTCTAATTTGTGAATATATCTAAAAATTTTCATTATAAATCAGTAAACACTTTTTGTCAGTTCTGCTGAAATGCTTCACCAGACATCCAAGCTTATTCTTCATGTTCATTATTCATTATTAATACATGGATCCATGTCCAAAGTTAATTTATTTTGCCAGAGGACACAACTTACACTTCTAGGCAGCTATTACAAAAAACACATGCAGTAAATTATTATATGAGCAAACGCAACACGTAAAACTCCAAAAGATGAATAAAGAGCTCCTGCTAGGTGACCAAGTGTGAGCACTCTGCCTTCTACTCATCTCTCTCAGCCAACATTGTAAGGCGCCTCCTGCTTGTGGTGCGGCGGCCAAAACTGAATGTCAGCCGCTTGTTTACTTTAGTCCTCTTTTTATTGCTGACTCTCTCGACTTAGTGCCAAACGGTGGCCCTTTGCTACATCACTCGCCTGCTTCCTTTGCATAACATATTTCACACACTGGTGTTCCCATTATAACTCGCCAAAGCCCCAGTGTCATCCCATTGAAGAGTTTAAACACACAGACCATTAGGCTTGTCTGTATTGACACAAGAACATTTTGTACATCGACACAGAGTGGCCTCGTGGTGTGAGAGGCCAGTTCAGTGACAGAAAGATCACAGGTCTGATCTCTGCAGCAACTATTGCACGGTTCTTCTCAAAATGTATCTTTTAAATAAATAAAAAAATTCTATTTAACGAACATACTTTAAAAATACTGACCAAATAAAAAAAAATGGAACTCAGTACCCAACTATTATTGTAACTGTGGTTTAAGTTACAAATTATTTTTGATTAATCGATTAATTATTTGCACAATATGGTGTCATAAAATAGTGGCCAAAATGAATGTCCATCGCAGTTTTCCAGTCTAAGGTGGAATCTTTGAATGTGTTGTTTTGTCCAACTAAAAGTCAGAATCCCAAACATATCACATTTCTGATTCTTAAAAGTGGATGTTAACTTTTTCCTCTGACCTGTCATGTTCCTTGTCTGTTAAGTGTTTTATTTTTCCCTCATGTTTCATGTCTTGTCTTCCTGTTTTATTTTGTGATCAGTCACCTCTGTCTCTGTTCCAGGTTCCTGTCTGCCCTGCCCCCTCCCCATCTGTGTGCACCTGATCCCTGATTGTTTCTCCCACACCTGTCCCATATCACTCCCCATTAGTCCTGCATATAGACCCTCTTGTGTCTTGTCTCGTTGCCAGTTCATCGTTGTTCATAGCTTCACGTACCAGCATTCTTCATAATCATAGTCATAGTTTCTTTGTGCTTGATCCCTGCCTGTTTTTTGACTTTGCCTTTTGCCTTACGATTTGGATACCTTTGCCTGGTTTGACTGTTTCACTGTGTCGACCTCTGCCTGGAATAAACCTCGTCTACTGCTCCACCGAATCGAGTTGTGCATTTGAGTCCTCCTTACACCTAGCCAGATTCCTGACATGACCTGCTTCAAACCACACAGAGCAGCCTTCCACTTGCTGCTATCTTTTGTTCAGTCTCAGAAAATTAGCAGGAGGACAGAAAAAAATCCTCTTGAGGAATTTGCAAAAGTGAAGCTAATTTCGATAAATGGTTGTCAAGACAGTGGATTATATAACATAAATTCATACTAGCATATATTCCAAAAGCACCAAGCTGCAAGTGTTGCAACCTTATCTTAACCTGCTGACAACCTCTTTACAAATGAGGGATGTTAAAGCTTATATGCAGTCTGAGAAGTGAGCAGATGACAAATGTTAATACAGAGTGTCTGTGACACTGATATATCACTACTGAGAAGCTCTGTCCCTCCAATCGATCCCCACTGTAGTATGTGATCGCACCAAACAGCAACCAATAAAGTCCAATACTGAAGAAGTGTCTTAAACTGAGCTTCCTCTAATGGCCTCGAGATTATAAACACAGGCTAATAGATTATGAAAGTATAACAATACCTATCAGCACAGCCACCTTCGTCTGGTTGTCTCAGGGACAACAGAAGCTTCAGTCATTCTTCTGCTTACAAATACAGTTTTTTCACAACATTAACATAACATCACAACACAACGTTAAGGTCCTAGTAGTTGCTTTCAATACTTGTAATGTGTGTCCTGGTTTCACTTAGAAGTACACTAAGGCTGAAATGCTCGGGAGACGGTAAATGATAGCGTATCCATGAATTGAAGGCTACTTTCTCCAAGGAAGTTGTTCAAGTTTTCACCAAGACAGAGGACAAGTGAACCAGAGGGAGGGACACAAGGGGGAATTTCTCTTGTAACTATGAATTTAGTAAAAATGTCAGGCCTATATTCAGTGAGTTTTTAAAGGGCACATCATCTGAGTTAAATTTTGTAGTTCATATAGTCCACAATTTTGGTTAGGAAAAAGCTTTGCTGTATTGTAAGCTTTTTTTCTAGATGGAATTCTTATAATTATATAATTACTTTTAATTCTTTGGCAAAGCTCTTTGGTGCTACTGCGACAAAGTGATCAGGAGTTCAAGTTCAAGCAGCTTTTACTGCCACATGATCTGTGAAACAAGTTTTCATTCAGATGAAGAAACTGCTCTGCATTTAGAGTGATAATCAGCTCCATTTTCTTGTATAATGTTTGTTTTCCTCTCTCTGCGACTGACTGATTGAACACAAAAGTAATTAAATCCACAACAAGTGCACAAAAGCCTTATGCTATTTGAAACACTCAGGACCAGAACCACAGAGTCATTTAAGGTCTGCAGAGATTGCAAACATACATCAACAAAATGACCACATCACTGCTCACTGTGCATGTTGAGCTTAAAGTTACCTAAAGTGGCTGTTAGGAAAACAAAACCTTAGCACTGATCTAATGCTACACGAGTAAATTACAAGCTAATGTTGTTATGTTTCTGAGAAAATATCTATTTGTGTGTAGCAGCACAGAGTATAACATCTTTGGAAAAACATTGCTTACATAGTTAGGGGACCCTAGAAAACATACAGACACTCAAAATTAATAAAATAATAATAAACAAAACTTTAGCAGAAAGTATGGGGATTGGTAGATTAAAAGTCACAACATACAAATTCAACACAGATGACATCAGAGGAAACTGTTAAGATGTTGGATGTTAGAAATGACATACAAGAATCTACTTTTAATGCATATGATTCCTGCTTCTTTCATTAAATATTTAAGGCATAAATTATTATAATTATCAATGATGTAAGATGATGGAGTGAGTGTTTTTCCTCAAACTTCTTTCAGGAGCTGAAGTTGAAGTTTTGTCTCTTTGGAGGCTGGTAGAACTCAAAGGTCAACTCGGATTTTGCAGATAACATGATATCAAGATATGGTATGATGATACAGGAAGACGGGTACAATAGGGACACACAGATAGCTATTTTTGACAAGCTCTAGCTTGAGTTTTTAGATTTCCATGAGAAGCATTCCAACATTTGTATAGATTACTAGATAATCAGAAGAACGACCGGAGGTTTAGCACAACCAGTGATCACAGTCATGTCTCAACAGTACAGAAAAGATGATCATCGACAGAAAATTCATTTTGCTCAAAAGCAGATGGAGCGAGGAAAAAGACATCCCAGTGCTGATCACGCTGTTTGACTGACAGGAGATCTCTGGGAAACGCAGTGCAAAAAATAACACAGCATGACTGAGCAAAACATCGCCAACATGAAAAAAAAAAACCTTTGAGAGAGCCTTTTATAAACTTCAGAAAGGAAGTGAAATCAAACTTAAAATTGCCAGTTTTTATAATGCACAATTACTGAATGATGACCTCCAGGCAATGACATCTCCTAAAGAGAAAATAAGTCTAAAGGAGTGCAACTTATAAAATTCAGAATTTTAAATTGCCTCCTGTTGATTTGCTCCAAACTCCCTCTGTGCTCTTCTACTGTTGTCTCCCCCTTCGCTGAATAACTCACATTCCCCAGTTGCTGCATTGCCTCGTATTATGTAGCATGAGCACAAGCAAAGGCCTGGCACTGCATGAATAGGGTCAGTTAGGTTTCAAACCTCTCCCGATGAAAAGAGCCCTGGCTGCGGTTGGAGACACTGGAGCTGCTCCCGGCAGCTCCACAAAGGCTAGCTTTCAAAAAAGAAAGGAGATGAGGGAAGGGTTAGAGGTTTTTTCTTTCTTTCTTTTACCTCATCTTCCATACAACCAAGGATAGAAGAGTTGTTGGAGAGTAAGAGAAAGACAGAGTAGTGGATAGACATAAAGTGTGAGTGCCAGAGAGAGGCACAAAGTGAAAGAGAAGATCAGTGTTTTGCAAAGAAAAGGAAAGAAAGGAAATGAAGAAAGGTGATGATGATAGAATCACGAGAAAGTGAAAAAAGTTGAAAGGTTGAAGTGATACAGAGGTCCGCTATTAATGTTTTCAATATGGGCGGGAATACGTGATGGTCTACGCTGCGAGCAACTCTGAACACTCAAGTCACGCCGGCACAGTGATTTTCCACAGCACAGCAAGGCTAAAGGTGCTGTTAACCTTGATGACATGTTTGAGGTCTACTGGTTTGCAGAAAAGTCTCATCCAGCAGCTCATGTAACAGCTCACTGTCCATACCTCACTGTACAGGCCTGTTGTATGGGAACAGCACCACTTACAAAAGCTTGCATTTTCTAAAGCTACTTCATGATAAAATAAATAAATAAATAAATAAATAAAAATAACCCTGCTAGTTCACACATGGAAAACTTTTAGTGTGAAGCAGCAGCAAGAAATGTTTGGTTTGCATCAGCAGTAAGTGAACACAGCTCCAAGACATGCACGTAGAAGTGAAACTGCAGAGATTCAGTTAGAAGCCACAAAAGCAAAGGCTCTCGTGTGAGCCTTTTGGCTTGGTGCGAGACGCAGCTTTGTTTTGAGGGAGGACACCTTCTTATCACAGCAGGACGGCACTGCACGGCTGGGTTCTGCTATCCCCTGCTGAGTGTACATGGCTTGGCACAACCCCGTTGCCTAGAAATCACATTTAACTAATTTGCAAGAGCAAATATATTTTCAAGGAAACATAATGCCACCCGGAGTATGTTTTCTATAAACACAAGGAGAAAACATTGCGAAAAATGTTGACACAGACCATATCAGAAATATGTGAACTCAGTGTATTTCAATGGTTTTCTGCCAGTACACCTCATCTTGCAGTACTGAATTGTTTTTGTGGTGATGTGGTTTAACACAGAAAAAGAGAGAGACAGCACATTTATTAACATTTAATCAAAAGTACAGTCTTTCTATAATCTTACCTAACTTTTGATCGAAGAGAGTTTATCATTATTTGAGATAGGCACCTTGGTTCTAATTAAGGTAAATCTTTTGTCCACCAGGACTCTAAGACTCTGTCCTACATCAGCAAAACCAGGTCCAAAAAGAAATTGGTTTCTCATTTTCATGAGGAAGAACTTCACTGTCTTGCACAGAGCCAACTGCAAGTCAAGGCTTATCACCAAGTATCAGCTCTCAACTCACTAATGCTCTTGTGACTGAAAGGGAGCAAATCCCTGTAGCCCGGTTCAAAATCTGGTGGAAAGTCTTTCCAAAAGTGTAGGGCTCATGACTGAATATTACTGGAAAGACCGAGATTTTGTACTAAGATGTCGAATACGCACTTTTGGATATAAGGTGTAAATGAAACACGCAAGGAGCAGATGATATATCATCAAAGAGAAAGCAACAATAACAAAGACATGGAGGGGGAAGATGAGGAAGACAGTGAGTGTCAAAGAAGGGAGTTAAATGAGATGACTGCGGTGACAGACAGAGGTATAAAGAGAGAGAAGAGGGTGTCACGGGGAAAAGGAAGACGAGGAATCTTTGAAATGAAAAAAGGAGTCAAGTATTGATCTGAGGATACTTAAAGAGGAAAAGAATGGTCTAATAGGGAGTGGAAGAGAGAAGATTTGGTAAATAGAGCTGAAGAGACAGAATAGGGGAGAGAGATGACAATAGAGGGTAAAAAGGAAAAGGGCAGCCTCAGAGAAGAGAGGAGAAAGGGTGACGAAATGTAAAAGGGAACCAGTGAGAGAGAGAAAGAGATGAACGAAGTGAGAGGGCTGAGAGAGAGCGAGAGAGGGGAGAGGCTCCCCTGCATGTCTGAGAAGCCCTGCTGTAAAATGCCAGCTCACACAAAAGAACAGGTGTTTGGCGGTTTAAGGTTTCAGGCAGAGCAAGCTGATGGGATAACAGGGATGTTGACGTTCACCAACGACAAAGGGGGGCCTGTTCATGGACGTTATGTTGTTTTAAGGGAAAATATGCATAAAAGATTAAGGCATTATGAGACATATGACGATGACAGCTATGAAATTTTATTCACTGGATATCTCAGGCTAGATCTTCATTATACTTTGACAAATCCTGACAATAAAGGGCCTTATGTAAGCATGTGGAAAGCACAAAAAGCCTAATTTTCTGTCCTTTAAAGTGGCTCTTTCATTTGCTTTTACCATCTCAAGCCCAAAAGTGCAGTTTCTGGCTTGACATTAAGTTGTCTTTTCATGGTATTGCTTTCTGTCTCAGTGATAGCTGAATAATTTTGGGTCCGGAGGGAAATTCAATACCTTTGTGCCCCTGAGGGGAACAAATTACTGTTTTAAGTGTCACATGTTGACAGGTGAGAGGCCCGGGACTTCACAGCTCATTTAATGCAGCTCTTTGTCAAATCTTATTGCCCAGGGTGAAATGTGCTCTTGCTTTTGCTGTCAGTGTGCACAGTCATGTTTGTTTGTGGATTCCTTACGTGGCGATGATGGTAATACTGTAACAGTACATCTGCACAGCATAGGGTGTGCTTAAGTGCCTCACTTGATGGGACAATGCCATTGATTTTAAGCATTTGACACTCTTAATTACAAGCTCACCTTTTTGCTTTTAACTTTTGCAAACTCACCACAGGCTCCATTACTGGAGTGAATGTCAACCTCATCAATAACAAAATATGTCCACACATTAATGATGAAAATGGATGTTTTTTTCACCATAACATCCTGAAGTTTTGTCTTTTCCCCTCCTGCCTTAGTATCTGTTTCCGTCTGCTGGCAGTGACCTGAGACAAAGCTTAATGTCAGCCAGCTCAAAAAGGCAAGCCTAAGAAATATGAACTTTGAAATATGATTCATGTCATTCCCGGTAATGATAAATACCACAGTACATCATTGCCATTGTAAAGGTAACAGATTAGAATGAAACTGGACGACACATCAGAGTCAAATTAGCTGCCCTTACAAAATAGTTGCTTCAAACTTACTGACATCTACATAAATAAAGACAGACGACATAGTATGCAGGTAAATTGCTGCACATTGTCTCATTCAATATCATCGTGTTGTACCGTGTCTGCGTAGAGACAAAATGCTGAATAATGACGATGAATGATGTTAGGTTTGTTTGTATGGTTGTTTTCAGATCTTCTGACATACAGTGTGAATACAGGAGAAAAGAATGGACAGCTTGCACAGTTTCATAGGACAAAACAAGGAAACAGCATCCAATGGACATGAATTCAATAAACACAAATTGAGGGAGAAATCAACTTGGTGACGGTCAGTCATGTTCTGGTCACTTGTCTAAGGTCTTCGACTTGTATCAGTTTGCCTGATTTCCACCTGTTTAAAATCTTTGTACTTTCATTGACTTAATTTCCTACAACATAAGTAGAATTGGAGTACAACTAGATATTGCATCTCAAATGCAGGGTTTATTGCTTTTCTATACTTTATATCACTTTAAAAAATAAAACTCTGAGGCTTTTTGATGATTGGTTGGACAAAACATGTTATCTGAAGATGTCATTTTGGATTAGCATTTCTCCTTTTTGCCTGACATTTCATACACTGAATGATAAAATGAAAGAAATTATCTATAAATGTGTCAGTACTAAAAACTACCAAAGTTCCATGTTTGCCAGAATGTACTGTAAGACATACTACTATTCTACTAAGACATACTATTATAAAACAACATTTTCTAAACCTTGTTTTTTCAGGAAAAACTTTTCGAAGATAAGAAATGCTTTTGTGTCTTTGTCCTTGTGGTGGAACTTTCCTCTATTAACTATTAGTTCCAGTAAAAGATACAGTAGTCCTTGCCCTTGAAGCCTCTTCTCTTCTTTCCTTCTCGGCAACATTAAAGCAACAAAGAAACCATAATGCAACTGTAAGAGATTTGCTCTGCAGAAGCTCTGCTGTTGTGTCCAGTCCTTGAATAAGAAAACTTCTCCAAGATGCAGAACAAGTTTAAGATACAATGGTCATTTTCTTTGAAACCTCTTCTTGTGTAAAAAATGTAACACTTCCATTAAAGCATATGTATGTTTTCAGGCTATTTCTTCATTCTGTTTATCAGCCATATCATGTTGTGATTCTGCCTCTTCACCATTTCTGCAGAGAGATTTTATTTCCTGCTTAACAACAAAAAACACCTGTTGGTCAGACTGGGCTTCCTCCCTCCCGTGAGCGATGACTACCCTCAACAAACATGCTGCAAATGGACCTTAAGAAAATCATTAGAGCAACATTGTAGCAGCAAAGACTCCATACTGGAATTAACTCGCAAGTAACAGGTTCACCCTGTTGCAGCCAGTAATCAGACAACACCTGCTTTATATCCATAAAGACATACTGTATCATATTATATTTGTTGCATGAACAGTATTACTGTGTATGATTAAAGTTTATTGTTCTTTTGAGCATGAGTCTCTTCTTGACTTGGTTTCAGTCCTCTTTGACTTTGTTTTAGACTCAAACGTAACTGGACTGGGTCTCACTTGGACTTAGCTCAGGTGGTGCTGTCTTCAGTCCCAGTTATGTTAGTAGGCTGTACAGCTGGTTTACCCTGTGGACCTCAACCCCACACTTCTAACTTTCTACCGAATCATTTGGCCTGGCCTAGATACACGTGAAATCTTAACAGCCTGGGGCTCCTATTTTGTACCATTCTCTTTCCTAACCATATTTCAGGATTATTCTCACAAGGGCAAGATCTGTCCCTCCCAGGCACAAAGCAGAAAAGTGGTGTAGACGGAGGTAACCCAGCAGAGTCGGCTGTCAGGTGCGACAAATTAATGGCAAATCTAACTCGCCGCTGCTGCCAGGCAGGCAGGGGTGGCAGCTGTTCGACGAGAGACTCGCTCTTGTTGCTGCGCACGTTAATGTGGCATGGAGACTTGTTTCAGGCATCACTGAGACAATGTTTACGAGCACTGATTTCTCCTGAAAGGTGAAGCATGGACGAAGGGGGAACAGAGACCAGCTGTCGCTGAAGCCCAATGGATTTGAGTCAGCAAAGAGCTTCTGCTCTGCTGTTAATGATTGCTCTCAAGGCTGGCTTTCACACCACAGGAGATTAAAATCGATGGTATAAACATGTGGCCAGAAAAAAAAAATACCTGAACGCTGAGTTTTTAAAAATAATTACATCCTGTTATCTTTCTTTGAGTGAGAGTACTTAATTATACATGTACATGCTTTTAGACTTTGATTTAAAATATGTATTTAGTGGTTATAATGATCTAAAATCCCTCACAATCACAGAGTTTTCCCCCTGTAGCTGCCAGCCTCATCTCTGTGCTCTCTGACTTTCATTCGTCCAGCCACAGTTTACAGAGACAAACCACTGAAAACAGTGAGCGTTGTCGTCATAAGTTCACTGAGTTTGAAATCGTACCCGGACGCCCGCCCCCTTCCTCTGTCTCTGCGCCATTGCCACTGAAATGTGTTTGTCTGATTGCTTCTGAAAGCCTGCACTGACCTGAAAACAACTTCCAAAATTATAAATAACCCCTCCTCTCGTCCTATAATCCAGTGGATGCATGATGGGAAAGTGGCCCCCTTGTTCACACATCCAATCAAAGTCTTTAGAAAGATCAAAGGTGTCTCTGGACACTAATGCAAATCTCTAAAGATTAACACCGGATGAAACCACTGTGGAATTTTTCAGCAACTCTGAGTTAAACCCTGAAACCCACTGACAAGAAAAAGAGAAGTCAATAGCAGCAACAGAGCCCGACGTGAAGTGATAGGCCCATCCAGTGTTAAACTCAATAGACATAGCCTCTTTACTTAATGCTGTTTCATGTTTCAAAGGCATTTAACTGCACTTCAATTCTACATTTTCATTCATTTCATGGCTGAACCTTCTGAATCCTCATTATGTTGTTTGACGTTATTCATTTTAACAAACTACCATATTATGTATGACTTCGCTTTTGTCTAAGTACTTTTATAAAACATGAGTCACTACCAAAAAAAAATCACTTTAATGTCTCTCTTGTCAATCAGATAGTTTGCACTGAATAATAAAAAGTAGAACCACTGAACATAATGGGGTGCACTGGCATCAATGTAGATGGCAATAAATGACCATTTTAACAGTTTTAATTTAATGTAATGAAGTATGAACATTAATTATACAGCGTAACACTCACATAATGTTGATTAAACAACCAACAGCATGTTATCAACAGATAAGATAAGATAAGATAAGATAAGATAAGATAAGATAAGATAAGATAAGATAAGATAAGCCTGGGTTTAATTTTCATCTTACTGAGAGTCTGATGGATTAAATAATTAAATGTAACTGTAACCAACCAGTATTTCACTTACAGATTTTATAAACTTAAAGTTCATTATTTTGGGAAATTTGTGTATTTCCTTTCTTATCAAGATTCAGATCATGTCTCCTATATGAAGCTACTGTAGACAATCAGTTAGCTTAGCATAGCACATTTAGCTGTTTTTGTACTGATTAAAGTGTAAAAACAGCAGTTTGCCTATTTGTAAGGGGGTTTATGTGCCAAGGAATAGTCTGGTACACCATCCCAATCCCCTAGAGAGGAAATGTGGGTCTTCTGTTCTTATGAAAATAAGAATAGAATACAACAGAAAGTATACAGAAACTAGACTCAAAACACAGACAGGAGCAATACATGCATGCAGTACTGATGCTTGTTGTGCTTGAAATAACAGAGCAATATTGTCTCAAGCAATGTTGTAAATGTTGTAGTGGGTCAGACTGGAGCCAATTGTAAATATAAATTGCTGTATATTCATATTATAGTATTACATCATATCTATCATCAGGTTTTTATGTGTTAAGTAAGTAACCATAGGAATCAAATAAATATTATGATATAAAAGTATCATCTCATTTTTACTGAGATGGATTTGTGAATTCGAAATATAGCATTAATAGCATTAATGGGTAGCATTAATGTGAAATACTCAAGTACAAGTATGTCAAATTGATTATACTTACTTGCCATGTGGTTATGAGATCTTTTAAGAGAGCAGTACAGCAGTACATCCCAAAATGTTAAACTATTCCCTTTTACGGCATCAAAATAGACTTTTTGTTTTTTTTGTGCACAGATCTCTCAGTTCTATAAAAGAAACTGAATGAGCAAACATCGTCTCATCACTGAGTAATTTAACAATAATAATTTCGTGTTCTCCAGGAACAATCTTTTCCCTTTCAAAGTAATGAATGTGAAGCTTGAACTCATCTTTGTAATCACACCCTTTCTAAGTGTCATTCCTTTTCTTTTCTGTTGTCTTCTACATGAGTTTGAATCCATTCAAGCCACCTCAGGATGTGACCTCGCTATATTTAGAAATATAAAATCCTCAGCAAATGGATTTCAAGATTGCAAGTTTTGATTGGAAGCCTCCCAACAAATTATAGCTCTGCTGTAATGCTCGTATCTCTTCCTGATGGGTTTCTGTTCAGCATCCCTTCAAGCATCACTGAGTTGTTCAGTCTGAACTCCACAGAGGTTTATTAAATGTGTCTGTTTGTGGACATGTGAAGCTCAGCAAATGCGTGCAGCAGCGATTCCCTTGCAGTGTCCTGACTGGTGCAATTTCCAAAGGGCCTGGGTGAGAGAGTTGTGCACTCACTCATCCGTTAAGTGAACACCCAATCGCAGGCCTGAACTGGTGCACCAGCTAAGTTACAAGTTGTGACAAGCTCAGATGGCTCCCTGACTCTCAGGCCACGGTATTTATTAAAGTCTATTCAGCTCTGTGTCTTGCAAAAATAAACAGAGTGCCAGGCTGCTGGAGAAAGTGCTGACAGTGAACATACTTTATCCAGGTTGGAATAGAATGGGCCTGAGCCTTATAGCCCCTAGGATACTGAGCCTGCGGGGGGAAAAGCAAAGCACTACTCACTCTGCAGACGGAGTCCTAGTGCTCTGAGTACGCGAGCAGACCTTCCCCTTTCCAGCTGACTTCAAGTGCAGTCATTTGCAGGATGAAATGGCTGTGTTGCAGAAGAGAAAAAGAGCAAGAGGGAATGTGTGTGTGTGTGTGCGTGTAACTGAAGTCTGTGGCTGAAACAGGTTCATTGCAGCACCTTTAGGTGTTCTGTTACCCACAGAGTCTGTGCTGGACTAAAAATAATATCTGGCAGAATAAATTCAAATTTGTATTTTTACTTGAAATAATCTAAACTACCTAAAGCTTTTCATTTGCTTGACACAAGCAAGCTTCTCATTTTAAGATGTCAATCATATTTGCCAGCTGAAAAGGCAACTGTTACTGAAGTTATGGCTAAGGTTGTATCATATCAGTCACACATCTATTTAAACAGCTGGTGACCAAACGTAAGCTTAGCAGCAGTATCCCATAATGCTGTTGTATACAAAGTTCAGATTTGTTTATTCAGAAGAAGACTGTATGTATAGCATCATACATGATAATGTTTACCTGTGCTGTGCTTTGCCTAGCTGCAACTCACTGCACTGTTCTCTGTGTCCTACCTCTCTGTGAGCCAAGAGCAGGTTTCTGATCATGTGAACGAAGCTTTAGGCTACCCCAATAAAGGCTTTTGGGAATAGGACTCATCGAAGTATTTGGTAAATGGGCCTGCAGTACAAGTAGCATTTGCTACGAGTGCTAAAGTTAAAAAAAGTACAGTACACCACAGAGGGACGTTTAATTCTTTGATGTTTCACAAGTTCAGTTCTGGAATTCTGCTTCCTTACGACAAGTTCTGTTCTACTGACTGCAGCAGCAGAGTAAACAGATTTGCTTTGATCTACATGGAGGAAGCCATGGAAAAACTACAGTCCTGATCGTATTTTGTGAAGTTGTCCACCTGGAGAATGTATCACTAACCCTGCATCAGAAGAAACAGAAGCAACCTGCCATCATCGTCACCCCGCCAGCAGAGTTCAGCAGCCTGAATGCCTGAGGAGGAGAAGAAGATTCTTCATGGACTTGTGTATAAGTGTATAAGTAACTGTATATATTGCTCTGGTTTTTTTTTTTTTTTTTTTGTTTTTTATTTTGTCATACACTCTTAAAAACAGATGATGACAGGCATAATACGCAGAATATTTCGGTTGCTGTTTGCAAACACACAATTCAAAGTTTGCTGCTCCTCTGCAGCTTAATGGTCAGAGAGAGACAGACAGAGAGCATGAGGTCGAGCGAGCGGCCGAGTGAATGAAGACCGAGAGAGAGAGAGAGTGTCAGTAAGTGAAACAGAGCTGTAAATCAGAGAAATTAAACGTTGTTTTTTGATGGGGTTTTCTGGGTTTTCAGTGAGTACAGCTGAAGTGCAGACCCCATCCTGTCTCTCTGCTCCTGTCTGTCTGTGTGCAGCTCACACAGACAGACCTGCAGCTCTTTATGACAGACTGATGGGACAGAGGAGACAGAGAGAGAGAGACCATGGAGACACGGGGACAGCTGTAACCTGGTTCCCTGAGTCCCGACCTTGTGCTGTGGATGGCTGGGGGCTGCACACCACTGCACAAAGGCCCACAAACATCCCAACACAGCAAAGCAAGAGGATAAGAAAATTACGAAGGAAATATAAGGAAATGCAGGCAGAGGGAAGGGTCCAAAGACTTTTGTCAGTCAACCCAGTTTTCCTCTTTTTTAAAAATGAAATTATTACATTATTACACTGGAAGTGTACTGAGGTGTGTTTATCAGCAGAGACCCTGTCCTCTGCACGTATTTCTTTTCCTTTCTTCTTAGTATGTGGACGTTCCTGGGTATCAACCTTTGTGCAGCGGTGTGTAGCCCCCAGCCAATAACAGCACGAGGTCGGGACTCTATAAAAACACAGCAACCAGGTTCAGTCTGCCATAAAGAGCTGGGAGCCTGGCCTCATCCTCGGTGGAACAGACCCACAGACCTGCAGGGCACAGAGGCAGGATGAGGCGTGAACTTCGGCTGTATTCTCACAAAATCTTGAGGGCTGTGCAGAGGTGTGGGTGGGTTTATTTGTGCTTTAGAGTGTAACTGCTGTGAAACAATCAGAAAATAATGTTTTATATCTATCTATTTATCTTAAGGTGTGGTTAGGTTAATACTTGTTTAACACTGGTGAAAGAACATAAACAGCGTATTTTCCCTCCACTTTAGTTGCCACAAAAGAGCTACAAAACGTCAGTTGCTAAAATGAGTTGTTTTGTTGGGTAGTTGAAGTTTTCTTGTTCGGTCGAAGTGACACAACCCCTCCACCTCCAGATGAGAAAGTTAGCTCATGTACATTCTGACATGTTGTAAAAATGTTAATGTGATATTTATGAAAAGTACAGAAGTAACATACCTGTGGTTTGAACATTTTACTCTGGTGACTGCATTGTCATTTCTCTGATTTACTGCTTTGCTCACACTAAAGCCAGCTCCCTCTCTTCATTCACTGTTTAGCTTGTTTGACCACTGCCACTCTCTGTCTCTATCTGTGTCTCTCTCTCTCTCTCTCTGTCTCTCTCTCTCCCTCTCTGTCTCTCTCTCTCCCTCTCTGTCTCTGTGTGTCGACTGTTGAGCAGGGTGGGAGGGGACAACTCTGGATTGTGTGTTTACTTCTTACAGCCACCAAATCCTGCAAATTACCCTTGTGGAGAGGTGATAATGTAGTTGATGGTGAGAGACAAGTTGTTTGATCCCGTTTGAATTCAAAAGGAATAAGAAAAAATAGATTTGTCTTTCACTGTTAACATACCTATTTTTTAATGTGCATATTGTTGTTCCCTCGCAGAAAGCGGGTCAAAGATTCCGTTGGTGGTTTCTCCCTTCTTTGCGTGGAGTTTGCATTTTCTCCTCGTGCTGTTGTGGGTTTTTTCCAGGGTCTCCGGTTTCCTCCCACATTAACAAAATTAAGTTACTTGTGGTGTTGCAATGACATTAGACTTCACAGTTTGATAACATCTCAGAAAATATCACAATCTCACAATACAGATCCTACATGACACTACTCATAACAAGCTCTGTGGATTAACTCGAGTAACTGTTCTATGATTTCTAAAAAGGGACATTTCAAATGTTTTGTCTTTTTTTGGCACTTTGTGCACAAGCACAGTGGCACCTAGTTCCACTGTATTGGAGCAAAGGCACACATCTCTACAGCTGATATCTCCAAAACTCTGCAACTCTCACCAAAACAATCTTCTCTATTTATGCTAAGCTGAGCATCTCATGGTTCCAGTTTCATCTTTAATGGACAGATGAGGTCTTCCCATCTTACTCTCAGCAAGGAAGTTAAGATATTCACCAAAATGTTGAACGACTCTGTTCTAAATAAGTCATCTGTGTTAGCGCAAGTTAACAGACTACAGACAGGACTCTGTCTTTGTGTCAAGCTTTTGTATCTGCGGTCAAGACAAAAAGGTGGAGTTTGTTTGCTAAGCTGCTCTCAGACTACAGAGGAATCCTGCCAACATCACATACAGTCCAGAAATACAGACTGGAGAAAGACAGAGTGGAAATGTAGCACCTGCACATCATCAAATCCACAAAGCTGATTGTAAAAGCCATGATGTCAGCCACCTGAAAATAAGTTACTCCTTACAAACTGAAAAAAAGTTAAAATATATATATATATGGTATGGTTGAGCACAATTACCCAGCAAGTCAATATCCTGTGGAGAAGTTTTCCAGTAAAGTAACACCACTGAAAACACCTCTGTGTGTGTATTGTGATGTTGGTGCTTTAAATGCTGAAGATGCACCCTCCCTCCAATGTTCATCCAAATCACAGTGCTGTTGCAGTAGTCACAGCTCCTGAGGTTGTATGAGTATTACTCATAGGGTCGAGCTTGATATGGCACATGATCTCAGGGGGCACAACATAACCTCTGACAATTTTTTCACAAGTTACGACTTGGGTCAGGAGCTTCTAAAGAGAAAGCTCACGGTGGTCGGAACAGTCCAAAGGAACAGGGCTGAACTCCCTGCTGAACAAAGAACAGGGCCCCTCAGTCTCCATGTTTGCCTTCCCAGACACCACAGCCCTGGTGTCTTACTGCCCCAGAAAGGGGAAAAATGTTGTGCTCATGAGCACATGCCTCCAAAGGGGGGAATAACTTGTACAAAGTCACGGGGTCCTACAGCACCAAGTGAACGCTGGCTGCTGGTCATCTTTTATGATTGATTTATCAGCCTACAACGCATTTGTCATTTGGACAGAGCTCTTTCCTGAGTGGAACGTGTCAAAGCTGTACAAGAGGTGCATCTTCCTTGAGGAGCTGGGGAAGGCACTTGTGGTACTGCATATACAACAGAGGAAGCACATGCCAAGGACCCCAGTCACTGCAGCTACAGTGAGGGAGATGCTGGAGAGGACTTCACCTAGTACACCAGTGCTTGAGGTAAGTAAGTGTGTGTGTGTGTGTGTGTGTGTGTGTGTGTGTGTGTGTGTGTGTGTGTGTGTTTGGGGTGAAAGGGAGGAAGATTACAAGATAGAAAAAGCGAGTTGTAGAGCACTGTGCTCTCCTGCCAAACAGGGTAATGAGGAGAAGAGCTGCGAGTGAGCGGTTCATTGACATGCTAAATGTCAAAGGTGAAGGAAAAATCTCTTGTTAAGCCTGTGGCTCGCCTTTTTAGTATGGAGCTGTAATGATTTGAACTCTTGCATCAAGCCTCACTGCTACTGCCTGTGCTGTACCATGACTCGGGTCGAGGTGGGAATGTTGAGTATCAGGAAGATAGCTGAGTACCTTTCAAAACAAACAGCTAGTCCCTTCAGCTTTAAAGCTGAAGTTGAAAGAGTTTTCAGACAGCAACAGCAGATACTTAGGAGATTAAACACAGCAAAGATAACCATAAAAAGAGATGATAAAGTGTCACACAATCATAAGTCTAATAAAGCAATACAAGCATAAGAACTTAATATCTTAATTTCTTTTAAAGCTGCACTGGTCAGTATATTATTTCAACATCAATCCATTACCTGTGTTTAATCTTTAAGTTGTTACTTGTAGAGTAAAACCCAAAAAAATTGATATCACCTGAAACTGCAGTTCCATTCATCTCTGGTTCGATCTTATGGCTCTCATCAGCCTTGTTTCCAGTGCTCGTAGGTGTTATATTGGGGGCAGCAACAAACTAAAACCTCTATAAAGCCACTGAACATTTCCTGACCAGCAGACACACAGTTATACAGTGCTTTCTGATAACAGAAAACGGGAGTGGCTGAGGGCCAACACTCAGCTTAAATAGAGTGAATGTTGGATTTATTTTCATCTGGTTTCCAGAAACATGACTCCAGACAAGTTGCTGTGTGTGTGTGTGTGTTTGTTTGACATACAAATTAGCAACTGTTTGCTAATATCAGCATAGCATTATCACCTTTGTAAGGCAACATTGTGAATTGTCAATACAAAAGTTTCATCGTTGTCTTAATTAAAAAAACATTCACACTTCACATATTTACACTTCCAACAAACACATTTAGAAATGCAGAATTGTTGTACTGAATAAGGATCACCTTTAGGAGAAGGGGTTTGTTGTTGTTATAGCACATTCAGTGACGACACTTTCTTTTTATTTCTCAAAAACTGGGGAAACTGTCTAACTATGCCTCCACCTTCTGTCCAGATTTTCATTATAGGTCAAGTAGCTTCGAGCAAACACTTCTGCTACATCTGCTTTGTTGTGTTCATTCTGGCATGTAGTACTTCAAGCTTGATATCCGGTGTGTTTGGGGCTGTGGTGAACACCAACCTGATGTATGCATTTCCTCCCTCGCTTCACCGGCTGAGTTCACTCGTCTGGCAGATTTTCCCAACAAACATCTGCCTCATCCACCCTGAAATGGAATGACAGCCAGCAAATGTGCTGCTTTGTCTGCAAAGCACCTTAAGATTTACTGTCACTGGTTCAAATCCAGTAACCAGAATCTAAATTAGTTGCTGGAATTGAAGCTTGGCTGCTGCTGCTGGTTTCATCTTGGAAATTATTAAATTTGAGTGGAAATTAAATAGCTGTTGAGATATTGTGCAAAACACAACAATTGGTTACTTGATTGGTTGCAGGGTTTAGGTTTTGGGTTGTGACGAATGATTTACATGAAGAAACACGGAATTTGGATCTTGCTCAGATTCGTCAGTACACAGAAGGCATCAAACGAACAGGCTACTAAAAACTTTCTACATTTCATCAAACTAAAAAGTATCCAATTTAGGTGGACTTACATAAATGAAGCTGAAAAAATGATAGAAACTTCAGACCGGGTCTTGTTGCAAACTGTGTGGGTGGAAGGCCCTCAGGGAGGAGGATTTTCACAGGGGAAACCAGAATCATCGGAATTCAATTTCAAGATCAGAGGGTGATGACCCCACTTTTAGGGAGAGCCTCAGGATAAAGGCTTAGAGATTGGCTGCCCACACTCAACTCCCACCAGTTCTCCTCCCTACACACACACACACACACACACAAACACGCATGTACACATCATCCTGTGGTATCTGAGGAGGGTTAATCACTTCCTGAGACCTTGGGCTGTGGGGCCAGTCTGGGCCAAGACAGTGCTCAAGCATTCAAACCACATCTCAGTCTCTTTATTTCAGCTGTTATGTTGTCTTTGTGTATCTTCCTTTCTATCTGTAACAGTTGAGCCTTCACTCCCATTTCTACGCTTAATATAATGACCAGACTTCTACATTTGATATTTCTATTCAAGGACAAACTAGTAACTTTATCCAAAAGATAAGTCGCAGTCACTGAATAAGCAAAGCACAGACAGGGAGTTAAATGGCCCAGCTAGGCTAAATGCCCTACTGTATTCCTTGACCATGTTGTCTTCTTTCTCATTCTCACTTTCCTCCTCTCCCCAGTGGCCTCCTCCACTCAGGTTGTGAATACTGATGCAGGCTGTGTGGGCCTGATGGGAAATGTCAGTTGGAGAAAACTGGTAAGCCTTTGCTTCTCTGCAGCGCTCACTGTTTGCACTGCCCTCAAGAGGTTCAGCAGGACTCTGCAGAGCAACGTCCAACCAAAAGAGCAAAGGTTTTAGTCAGACAGGAACCGAATGACTTCCTTCACAGATGTGGTTCAAAATGATAATTTAAAGGATAAAGGAAGGACCCTTTATGAATTCCTCTCTGAGATCAACGACTGGGGGAAAAGAGATTTTTAAGTCTTTGATTAGAGTGTTCAAAAAGCAACAGAACTCTAACAGTCTTTTGGTTTTATGCTTTTAAGGAAAATGTTCTTTGTCCATCAGTGTCTATCCTATCTATAAAGTGACTTTGAAATCTGTTTTAAGTGATGTAGTCTTCCTTTGGTTACCTTATGCGGGTTTTATGTGTCTGCTTTACATGTTTTTGCTTGTAACACTCGATTACAATATAGTTAGCATGAGATTAGTTCCAACAGGTGTCGATGTGTGATAATTGTCATATGTGGCTTTTTATGCTTGATTTATAACATTTTAAAAGGAAAACATATGGACAAAGACATTAGTGCAATTTGTATTTATAACTGGCAAGCAGAAATGCATGGTACAAGTTGTAAAAAAAAAACCCAACTTTTTAAAAAAAGAGAGATACACTCAACTGATATAGCAAAATGTAAATTTACCCTTATATCTTGTTAGTAGTATTGATGGCCTCTAAAATAATTTTTTTCTATATGTTTGTCTTGAGGGACTAGAGAGATTGTTATTTTCATCTGTGGCTGCCCTCCCTTGAGGAAAAAACTACAGCATAAGTCTTTTGATCAAAATACTAAAAGTCATATAGTGTATATTTAAAGTTTAACTGGCAAAGATCAGTCTGTGAATTATGACTGTTCATTTCAAGAGCAAAGGTGAAACTAACTTGATGTTGTTGATGCAGCCACAATATTTCCTGTGGGGGTTGGAGGTTGTTTCCTTATAAATAAGAAAATAAAGGAAAGGAACATGAAGTAACATTTTGAATAAACAAGACAAGTGACAAAGGAATCTTTTAAACCATCATTTTGAAGTTTCTTGAGGCACTCCATCTGCATGTCTTTACATTCACTGCAGTAAACAATCAAAACCAGGTCACAGTGTGACCACATATTTAGTGTAATTGTAAAAGAGGAAGAACATCAGATACTCTATCATATGTGCGCGGCTAAAGAAAGTACTTTGGCAAAACCACAAGCAAACACTGCAAAAGGGCAAATGGATTTCATTGTGAAATTCCAAACATGATCCTGTCACTGGCTGTATGGACTCGGGAGCGACTGAAGCTTATTCATTCATAAATCTTGAAAGGAAAGCATGCACACACAACATATGGAAATGTTTTTCCTGAACCAGGTCCACATGGTAGCATTATTATCCATGGCAGCGTGACATGCTCAGAGCTGGGAGAGGCAGGAGGCTCTGGTTCTCTGTGCTCAACAGAAATGATTTTTTAGACACTGGTATCTGATGGAGGGAGAGGAACCCAGCACCACAGCTATCTCAAGAGCCCCACCGCACATGGAGGCAATTACATCAAATGGTGTTCTCCGGCAATTCCCCCAGTTGAAAAGAAATCACAGAAATTCTTATACCAGTCTCTCCTCTCCATCCATTCTCCTTATATTAGGCCTGGCATGCAGCAGTACTGTCCCCATGTCTGGCAAGCTTCATCTTAATCATTAATTCTTTCTCTGCAGCAGTGCCCAGCTGATGATTAGACACTCTCAAGGTCTTATTTTAAATTTGAAGACAAAAAAATGCCCTTGTGGAGCAGTATATCTGCCAGGCTTTGACTTTCAAATACCTTTGTCTGCCACTGATTAATTAATTATCATGCCGTTTATTATCTGGCCTTGACAAACTATCTGTTAATTTTTCATTTGCTTAAATTGATTTAATGACACCTGGGTGTGGTAATGTTGTAGAAAAAGGAAAGAGTACCTGAATTTTTCAGCAAGACCCTAAAAATCCAGCTCCCTGCCCTCAGACCTCCCTACCAAGCCACTCCTACTGAAAGACATGAAAGTGAACTGCCAAACACTACACCACATTCAGCAAGATCTCATAGGTTTATAGTCTGCTTAATACTTTTAAAAACAACTCGTTTAAATGCCACAATCATATAAACATAAGCAAAGTAGCTGTCATGAATTTATCTCATTTGGACAAGGCTTCCAGGCCCAGTGGTTGGTACTCACTCGCTGTGGATTTGTGTTTAGTGCTAACTGTGTTAGCTGCTAAACAGCAGTCTGTCACTGTCGCAGTGCTTGTTCTTTGGTTCAGGGGGTCACTGCTCACTGCTGTGGATGTGTGCAAAAGTAAGCATTTAAATGAGTCTGTTGTTACTGCTGCAGTAATACTTGTTCTTCTTCAGCACAAAGTGGTTGAGCACCATGGTGAATTTAGTTTTTGTTTGGATATTCAGCCAATATTCACTCTGCAGCGAAAACATCCAACAATATTATGGTGAGCATAAATAATGAGTGTGGTTGTTGTCAGTACTCACAGCCTTCAAGTCAGCATGCTAGTATTGAAAAACTTTCAGGTAAATAGAAAATATTAAGTAGGTAAACAGGCAGGTAGGCTGTCCAATCATTTCATTTGGTTCAAATGAAATGACTGATTGCAAGAACAAAGATAAAGGAGGATACAGCAGCTCCAATCAGAAAGAAAGAAATTTGATTTGAGATTTCTGATGCTGCCTTTGAGAAAGACGGAGAATATCCTGGACGAATGACTATGACTTTCTTTGAGGTATGTCTGTGACAGGCTGCACTCGGATCTTGTATTACTCTTTACTTACCTCAAATTCTCTTAAAATCTTCTTTTCTCCATGAAATACATCCTGCATTCTTGTCAAGGGATGGATATGTATACTGTATAGAGATTTGGATGCACATTAAATGCATTTCCTGTATATACTGTTTTGCTATTGACCTTCATACATAGCATCCTTATGTTGTTAGTGCTAAGTGCAAGCCTGGATGCATGGACATAGAATTGGAGGCTTAAAGAAAATATTGTTATTTATTTTATTTTTTACATTCCCCTCATCCTCCAGTTAAAAGTGTGAACATGCAGCTATGTTATAAGTAATTCTAAGAAATATGTTCAAAAGTTCGACTAAAAAGTTACAAAGATTTAGCAAAATAAAAAAATCAGTTTCAGTCATTTTAAGTCGGCTGTGTTCTAATATAGATGAGCCCTCACCATCAGAGGAAAATACTAAACGAGATGAGATTGAAAATAAAATGGAGTCATGACTTCATCCTTGCTGCAGCGTGACCTTGTGACTTCCTTTAAAAGTGATGGAGACAGAATATAATACATCTGATTGAAACGATAAGGGTGCGGGAGGCAGCCTTCACTTTCATCACGTCGCTCATAGTGTACACGAAGAAGAAGAAGCTGTGTCGGGTAGACGTTAACTGCACAAAGGTCAATGGATAATTGAACTACATTTCACAGTAGGTTAGTGGAAGTTCAGTGCAATCCATGTTGAATTTTAAGACAGATACACCCTGATGGGAATGAAAGAACATTCAAATGTAAGTAACATTCTAATTTTCTTTGCTTTGAAATTATTATATGCAACAAAATCCAATTTAAACTCAATAATCCAATCCTTTAATCCTCAATTTAATGTTTGGGGTTTAACAGTTCAGCTGCATTTTGTGAATTAAGCTTAGCCATTAGTCAGAGAAGACAGGTTTTACTCTTATGTTGGTAGAGACCAAAACAGAATTAAAAGGGGAGTGAATTTTTTGCAACAAGTCCTTCAAATTCAATGACAATATACATAGGACAACACCAGATATTCTGATATGTCGTCCGAAGGTTAGGTGACCTTCGCTGTCACAATAATAAAAATTTGCTTAACGCTATGGAACGATTGGGTGGAAACAGAAAATGAAAAGTGCTCTCTTGTGCTAAAGTCTGATATTTTATTAATCAATTCATCCAACAAGACTCCTCAAGAAAACATTGTCGTTCTCTTATACCATCATAATTCCATCACTACAGCCACTAGAGGCCTTTGTCACTTGAACGTAAGTCATTTTGGGGCTGATACTGTCAATCTTCTAAAGAACAACATTCTCTTTAAACTACATCAGGGTTTTGCTACATTACTGAACTTGCTCCAATACATCATAGCAAAAAGGAGTAACGGAGTGAAGCTATTTTGAACTACTTTCTATACTACGAGATAGTTAATTTTATACCTGGATAGTTAATTCTATAAATGCATTACCACGAGATTTCTATTTATTCCCTATTAATCTGCAAAACAACTGGTAGATCCCGTGTCTGATCACAAGGACTATGATGTTCTGTACTGAAGTAAATTTGTCCTCGGGTACAGAAGCAAGTCATTTAGAAATTAATTTTAATGTTATATTTTGTAATGATTTGAAGAATACAACCTGTGCAGCCCCTCTCCATGCTGTCGGGGCCACTTTGAGCCACACAAAACGTGACAACCGCAGGTCCTCTGGACATTAATATTCACCAGCAAATGCTTCAAAGAAAATCCCTTTACAAATCCAGGAATGTATCTCCTGTGGATTTCAAGCTTTGACATTTCACCAGTGTGGATGTCTCCCTGGCTTAACGGCTTGAAAAGTGCATCTTCAGCGCTTCATAGTATGTATTATTCCCCCATATTTGCCAAGTGAAGTTGGTATAGGTTATATATAATTCATTTTTGTTCCCCAGCTGAGGCAAGGTCAGATCTATTTGGATAGCATTTCAGCAGTAACTAATATAAATATGTATTACTGAGCTGCGCATTTTAGAATTCCACTCTCCCTTTTTACTGTATGGATGTGTCAATCATGATGGTAACAAAAATTGAGCAATATGCACATAATGAGTAGTGTAAATCACCTCTCCAAGCATGGTCCTCGAATCATATTTCTTATGCATTTTCATTTGTGTTAATCTCATTGATTCTGACTCAAAACTGTTGAAATAACCACTGCATTACGAGATACTGTGGTCATGGATGACTTTCAGTTTAGGATTTGGTTTGTATGTGATTAAAATCAAAAACTACTTGGATGCACGTTGGCTCTTAGCTCAACCTATTTTCCATAATAAGAGGTATATTTACATTTGCCTCTGTCACTCAAAGCCCCTCTGGGTGTTAGAGACCACTTATACCTCCAAAATAATCAGCTTAAATTTTCAGATTTTGACATATTTTATATCATAAGTCCTTCCTGTTCAAAAAAACAATAACAAAATCCAAACAAGATCCAAACAAAGGCAGTCAAAACCTCAGCCCCGTCATTATAGTTACCTTTTTTTTTTCCTTTTATTGAAAGACCCAAGCCCATGGCCCACTTTGGCAACCCTACAGGGCTAGCATAAAAAAAAAAAAGCACTCCCATCGATCACTGGGCACACATGTCAAGATTGCCCTAATAAAACCGAGGTGTAAATAATGTAGGGGCAGATATGGCACACAGCACCATTTGCTGTGTGGAGATATAGGCTATAAAAACACAGCAGCAACGGTTTGTCTCAATCTGAGCTGCTTCATTTTCCTGTTTGCCACTACACCATCATTTCAGCAAAATACCGCCCTGCACACCAGATTTTCAATGTGTTTAAACAAGATGCTCTCTTTGCTTTTTGGCAAAGCGATTGCACTTGTGTGAGATGTTTTTCCCCAGTAATTTTTATTAGATAATGGAGACTTCTGTAAGCTGTTGAACTTAATGTAATGGTTCTTATGGTTCCCTGTCTGCAATACTAAATAGTAAATCTAGGAGAAATCAAGGCTGAGTCTACAGTCTGCTAGCAGCTCTGTGAAGCTGTACATTTTTTAGTGTGTCAGTATACTGGCAACTAGCACTGAAGAACAGGTAAGCAAGATGGGAATGTCATTGGTTTTGCATGTATTTGGTAATGAATAAATTTAAAGATAAAGATGGTGCTAGATTGAAAGTCAGGTGGACCTTCTTCCTGAGGGGGACATGTACTGAACTCTACTGCAGTCTGTCTAATGTGCAGACGTTTAACTGAAAAATAAAAATGTCAACCTCATGAAGGAGGAAAAGTCACAGGATCACCAACATCAGTAGGATTCATCCTATGAAAACCATTAATGCTTGCGCTAAATTTTCTGCCAGTTCAACATTTAGCTGTTGAGAGATTTCACTGGTGAAGCCATGGTATTAATCTCCCACCCATACAACCATCCGCCCAATCACAAGCATGGCTCAGCTGTCAATCATGATATTTTACTCCCTTTTAATAGCATCCAATAACTAATTAAAACCAAAATTACAACTTCACAATAATGAACTCTTCAACATACATCAGTGTGATAAGAGGTATCCATCATTACATACTTTCTTAAATAGCATATAATTTCAAATAAGAAAAGGAATTCAGTGGAAATGAATTGACAAAAAACACCTTTAGGCAAACACATTTTCTTGTAATGAGATATTTGCAGTTTAGTTTTATATTTAGTTTAGTTTTCTGAGTATCGTTTTCATATGTTTTTTTTTTCCTTTCTTCAATTTTCTTCAATTTTTCACAAATATGATGAGCATTCAAGCAAAAAGTTGCCGAGGTATTAAACATCTGCAGAGGCAAGGTCTCTGCAACCTTTCACACAAATACTGTCTGACCCCATAAGTCCATGAAAATCACAAACACTGTGAGTGAAGCCTGTTTCTTTCTATCTCATTGTTTCTAACCAGTGAACCTCACGGGTTGGACGTTGTCATATGCAGAGTAGTCACTTTGATATATGTCTCACTCTTAACATTCACACACTTCAGAATGCTGTCTGCACCGCGCTGCATGAGTGTATTCTCCTAGGACAATGGAGATGTCACATGGGGACATGTAGAAAGCTACAGCCCCGTTCTCGACCTCTGAAGCCCCTGGACAACATGGGAGGAAACCCCTGACAGTCAAAAACAATACCTCCCGTTCCCTTCGACTACTATGAAGTGAACTTTTGTGGGTGCCTCTTGTATGTGATGATAACAGGGGCAGGAAGGAAGGCAATGACTTTGTAAGTGACTAGGAACTGATATACGAGGGCTCGGTTAATTGGCGCCTTTTATGAGGTGATGCATATCGTGTTGCCCTGTTACAGGAGGTCTGGCCGAGTTCCAGTCCGTCCCGTTTACATGATGTATTTATGACTGAAAGCAATTTTCTCGATGAAATATTTATGATAGTAACTTTAGTTGCTTAGTTCATGTGCACAGAGGTCTGCAATGTTCACTTCCTGTGGGAGTTATGTTTTGAGTCTCACAGTTTAGAGCACCTAGACAGCGTAGCAGTTATTAATCACACAATATGACAGTGTGATTAAATTCATGTATAATTCTATTAATTTAGGAGTCATTATGAACTCCTCAATGTCATTATCTCAGAGGTTATTTTGTTTTTATAGTTATGACCATCATTTCTGTCGATTATAATGTCACTGTACTCATCTAATTAAATGCTGCAATATAAAAAACACAAGTGCAACTCAACAATGAAGCTGGACCAGCAGTCAGATGATCAGACATGTTGTAACTTTAGCCTGTTTACCTAAACCACGTTATTTGGAAATAATAAAAATTACATGCACCCAAAAGGTCAGTAAAAACGTATGCATGTTTAAAATGGTCAGTTTGTAATATATCTATTCACCAGTTTGATTTTTGTAAGGTTCCAGATACATCTCTTTATGGTGATGTTTTTCAGGGCTCAGCTCCTTATTTCTAGGGAAGAGAAATATCCATGCTTCACATACCAAGACATTTTGGACAATACTGTGCTTCCAACAGTTTGGGGAAGGTCCTTTTCTATTCCAGCGTGACTATGTCCCAGTGCAGAAAGTCCATTAAGACATGGATGAGTTTGGTGTGGAAGAACTTGATTGGGCCACACAGAGTCCTGACCTCAACCCCATCCAACACCTTTGGGATGGGCTGGAACAGAGATAGAGAGCCAGGCCTTGTCATCCAACATCAGAGCCCGGCCTCACAAATGCTGCATGAATAGGCAAAATTTCCCACAGAAACACTCCAAAATCTTCCCAAAAGAGTCAAAGCCATTTTAGCCACAATGTCATTAAAGTCCCTGTTGGTGTAAAGGCCAGGTCCAATACTTCTGTCTATACGGTGTACCATAGAGGGTGACACAATTTGTTCAGTTAGGTTCATGTTTCCTTGTCCTGTGTTTCCCGTTCTATTTTGTTACTCATTTGTTGTCTCATTCCAGGAACTTCACTTCCTGTCTCTGTGTGTTTTCCCACCAGTTTTGATTGTTTGCTCTACCCTAATTAGTTCCACCTGTGTCTGGTCTCCCAGTATATTTAAGCTATGCTTTGTATTCCTCCTGTGCCAGTTTGACTCAGTATCCTTGTGTCTAGTGTTCCAGTATTGTTTTCCCAGTGTTGACAGTTTTCTTGATTTTGGCTTGCCCTGTAGATTTGTGACTTAGCTCTTGTGTACCAAACCCTTTTTTGAAAATTAAAGACTGTTGGTTATTCTTTGACAAGCCTCTTAATCCTCCACTTTACTGTGATCTGCCAGACTTAGCAGAGACAGGTTTCCTCAGAATCTTGATTGACAAACTGAAACTGAGACAGACAAAATATTATTCTTTTAGTATATTCAACAATCATGATGATGATGATGATATTTTGTTATAGGCAGGTTATGTACTGAAATGCTGCCATGCAGTCAAAATGGATTGCCATCTGGGCAAAATGGGGTTTCCCATTGCTGACAAACAAGACAAAATACGTTGTGTGGCGATAATCAGTGTGGGTAGCCAGTAGATCATGTAGAGGTTGTGAATCATGTGACATGTTGCTGTCAATCATCATCTAAAATGACATGACAGATCACCTACACACCAAAGGTACAGAGTCTAATTAACATAACGCAAATTAAAAATGACTGACACTGTTTTAAAACACCACGCCAGGAATCGCAGTGCAAGCTGATCCAGCTCAACCAAACAGCCCTCTCTTGTGCTCTCTGTTTCTTTGCCAAAGAAAATAAACGTCCCATTAAAATTCAAAGCATCACTGGAGGAGCTGCTCTCTATCATCATTTGGGGGGGGTAAAGTATCAGGGTGAAGAGGTGGTTGCAGCCAACAAGAGCTGTATGATGCCTTTGAGTCTGTCGCTTTTCTGCCAAAGAAAATGACCCGGTAACAGTCTGTGGATTGTACCTTCACCTGGCTGAGGATATAACATGCACATTCATGAAACTGAACAGTTCATACCTGACTACTCGGACAAGGTGCTCTTTCACTGCTTGTGTCCCAAACCTGAAAAGTCCCTCTGGAAAGTTTGTTAGATGAGCAGTTCAAGGTCATTTTTAGGAGAAGAACAGTGGAAACTCATTTTGTCTGTAGCTTTGAATTTTATAGTCTTAATAGTAGATAGATAGATCAAATACAAAACTCTAGAGAACAACTAAGAGCAGTTATTGAAAGAACATCACCGCTGTGGCCAAAGAGATTGACAGCAGGATTTCTCTTTGGAAAACATTGTCACTAGAAAGGCTTGGGTGCAGTTCAACTGTTCAGCAGGTTTTCCTGTCTGTGGACATTTACACAACCTGAAGCGAAGTCACTTAAATGAGTGAACGACATATTAGAAGCAGTGACCTTTAACTTGCATGCATATGTGTAAACTCACAATAACCAGTTTCTTCAGACAAAATGTAAAGACAACAGTAACATATTATGATTTTGCTAGCAAATAGTTGCCTGTTTACACATCCAGCACACACAGAGCTACTGTAATTTAACTCCAGTCACTCTCACTGTAGCTCTATTTTTGATCTTCACTATATTAGGCACTTTGGCTGCTTAGTGTGCCACTCTGAGCTGGTAACAGACAGTGAGTTTTTGGAGCTTTTGTGCAGAAAACTACTGCCTGCTATGGATGGAAACAGCACAGAGAGAATGAAGCAAAACAGTAAAGTTGCAGAGATGCAAAAACCGTCTACAGAGTCCATTGATATCTTTCATGTTACATATAGTTATTTGATCCATTGTGAATATAAGAATATTGATTATAGCAGCTTGAAATATATAGTTAGTATTTCTATTTAAGAGGCAGTAAGCGATAGGGGATGGCCCAGTGGGAGCACTTAACCTTTACATCTATTACTTTGATTCTGTTAATAGATGTTACTTGAGCTGTAGTCATGTCAACCCTGAAAGACACTATATAGACAAAAGTATTTGGACACATGTTTTTATGGGGCTGTTTTTCAAGGTTGGGTTTGGCCAGTGAAGGAAATCTTAATGCTTCAGCAAACCAAGACATTTTGGACATTTTGCTATGCTTCCATTTTTGTGGCAACAGTTTGGGGAAGGCCCTTTCCTATTCCAGCATTACTGTGGCCCAGTGCACAGAGTGGAAGCTGTTAGAGCCGCAAAGCTGTGTATGTATTTAGAATGCAGTGTGAACAAAGCCCCTGTTGGTGTAATGGTCAGGTGTCCCTTCTGTCACGAAACTGACCGAAGGAGCAATTACAAATCTGTTTGCTACTTCAGCGCCATGGACAGCACCATGGATTTATCAATACACAGCACAGTTAGACTACTGATATTTCAGAGCATTTTTGTCATTTTGCTAACATGAAGGATGGCACCCTCCCATCCCCCTAAAAGCCCTTTATACCAACACAGCTAAAAACTAAAAGTAAACTTACAACATTGCAATTTCTGTTTTCTTTCCATGCAGTGTTAACAAATCCCCAATCTAACCCACTGTGAAATCAGAAGCACTCATCATGATAGAATAAAAAAGGAGTAAGTTTGATTTTTTTTTTTCTGAATGAACATAAACACGGCACTCTGAAAAGCCTGACAAACTCACTGTGACTCATCTGATGGTGCCCAGCAGAGATGTTGTGTAGAACTCCACGTTCAGGAAAGCAGCTGCTGTGGAAAATGAATTCTATTAACAGTTTCTTGGCAACCTCGGAGCCCAAGGTTTACCCAATATGACCGTGAATATTTTAAGAATCTCTGCTGCTGAAAAATAACAAGGAGATGTAAAGATGCCTCTTTCAGAATGTAATTTTGCACATGCTGGGAAATATGGAAAGTCTGTCAACAGGGTGCCAATGAGAAAAAAATCTCAAAAAACGGCAGGAAGTAAAGACAGCATCTAATCACAAATGTGATGTGTACAAAACGTCGTGTGGATTATGTAGCTGTAAGAAACAGCAAAAAACAAACTCAAAGCATATAGCTCAACATGCATAATCATAAATAAATCACCTTGTGAGTGTAAACACAAGTTCACGACTTTTCCTTTAACAATGCACTATAAGACAGCTTTGTGAGGGTGAGCTATGCAATGAGATGTGACACAACAGCAACGTCAATCATAAGGCACAGTGCCTGACTGTGGTCTATTGGTGATTTTTGACCCTTCACAGTAAGGGGGCTGCAGGGTAGGCAATGGGGTAACAGGCGCCTGCACGGACACCAAAGACATTTGTGTGGAACAGGCGCCAGCTGGTCGTGACTACTGTAATCTCTGCCATTGATTAAATGGGTTCCCAGGTCTTAGGGGGTACCCTCCTCCTGATGGAGCAGGGCTGCAACGGAGGGGCCTGGCAAATGGATGAACACACCCTGGGCTGCTCTCTGATGTTGTGTGATGAGGCTGTTGGTTTGAAAGACACCGGCGCTGGCAGCCCCTGAGAGATATTACCTGCTGTGAGGGTCTATAGGACAGGGGGGATTTCTAAAGAGAGCGGCTGGAAGGGTAGTATGAATAGAGGTTTAGAGAAATACTGACAAAGCATACAAACGAGCTGGGAGTGACTGCTGGGTGCCACCGTTCTACAGAGCCATCAAGAAATAGTTTAAATACCTTTGTATCTTGACTGGTATTGGCAGACAAGCGAAAAAGAAAAAAGACAAAGAAAAAACTGTGAAAAGCATGTCTATTTTAATTTAATCTATTTTCAGTGAAATAACGCCACATATGAAGTTGAAAATATCAACCTATGTTAGTTAAAGTAATGCGTCCTTAACAAGTGGGTCACAAGAAAAATCAAAAGGGCTGTAGCATGATCAACGGAATGCTCCTAAATGAAATTTTCTGAGCCATCTCCAATCTTTGCTTTTTTCCTTTTGAAGCATTTGGACATGGTCACAAGTAGATATTGTTCATCTGTGTGAACAATGTGAAGCTCAAAGATTGAGAACCACTGACTCGATGTTTTTAAGGCGAAAGGAAAGACTTGATCAGCCTTGAATCCATTGTATTTGCTGCAATTCTTTGGATTTTATAAACCATCTTAACAAATTACTGAAGCGTAGTAAATTCACCCCTGACATTTTACATCTACAAACTACGAATTATTAACAGGAAACGTTTCATCAACTCAATGAGGAAATGTTATTCATTCAAGTTGCAAAATGTCAGTACTGAATTTGCAGTATTTGCCTTTGCAGTACAAAATCAGCTACAGCATGATTTGACTAAACCACAGTCTTTCAACTTTCGACTAAAATGCTTCTGTTGCCCAAACCTACAGGCTGGTTTCAGGATACAAACTCCAGTTCGCAGTGTCAAAGCACTGCACTTTGTACATCCATCACCCACCCCGACCACCTCCCTTCGACTTCCATGAGGCACAAGAACGTAGCACTTTGTTCCCTGAAAAAAAAAACCTCCCCCCCAAAACATAATACTGGCAACAACAACATTTCACTTTTAAGTACTGAAACAAATTTCAAATATAAAAACTTGATTGCTTGGAGACAGGGTCTCTGATCTTCTATATATTTTATCTGTACATAATTCAAAGGATTTTAACTTTTAAATCTATATTAAAAAGCAAAAGTAATGAAAGAGAAATTGTGATTTACGTACTTTAAGTTACATCATATCTCAGGGATAAAATCACAAGAATAACATCAACTGAATAATGAAAAATTCCTTCCTTTCACCTCCAAAACAAACCTAAATTACAGCGTGACAGTACTGTGAACAGGTCTACCAAACTGTAATAATCATTACACTTAGGGGACATATCATAATCTACAGCTTCTGTCAAATACTTACAACACTGACAGAACATTTCCACTTCCAAGACTCTTTTACGGCGCCCACACTTATTACATACCCTTGAGCTATTATGGCCTGTAACTGATGCACATTATAAAGCCATATGTTCACAACAGAGAGGGGTAAGTTAATTACAAGCTGAAATCCAACTGAAATGTCTCATGAATAGGTAGTATGTCACCATGAAAAATGGAGTAATAACCACACCGCTGTATGACTTGACATGTCTTCAGCCTGTGAATGAGGCTTTGCGACTAAAATGTCTAGAATTTAAGAATCTGAAAATGTGATCAGAAAGGAGCTGATCCTGCAGTGGGCAAAGTAAGTGTTGAGGCATCTGTATTGATTAAACCTTCCACAGATATATTATGGTCATTTATTGCCATGAAGCAATAAAATCCTAACCCATTGCTCCCTTGCATCTACAGTACGATTTGATGTCCCAATTTACTCAGCTATGGCACTGACCAGCCATACAATCTAGAGCACACTGGTGAGAGCCAGTACATCACATCTGCCTGCTGACTTGAAATTCGAGTTCTGGTGAGGGCTGACGTGCTCGGGGGGCAGTTTTCCTCAGGGCTTACCTGAGCTGTCAGAGGCAGCGGACGACAGGGTTCTCCATCTAACAGCCTCTCGCTCTAATAACTGCAAGTCCCATCTCAGAGAAAGCCCGCCGCGTGACTGATCAATGTCGACAGGTAGTTTCAAGGCCGCTGCTCATATTGCCCAGAACAGGGAGCAGCAGATTTTCCTGAGGGCTCAGCTGCATATGCCTGTTACATTGTGTAATAAACTTTATTTGTGTAACACTTTTCAAAATGTGTGTGCTTTAAACACACATAAAACAAAATAAACACAATAAAGCCAGGGAGATATTAGGTTAAAAAATCCAAATTTATGCATATTAATTCAAACCAAACATCTCTATTGTAATTTCAGCTTGAGGTTACTGTTATTTTTAATGACTACAGCAGCAGCTACATATTTAAATAGCTCTTGGTGTATCTGATGTCTAAACAAACCCATCAAGAAAACCTGAGGAGTGCGCAATCCAAAAGCAAACATGTTCAGTCTGTGAAAAAACACTCGCTTTGCTGATGCACTTTTCCTGGTTCCTGCTTTCTTTGCTATGAAAATTATGGGTTGACACTCTGGCTGCCAACTTCAATGCCCATCTCAACAGGCAACGCATCATACGGTCAGGCAGAAAACACCCACCATTGGCCAGCCACAGTTTCCATGGAGACCACCGTCTCCTCTTCCTCCTGAGAAAGTGTAAACAGTGAGTGAACATGAGACGATTCATATAAATTGTTTCCTAATCTTGTTACTTCTCATTTCCATGCTGGAATGGATATTGGATTACAAGTGTGCTGGGAGTGGAGGGAGGAAGAGCTGCAAAAAAAAAAAAAAAAAGGAGGAGAGCTTTCATAGTTTGACATTTCACTGCAGTGCATGGCATGGTGCAGTATGGACTGTCATCCCCTGCTGACATGCTGTGATTTGCTCGAGAGCAATCACACATAGTTTAACGACTATATGAACATTATAACGCAGAGAGGGTCCGGAGGATGAAGAGGGCAGATAATTTAAAAAAGATAGAAAGAGAGAAAAGCGAAAATTAAAATAAATGCACAAAGCCAAGAATTTATTAACAAATAACAAGAGAACATATTCAACAATAACAAAAACCAAGCTTCAGAAAATAAAGTAAGCTGGTCTAAATATGTACAGTTAAAAATAATCACATAAATTTAAGAAAAATAAATGTAAAAATAATAGTAATCAATTAAACAAAGAACCCTCCTCCATCCAAACAGAAGAAGTAAAGCACAGCGACCAGTAGTGTGCATGACGACACAAAACACACCCACACAGCACACTGGCTGCTGAAAGGCCCACTGGAGCTAGTTGCAGCTCTTTCCTGTCCTTTCTGACCCTGATGCGTTAAATGGACACAGTCCTGTTCAGGCGCCTGCTGAAGGAGGAAGACAGTACCTGCAGAGGCAGGGAAGACAAGCGTAGAACCAGGAAAAACCACACAAGGAAGGAAGAAGAATGTACCCTAAAGCTCTTGTACGTAAGATGTAGTCGCATCTTTTTTCTGCCTCTACCATAGGGTGGTGGCTAAAGACACATAGTTATGCTTTGAAAAGATGCGGCAGCTCGGTATGGCTGGGCTCAACAAAATGCTAATGTCAACATGCTCACATGTTAAAAATGTTAATTGTAACATGCTGACATTGTGCAGATATAATGTTTACCATGTTTACCATGCAAGCTAATACCAGCACTGAATATAAAGTGCAACAGAGTCTATCATTAGTTTTACTGTTATTTGGTCATAAATTAATGCACTGAACTAAGCCTAATCTTGTCCTGGTGATTGCACCGTATGAGATGTCAAGGCATCAGTAAAGTCACGACAGTTTATCCCGAAGGGGGCATATTTGTACCAAACTTCATGCCAATTGATCATCATTCATCATCATCATCATTTCAATAAATATCAACCTCAAGGTTACATTAGAGAAAAAGTAAGGGGAGTCACTAACGTCAGGTTATTATCCTCGTCTGGAACCATAAATGTCAGATAGACCAACTATCCACACTCTTTGGGAGTTAACCACATGCAGTACCTGCATCAAAGTCTCTGATTTTTAAAGTAAAAAAAAAAATAAAAATAAAAAATCCACCTCAGTGATATCCTTTTTTTGGTTTGCAGGCCAAGTCAAATAAATCAGCTTGTTTTGCGGGAGGTTGAGGATGAGATATGGATGCCTAACGCTCCCCACTTCAGTCAGGCAGCCCTGACCTATTCAGACCACAGTAATCTCTGACTCTTTTGTGCAGCTTTTGATGACACTTTACCTACAGCCCCCTTTTTTGAACTGAAACACAAGACAGACGCTTCACGGCTCCTGCATTTGCTGGTCTGCTGGGTTTCAAAAGGAAGAGCTATCTTTGCACTCCATAAGCGTAATGTCCCCAGGTCAGGGCTCTATATCATGTCCAGATATGAAAAGACTGTCAGTGGGGCAGGGGCCCATGAAATAAACACCTATTGACCGATGGCACCCTCTGAATCCATCATGATTCTGCAACATTCACACCTCCTCTTCCATGAGAGAAAACACATACAGTGTTAATTAATGGAATTACAAGACACCATGAGCTGAACTCACATCCTCCTAATACCAAAGCTAATTTTCAAAGTGCTGGGCTAAGCTTATTTTCTGCTTATGCAGGTGGTAAAATGATGCCACTTACGGACCACAGTACCATTCATCATGTCTTGGACATTCGTGTTCAGAAAGGTGGTTTCCCTGCTGGGACAAAGGGTTGTATCGGTGGTTCATGGTGTGCAACACCCAAAGCCACTAAAGCCCAGTGAAGTATAAACTATATTACCCCTCCCACAGTATGCTCACATTTCCATTTGTTTCCTGAGGTACTGCTTGTGTGTGGAGTTAGCTGTACGGTATGACTATGTTAATCCTCGACATTACATCATTTTGTTTGTGCTGAAAGTAATGTGTCTGAATTGATGAAGTGAATCCAATCTTTTGTGTTTCTGCAGAATAAAAACATCAGCGATGGATTTTACAAATCCAATTAGTACTGTCTGCCTGGCTTTCACTGCTGATTGCAAGAGCTCGCTATTGTGTATTAATGGCATAAGGTAATTAGCGAAGTGAAGGCAGTCCATTATAATCATCATTGTTGTCATCTAATCAGGGATATTAGAGGGAAAAGGCTAACTGTTCCTCAAGGACATATATGGATCATTAATAAGGACAGGGGAGGATCCTGATATAATGATTTTAATGGTAGTTACTTTGAATAATATCTAGTGCTGTGGAAATTAAATTTAAAGTTAAACTGAAATTGGGATTCTTGTCCCTTTCTTGTAAAGAAATATGCCCTAAACCTTGATATTGCAGTTATGTGCATGTGTTTTTCTGTCTGAACTTTAAGCTTCTGGGTGGACATGTCCATTGCAGGGGTTGACTGTCGTTGCTGGTGTTGCTGTCCTCACAACAGTATTTGAGAGGGACCCATGCATGCTGCTAAGTTTGTATTCCAAACAGAATGGCTAGCTCCCTTTCAGCCTAACTTGCTGACATTAGGACTGATTGCCAATAGACATTACTTTTATGTGATGTTATCTCAACTCCCTCAGAGTCCCTGGCAGCTCCTACACATTCAGTTTGAAGTTTGTCCTGAATTATAGGAAGGTAGGGCTCGAGCTAGTATTAGCTGTCTGTCCAGCATGGGTCCAAAATGATGATGGATACTGACCACACTGTCAGAGCTCACAGTAGAGGGTGGTCCTATAACCTCAGCACTCATGGAGAAATGCAGGGAGGGCTCAAATCAGTGGTGGGGCAGCAAACAACTGCTATGATCCGAGAATGTTATTTGAAATATATATTTATGGATTGTGCTTGTACAAGCCACATGACTCATCTGGTGCTCCAAGTCATAACATCCTCTGCAATTCACTTACAAGTGCCTCTTCTACAAAGTCCAGCGGACTAATACAGCAAATTACCAAACAGATAAACAGGAGAAACACTGACAGCTGAAATACACCAAGTCGCCCACACAGTCACACCTCTTCCAGTTTATTTACTGTTTTTTTTTACCCCACTCCATCCCTTCACAGTTAATCCCATGGCTCGTCTCATTGATTTAGGGTTATTACTTTAGTGGCAACTGGGCTGCAGAGTGGAATAGTTCTGGGATTAACAAGGCCAGTGATAAGAGTGCAACAGAAACCTGTGTCTCTGTATTCAATAGCTCCTGTGATGTGCTACTGCTTGTGGGATTCCATTACAGAAAGACAAATGGATGGACCAGGCACAGCTAAATTTTGGGGAGGGCAGGTTGTGGTTGGGGGCGCGGGGGTGGCAGGCAATTAGTCTACTCAGTGGTAGCGTGCCTCAAGTGGCGTGTAAGCATGCAATGAGGCGACTTAGAGAGATGCAGTGCACAACAAAGGAAATTGCACATCGCTCCTCTTCTGGAAACTGCAAACTGTGGCAAATGATCATAGCAGAAAAAGTAGATTATTCATCCATGACTGCTATGGACAGTGAAGGCCAAAAATACAACAAAGACTTTTTATTTTTTTCACAGGTCACCAGTCACAGGTGAATTTTAACATGGGGCCAGAAAAAAATACTCCAAATGAGGGCTGGTCTCCTGCCAAAGAGAAAGCTTTACAAATTTACCATTCACAGTCAGATTTATCAACATGAGGCTGGTAATTTCACACCCTTCTTTCACTCAGAGGTTGTGATACCATGCTGTTTGTGTGCTCATGAGGAGGTTTCAGAAATATGGCAATTGCACCTACAAAGTCTTACTGAGGCATTAAAAAACAATCCAAGCAGCACTGAATTACTAGTCAGAGCCTTAGGGAGGGAGTGTGGGTACATGTCTGAGTCTATGCTGAGTCATAAAAGTAGACATTTTATTTTGTATCGACACAGCCACAGCTAGTATTAAGTCATGTAAAGACCAAAGCTATCAATGCTAAATGTGTTTCCATGTCAGCTGAATTACCATTTATGAGCACTGAAGAAAAGATGTAGAAAAGAGGCAGAAATTCTTGATGTGCGGGCTTTAGAAGGCATAAATGTCTACAGGCTTGTAAAAATTCACAATCCATTACTTGCTGGGCTCTCACTCATTGGACCAAATTACCTATCATGCTCATGCACGAGAATATGGTTCTGAGAGCAAATCAAACGCATATCTAACTGCTCAGTTTCCAGTGACTGACTTAAAATCTCTCCTTTTGTATGTGCTGTTCAGCATTTGTCACTCTCAGCTGTTGACTCGTTGTAGAGTTAAAATGCTGACTTTCCTGTGTTTCCCTCACATGTTCTGTGAAAATGCTAAAGATCCAGCTGATATTGTGCCTCATGGAGAAGCAAAGAAAGCCTGTCTGTCGTGAAGGAACCCTGGCTGAAAACACATCTCACTGTGGTATATTTGAGCTCAGCCTTTGAAGTCATAAGTCTGCTAATGCTTCCTGTTGGACCAGAGCTTCAAGAGCTTTGTTTTAATTGCTCCCAGAGAAAGAGGTGAATGGTTAAGGAGTAACAGATTCTATGTAAAGGGGATTACAGTAATCTGAATACAAGATATTAGCAGCTGTAAGGTGTTAGGGACTGTAAGGTATTCTTTTGCCTCAACATCCTTCATGTGCCCTTTCAAGTCCATATCCTTTCAAATCCACGAGAAAAGACTTTTATTAAAAATAATCAGATTGTGTTATTGAGTTTATTTTCAGCATCACGTTAGTTTAAAACTCATAATTTGACCCACCTTGAAGCATACATGTGCTTGTAACTATTTGAGTGAAAAGCTAAAGGAACAACACATACAGACAATAACAAGCATAAAAGTACCCTTAAACATGTCAACTTACATACAATATAAACTAAAAAAAAGCACATGTATGTTCTGTTAAACCATCTCTGGAATTCATCAGTCTCAGTGCTTTTATTGTTTTATTCTTACCTATCACTCTGCATTGAAACTACTCTTTGTGTACTTATTGAACATTTAAGACAAATCGATATTACAATCAAAGCATCAGCGGTGGTAAATTATTCCACCATTAAAAGCTTTTATGGAAATACATAGAATGACAAGCATAAAATCAATAAGTGCACACGTACTTTCACCACAGGGAGTCATTAGGAAAATCTCAGCCAAATTCCCTCACATACATCAAGCATGCTGAAACACAATAGACTTTAAATCCTGTTTTCGAACGGCTGACTTGACATGGGGCAGCTTATTGCCATTGTGTTGACACAAATTTATTTCAACAATAGAACCGAGGGAAGATCAAATATGGTCCTTGTCTAATCATTTGTTATCCTGCTAGCTTAATGACCCGTGTAACATGACATTACGACCATGACTAGTGACCAGGACCAACTATTCTTAATCTCATTTTTTAGTTGGACACTAGCATGGGCGCCAACAGGTTGCAGTTGAGAAAATGTGTGACTTCCCTTCCAGCAGAACTGCAGCCCATTTTCCAGCCAGCTGTGTTTTTAATTAAGATTAAGGAGATTAGGATTTGCAGAGAATAAAATACAGCACAGAAAAGGGGAAAAAAGTCACATTTAAATTCATTTGAACTTGCTTGAACATGTTTATATTTGGCTCCACATAGCCTTCATCTTACAACTGGGGCTCATCACTTCACTCCTAAATTAAATGAGCAGTTGATTCCATAACATGTTGTGTTTGTATCTCAGTCTCTGAGCTTATGGCACTGTTGTCCTCTTCAGAGCAATATCTCCCTAAACCATCTTTTAATCCAGAAAATAGATGCACACACAACAAAATCTGGGTGAATTAGGTACAGTAGAGAACGATATTGATTGTCCTCAGCACCTCATGGAAAAGGTGTTTTATCCTTCTTGTGCTCAGTCTTTCCAACTGACAAGATATTGCATAATGGGCAGAGAAAGGATGACTTGACAGCTGCATCTTGTTGCTCCAAACATGTGAAGTTCCCCATTGCGCCAGGTGTTAATTGGATAATCAATCTCTCCTCAACTGTAGTGGTCTAAGGCCTTAGTGGAGTGCTTTATCAATGTCACTATGTCAGCAGCTCCCCTGTCCTCATTTCCTCCCTTCAGTAAGCTGCAAAGTTCAGGGAGTTACAGTGGAGGATTTATCTGTGTGAATCCCTCAAGCTTGCAAAAGAGTAGAAGAAAAAACAGTAAAGACTGAGAGATGGACAGATACAAATGGGCAGCAGCAGCTTTCCAAATGATTTATATATCTCCACAGAAAAGTTCACTGGGGGAATACACCGCATCTGATATCTGCTACCTTTGACCCTCAGCCATGCTTTTACAAGTTATCTTGTCAGGAACCCTGGGAGACTTAAATCCCTCCCTCTACAGCCTAAACTCTAATGGCAGATGTTTATGGAAGGGGCTGACACCCCCCCCCCCCCCCCCCCACTTAGCCGGTCTGATGGAATTCAGGTGGCAGGAGCTAACAACATATGGAAAGACCATTAGAGACTGCATTAGAAATGACCTTTAAAGCCCTGTCTCTGTGCTATATTTCATCACTTTGGACATTACCTGCACACAGCATTAGACTCGGTTTGAACGGATTAGGATATATATACTGATGTCTGAATTTGGGGAAGACTCAGAGCAGTGGTCTGTCTAATGTTGAAAAGCAGAGTTCTGAAGGCCTTACTCGTGAGGATACATACTGCAGAGTTAGGGCTGGAGGAAGTGTGTCTGTGCATAACATATGTTGCACATAGATTTATGAGCTTCAAGATTTGATTTAGTATATTCTGGAGATAACTGTTCTTGTCATAAGTGTAATTGTGCTTTTCATGTAGCAACTTATACAAACATTGACATCTTAATTTTAAAGTTTCTAAATAAGCCGAACAAAGAATCTGTGCTTCTACAAACCATTGTTTCTTTATCTGCACAAACCACATTACAAGTACATGCTCTTTTATTGCTGGCCGCCTACCGAGACTCATTTGCATGTGCAGGACCAACATAAATGTCAAACTGCTCTCTCTGGCTCATTAATAATAAAATGGAACATCTAGATCCCAAAGCTTGTGTGGCATTTTTGGCAATTAACAGACTGACTGTTATATTTTCAGATATTGCCCTTAGGGGTCCAATATGCATATGATAAATGTTTAAATTGAATTGCAGTCAACAATCAACCCAAGGTTTAGGCTGTAGCCATTTAGCCACTGTCAGTCACAATGCCTCTTTAGCTGTGAACCTGATTACCCTGTAGCTAAGTAAGACTCATAAATGTGGAGATGTACACTAATCATAATCTTCTACTGCAGGTGAATGCAAAAATGTAAATTAATTGCAGCTTTAAATAAAGTGTGTGCACTTGCTCAAGCTTGTCGAGGGTATCCTGTTTTGTTTATGTCCAGTGTATACTTATTTTCACGGGGAATGAAGCTTCTTTCTATTGCAGGTCCTCTTTCATATTTGAAACTTGTGTATTTCTTGGATGGAAATCTTGCCTTGTGGAACTTGGACTTTTTTTTTTCCCTCAGCAAGTGCTCAAGGTGCTATATTTAAGCATGTGTGTGTTTATCCCTCAATCGCAGCAGAGATACTCCTCCAGACTGCTGCAGCTGCCAAAAAGACAAGGGGTTAGTCAAACTGCCTGCTTCAATTACAGCAAGAAATTCAAACATTGCTTATGTCTTTCGTCTGACATTCAACACATCGTGATAGCAACATAATGTCTGGTGTCTCACATAAGAGACATCTTCAACACTGCTTTTGGGTAATACTTTTTAACTCCACTACCAGGAAGTTCTAGGCACTATATAAATGTAAGAGGTAGCTGTAAACACATGCAAGGACATGTTTTAAGTGTTTATCAATGCATTTTATGCAATGCAGTACCTAGTGTTATATAACTGTTATAATGTTTATAAGCATAACACTAATTTATTTCTTTTGACAAGTGAAAAAGGTTTCATGAGTATAAATATTTGTTGTAAAGTATGTACAGTTAGTCACAATGTTCTCACTCAAAGGAAATTACTTTTCCAGAGTGTGCTGTTGAGAAATCAATTTTTATACAACAATGTCAGCTTTTATTACATTTATCAGAAACATGTATACATTACTCATATTCTTAATGGCAGTGAGCGTTAAAGTAAACTGCAGCATTTATTCCCTGATGATGTTGAAATGTTTCTTTAAAACTCCTCTCAAAAGCCTGACTCGGTGAAAGTGTTCATGCCCTCCCCCTCTTCTTAGCAAACCACTTTTCTTTTTTCCAAGGACAAGTCCTATTCTAAGACTTGTTGCCTTGCAAAAATAAAACCAGGTCCCTTAGAAAGCTTTGTGCTATTGATATTTAATTCAGTAAAGTCGTGAAAATTTTTTCTTTTTTTGACCATGGGATGATTTGTGTTTATCTAACAACCAGAATACTTTACTGTACTTAAGCTGTAAACAAGCAAGCAATATTCTACGGATATGTTCATTTATATGTTTGAATTCAGTCTCTGACTGAACTCATCGCTCTCTCACTCTTCTTTTCCCCTTCTCTTCTGTGTACATTCATGAAGAAAAATAGTCAGCATTACAGTGCATAAATGCTCAACAGTGGAAGTCACATTCCACTGGCCCACACTTTCGCGCCAAGGAGGGACGTGACAGTGAAGATAAATCTACCTTTTAATCTTTTATAGTTTAAAAAATGAAATCCAAGCTCTAGATCACTTTAAAATGGACCGCTGTGACAGGTTCAGATGTGATAATACACATGTTACCAGAAAGGAAACATTGTTTTAATCTTTGAATTAAATTAAGAATAAAAAGGAAGAAAATTTATGTTCTCCCATTCATTTAGAAGGGGCCAAATGGATGAGCCCAGGCATGTTAGACCCACCCACAGTGCCGCAAACATGAAGCACATGCCACAGGGGTATCAAAATGGATTAAACCATCTGTCCAGTTTTGTTCACTGCTTGTTCTGCTAACTTATTACTTACTGCTTGCTCTGCTTCTTTGAGTCAGATAAATAAACAAACTCGGTTTTCACCACAGTGCAGCCGAATTTCCCAAATCTGTTTGGCTAGCTCCCTGTAAATGATCATTTTACTCGACATTCCACCAAGTGAGTATATATTGTGTTTCCTCTGATAAGATACAGCGAGGGAGTGCAGCTTGTTATCGGTGGCAGGACAACTTCAATCTATTCGAAATGTGTCCTGTGTGTCCCTGAACTGCTTCTTGTTGAAAAATACATGATGATATTGTTTAAGAAAGACAGAGGCTCATCCTCCCCAGGGTTGCTGGTCTCGAGATATTATCCATGTTTCCTCTGCTGTCAGTGCAGCTCTCATTGTTTACCAAGAGAGTGTAACACAAAGCACAGTATGAGGCAGTGTACCCATTCAAGAGATGGGTGAGAAAGTCAGTACCAACTGTGCATGAATGCCATTATCTCTGGTCTGCATATTGAGAGGCACCAAGGGCATCAACAAGAGCATGTTGTGTGCTTTGCCATGCTGTGAGCTGCCTTTCAACGCATTTCCAAGGGCACCATTGGAAATGCGCTATAGAAGCCCAGAGATAGAAAACAATATTCTCAATAGGCCATCAGCTCATGTTCTTTTCTCAGTGGTGTGTGTGTGTGTGAGAGAGAGAGAGAGAGAGAGAGAGAGGGAGAGAGAGAGGGAGAGAGACAGGGAGAGAGTGAGGCCATCAGCTCTGCCATGACCTTTAAAATTCACAAAGGAGAGGTGCTCCCCTCGGGGCTCTCAAGATCGCTACAGCCTGAGGGCAATATCATGCAATTCCAGTGTAGTTTAACCGTGTCAAGGGAGGCCTTGAGTGCGTAATTTCTGGTATTACTCCAGCTGAACTTGAACAAAAAGGTGTTTTCTGTCACAAATAGATACACTGAACAGTTTTTTTTTTTTTTTTTGCTCCGTAGTCTTCAAGCCACGGTTGTTGTGTGGATGATAAGAATAGCAATGTCAAAGCTGCACCATGTAATATTTCAGTTTGTTATCTATCTGTGGTATCAACAATTCTGGTACCTAAAGGAAGCAGTAAACAAGCACTTCCATCAATGTCACATCATCTGCTTCTTTTGCCCCCTCAAGAAGAAAGCCTCACCGACTGTCTGTGATGCTAAACATGAGTTGAAGTGCATTGTGTTAAATGGATTTCAGGTGAAGACTGCAAGCTTATAATCTCAAAATGAGACAGTCCTCGCACTCTTGTTTCACATCCGTTGTTTGTTTTAACTATTAAAATGGCCTATGTTTACATCCACGTAACAAGGGACCTCTTACGTTCATGCAAATGACAGTGTTCTTTCAGAAACAAAGGCAAATCTTCTGCATTGTTGTTGTACCTTTGGGTGGATATCACTTTATCCAAACAACAACCTTCCTCACCTTAACCATGATAATGATCTTTTCCAAACTTTTACCAAGTTTATGTCAAGTAGACATGAACAAACCTTAACAATGGAGGAGGCAGATCAAATAATTCAGTCATTTTGAGGCAGGGTACTGCCAAACATTGCATTCCTAAATCCACAAACAGGCCAACTCTTCTGCCTTCACTATGTGTGCAGTTGCACATTTATTCAGTGAGTGAGGCCTGCTTCAAATGAAGGTTAAAGATATTATTTGACCTTTGAAGTTTTTCCTGGAAATAACTGTGAACCTGGAGAGCATGTTATTTGATAACAAATCAAAAACAGTATTAAAGACAGCAAAACTGTAAACAGTTAGAAAAAAACAATTATACTACAGTAAAAAGGAAACTGAATTCACAATAGGTGAACTGTAGTTGAACAGAAAGTATCCCATTAGAAAGTACATTAAATAAATGTAGTAAAATAATGCGTAAATGCAAAGCCCATTTCAAACCTAAGATTCACAACAAGACAAAACCATTTTGTAGTCGTGGCTGCACATCACTTCTTTCTACAGCAATTGTCTTGTATCAAAGACACCGACTCAAGTCAATTATAAACTGTCAGATAGCAGAAATGATATTCTGGAAAATTAACTAATCTGAAAATATGCTGGAGAAATTAAAGAAAGAGGAAAGATCTCCCGTCTCAAGCCAACTTTGACATATTTTAACTTACATATGACAGTTAAGCCTTCTAACAAAACGTAACATAATGTAAAATATCTTACTTATGCCAAGAATGTAAGGTCATTTCCATTAATTCACCTATACACTCTGACTCTAAGCTGCCTGTGCAATGAGAATGTGGAGAACATGCACATTTCACACCTAGGCAAGGAAAAACGTGACGCTGACATGGTGGATGGGTGAGACTGTTACTGCATGTAAGTGTTCCATCAAAAGTGTTGGTGTAAAAAGTTGCTTGTTTACTTGACCATAAGTCTGAAAAAAATGGTGGATGCATCAATTAAACAGCTATGAAACCCTGACAGCAGTGGTTGCTGTAGCAACGGAAAGTTCAACCGAAACCTACTGCTAGTGACAGAATAGCAGCAGAAAAACACACACTCTAGTTCAATCTAAAAATGTTGATCGGAACATCATTTATTGTTTTCACAAATAAGCGCTGGCTTTTCTCTTTTCAGCCTGGCTGTTCTATACATTCTTCACATATTGAATGTCTCAGTCCATTTGAAAGGTTGAGTTCACTTTCCGCTCTGAGATGAAAATCCAATCCATGGTCTCTATGCACATTTAAAATATGTGATATTTCATTGATGGATAAAATGATGGATGGCACTAAGCAGAAATACCAGTGATTTGTGAGTTTGTGCCAGTCATTTTGTAACTCAGCATAGTTGTGTCCTCCTGTCTGGAAAGCCTGCCATTCTTTCTCCTACAATTTAAAAAAACAACTTTCACAAAGGGAGATGATTCATCACAGAAAAGATTAGACTGTAATTTGGTTTTGGTCATATGTTCTGTTTTGTTGTTATGAGTATTTCGTATTGTTCACTTTCTGTCAATAATCAGAGGCACATAGTAATTTGCATTGTAATTTTCCTCCAGGAAATAACCCCTCAAAAACACGCTATGGCTTAACAAAACAAACATGCAGAGCTCTCACTGTTAAAACGAGGTGCGCATACAAAACTGACAGAAGTTGATTGTGTTGTGCTGTTATGTTGGGTTATACTTCATGTACTAACTTCTCAGAGCCCAAATTTCAAACAGGGGCTAAATGGTGTATGACAATGCTGGCTCTTGAGAGGCCGACACATCATACTTAAGATGATAACCCAAGTGTGTATTGCTGACAAAAATGAGAGGCAGCTTTACTGTGCAGTTCTACTTGAAGTAGAAAAATAAGAAGAAAGAAAAAGAACATGGGCCCATAGATGCATACAATAAGAGCTGTCTCTTTGCAGAGGAATTCGACTGACTGCAGTTAGCCAACACAACTCCAGTAACAAGTTTGCTATGGTTTGTAATGGATCTTTTGACAGCAGGCATGTGGGAAATCAGATCACGGAACAGCTCAACCTCAAGACGGCCGAACACAAATTTTTGACATACCATTTGATTGTCCAACAGCCGGGTTGTTGATCATTCTGGATATTTCGACATCTCAGCTTCCCTAAAACTGAACGTCAAAAAGTTGATCTAGTGGAAATTTGACCCAATGTAAACACTTTCATGGTTTTCATTATGTCACCTATAGTGTGACCGTACACTCTCACAGAAATTAATTGTATTCATGTCCGTGTTCTTCCAGCAGCACACAGTGAGGTCACCCTGCCTTGTCCTTTACCCAGCTATGGATATTTGAAAGTAATTACAAGAGGCATATCTAACAGAGACTATGCCAAGAAGACAAAGAGAGTGAACTGTGGTGGTCAACATTTAGAGCATTAACGCTGCCCCCACATCTCATCATTATCCCAGAGCAATCTACAGCTCAATAAAATGCAAATCAAAATCACTGCTGTTCCCTCTTTGGGAGATTTATACATTAAAGTGCAGCAATAAAAGGAATCCACCGAGGTTTAAGGTCGCGTTGAAAGTGTAGAGTAATGGAATATAGAATGAGTAAGATGACTGATTAAATTAGCTCTGTAGCATGCACTACAGATAGTTTGGTATCAGGTGTTTTAATCAGCTTAGAGGCAGTGTGTGACTGGTGATTTACACACTTCATATATATGATTTACTGTGGTGCCAGGCTCATCTTTTCTCATTAGGGAGGAAATTTCTTTGGGCCTGCTTACATGTTCCTATATAAGAAACTACAAGGGGAGCACTGACAGCATTTAGGAAGCAATTTCCAGAAATCTCATTTAACAAGCATGAAAATATATATTTTTAATCTAGCGAGCCACTTTTTTTCATAAGCATCTTTGATCCCCTTCAGTGTTGAAACTGTAAACACATTAGCATACCCCCCTCCCCAACAGGCTCCACCACCTCCACCCCCGCTCCCCACCCTGCATCCTGGCCTTTGAGAAGGCAAGCTTTCTTACTTTCACATTTAATCCAATTCATTATTGCCCCCCCACCCCCACCCCGTACACTCAGCTGTCACGGGAGACAAAAGCCCTGCCAAATATGGATGCATTTTTGTTCCCCTGGATTTGTTCTGCCCTCCCATGGGGATGCTGCACCCCTCCCTCACCTCTCTTCTCTTTCCTCTCTCACACACACTCACATACACACACATACACTAACTGGAGGGAGGGAGGGAGGGAGGGAGGTGGAGAGGCGAAAAAATACCTGGGGCTATTCATTGTGTCACCTCTTCCATGAGAGGAATGGCATTCAGAAAGGATGGAGCTGAACGCAGTCACAGCAGAGGGCATATTCTTTTTAGGGTGATGCTAATTGAATGAAAAAAAAAAATCACAAAGGAAAGTGGAGATCTAAAGGAAGATATTAACTATTGATTGATGAATATTGGATGCAAGGGAGTGTGGAGGGGACTCAATTATGCTGGGGGAATCTTTTTCATTTTTCAAATTTAATTCACAAATGTTTGAATGGCCTGTTAATTCTTTATGTCAGGGTATATGCAAAGACATAATACAAAAGCCTCATATGCTGTACAGTATTTGCTTATTATTGCCTCATTATGCAATAGTGTTTTAAACTAATTCAAATCTACCTCTGGCAGTTTAGCACATTAATGATTCCCATAGATACCCACATTCTGTTTTGCTAAATACATTGTGGAGCTAATTTTATTGCAGCATGGATTATGTTTACTGCATTTTTTTATTCTTCCACCACACATGTTGATAGGTTTAGTATACTGATACAATTGGTACGTTTAAGAAAAGACTATAGTCTTGGTTAAACATCGAAGACTTAGACACATCCTGTCTCATGCTTCAGAGCAGCGTTGAAAATGGTCTCTCCTAAATTCTGAGTGCTTTGAGCGTAACCAAACATAACCATAAAAACTTCAATCATGCTTTATGTACCAGGAGTGGATATATGAATATTCCTTCATTCTGTCGTTAAAAAACACATCCAAGCACCAAAACATTTCTTAAATACTGTATGTTGTATTTGCAAATCCCATTAGACAAAATGAAATATCTATGTATATCTATGCATGAAGAAATATAGGAGATGAAAAGTGAAATCACTTTCTAGTTTCATTTTTTTTAGTTTCAGGGTCAGGAATGAAATACTGGGAAAAAAAAAGTCTTTGGCATGAAAATGACAATAGCAATAACACCACAGTAAAGTGCTTTGCACATTAGAGATGTGAAAAATATAGTTGCTTGACACTACACCTGTTAGTGATTACACAAAATGCCTGTCTGAATAGTCTGCCCATGTCTGTTATTATTATTCATCACTTCCTCTGGTAGAAAGGAGGCCATGTCTGATCACAGTTTCACTTCGGGATACAGGGAGGATTTATGTCATCTCAGTGAATGAAAATGGCACAGTCTTTTCATCAACGTCTTGTGATTTTGGTCTCACAGAGTGCGGCTTTGTGAATGTAGGCAGATGAAATACCTCTTTACAAAACGCTGGGCACAAAAGTGTCATCTGCACTACATTCTAGTTTTCTTAATGAAACATCCTTTAAGAGCAAACATATCCTTTGTCCAAAAGAGTTCATTGTTCAGCAAAACTCCGTCTGTCACAGCTCTTCAGTTTTTGCAGATGTTAGCTCTCCCTGGCTGCATTGCTACCAATTACAGAGCATGAGTGATAGGTGGTGGCGTGGAGGGCTTGGACATACACTGGGGTCACTGATGGTAGGTCTCAATTAACCACACAGCTACACATGGGATCTGCCATGGCCCTTATCTTGTATTTATAGAATAGCACAGAGACAAACACCAAGCATTGTCAAGAGGCAAGACCCACAGGGTCAGCTGTTGTTACTGCTGGATATTTGCAGCTGCTCCTCGAGGATGGGGAAGAAAAAGAAAACTTGACAGAAATGTTCAGTTGAAAAATGTATGGAAGATTTTAGAGCCCGTATAGCTTAATTCAGAGTTCTGCTTCTTGGTTACAGATGAATGAATATGTAGTTTTCACATGTTTTAATCTCTCTTCCCTTTCGTCATGTCTTAAGAAATAATTAGACATTTTGTGCGAAACATATTTACTTTCTTCCTGAGACTTAGACGAAAGTGTCGATATTAACTTAATGTATGTCCGTTAAATATGTAGCTGGAGCCCTGAGATAGATTAGCTTAGCATAAAGCATATGAGCAAGGAGGGGAAAGCTGGCCTGGCGCATCTGAAGCTAACAAAAATCCATGTACTAGCACATCTTTAAAGCTCATAAATTAACATTAACATTTCATCTTTCATGTTTAATCTGTACACGAACTTCCAGGAGCCTCTGATAGTCAATCTGACAGTGATGACAAGCATACAGACTTCAGATTTTATCAATTCTCGCGTCTAATTCTCAAAAAGAAAGCATTGGTGGGTGCATTGTCCAGAATGTTGAACTATTTATTTAACAGTTGTGTGTTTGTTTTGTTGTACAGTATGAGGAGATTTATAACTGTTGATAAACTTCAAACTTTATTGTCAGAATATTTTTACGTACACCAAAATTTTTCCCTGCATTTAACATCACTGGTTGAACGCACATGCAACACAACACAGTTCATGCAGTGAACACACACATGAGCAGTGGGCTGCCATGCCAGGAGCCCAGGGAGAAGTTGGGGGGTTAGGTGCCTTGCTCAAGGGCTTGTCAGCCGTTACTAATGGAGGGTAAGAGTGCTGATTAATTACTCTACCCCCCCAAATTTTTTCCTGCCAGTCCAGGAGGAATCGAACCAGTGACCCTTCGGTCACAAGCTGGTCACAGAGTTGTATGTATGACTGGGGCTTATCCCAGCATGCATTGTGCAAGAGTTGAGCTGCAACCTGGACAGATTGCCAGTCTATCGTAGAGTTTGCACGGAAAATAAATCAGACTTAAATTCAGTGAATGATGCTCACCTACATTGTAGCAAAGTTCATAAAGTGCATTGTGGTGAAACCGCGGTGCCAGAAACTGTATGCTGCTGTAGCTATTACACAGCGAGGTTCCATCTTATTGTGGTAAACAACAGATGCTGCATCCAATATTAAAAGAAATATTTTAATTTCTCTTCTGAATAATCTCCCTCCTGCAAATTAGCCTGAACATAATGAGCTTCAGCAGATTAAAATGTGTAATCCATGTGCTAATGGCCACAGCATTTTTGTCTCGCTTCATTATGGAGATTTAATGCCGTCAGAAGGGGCTTTCAAATCTCTTTTTATGACAACTGAAAGGCAATCAAAGCTTGCATTAAGAGGTTCGTTAGGTGACTCTTAAGGTTTTGTGGGATCCAATTTGCATCTTGAATCTAAGAACTAGCAGAGCCAAACGCACAGCATGCATGCAGATTGGTCTAATTAGAGCAGCTTCTGTCTTCCTTAATGTCCACAGATTATAATGATGTCTGTACTTGGCAAGAGCGGCCACATAACATATGATAATGCACAACAATGTGAATAATATTAGAAACAAGGTCAAGGCCCATATTCTACTTGTGACAGCGGGAATCCAGAGTGAACAGCAATGAGCTGCTATACAGTGAGCGTTTGATTAGATTCATATAGCTGACCTCTGACACTCACGGTTGCCTTTCAGGAACTATAAGAAGACCATGATGAAAGCTTACAAGCCAGTGCACAAAACACTGCATTTTCAATAACAAGTGGTTACGTTAAAAGGCAGACAATATAATTAGGTAAAAAAAAAAAAAAATAGAGTTTTTATGTCAAAATACAAATGTCTTACAAGCTTAAATGACACAGAGGAGCTACAGCAGTAAAAGCTGTACATTTCAGCTGATTGGACAGCTGAGTTTGCTCAAATTAAATTATACTTGTAATTTCATCTTTTATTCTGATTAGTATACTAATCAGAATAAAAGATGAAATTACAAGTAAGAAGTCTGAGTTTTAGAGTTAAACACAAGCTGAGACAGCAGCCACTTCAAGATCAGACGCTGGTCTCTCTTGACCTTTTGGTATTTTGGCTATCATTGTCATTGCTCATTAATGTGTCATTTTCCAGATTTCTGAAACCTCGATCACAGCTCAGTACTCAGCTCATACTCAATGCCAGCACAACAATGCTGGTCAGGTAATCTGGCAAATGTGCTGGCAAGGAGTTGCCTATTTGAACATATGAATCTGGAGCAACATAAGCATTTATACAGAGCTGTGTTTCTGGCCACCTGATAAATGGTGGGACCAATATTTACTCCTTCATTTTGCCATTTGTTTTTGACTCCACCAACTCCTGAAGGAAATCCCTCTTACCGTCTAAAGGCAGCACTGTTTTTGACAGCTAGCACCTTGGTTCATTGCTCATTTGTCATGAAACAGCTTCACCCCCTCCCCCACACTGTGTCTAAACTCGCATGTCTTAAAATTACAAGTAACCAATTTGTGCTATTTAAACACAGAAGCTCAAAGTGCCTCTTGCTATTATACGATCAAAAAACTTTCCAGTTTGGACAATGGCTTTTAGAAACTTCTGAAACCTTGAGTTTACATGAATAAAAGTGCTATGTTCTGAAGACTGAGAAAATATAGCAGCAACTAATACACTGATAAATACCTCCTGGTGCCATGCCTAATTCATAGTAAGTTCATCTTCACATTAGAAATGCTGCTTCAAAAGTTGTATTACTTGGTTGACAAAAGCAGTGGCACTTACATGCAACCTTCATGTAATGTTTCACAATAGATGACTTCTAATTTCTAGTTTGAAATCTACCAATAACAGCATAAAGTGGTTTTCAGAGTATGAGTGCACTGATTCATTAAAGCAATTATTTTTATTCCTACATCTACTTGATTAAAGGGGAACCTGAGATACGGCAGCAGAGTGACCTTCTTCCTCCTGGCAGCACAGAGGAGACAGAAAATAGGGGGGAAAAGTATTCTCTTTTATACTGGCCTTGACAGGTTTCAAAAGGAAGAAAAAGCACTTGCCTGATGAAATGCTGCAAGAAAAAAAAAAAAAACAAAGCATGTGGGGCCTTCTCATATTCAAATCTGTGTTTTACAAAAACAGAAAATCCAGCAAGAGAAAAGAAAAGCACAGGATTTTTACAAAGGAGCAATGTAGATGCTAACATGTCAGCAACTCCCACATTCCACTTATCCTGACAACATGCTGCCAACAAAGTATGATGCTCACCATTTACAGATAAAATTTTTCCCCCAAGTCATATAAGTGCATCATGGATACTGTAACTTTGAAGTATAATGGAACCACGGATAGCTTTAATGGCGTAAAATGTGCCACAGTGCGGTTACACCCCCGGTGATATACAGACCTGTCAGGAAAATCACCCAAATCAGGTCAGTTTTGCACTCAAGGCAAATGGGCAACTCTGGCCCAGACAGATTTAATCAGTGTCTGATTTACAACCTCTAACCACTTAATGTCCCACTGCCACATTCACATCATATACTCATTTATTCTCCTTTCAAAAACTACAATAAACCTGTGGGGCGGCAAAGGGGAAGATTTTGGATGAGGGGCTTTTCTTCTCTGCTCTCAGCTCACTTGCACATCATACTAGCCTTGAAATGGTGACAGGCAGACAGTAAAATGAAATGTAATTTTACTGTACCAAACACTCCCCTGCAATGGAACATACAGCTTTATTTTATTCCTCTATGCTAAATGCACCTGAATTATGACTGCCTTTTCTCAATAAACACTGAATTTTGATTTCATTGTGTCCTTTTTATTGGATATTGTGAACCTTCCTGAACAAAATACAAAAACTGCATGAACAGACATTTTCATCTCCCACTTGGACTAGAGAAAATTCATGAAAGGCCAGGAGGTGGAATTAGGAACTCTGAAACAAGCACTAAATGAACAATGTAGTGCGATTGTTTTCTCAACTGCTGTTTTCAAGATTAAGGACCTCAACTTTTTGGCAGTATGGATAGGAAGTGATTACACATCCATGGCAATGGGGCAAACACTACCAAATGAACTGTCTGGTGAGATCTTTATTGCAACAAAATATTTACTTTTTATAATACAGACTTGATATAATTCTCTGAAATGTGAGGAAATTCATTTATTTGTTACCATCTGAGAGTTCAAATGAGAAATAAACTTCAGATGTAGCATTTTCTTAGCATCAGCCAGAGTTAGACTAGCTGCTTTTCTTGGTTTGTTATCTTCATGTTAAGCTACGCTAATCAAGGCTAGATTAGTTTATAATGAATGAACAGATATGACATTGGAAAACTTCTAAGCTGACGCTTTTATGAAAAGCAGTTAAGGATATTGTTCAAAGTGTCAGACTATTGTCACACCTTGTGTTTTGGTTATGTTTTGTCTTTTGGTTTTTATTACGTTCCAGGTTTTTGTCATGTCCTGTTTTATTTTGAAAGTGTCACTTCCCCTGTGTGTCTGTTTCATGTAGCTTTGCTTTAGTTTATCCTGATTGCTTTCTCCCTCCTAATGTGTTGCACCTGTGTCTTATTGTCTTGTCTATTTAGTCCTTGTCTTCCCAGTCACATCTGTCGGTGTTGTTGCCGTTGTTTGCTTCATGCCAGGAATTGTTTTGTCTAGTCTTGCCAGTTTTTCCTTGATCCTTATGCCTCAGTAACTGTGTGCTATTGAGGTTTTGTTAATATTAAAAAGATTATTATTTTGGAATCCTGCCTGCCTGCCTCTATCTGTCTCTCATCTCTCAACTCTGCATTGGGGTTCAGCCCTCAACGTCAGCAACGCCACATTTTTTGGCAACTATTAAGTTTTGATTTCCTGCAATCATAAAAACAGTGTTTAGACCCAATGTTGGCAAGCCAAAATGATAATACAAACTTTTTCTTGTGATCCCAAAGTTATTATTTGATGATCTTGACATATGTACTACATGAAGCTCAGATAACTAAGGTAAATAGTCCCGGAAAGGCTCAGATCAAACTAGCATAAGCACACAATCTCTCTCTCTCTCTCTCTCTCTCTCTATCTCTTTCTATCATTCTCTTTGTCACACCGACACACACACACACATCCACAGCCACACAAAGACCTGGATTCCCATCTGTCAACAAATAAATAATTACTACATAGAACATTTGATGACATTGTTTGTACATCACAGTGTTGCTTTATGATGTCCACTTGAAGCAACACTGTGACATTTCTGGGAAATATACTTTCTTGCTAGGAGTCTGATGAGAAGGTTGATACCACTCTTTTCTCCTTGTGCCAGGAGCTTGATTGTTTGAGATTTGATCAGCTGTGCTGTCACCCAAACTAATTTTGCTTCCTAATGAAAAGTCCATTTGGACGAGAAGTAACATTGCCTTCTCTTCCCATGTGGCCTTATAAAACAAGGGACTACACGGGGAGACTGAGGAATACTTCCAATCGCCCTGTCCTCCATGAGAGAGATGAAAAAGACCCTGTTGATGCATCAGATTAAACATTCACAGCAACCATTCACGGCTGCAGAGAAGTCTCGACAGAAATAAAAAATATGATGGACATTGAAAAAAATCGAGGACCCGGGAAGTGCCATGCCATTAGGGATTCTTAGAGTTGGCCTCAATTCAAGTGTGTTGGTCAGAAATGAGAACAATTCAATTTAAATTTAATATAATGCTGCAGCACTGCCAACTGAAAAAAAAAACAAAAAAAACCAAACGTGAAGATCACATGATGCTTTTTCTGCTTCGAGGCTTAATATATATATATGGCTACTTCGGTGGTAATAGACTCATGGGAAATAAACTCAGAGTCTCCATAACTGTTTCTACTCCACCCATGGCAGTTTGTCGAAATTACTCTCCATTTTGAAATAAGGTCATTATGGCCTGTTCTGTGGGCGGGATAGAGCATGTGCAGGGTATGTGTGGCCACATTCCCTCAATTCTTTGAGAGAAATTTGCAGCATTCAGGCTTCAGTGTGTAAGATTTAGGCACATGAATGTAGTACAATGTTGTCTGAAGCTGAATGTAATATTCATAATTGTGTTTTCACTAGTGTCTAATCACCTGAGATCAGGAATTGTTGTGTTTTCATTACTTGTTGTTATGAGCACTTTATATCTTTCCATGGAATCTTCCATATACCACCAAGTTTCTACAATAGCCCAGAACAGACACACCGAATACTGGCTCTAGAGAGGGCTTTTCAGACTTGGCCCAAATGGGTCCAATCAGTTGTGACCTCACAACCATATTTATAATGAACTCAGCAATCGTAATAACAGATTCTACCTTGAGCCATTTACTTAGTTTCAGGCTGGATCACAGAGAAAACTTTCAAGGTTTGATAAAAGCACCAAAAATACTCGTATCACTGAAGATGTCATGCTTGGGTTTGCTTCATCAGACTATGACCTGATGACCTGAATCTCCCGCCCCATGCAAAGGAGATTGTGGATCTCGGTATCTTGTACAGAAGTGAGGGGAAAACTGAATGTTATTTGGACAGGAAAATTTGTGACATGGCAACAGTAATATGGGAACTGACCACAGCGCTTCAGAGGGAGCTGAGCAGGAAAACAATGCTTTTCATTTACCAGTTAATTTGCATTTCAGCCCTAACTTTTGTTCATGAGCTTTGGCCATGAGCTTTGGTCATGAATGACTGAATGAATAAGGTAGCAGATACAAGTGGCCAAAAGGAGGGTGGTTGGACTCAGGGGAGGGACGCAGTCTATAGGGAGAGGAACTCAGGCATCCTGGGGGAGCTCGGAGTAGAGCCACTGCTCCTGTCCATTGAAAGGAGTGGTTCAGTAATCTGATTGGTATGCCTTATAGGTGCCTTCCTTCGAGGTTTTCTGGGTTAGACAGGGTAGACCCAGAACAGGGAGCACCAGGATGAGCTGGAAAATGTTGCTGGGTAGAGGGACATCTGGAATACCTTATTTGGCCTGCGGCCACCACAGCCTGACCCCAGATAAGTAGAGGAATGGTTGATTGTTCGATGTCAAATTACATGTGGCGCTTTCGATTTCATTTTCTTTGGGAAACAATATCTTGTTACTAACATTTGTGTTTTGTAAGATAAGAGAAGATAAGATGAGACTTTATTGATTCCGAGGGGAAATTCAGTCATTACAAACATTTAGTCGGATGAGATGAGAAAAAAAGTACAAAATAACTTGTAAGAAATATATCAGATTATTTTTTAAAAAAACACAAGGTTGTATTACAAGTACAGAAAAATAAACGGTTCTATGGAGATAATATACATATATACAATCAAGATAGAGAGGAACGGTGGATAAAGTTCTACAACCATCATGAATATCCTGAAGATTAACCATTTTAGCATCTCCAATAGGAGACAGAAACACGATGAAAAGCATTTCACAGGCTGGAAAATATAGTGTGTGTGTAGTACTGCAAACATTAACAGTAAATAAAAAATAATCAGTTACAGATATTGTCCTTAGGATGTAGGATGTAGTTAAGGGATCTGGGTGTGGGAGAAGGTGCACCTTAGGTTTATGTCAAACAATTTTATCCTGTGCACACCTGTGAGAACTTTTTAGTGGCTTTTCATGTCTTATTTCCCTGACACCTTACAGATCAATGAATTTATATTTCTCCAACCCACCTTTTTGTGTGTATTTTGTGCTGAATCAATATACCCTTCGTGGGCTTGGAAAGGTTGATGATGCAGAAACACAATTGATCCATTAATAAAACAGATGAGTCCGATCCATACCGAACAAGAGAATGAACATTTGGCCACATGCTTTCACAAGCACGCACACACACACACACACACACACACACGTGATGTAAGCACACAATCTATTTTGCCAATCTGGTGGCTAAGCAAATGCTTGAATAATACATTAAAGGTCAATGATAATAAGATGTTCTGCCGATCCACATTTATTGAAGTAATTGCACTTGTTCCATTGCTGCACCAACAGTATTCCCCTTTCGCCTGCCCTCATCGACCCTCTCTCTATCACCAGAAAGTGGCTGAGCAAAATCCCTTTGCTTCTTGACAAGATTACATTCCCTAATAACTAATTCAAAAACCTACGACCAGTTATTTTTTGGAATTATCACATGAAAAGACATCACAACGTAAAGCATGAAACCAACAGTACGAAATCTGGACATTTTTCATTTTTAAAAGTATAAAGTGATTAAAACGATGTCAAGCATAAGCACTTGTATCGTTGTTAGTCATTTTTATCAGTTCATGGGGTGCTAAATATTCTGTCATTGTAGAAGTAAATTCACACACATTCCTTTGCCTTAAAACAAAACAATGCTATTTAAATTTAGAATTACCTTGTCTAGTGTAACACCTGCTTCAGATGATGAAGTCGTAAATGCACAATTTCTGCTACTAGGGGGATCTCTAGTGTCAGTGTAGTTTGATGATGTATAGTGAAGTAGCGTGAGACCATGGGAGCTGTTGTCTTCATTGTTAAACAAGCCTTGCAGATCACTCAGGCAGGTATGTTCACAGGTATGCAGGGCTGGACACTATCAACTGCCTTCCTACCAACACCAGGTAGAATATGTCATTCTAGCTACTTGGCAGAAGACATTATAGCTGTCAAACCACTGGCAGTGTGGTACATTATGCAATTATCCTGCATGATTATACAATTTTGTAGGTATTTAGGAGTTATGCAAGCCAATGTTTAAAAAGACTGCTACCGAACTCTCAAGAATGTAGCAGCAAGTTAAAAACATTCCTTAGAAGCTTGCTAGTTATACTGCTAGCCCGGTACTACACACTTCTGCAACCGCCGGTCATTGGAATATTAAAATCTTATCATTGCAAGTCATGCTTTGGAGGTATGACGTGATATAGCTTAAGTACATTGTTAAATCATTCCTCCCTCTCAGTTTCTGAAATAAAAAAAGATCATAAGATTGTACATACGTGATATGGCAATAACTGTACATTTAAATGTGTTTTGACATTGCACATGATAAAACAAGTTAAATAAGCTCTCAACAGCACTACAAGATACACATATTTCTAATGAAACTATATTTTCACCATTTCATAAACAAAATGCCTGAGAACAGCAGTAACCTATTGCTTGTCAAATTGTCCCTTAGCCCTGAGTAAGTGCTCTTAAAGTCTAAATTATGAGACACAGACAGCATCCCCCTGCTTCTCCCTGAAAACCTCAAGCGTAGGAGGTCTCTTCAACCTGCAGCAGAGAAAGTACATTCTGAGAGGCTTCAGCCCTCTTAAGAAGTCGCACGGTGGGAGGTCTATTTTCTCTCAATCTTCTCTCTCTCCACGGGAAGGGTGTGTGTGTGTGTGTGTGTGTGTGTGGCAAGTTGAAGCTTATAGCTGACTCTCATCAAAATGATAAAGACCAAGTGAATTTGATCATGGCTTTGACAAGACTTTTTCAGTTTAGTCAAGCATGTTCGTTCTGCAAGGAATCTTTCAGCAGTAGCAGATTAGCACATTTCTTAACCAGACACAATATAATGGGAACATTTTGCCATTAAAAATCTGAAAGTAAGAATAAATGTGAATTAATAGAAGTGGTAGTGAGATGACACATGAGAGCATCTAGTTAACAATGTCTGATAGCACAATATAGCTCATATTGAGTAAAGCAATAAATATAGATACATTTGAGAGTCATGGATGATCCCCTCTGCAGCCATAGATAGAAAGATATGTACACAGATACATGTAGACACATATGGAGATGCATAGTGCAGACATATACATATGGAGAGGAAAAAATGTAGCAAAGCCCAAGCTAAATTCTTTTATAGACAGTTGTAATATCGCAGAAGTACAGCAGGCAGTCTAAACAAAAGACTGGGCCCTCAGTGTTGGAGAAACAAGAATTTCAAGTGACAGCAGTCAGATGTGAGGATGTGGCATCATCACACAACCCCGAGGTGAACATCATGAAGTGTGTTCTGTGTGTGTGTGTTTGTGTGGGGGCAGACTATCACAGTGCACCAAATATAGAAATCCCTCTGTCTCTGGAGAGGCCATCAAGAGTCTCCTTTCTCCGTTTGCTCTGCCCACTCCAGTTGATGAACCAGACACAGATGGGAAGGCTTTGTTCTTTCATTGCCTGAGAAGAAACACTGTGTTAATTTAAAGCGACTTTGTTGTAAACAAGTGTTTACGATGCTATTTGACATGCTGGCATAAAAAGATGACGATTTACCCAACCACAACCACACATACATAATGAATAGAAATTTTGAAAGTTAAGTGACTTTATGAAGTGTATCCCCAGGAGACTGTCCTCACAAAATGACAGCACACCGCTATGGCTGTATGACTTTTGTCTTTCAGGTGCAAAAGGGCTGGTTACAATCCAACAGTTAACATTTGCTTCCTTTAACTAAGTGATTGTTTCCAAACCTTCCATTGTCTATAAGCAATATATTAACAATGGACTTCATGTATGTGAGAGGTGTCACAAACCCATAGGGAATGATCACCCGAGCCGCCTGTTCCCCTCAGCTTTGTGGAGCGTTTCAGTGTTTTTATACTAACAAACTAACAGCAACTCTGCTGTTTTGCTTCATCAGCATTGTTTCCTGGCACAGCAGGCAGCTGCTCAGTGTTCAGGTCAGTGGAGCATTTAGCAACTAAAGAACTAGATATTTCCCTCAGGATTTGGTGGAGAACAAAATAAAGCTAAAAGGGAGTCAATCTTGGGCTTCCATTTGCCAGGTGGACAGAAACAGGACGAAAATGAGAGATAATGTTGCTCCTTATCTGCTGGAAACAGGCAACTGCAGATAATAACATATGTTTTGATTACAGCTTGTTGCTGCCGCTGGCCAAAAAAATCTGTCAATATGGGTTTAACTAAGCAGTTTCTCAAAATTATCTAAACAAAAGGCCTACGCACTAGCTTTTTTCCATCGCTTTCCACCGATTTGGGGTGTTGGATCAGGAAACATTGTGGACTGCACTGACAAACACTGCATGCTTTTATTCAGTTTGGAAGGTTTGTGTTCTTTGTTATCAAACTAGAATTGTGTTGAAGTTACAGTAACAGGATATTGACTGAGCAGTAAAAGGACACAAATCAATTTCATTTGTTGTTCTCATAGCTCAGTTTTCCGAATGAAATCATAATAAGCTGATATATACAAAGAGAGACAGAGACAAAGACAGAACATTAGGCTTATGATATCTAACGCAAATAAAAATACATGCTAAAAATCCAGCAGAAATGCCCACAGTGACAAATCTCTGCTGTAAGTGTATTATAGATTTCATCATCAATCACACAATGGCCAACACATACATAAGATGAGCATAACATTTTCTGCATAACTTCTCGCAACCATTGAAGAGGATTTTTTTCTCAGTTGTGAACTTGTCCTGGTGAATAGCTGGCCGTAAATTCCCAGTAGTGTGATGTGATGTGTTTGGGTATGAAGGCTGGGCCTTTGTGCAGAGAGCCGGAGGGCAGGAGAACGTAACTCTTTCACAGTTTGATTTATAATTGAAAGCTGTGTTTACAACAGTTCTCCAACCTCCATAGCACAGAGAACGGTCCACAGCCTGATGAAGGAGGAACCCGGAAATTGAATGCATTAGCAATTTTTCGGGAATTTGGAGGGAAGGGGTGAAGACTGGGCTGGTCATAGAGTATGGTGTTTACATTTGCTTGTACATCATTGTGCAGACTAGTGGTGCTCTGAAAGCAGGGCACAGAAATGTTAAATCACATCTGACAGCTGAGAAATTGACCACGTCTTGGCTCTAACACTTTGTGGGAAGTTGGGAAAGTGAGATGGTGGTGGAAGCTAATGAGCAATCATTACAGTTGGTCTACTGTGTGTAATTACATATCACACACTGGCTATTTGGGGACATGTTGGTTACAGCTGAAATTACTGGAATTCTGACAGTGTCTCTAAAATGCCTGCTAGTATGAAAAAGTCATTATCCTTCAGTACATTACGGTCACAGTCAAATAGAGCCAAATATGAAAGCATCAACATGAAAAACAGCATGATGGGCTTATAGAAATACAGAATATGTGTGTTAACTTGCCACCAACATGTGACTAGTGGTGAATCCATGGGCTGGGGACTTTGCATCAGAAATAATATTCCTCCTTTTCTTTCCATTTATTGAGTTAAAATACTTTTAACTCCCTTATACCAGGTCGTTTTTCTTCATGGGAATAGTTCAGAATTCCAAACTGTATAAACTCTCCTGGAAATTTGTTGTAAATATTTAGCAAGACAACAATCTCTCCTAGCAAATAGAATCCAAAGACTTGAGTCTTTGTTCTCATCAAGACATGAGTTATTTCATTCCAAACCACAAATGAATAACTCCTATTAATGGATGAAAAAAACTATACTCACAGATGATTACACCCACACTGACTGGTGCTACTTTTTTAAGAGAAATGCTCCAGATTGCTAATTAGAGATAATAATATTCAGCACTTCGACTTTCATGCAGGCAATCACTTCCTCAGAGTGGGCGTCACGTTTTTCAAAATCATTCACGTCTTAATTTGGAATTAAAGTAGTTATATTTTCATACTGATTATAGGACCAACTTTGGATCCTAAGTTCTTGGTTGTTTGTGCTTATGCAGTTCTCAGTAACAGAAATACAACCAGCTGGGGAGCAGACAATAACCTACATGCCTTCAGTCTACTTTCCTATGTTATTTCCTGTGTTCAGCAAACGCAATCAGCACTTCCCATGCTGTGACAACTAACAACCCATGCGTGAGATTATAAAGTATTCATGCAGCTCCGCACATTTTGCCAAATCCGTTACCTGTCTTGCTCAGCGGAGACAGTCACAGTGGATGGATTTACAAAGTTCTCAACTGACCATGTTATTACCTAACGCCCATGTCTAATTCATCACGGCTGTCAGTTATCAGTATACCTCCCCTAACTTTCATTTACTGCAGTAATCTCTCGAAGTTTGTATAATGTTAGTCATTACAGCATTCATCTTGCTATTGTGTAACAATTGTCTGGAGTCTAGACCCACCCCCAAGGCTCCTGGAAATATTGCATTTAATTAAATTGCGTTTTTGCACAGCTATTATTTATTTAAATTCTGCAGTAAATTGTCTCTAAACCATGTAATGGCTTTCCAACTGCTTTGAAAGCCTCAGCAGTGCAATTAGAGGCAAATTTGGAAAACTTCATCTGAGTTGCACCCATAAGACAGCACTGACTCTCATCATTTGAGATGCAGTGCTTGCTGGGACACTGAACTGTAGACTTTATGGAGACTTTTGGGGGGATGTTGATAACTTGGGATCAATTTCCTCTATAATACTATATTTTTCATTGTAAACATTGACATTATAAGCAAATATCATAACATGCACAAGAGGAAGAGTGCATCGAAACAAGACCAACAGCACTTAGATCACAGATTCAAAGGTTAACCTTCCTGTTTGCTTACAAACATTTACTGAGCTGTCCTAAAGTGCAGAAATAAAATCTAAAATCTAAGTGGTGGCATTTCCCTTTACAGACTTGCCCTGTCAAACTCAGTTCAATGCTCAAGTTTCCATTCTTTTAAAAAGCAGAGAGCGCCATCAAGTGGTTACCTTGTGCTCTACAGTGAGTATTTTTGTCTTAGTTTTCCTATGAGGAGAAGTGATGCAGGCAGCTTTGTGTTAATAATACAGACAAAGGAAAGTATTTTGTATTGCCTCTACCTGTATGCTCTTGTAAAGTATTATTCTAAATTATTTCCAGCCATAGCCTTAGATATTTGATATTAATGCCAACCATTTATAGCACAAATACTCTTTTACATACCAATATTGTAATATGCTTCATATGTTTCATTAGAAACAACTTTGAATAAAATTTAAAAGATAAAAACAGATTTGTTTCCTCCCTACAGTGATCCAAGGGGGAAATAAAAAGTTAGTTAACAAACAAATTGTCCGAAATAATTTATTCAGCACATATTTTTTCATCCTCCATGTCTTTGTCTCACAAATAATACTAGAGAAATGAATTATGTAACACCCATGGTTCTCACAAACTTGAAGCACACACCCACATCTTTAGATTTTACTATCGCTTATCTACGCCTTCTGGTAGAAGATCTCCATCATAAACTGAAGCTCTGACTTAATGCAGTAGCAGTCGGGCCTTGACCTAACGTGATCCAGGATGTCTCTGAGATCTTCAGCTCTTTGGTTCCTGTAGATCAGAAGTACAGAGCAGCCAGAAGGGCTGAGGAGCTCCTCACTCTCCAGAGCTAGCAAGTCTGGAAAGTACTGCTGGGGGTCGTGATCCATCAGCACCAGACTGAGTCCCTCATTGGTCCCTTTACTGAGCTCAAGAAACGGACGCAATGTCAGGATGGCCTCAGCTGAGCTACATGTCAACACCTGGAACTGAAAAGAATCAGAAGAGCACAGTAAAAAGGGGTGGCACACATGCCACATTGGCTTTTATTTGAGTGTAGTGAAGTTAGAAGCTAATCTAATCTCTGGTCGTACGTGGGAGTGTTTGAAGCCGGCTACGAGAATGATTTCTTCCCCCAGGTCTGCTGTGAGTGGGTCCTGCTCCACGGTGATAAGTCTGCCAGCAGGGGGCAGCAGACGCAGCAGACGGACAGAGCTGTAGCCACAGTGCATGCCCAGCTCTAACACCAGGGAGGGCTGAACACGCCTCACCACGTCATCCAGTGCCTCAGCTATAAGAGAGATTCAAGTCGAGTCAGATTTTGTTTGTTAGTTCATGTACCTGCACCAGAAATGGGCTTGGCGACTCATATTGAGTCACGTTGAGGTTGCAAATAAATCAATAAATTTGACTGGGACTCAATAAGTCTTTCAAACATTCAATTTTTTCAGCCACTTTGAGGCACCACTTTGTGCACCTGCCTACCACATGAGTGTAACATCTCTACCACAACGTACAGCGTTTGGATGTTCAGTTGACTTGTCATGTACACAAAAAAATGCCAAAATCTAACTTTTAACTACCGTAAACAAGCAGGTAAAAGAGTCTCATAACTAAATGCTCTTGGTTCATTAAATGGGTTCCAGTGAAACTGACCAATCTGTGGACTGATGCAGAAAGACGGGTGTGTGTCAGCGTAAAGATCAAAAGTCTCCAGGACGCTGTCAGCTTTGCCGTGGGTGCATCTGGAGAACACAAAGGCGTGGGTGCTCCTCACACACACTCTCCCTCGCAGCAGCCTCAGTGCCCAGGCCAGAGCTCTACGACACAGAGCTGCAGCTTTGACATGATAACGACCAGACACCATGGCGATGGCAGGAAGCAGCGGGGCGCAGACGACCATGAGCCACATTTCAAACGCAGAGAAAAAGACAGTGAGAACTGTTTAAAACTTGTGGATGACAGGAATAGAAACTGAAATCCACGCGCCTTTAGAGTGCAGGACTGTCAAAGTATAAATCATGAAATACAGAGAGCCAATCAAATTCTACAACAAGTGCTTTCACTAAATGAATCTATTGGCAGGCGTCCTACAAAAACTAAACAATCCAGTAAATTAACTACATTTCCTTTTGTGAGTTAAAACATGACTTTAGCTGAGTATATGTCTTAGAGGTTCCATAAAAGTATCGCACTTTACAATATACTGACGACAATAAATAAACATAAGATTTGTGGCTACAGGTAATAAATATCTTCAAGCTTATTTGTTTTTGCAAAACTCCTTTTGGTTTCAACCTCAGTCATCTTTATTAAAGGCACTACGCTGCTCCATCTTGGAACCAATAAAACAAAAAATGACTGAATCTAAAACTTTGTTAGAAGCTTTCTAACATTATTACATCACTACATGTGACATTAATAGTGTTTAGTTCAAAATTAGAAGAGTGCTGATTTTGGATATTCTAGTACCTTGTTTTTAACAAAAGAAACAAAACTTTTGACAAGAGCATTGAAGAGATTACTTTTTCATTTTGAGACAGAAGTAATAAAATATGGAAGGAAAGAATTAGATGTAGAGGTGTAATACTTGCCAAACTGTCCTGCTGTCCGTCCAGGTTGAGAGTGTCTCCTGTCAAACACAGATGGGAAGTCAAGAAGCAGAAGCTGAGCAGCAGGTTGAAAACAGCCAGCTGACGACGAACAAGCCACGATTTTCTCTTGGATACAGAGATCATAAGGCAAAGTTGTTGGTATCCAGGAAGTAGTAGCCAGGAGGTACAGAGGAGAGGAGTGACTACAGTACAGTCTGTTTACCAATGAACACACACACACACACTCCCTGCCTGTGCTTGCCTGGGGAGCTCCTCCTCCAACATTTGAGTACTGCTGCATTATTCCACAAGAGGACAGCAAAGATGTACGAATATCACCAAACAGATGAATGTAGTTGTGAGTCTGCAGAGTCTGCTCTGGTAAAGTCCTGACTGGTATCATCTAATCTTGTGGTCTCAGGATACACATTCATACACAAGTAGGTTTTAATGTTGCTTTTGTATAGTGCTTAAAAATGCTGAAATCATACTGGTGGACTTTCATTTTGAGAAATCAACTTGATCATGCTTACCTATGTATTTTTTTTACACTATTGCATTGACCAAAGTGTGCACGTCGGTTTAAATGCTTTAAGTATTCCATATGTTTCTAAAAATCATTTAAGGGGAGCACAGGGGCACAACATTTGGTTTTAATCCACAGCTGTGGTACATCTCTCTTGGTTGTGCTCTCTGGTGATCACAACAGGCGGGAAGCTGGTGAGACATCAGATGTTTCCTGAAGTTAAAGTGTGAGCTTGCTCGTGTTTTGTAGCCAGCTAGGGGATCCTAGTGATCATTTCTCTGTGTTGAAGAAACAGCCTTTCCAAACCAAAAGCTCAAAAATCATAAAAGTACTACATAAATTTGTTGATTGCAAGACTTTTTGACTTTGTCAGGAAACTCTATTTTAACAAAATAAAATAAAATAAATACATTTTACTAAATTATAAAATGTTCTGGTGAAAATTATGACCTTTGTGTTGCTAGGGTCAGTTTTGACCCAGTTATAAAATAAGATTATAAAACAATAATAAGTGCCAAAACTGAAATCATAAACACACTATCAGCCAACAGCCCACAGCCAGCTCCTTCTCCAACCACTTAAACTTCAATTAGGGGCTTCTCTCTTTGCCTGTTTGACAAAATAAATAAAGACAGACGAGAACTTCTCAGGAGGAAACTCACCATGGTGGGCACAGTAAAGAAAATAAATAAACCTGAGCTGCACCCTGAAATGTTGCAGGTGAAGGACAGGGCTCCACCTTCCTCAAAGTTTGTTTTTACAGACACCACCACTGCTGTTTCATTCTGTCCAAAGTATGTATAAGTACAAAGGAGGAGTGGACAACCTGGACAAGCTAACTGCCACCTACACTTGCCAGTGAATGACCAGGCGATGGCCTATGGTTGTGTTTTACAACATCCTCGATGTGTCTGCATTGTACATCGATTTGTGTCGTGGACCCACATTCACTAAGGGTGGAACTCAACCAAAAAAAACAAGCAGAGAATGTTTCTTGAGGAGCTAGGAAGTTCCCTTGTCAAGGCACACATTGAGAGAAGCCTTGGTGAGACAGCTGAGCACACCAAGCACCCCGTCCACGCCCACAGCAACACGAAGAGCATCAGCGCCAGCATCCTCCTCAGCCAGCCCTGCCTCAACATCAACCACAACAGCCACAGTCACAACCCCAGAGAGACCACCTGATTGTAAAGAAAAAGTGTCAGGTCTGCCCCAGCAATAAGGACAGAAAGACAAACACATTGTGCTTCACCTGCAAAAAATATCTCTGCAAAGAACACACTGAAAGTGTCACTTTTTGCCACACATGATTGATTTGCTTAAATGGTTGTTGTTTGTTTGACCTTGCAAATCTACATTTTGTATTAGTACTAGTTCTGCTTTTCATTTTTGTATATATGTATTTGTATTAAAGATCTATTTTTGGAAAAAAAAAAGACTTGTTTTTTGCTTTTTTCTTGAAGTAAATATATACGGGTCGAAACTGACCCGTAACACCATGGATGTTAGTTATAGTTAATAATATTAAAATTATTATTATTATTATTTTAACAATTAAGAGATGTGTTCTAATCCCCCTCAGTAATAGTCAGGTAACATAAAACTTTTTATTTATTTACATAATTCTCTTGAGTTTCATTTGGCAAATTTTTATATTGAAAACGAGGGGTATGCTGTGAAAAGAAAGGCCCAGGGGGCCACAAGAAAAATATTGAAACCAATCTTTTCATGGATAAGGAAGCTTAACAAGGTAACCAAGAGGTAAGAAACAAATGGGATGATAAATAATTGTTTTTAGGGTATTGTATGGCTGATTTAAGACACGGGTCAAAACCGACCCGTTAACATAAGAGAAAGTAACAAAAAGCTAACACAAGAGGAGGGTTAACACATTGAATATGAATGTATCATTAAGCTAGAGAGTAGTTTTCTAATTCAGCATGAGGTCTAAGGCTGAAACTCACGGAGGTGAATTTTAATAATTGCCTTATAATGATCACTGACTGGAGGTCAGCGTTGGCCCTTTGTTTTGGCACCTTTGCCCTAAATCAGTGAACTCCCTGTTCTGTCATTTGCTCCATATAGTGAAAGTGGGTATAGGATCCCCAGTGTGTTACTGCCCTCATTGGCTGGTGGTGGAGTGGCGCTGCTCTGTGTATTTTTGGCCACTGGAGCGGATCATACTGCGGTGCTCATGTCCTGTCAGTCCAGCTGCGTCATGTTACCCACCGTCAGGTAGATTACTACCGGAAGTGAAGCAATTTTGCAATCAAAATAAGAGCTTCAACAAAGGGCTGTAACAGTATAAGCAAACAGGTGACAAAACCAACAAACGAATGTGTGTATAGAAATAAATAACACAAATATTTAATTCAGTTTCATTCACAACCATTTATGATATTACATCAGTTTAGCTGACAAAAAGTCATTTTTTAACGAATCATTCTAGCAAGACTTACTGCCAGTTTCATGACAATTCTCGATTCTCTACAAATCCATCTAGTTTGAACAAAACAAATAAGACTGCGCATCAAGCTTAACATTTTCATTAATGGTAAGAGCCCAGAAGTTATAACTTGCCAGTAAATCTCGTTCTTACAATATGCCTCAGAAATTTCAGTTACCTTATTTTCTAGCATGTACTTTTTAAAATAATAATAATAACTTTATATTTTCAGTGCTCATACAAAACAAGCAAATACACGAGGAATTTCCGGTTACCTTTCTTGTTCGTTTGAACCAAAGATGTGAGTACCGCCAAAATAAAGGCAAACCCACTTCCGGGTGCCATTGGCTTTTAGAGTTGCAACTTCAAAACTCAAGACTTTAATTTTCATTTCGGTTGGAAAAAATAGTCTTTTAGGAATCTGGAAATGTCTTCAAATCGGCGGTAAGTTACATGCTGTAGAACAATCTGCAGGGTTTGGTTACTAACTAAATTTTGAGAAACAGATACTAACTTTAAGTTACAAGATTACAATTTGACTTAACTTTAATTGTTAGCTAATATAACGTAAAAGTGTCACAAGTCATGTAAAACCGAATAATGGCGTTGGCTAAGTAAAAGGGTAGCCACTAAGTAACCATTGCACTTTTAACATTGAATAGGCAAACTGTGCCATCTGGCCAATTATAGCGAGTTTTCGTGTTTAAACTAATTAATCGCAATCATTTATTACAAATTGCAATCCGTCCAGTGGTTTACATTTTACAACATTGCCAGATAACGTTAAGCTAATCGTGAAACTAGCTAGCAGCGAGTTTTCAGTCAGATAGCTTATGCTAAATATTAAGCAAAAAGAAAGAGCGGATCCAAATTAATTGGCAGTTAAATGGGTGAGTGTTGTCGCTTTTATTATAATACCGTATTAGTTTTGAATATCACCAATTATGTAACATATTCCCAGACCAGAGCTCTTATCTTGAGCCGTCCCACCGGAAGCATGTAAGTGATTCTGGCTGTCTTGACCGTGGTTGTCTGCCCACAGACTCCAACAGGAGCGATACCGGAGAGCAGGAACTGGTTCGTTCGTCTCACCGGTGCTGCTGCAACACCCACTACCGACGGAGGGCGACGAGCTGAGCGACACAGTTCACGACTAATTTTGACGGAATAACGCGGCACTGAGCTGCTTTTACACATTTTAAAGGCTTTAACACTTTAGAGCCTCTTCGCCAATGGCAAGTCCGGTTGCAGACATAGGACCGTCTCATCAGCATCATCCTGTGACCGAGTCGGCCGCACACTCCGCGTTTCAGGAGGCGCAAAAATGGATAGAGGTGAGTATTAACACAGGGTCCAAATTCTGTATGAACTCTTCAGCACTTCGCTTGGCTTTCGCGCAGGTGTTTGGTTGTCATGGCGTGGTCTTAGTTACTGGTTTGGTGGCTACAACGGCATCGGCTTCTCCTTTTAACCGCACTTTGATTTTATTGCTTCGTCACCTGTTGAAAGGTGACTCAGTCTGCAATAATTTGACTCAGACGGCGATGAAAAATCCTTGTTAAAATCGAGTGACGTTCTCGTGGTGGGTTGCAATGTGTCCGTTGCTCGGAAATGCATTCATCACGAATATGTTTCATTTATTGTTTATTTCAGTCGGCTACGGTATATTCTATTTCTGTAGAGAATTTAGTCTGAGAAACACAATAGTGAGTTAATAACTACTTCATCACCTGCAAATAGAAAATTACATTTTAACCTCTAATGCCATAGCCCCAAGTTAATAAAATGTACCAAATAGGATGGTGCACGTTATACTGGACCCTCCTATCTGTTGCAGTTGGCTTTCAGCTGCTTTTAGTTAGAGCCTTTGTACAGTAGCTGTGGCTGTTGTGGGCCCTGGTGCATGTTTGGCTCAAAACAATGAATGCATCATGTGGAATGGATTTTTGCCTCATTGCGAGCCTGGTGAACAATAATGACACAAACACGGTTTTGTTCTGGGAGAATTTCAATCACGACACTTGCCTGCCCTCATTGCATTTGACTTTGTCATCCTGCTGTGGGCTGTCCTCTTGTCAGCCTTCAAAGCACCGATAACTGGCTGATGATCTGTTGCATGTTGGTGGAATGCAGTCTCAGCTTTGCAGATTTACATAAAGGCTTAGAAATCTCTGCCTGAAGCCCATTGTGGCACGAAGCATTCTCTAAAGTGACTGATTGAGTGCAGCAGGGGTGTTGCTAAGGATTTTAGGGCCGCTGTACAAGAGACGACTGGGGGTTCCTCATACTCTGCCCGCGTTTACATTCTACTGATCATCGTCACGTTGAATGCACAGCTTTTGGATCCCACCCTTATAACCTTCTTCTGAATGATCCTTCTTCATGATTGATTACCTGTTTCAGCCACATTCATCAGTCAAAATAAATAAATAGATAAATAAAGCCAATAGCTTAACAGTAAGGTTGAAACTGTTAGTTGATTTTGTTAATTGAAAGATAGCGATTTACAGATATGTTTGTCGATTAATCACTGAAGCAGTTTTTTCAACAAAAATGTAAAAAAAAAAACAAAAAAAAAAAAAACAGATTCTTGTCTAACATGTTTTCTCTCTGTGCAGCACCTGCTCTAAGACTTTTATTAATGCCAGTGTCATTGGATGGTGGTATTGGCTAAGCCATATTGTTGCATCTGTCCATATTTATTTGTTATTATCGGACTGTCGGACTGTTCCACCTACTACTGCGTTAGTCTGTCAGATTTTTTAGTGCTATGGCTTGACTGACTGACTCTTTATCACTAAGATAATGACAGCATTTTTTTAAATAGTCGGAGACTAGTATTTATTTATTTATATGTTTTCAACCCTGGATATCTTACTGACAACCTGCTATGTATTCATTTTTGGTTATTACCACACTAATTACAATCTCTGAGTAGTATGAAAAGTGACAGCTTCTCTTTAACAGTGTCAGGTGCAATTACAGGCCTATTTAGCAGCACCAAACTCCTTGGAGGGACATATCAAATCTTTAAAAAGCTTCTACTGACCTAGAATCTCTGAGGCAGGTCAGGGCTGAGAGCTGAAAAGGTGGCAGTCAACTGATACCATTCCCGTGTTGTTGTTCTCCTATCACCCCCCCCCCCACGGGGGCTGATTTCATTACCTGTATGCACCTGGTGACAGTTCTTCGCTCACTTCAGGGAACCAAAGACAGGTTCACAGACACAGACACTGGTTCCTGAATGAATATGATAACACAAAGCCTCAGTGAGCATCTCAACAGCCAGTGTTTAACTTTTTAGATTCAACTGCTTTCTCATATATGATGTCAGGACTTGAGGCTAGACTTTACAACAATGGATCCCCTGTTTGCCACGTATTGTCAAAGTGCAAAGAAACTTAAACTGACCTCACAGGTGTGTTTTTCCACTTCTATCTTGTCTTCTTGTCAGTTTCACTTTAGGTTTGTATTCTTACCTTTATTAATATAACAACTGTAACTTTCTATACTGTCAGAGACCTATGTGTGCAGTAATAAATTCTTGGATGAGAAGGCATATGTTTCATATATTCCTATAGTGTGCCATTTTAAGCAATGGTCGTCTATGTTACATACACAAGATAACAGGCATATACATGGATATGTCTCGCAGAGGCATGTTGTATTACTTCGTTGTGCCATTTTAGGGCATGTTCACACCAAACATGTTTGGGGTGATTTTCTTTTTTTAATAACTTGGAGCAGTTACTCTTTAATGTTGTTTTGTTTTGGCAGTTGAGAATAATTTGAATTGCTGTGCACCGGCTAACCACACAGATGTTGACGTATTGATGCTGAAACTGCTGATAAAGACCTGATTTATGCTCCTCTGTCATTGTGCTCTGGTGGTCATATTTGCATCCAGAGAAGAAGCAGATATTTTGTAAAGGGAGGACTCTACCCTGTAGACTGCCAGAGCACAACAGTAGGTGGAACTATCATGAATTATCAGTCTCTGTCATGCATTTATTAAACACATTAAGTAATTTTTTCGCATGTTTTGACGTTGTAAATGATGGGAATGTTTATACTGTAAATGACTTGGAAAGCATGCAATCAGACATTTTTCCACCAAGATTTGGACCAAAGTTAATGGCTGATAGGGGGAGATAAATTGGTTCTTACAATGAGAGTAACCCTCATTTTCGACTTTAAATTACAAAATAATCTTCTGATATATGTTGCCATGGGAACTGGGCTCAGACAAATGGAAAGCTTTGATCCTGTCAGTAAAATCCGATACTTTGATGAAGCATTCACACCTGCACTCATCACTTCATTGCACGCCACTTCCTCTCGCCATGTTGTCAGTTAGGCTGTTGCTAATGATGGTGTTTAGGCGCCTCTGAGCTTCAGAAGCAACTGACGGACCCTTTGATCGAGGTGGAAACCTGTAGTTGGTTAGGTTGATTTGACTTGTGTGAAAGAGCCACAGGGTGAACGGAAACCAACTGAAGCACACTTCTTAGTGATTTGATGGATTGGTTTTCTACAGAATGGTGGTTGATGACTGTTGGCTGACTGTTCTTAACAAAGCATAATTGTGAGAGAATAACTCTGTCAGGATAAGATCGCCTTATTATGATGACAGATACTCCTGGAGGAGATTATAATGAAGATAATGCATTGAAACAAATAGTAAAAGTTTATATTATGTAACCAAGAAATTTTGAAGAAGCACAAAGTTTAGCATGTGGAGTGTAATAAGATGTGTAGTCAGTTTTTAACTAAGCCTGGGATTATGATTGTGGGTTATGAAAATTTATTTTCATAATTTATTATTTATTTTTATTTGTTACTTATTTTCAGTTCACGATTATTTGGTGTATGAAATATCTATTCTCACACAGTTAGGGATTTACAGTATTGAATTATTGCAGATATGCAATAATCAAGCCAGTGCTGATGATTGACCTTTAGAGTCCTTATCAGGCAATAGTGATGACGTGACCGCTGTGACGCAACACTAAGCAACAGTGTGTTCATCAGCAGCACATTTTCTGTAGCCTGGTTAGGTAAGGATTCTGTCAGAGATGACAAGACGCTGTTTGAGCCCTGCAGTACGCTGTGGCATTTTAGCGGCACACAGAGAAAGACCATTTTATATAGACCAACGATCAAATTATTTATAATGAGTATTGTCTGATAACGATTAGTAGCCGATCGATTGGGAGACCTCTTTTTTTTTTTTTTTTTTTTTTTTGGTCTTGCTTGTCTCTACTCATTCAGTGTAACTTCTCTGTTAGTTCTGTATTGTTTGAGTATCTCTTTCACTCTAAGCCAAAACCTTCTTCTTCTATCCAAGTCTTGACATGTTTAGGGAGCAGTGAATAATACAGTGTTCCATTGTGAAGAGCCTGAAAGGCAAAATGTTGTCATCAGGTCATATCATTCCAGTGATATCATTATACTTAACAGTTCAATCACTGGATTGATGTACTTTATTAGGTGCAACGTAGCTATCTCTGCAACTTAAATCCACTCTCTGCTTTTCCCATGTGGAAAATGGGCTTGTGCAAAGGGGGCAGATAAAGACATCCAGTAGACTCTAAACTGCACAGCTAAACAAACAGGATTCAATCAATAGCCATGCAAAGATAATCAAAATACTGACAATAAAGACTAACCTAATGCACCTGGACTGAGCTACAGTATAACAGGTTAAGTGTCAAGTGGGACTGGACTTGGTGACAGCTCCCTCATGTTTGCTGCGGAAACCTTTATTTAAGAGCCTGGAAACGATGAATCCAACCACCTAAATAGGGAAAAGAGTGCAATAATTGTGATGATTGTCACACACTGTAAGAACAATATGTGATCTTTCCACACCTCTGTATGCCTTGTTTCATATCAGATGAAGGTTCCTTTGTGAAACAGGTGATTTGAGTGTTCAGTATATCAACAGTATACCACAAGATCAAGTTGTTGTGATAGAAATAATGTTTTAGTAGTGTGCACAGCATAACCATCAGAGGGTGTTGTTATTACTGAACCAGCCAAATTTTCAGAATGAAAGCAATAGCTGACATCCAACTTGTTTTGTTTCTCGAAAGACAAAGTGAGTGCACGGGGAGAGATATATGATATATGGTGTATATGGTATAGTATATGATATATGCTTACTAGTGCTGCAGCCCACAGTAATATGTTTTGAAGGAGGAGGAGGACTAGCTTCATACCCGCAATATAAAGTTTGAACTTTTTAAATCTGCACTAGCAAGGGCTCTTTTCCTTGCTGGAACTCATGACAACAGAAAATGAGAAATGGATCACCGCATGTCTGTGTCTCGATTGGCCCCAGGTGCCATGTGCACCTGTGATTGCTCCTGAATTCATCCATGATGTCATTCTCGGTTTGGGGGCATTGTCATTTTTTTTCCTACAGAATGTACTGATGTGTCAAGTTCTCAGCTTTCTTGTCAGCACATGAGATCCTCTGCTGTGACTACAAGCCATGGAAGAATGTTATTCTAGAAGGAAGCGTCTGTCAGAGAAGGATTTAGACAAGATTAAGGATGTCCCCTTCATCACTTACCTTAATGCTCTGATGAGATGGATATCCATGGTCTCCCATACAGCCCCCCAACTCTTCTCACTGTGTAGCGTGAACAGTGAGCTTAGAGTACGGTTAAGTCTCTTATTTCAGGATGAGAATTTAGTTCAAACATGGACAAGGCTAATTGCAGTTGCTCAAGACATGCTTTCTCTGCTTTTACAGTTTTATTGCTGCTGACATCTGCTGTCTGTGTGTTTATGGTCGTACTTAAGTACAATGAAATATAAAGAATTTGGACAGAATCCTTAATGAGTCTGATTCCGGGTGATATCATAAGCAGGGTAATAGTGTTGCAATGTATCCCTTATAGCTCCCTCAGGAGTGACTTACTAGCCATGGTTGTAGCAGTTTGCCATTTGTTTTTGTTACCTAAATTAAATCATCCAAAGTGTTATTGATTGAAATCACAGCATAACCTTCAGTATTCTGCTCAGCTGAGCTATAACTGATACAAGCGCAATAAAAATTGATTGAAGCTCCTTCTTTTCCAGCACACAATTCAGCAGCAGACAGCTTCAGTCACTTACACTGAAAGTATGATGCTAATCACTAATCCTGTGGTTATGATCTTCTTAATCTCAGCAGAAGCCTTCTGTCCTCTCCCAGTGAAGCAGGGTAAAGAGCTGGCGTGTCGACACAGTGTCATTAGTGAAACAGGAAGAAGGGTTTATGGCCCTGTCATTGTACTTACACTGTACATCCTCTATTATTTCAGACAACTACTTCACTGTCTGTCAGAGTTTTAAAGATACATTTTAAATGAATGCTATGGGGAGCTACATGAGCAGATGCTTTCATGTATATGACCATAATTCAACAGATTTGGACAGTCAGCAGAGAGCATGCCATTGCAAACAACACATTTCCATTTACTAAGACAATGATGCAGTTGCAAGGAAAAGCCTGTCAGTCAGTCTGGATCCAGATGGTTCTTTATGAACACACACACACTCACACACACACACACACGCAGTTGGGGTGAGAGGTGATCATGGGTTGGATTACCAAAGTAGATGGGAGATTAGCCCTCTTGTTGTCCACTTTGTGTGCATGTTTGTACATTTGTGTTCAAGCAGTCACTGACTGAATGCAAAGTGAATTAGCTTATTCCATGTTCTGTAGTGAATCCAGCGACATAGTAACAGTGACACTGACAAATAATCACAGCAGTTGCCTTTCTCCCCCTTATTTTCCTGCAGCTGATCTTGAATGTGACATCACTGATCATTAGCCATTCTGGTGTTCGTGTGTGTCCTGCCTTTAATGCCCTTCATCTCAAGGAGCTTTGAAATAAGGTAGCAGATTCACTGGCTGCTGTTCACTCCCATTAAGGGCAAAGTGGATATTTGCAGATTGTACATACCTGCCAAAGCAGACACACATATGGAGTGTGTTCTTAGGAAGCGGGGAGGAAAATAAAAGCCAAATGGCTAAACTTATCTATTAAAATCCACAGGTACTTCATTTCACAACCAAATATATTCAAATCGGGTAGGCTATTGGACATGGTGAAAGTAACTTAACTAGTTAGGTTGATGACAAGTTATCACAAACATAAAGCATAAAGGTGCACATTGAGACAGTCTGTCCCTGAGGGTTGCACACTATTGGAAGGGTGTAGAGAGGGGGCAGAATTTCCAAACCAGTGCTGATATTGTCCCCATTAAGGCTGGTATGAGGCTCATTGTTGTGCCAGAATTTGTGGTTAATAAAAACACTTAGAAAGACAGCCTTCCCAAATAGTGTTCAGTAATTATGTTGCCCTTGTGATACACTAGTGACCTCTCCAGGTTGTACTCTGCCTCTCTCCAGATGCCCCACTGCATCCATGATTTAAACATGCAGTATGGAAAATGATTTAATTGATAAATGGATGAGATCATCAAACAGCCATCAGGAGCGCAGCACCAAGAATATGAGCCACTCAGTTTGGATGTCCCTTTGACTTTCTGGATTTGCGTGTCTCTGTTAGTGCCTGATGTTGCAAGTCTGTCTGTGACAAGGTGAACATATTCATTTTGTTCAGCTGTCAGGTCTGTGTGTTCATGCACTGAAAGGGAAAAAAGAGCTTTCAAACAGGAGAGAGCTCGGCAGCCTTGCACTCAAACTGCAGTGCGGCACACACACACACACACCGACACACACTGACACAATACGCACCAGAGTGAAGGCGGTACAGCCGGCTGCGTGCCAGCACAGCACAGCCACTCTGCAGGGAAGCTGTTTGCAATTGTTGTTACTTGCCATACAAGCCACCTAACGCTCACTCTGAAAAGAAAAATAACTGACAGATGTTGACAGCATGTAGCTGTGAGGAGTGGAGGGTTGACTATCATAACATAATTTTCAAGCATGCACAGAATGCCTTGATTCAAAATGACTTATCACTGTAGAATGGGATTGAAATTACAATATGTTTATGAATGCTTTTCATGTCACTGTATTTTTGCAGTTTTTTTATTTGTAGTGTACATTGCAAAGGGCATGTCCAACAGTAGATTGGTTGATGGCAGGCTTTAGGTCAAACTCTCTGCACTGAATCTAAGAAACTTAAATCTAGTCCTCATGTAATGATGAGACATTCAAGGGGGAAATAAAATCCGATGAGCTGAAGAAATGTTTCTACACTAACTGCAGCTGCTTCAATTAAGACATTTCCATTAATAATTAAAAAAGACAAAATAACAATAGCATTATAAGGCACTCTTGAAGTAGAATTTATTATGCAGTCCTTTTTGCAGCGGGCCCAGCTACTTCCTCATGACAGGCACAGCACGTCTGAAAAACCCCTCGAGTTGTTTCTAGTTAATCATACTCCTTTGAACTAACCACAAAATGAAAGCTTTTTAAGTTTTACTTGATGGACTTGCTTTCCTTTTCATTAAGCAGCAGCCACAAACCAAAGAAGACCTTGAAACAGACATGCAAAACTCTGTGGAAGTGTTGCCTCATCTATCTTCTTTAATCAAGTAAGTCCAAATTCTACACTGACTTTGTGGAATAGATGCGGTGCCACTGCTCAGTAACAGTTAAAAGTCTCCAAAATACTTCACTTACTCTAAACAGATTTTCTTGACCCATCCAGGGACTCAAACTGTTCTCTAATCTGTTCTCTAATCTTTGCCCACAATTACAGGCTGCACCTCCTCTGCCATGTTATCTGCCACCACTATTGACTGCCCTTATTCCCAGGCAATGTGGGTCACTTTGCATGCCTCCCATTCAAGTCAGATTTATTGATTCTTTTGTGGAATTTTGACTGAAAGGCCACAGGTTCAAGTTCTTATACCAGCTGGGAAAACTGTTGCAAATGTTCAGCACTCTTTTCCGGTCCATCCATGAAATATGTTTCAGTGAATAGTGTGCTAACCTTAACACACATCTGCAGAAGATTATTTAGCAGCAGTGGTGGACTGTGTTTATAATGGACAGCTTTCGAAGGTAGGTGTGAAACTGAATGCCGATGAAAAGAATTAGCATGTCTTAAAAAAAACACACATTACATGAGGTGTTACTCACACTCACACTATTTTGAGCTGTGGGCATATGGGACTGTTTGATGGATAGGACAGAGACTGATGTTTCTCCACCGTCCAGGGGATGTTTCTAATTGGGTCATGCAGGCTGAGCCGGTTTCCTAGTTTTCTGAGTTGGGGCACTGGGGAGGTGGACTCTTTCTGTCTATCGAGGGAGCAAATGAAGCCTGCGCTGAATGGCAGGCTGACTGACAGTTTTACAGCAACAATGTAGCACCATATTGTGAGCAGTTTTTGTGATAATGTGTCCTTGAATTGGTCCAATGTTTTCACTTGACTGTTTCCAACTTATTCTTTGCAGAAGGTGCTAATTTAGTGATTGATGAATGCTAATTTTGAGCCCAAATTCCTTCCCCATGTTGTCTTATGGTTCACTGCCAATGTAATGGAGACTGTTGAGCTTTCAGTCAGTTTGGTTTAGAGGATGTAAAGTGACACCATGAGTATCGTGAGTCAGATAAAACAACATGAAACATACAGTATCTTCTGTTTTATTGAACAGAAACTAACAGACATAACTGGAGGTTTTTTTTATACTGGGGAGAACCATATGAGATCTGCCATGAATGAAGGCTTTTAGAACTGAGAGGGATGGCTGTCATTGTCTCACACACACACATATAGTCTCATACACACAATTGTATGCCCACTCACCCCTGCATTCCTGATCCCTTCAATCCCCATCCCATTCAAATGCATGTATACAGACACACACAGACACAGTCACAGAGCTCCCCAGCTGGTCGCCCCCCAACAACAATGCATGCTGTCACTACACTCTGGAAAGCGACACAGTCGTCCCTCAGCTGACTGGCGTTTGTCTGGACAAGGCTGCATGATGCAGCATTGCTGTCACTAGTATAACAGTGGTGCATTTCTATATTGTCAGTATGGCATCTTTGCTGTATATGTACAGTCTACATGATGATTTAATTGCATAATATTATAGATGTGTTTTTAAAAATAATGTACATAAATTCTAAATCCATCACCTTTTATCAGGAATCAAAGCTCTGAATTTAGTTTTGAGTGTGGCCATTCAGAACATTCAAAATGTTTATGGGAAAAGGAACAGAAAAGCTGTCTATTTAGGATGGAATAATCTAATTGAGGACTAATAACATGCATGTTCCTGCCCCCTGTGCTGACTCTTGCGTATTACTATTCAGCTAAAACCATTAGCTATTATTTGCATGAGAATAAGCGTCTGCTTTCTTTCTTCTTTCCTCCTTTTTTTCCCTCATATTGCAACAATTTTGCATCTTTTGCTGAACTTTAAAATGAAAAGCCACACTATAGACATAGAGATTATCTCCTGAGACCAAGAGACAGGTCCTGGCAGGGAATTAGCAAACTCTTTGCTGTCAGGACTTGAATGTAGATTCTCACCATTCAGTTTGTGTTTTGGAACATTGTGCGTAAAAGAGACTGGCATTTTTTTGAATGTTGTTTTTACACTCACTGCATGAACATGTGTAAAATGGAGGGGTGTTGAGACAAAAAAACTGACTCTCCCTCTTCTTCTGCCTTTCATTGCTTTTCCTTTCCCAGAGCAAAGGACGCCTGAGATAGTTTGTTAGCTCATATTAACTACTGTACTAACTGTAGTTGTCATTGAATGGAAATCTGATTTACTTGGCACGGTGGTGCAGTGGTTAGCACTGTCGCCTCATAGCAAGAGGGTTCCAGGTTCGAATCCCGGTCTGGGCCCTTCTATGTGGAGTTTGCATGTTCTCCCTGTGCCTGCGTGGGTTTTCTCCGGGTACTCCGGCTTCCTCCCACAATACCAAAAACATGCGCATTAAGTTAACTGGCTACTGTAAATTGCCCCTAGGTGTGAGTGTGAGAGTGTGTGGTTGTCTGTCTTTGTGTGTTGGCCCTGCGATTGACTGGCGACCAGTCCAGGGTGTACCCTGCCTCTCGGCCGTAGTCAGCTGGGATAGGCTCCAGCTCCCCCGCGACCCTGACGGATAAGCGGTATAGAAAATGGATGGGTGGATGGATTTCTTCAATAAAACAATGTTTTCCTTAAATATTGACTGACGCAACACAGCAGTGAACCAACTTAGGTCTGTATACTTTGTATACTCTGTATACTTTCTGTGGGGTAGGTCTTTTATGGGATAAGTCTTTATAGAAGAAGTTTTATGTTTTATGGTACTAGAGATGGCACAGATGTGAGCAGAAATGAAGATGAACTGGGTCATCAGTGAAATAAACCACCATGATTGAATCCATAAATAGCTCCACCTGCTGTCCAGTATCTCAAATCTCACTGACTTCAAAATCAGAGGATATGGACATCATCATATTGGCTGTACTGCTTGATTTATAAGCATTTTCTGGGTGGTTTAGTGCTGAGGACAGAGCACATTGCATTACATAAAGAGATCAACACAATTCCATAACAAAAGAGGATCTTGCAAATCACTGTTTCAAGAACTGAAATCATCATTATGTAGCGATGCTCAAGCTGTCACTTGCTTTGCTCTGCATGGCCCAAAAGGGAACAAAGGCTTGCTTTGTCTTGTAATGCTTAAATGCACTGTTAGGCCTGGTCACATGGACCACTTTCAGCTGGTTTAGTCTTTTGTCCCCTGTTGGCATCTGATTTCTTTATAATCCTCACCCTATACTTTATAAGTGTACAGTTAAAGTGATGCAGTAATCTGTTTTTGTGTACCCACAAGAGAGTAGTCGTTGTAGTGAAACAGAAGAACCAAAGCAAAGCACAAACAGTACCTCAGATTTTCAGACTGTGTGATCAGGCTTGAGGCCACTCAGCAATTTAATGTGTCATCTTGCACATTTGTGGTCTAGATTTAGTATGCTAATGATTGTGTTGCTTTTTGAGTCATTAGAGAAGCAAATCCAAAAGTTAAATGTTATTTAATGTGAGTCTCTTGCAAAGAGAGAGGAAAAAACTAAAAAATCAGCTCATGAAAGTTCTTTCTTTTCTCCAAAAATACCTGTATGAATACATAGGATCGTCATACACAAACAATTTAAATAACCCACAACCGACTGATTAATTTTGCCAACCAAAGGCTGATGACAGGTTAGCAGTTTGGCAACCAGTTTTAAACTAACTTTGAGTTTTCACTTGTTTGTAGCTCAGTGGTGACAGCCTGGCACTACCAGGTGAAGGGTTCAGATTTCCACTGGGCCCAGTCATACTGAAAATACAAGCCCTCACTGTAGTGAAGGGTATCAAAGCATCCGCTAAATGGCATATGTTTGATTTTGAACAGCAGGAGTCCTGTTCTCTCTGACTGCTGCGGGTCAGCCCCTGTGTATTGACAGCAGCAGGCAGAGGTCTCCTCAGCCTCCTTCAGGGCTGGACCATGGCCAGTCCTGCAATTCAGGGAGGCCATTTGTTAAATCTTGGTTACAGTTTCATTATGACAGGGCATTTAGTGATTCACATTGAAATACAAACCGAATATACACGAACTCTGCAAGAATGCATCTAAGAACAGTGAGAAAAAGCTGACAGGCCCAATTCAGTCCTTATTTGCAGTCTAAAATGACCTATTATGAATGTAAGACAAAGTGGACTTTTTCCTGTAGCTTTGTTGAATAAATTGATCCTGATTTTCCCCATCTTCTGTTTCTGTCCCAACTTTCAGATCTTAGCTAGGGGATATCATCAAACAACAACAATAACCCAACATTAGGTAGCACATTTCTCTTTAGGCAATCCCAGATATGAAATGTCAGATTCCCTCAGTGGCCGTTAAGCAGTATATGTGGCCAAAGTGTTCTTTATTAAAACACTAGCTGTAGAGCCATTTCAAGTCTACCTATTAAAAATGTCAGCTTAATACCTACGATGGAATGGCTTAGTTTGCGATACTGGTCCCTTGAGTGCTTTTATCTCCATCATCATGCTGGTAGCAGAGGATAAACTCTAATCCTAACTAATCTAGCCAGTTGCACCTCCCTCTTTGGGGAGCATGACGGCTTCCCTGGGTGGCCCGAGTCCAACTTTGACCCTATCAGCAAAGAGATACAGGAAGCCTATCTGTGTATTACACTGCTACCTTTATCTTTTGAAATTCTTGTTACTGTTACCCAAAACTAATCCAAATCAAGGTGCCATATAGATCCAGCTTACTTTTGTCCTCGGGTGACAGAACAGAATCACATGTGTCAATGCTCAGCTACAGTGCTCATCGTAACTTGGTTAACTACCTGTGTGAAATCACCTTGTATGGAACTTAAGCCTTCATAATCATCTCTGGCACATAAATAGACACTTCACAAGACATACTACTGTACTGGACAAAGGGCGACAACTTCCAAAATATACGAATGTTGATTGATCATGGTAAGAATATTCATGAGGGGTTTTCCTTTAAACTTTATTAGCATTTGTAGAAACTGTACATTAATTAAAGTTACAAGTAACATCAAACTGGTGATTAAATCACAAGTTTTGTTTTTGTGTGACTGGTCATATCTAATTCACAGTGCTGGGGGCTCAAACATTATACTTGCACTGATATTGCATTTCTTGTTTGAAACAGTTTGACATGTAAGATCATCTGTTGTCTTGCACCATATCCTGTAAGTGCGTAAGTGTTCTTAGTAATATAATCAGTTATTGAACTGGCTGCTAAGCATCTTATGTAATTTTAGCCAAGGCTAAGCTTTAGTCAGTGAACCTTATCAGATTGTAGATGTAACAGCTCTTGAGAAACTATTCAGATTTTGCAAAATAACCCATAAATGTTCACTTTTCAAAGCTTACTTCCAAACGTAGTCTTAATTCTACTGCCCAACCTCATCAGTCGTCAGTCCATCTCAGATTGCTGTACTGCATTAGCTAATGTGTGTGTGTTTGTGTTTGTGTGTATATGAGTGCTATTGTGTAAAAATGTGTATTTGTTTGACATGATCCTGCAAAAGGACATTGGAACTTGATCCAATGACTAAATTCCTCTTAAAAGCTGCTTAAAGAAGTATTTCATTTTATCGCATTTCAACATTTTTAGGATTTAGCTCACAATCACACAATGCTGTGTTCTTTGGTCCTGCTTGTCCTGCCTTTTTCATAGTTCCCACATGGAGAGATGTTTTTCTTTGCTTTATTCATTTTTTGGTGTCTCTTTTGTGTGTCTTCATGCAGCTCACGCTTTGTTTGAGTGAAAACATTTGTCTCTCTGAAGATGTGTGATTTTTGAAAAATTACTGAGTATGTGACACAGGAACCTACCGCACACCTACTCTGGAATAAGAACTACACGTAATGTCTTCAGTTGAGAAAGGCTAAGCATTAAATATGTGATGGGAAAACCATGACTGTTTAGCTCAGCTTTGTATGCTTACTCAGTAACTAATCAATACTTTGGTAATCAAATGACGTGTAGTGCAGCCGGTCAGTAAATGCATGAAGTGGCTGTGATGGCCTAATGGGGGTGGGGTGTGTTGCCTCTTAGAACTACATATGTATAAATCAACATTATTGAAAGTTCTGTTTTGTTATCTTTAGGTGATGCTGTATAAGTCTTGAGATGCTTTTTTAGAATCCTTTAACCCCCATGGAGAGGCACAATTGCAGGATTTGTGTGCATCTGAGGTATGGAAAGCCTGGCTCCACTGCTTCCTTTCCTAATGGGAGCTCACTGCTAACTTAGACTGACAAACCCTTATGTTCTCAGAGGTGACAGAGGGGCTTAGCCTCAGGATAGAGGGGCTGCATTCAAGCTTCAAAGTCATTAAAGCTTTGTCTAAAATGGTTACTTATCCTGTTCTTTGGTGAAAGAATAAATCCAATGGAATCCAACTTGACTAAATCATCTTTGTGAATTATGGTATTGGTTCAGTATTCCAAATACAGTTCACACATTTGGACTTAGATCACCTACTCCATTAAAATGGAAGTGTCTTAAATCCACTAATTCATGACAACCAAAACGCAATTTTATTTGTTTGATTTAAATCAAGATTGAGAATCAAGACAATCTAGAATACATTTTGGAATTTAAAAGATGTTGTTAAACTTTTGGAAATTGTAAGTTTTTTATTGTTTTTTTTTTTTTTTTAAATGAATCAATATAATAAATGATGGATATGTTAAACCATAGTTAACCTTGCATAGCATTTGTATTTTGGAAATGCCAGTAGCCTGTTATGCCGAACTTGTAATGGAAACCAAGTTTCTTTACAAGTGGATGTTTCAACACGATCATACCACTGGCCAAAGAGTGTCTGAAACGTCTAACACTTGTGAGAGCAGAAGCCATTGTAAACACGCTGATTAACAACCATTGTGTCCCATTGTTGACACAGTATGTCACTGAAGCTTCTGATTAGTTCAGCCTTGCTGAGGACAAAACTTTGTAATGAGAAGAGGGGAGAGCATGGCTGAACGTGTACACAACGAAGACCAGAATCTTATCACACTAAAAGTTTAGACAGGTTTTTGTTTGTTTTGTCTAGGATAGAAAATTTCCTCTCTGGAAATGGCAGCAGAAAGATCAATGCAGTTCTTATCATCCTCTTTGCATTTACGTAGATCCAGGGTCTGTTGCCTGGATACTGTTCTCAACATGGTGCACTTCACAGACACACTGTGCTAAATCTTGTCTTGCTCAGTATCCTAGAAAATAACACATGGCTTATACTTAATTTATTTCAGTTTTTTTAAAAAATCAATAAGTAAAAACTCGAAGAACTCGAAGAAACTTGAAGTTTAAGCCTTGTTTCCATGGGGTTAATATTAGCTGGGTATATCCAGTGATATAGAATAGCAGTTGTCAGTGACGCTAATCTGGTAGGTGACATAATTGGTTGAAATCAGCTCTCTCATGATAAAACTCACAATAATACTAATCCCAAATTAAACTCCTGGTAACAAAGCTTGTACTCTGATGATTGATTGATTTTTGTATTCAGCAGTAAAGCAGAAAGACAAGGTCATCGGCAGGGGAATGAATGTAGTGACGTGTGGTAATTCACTTATTAGATCAATGCAAGTAGGACTTTTACTGCTACTGACACAACAGTGTGGCATATGCCACATTAACATATTTCATATTTTGTTGAATTGGAAAGAAACATGCTACTGTTCTGTTGATGTTGTAGCCTTGTTTTTGAATACTTAATGAAAACACATTTTAAGACCTAACTGGTCTAACTCTGGCGTCAAGATGTCCATACCAGCAGGTCAAGGCTGGGGCATCTGTTTCTGTCTAACTGTGGCTCTCAGTGTGGCTTCTAGCTGGATGTTGTCCTCAGCCTGATGGAGACTGTAGCAAGCAGGATATTGGAGACTAGTGGAGGCCCCTGGAAAAGCCCTGCTGCTTAGGAAGCTTAGCTCAGAAGGCTGGTGTCAACACGGAGGCCCTTTGTTTCTGATCTTGCAAAGCTGTGGGGGGTTGTCACTAAAATCCTGGTAGGTATGGGATGTGTGGTAGTTAGATACTGCTATGTTTTTATGTAGACATGCATATTCAGGTTCTTAGCTTTTGCAAGGGCTATCTTGTCAAGTCTTTGATCCATGCAAATGACAGGAGTTGTACATGATGAGCCACTTGTCCATGTGTCTTTAATCAACTGAATCCCTACCTGCTTGAGCACTGAAGCACTCACTTGCTTAATTTTTATTGTGTCCATCAAAATTTTATATTCCATGGAAGGGAAAAATCTTTTTAAAAAAATCATTCTATTTCATTTTAATCTTTTTGTAATGTACTTAAATGTATTCACGCTCTCACATCCTTTCTGAAATTCCATTAAAATGAAAATATGTGTGAAGTGAGCTGGGTTAGTAGAATAGGGGTTTGTGGCATCCAGGCTGAAGAGGTGGCATTTGTGCCACTGAGGGGAGTTCAGAGGACCCTGGAGTGTGCATGGAGTACAGGGGTTTGAAGGTTCATTCCCCCTCACACACACTAAACATCAATTAAAACCAGTGCGGGCCAGCACGCACAATGTGTCTCTGTCCCACCCAAATGTTATCCCTGAGTCTATAAAGGGACATTGTTGGTAAGATCAGACAGCTTTCCTTCCACCATTTTTCAGCAGCTTTTTACCTGGTGGCAGATCAGTTTTGCAGACAGAGCAGAAACATCAAAGAAGTCATACCACAGGAAAAAACAAAAAAAAACCCAATGTGATTGGATCCTTTTACTACACTCAGCGCACAGTGATGGTTGTAAACAGATCAGTAAAATGGGTCCAATTTCAAAATAACTTGAAATACACCCAAAAAAGCTTTTACTTGTATAGCTCTTATAGCTCTCTATAGACTAGCCTTTAAGACAAAAGGTAATACCTGACAATAGCACCTTTTTGGTATGAAATAGAAACAAGTCGACTGTTCTTTGAACATGTGTGTTTTTCTCCAGTACAGTTGGGAACTATTTGAACATCAGTTTACAGATATCCGATGTCGGCTTACTGCACACAGCACACCCATTTCTATCAACTTGGTTTCTGTGTTGTTGTCTCCTAGAAAACTAGAGAAAAAAGATCTGACATTGATGAATTTTGCTTTCCCATGATGGAGTACTTTGGCAGAAACTTTGGTCTCATGTTTAAATCCATAACTTCCCTCGAGTGAGTTCACCTCACCCCAGAATTGAATTTGGGTGAATACAGCCTTGCCTGCTGTGTACACACACAGATCTTTGGATCTATTATTGAAGAAGAAAGAGGTGACTGAAACCTCAATCATATTCATACACATACTCACGTGTGGATTTATAAAATGGTAAATGACTTGGCAGGCAAATCACAACTGTCAGCATCACCTTGCAGCTAAAACAGGATGAAGTAAATCTACAGCAACCTGCATTTCACCTCGCACCTTATTTCACCTAACCTTACTCAGACTTTTCTTTTCCCTTTTTAGTGAAGGTCCCCTCCCTCTGCTTTATCCCCAACAATTGCCAAGCCATCCTCAGACCAAATACTCCTTCCTTTCCCCTCATGTGGGCTCAAGGCCCCGCTAAGCCTGGAAGAGAATGGGGAGAGAAAAACGTGGGAGGGAATGGAGGTGGAAGTAAGTTGTGCCAGTGGGGCCAGGAGTTGGGTTAATCCACAACCCAAACATTATTCCATCATCTAATCATGGTGGAAATTGGACGGACTGGCTGAAATACTAACATTTAGCTTAGGGCTAGGCCATTTTAGTCACAAAAAATTTGCCTTGTTTAATCAGAGGAGGTTTATCTGGAGTTGAGGAGAACGGAAGGCATAAAGAAGGGAACTGAACATTGGAATCCAGACTGTTAAAGCTCTAAGGAAAACAAGTTTGTAAGCAAGCAGTCTCCTCTGCCTGAATGCAAGGTTTTCAGTTTGAATGCAAAGAGCGCTGTTATATGGTCATAGTCTTCTTGTAGCCCAACTTACTGAAAGAGCTGGCACTGTCTGGCATGTGACTGGCTGCAGTGTAGGAGTGTGCAGCACAGTTTCTAAGCTGTTTTAGCCTCATTGAGTAATAGCTACTGCTACAATCTGACAGACGCAATCGTGAAAAAACAAAATCCTTACGCTGTGGGTTAGGTTTGAAATTGTAGGAATGATTTCAGTCACAATTTATGAATATAAGGTTTTGGTTTATATTCCTCCACTGGTGTTTGTTTCACGTTTTTAAAGAAAAAACATGCTGAAATAGTTACATCTGGTGCTTTGTCCAAAAGATTAAAATGGTATTTCTAAATGTAGTTTTTTTAGAGCATACAAATCAAGAAACACTTTGGCAGCATAATGGCTTTATTGGCAACAGCAGCGACCTGTCCATGAACGCATGCTGGATGAAAGGAGCCCAGAGGATAAACTGGGTCGGAGCTGTTAATCACTGTAGAAGCAAAGTTTTTCATGGGAGAGATTAATGTTTCCAGAATGTTACAGCTGCTCGAAGCATAAAGTTCTGATTGGTAAAATGTTATTTAGTCACCTAGACTATCAAGTTTATACCCACCAGGTTTGTGGCATGTTATGAGAGTCGAAGTTTTTGTTGATTTCTAAATGTCTGATACGAAAAGTCTCTTTGCTTGCTAGTTGCTTGACAGTTCTCAACCATCTGCACTTGAGACATATGTCTCTGAATATCTTTGGGATGGAATGGCAGACGATTAATAGTTGGAAATGAGAAAAAATATTTTTTTAATTATAATCATAGGTTTGTGATGCATCCTGTGACTTTTATGTATATAAAAGGAACACTACAAAAATAAAATGTAAATGTGAAATGTGGCATTCTTAAAAAACTATTTGGTATATATATATATATATATATATATATATATATATATATATATATATACACACACCTTGTCGACATCCTGGTGGATGATTGATCGCCTCCCTATTGTCTTGGGGTCAGTCTCTGCCTTTCTGTTGTCGGAAATCTCCTGTACAATTAAATGTCTTCTCTGCACTTGTGAAAAGTTTAAGGCTGATTGTGTAATGCTTTGCTTCGTACTTAATACTGTATCTTAAAGTCAGGATGCTCAACAGGGCTGTGTGTCAAAGAATATACAGCTTGATATAAAACAACTATGCTTCATTCTGGAGACATTTGAAAGTTGACCTTGTTTAGTGTCTAGCTTCCTCGACTGATGAGTTTATGTGAACTCTGGCGTAAGGCCACTGAACTTTTCATCTTCCATGTGAAAGGAAGCAGAGAACAAGAAAGGCTTCCTTAGCCAAACCTAGAAGTCCATTAAGGGTCAAAGGCTATGAAATCCATTGAGAACTACTGAAACTAAACAAAGAACCAAAGCTTTGTCTTTGCTGGAGCTCCAGAGGAATTCTGGTGCTTGAAATGAACACATTGCATAGATATTATATACATTGCATTACATAATGTATAGGTATTGAAATTCAATCATTGTAACTGTTTTCTCTTATTACCTACTCTACCTTTTTCCAATGATCTTGTCAGTTGACATTGCTTCACTTGCATTCATTTTCTCTTTGGAATTATTAAATGAATAAACTAGATTATAGTTTACAGTAAAAAGATTGTTAGATTTATTTATTTATTTATATGATTTGTTTGCAATTAAGGGCTGATTGTCAGCATCATGGATGTATAAGAATTTGTTTCATGGCAGCAACAGTGTGGGAAATTCTTCACTGGTTGACAAATCTCCATCATCAAATTCATCATTATGTTCTTGTGTTACCAAGGACACAGAAAGCTTTTACTCCCTTTGCACCAGAAGATCAGCATTTTGCCTTATTATACTCTGATGCCAAAAGTAATTGTGGATATCTGTAGAGGCTGTCAGTATTTTTAAAACCGATCTCTGTTTTACTTTTAAGGTTGCAGTGAACTGTTAAAATGCTTCTTACTGTGCCCTTTAAGAATGTACTTGGCTGGTTATAGAGCACAAATTGAATGTTATCTGTGTATTTTTCCACTGTGACAGTGGACATTTTTTTCACAGGACTGTTCCCAGTTGACATCATGTGTTTAACTCTCCTCGACATCCACTGACATGATGTATTAAAACTTTAATTGAGGCTGGAAAGGGTAGGAATGCACCTGAAAGAGGAGCTTTCAGAAGTGATTGACAACACGCTTATATGACATGTGTCACCAGCAAATTAGCATGAGCTTGTTTGTTAGGGTACATTCCTTCACTGAGCAAGAGACAGAGGAACAAAGGATGAAAGGAAGCATAGTTCTGATTTGACCTTTTAAACTTGTGTCTCACTGAATCATTGTTAATATCGATGTTTCAGGGCTCTCTTTTGAGTAATGCTTGATTCATTGCTCTGTAGAATTGAGACACGAAAAATGAACCAGGTCTGGAAAGCTTCTCGCACTCCAAGTTCCTCAGTTGTCTTTGGGAATTACTATCTCAGAGGGTTTAGTTGACTATGACAGCTTCTGCGTGTGTGAGCGACTTTGTGCATGGTGGGCACATTTTCTTGTAATCATGAGCATGTGGCAGACTGTTGCTTGCAGGCATGTTTGTCTGCAGGGTTTGATAAGAAGTAGTGGTTGGTACTGAACTGGATGTAATATATATACAATGTATATATTGTTTTTACACATGTACATACCTGTATTTTTAAATTTTTTTAAATTTTGAACACATGTAAATACCTGTACTCTTAGATTTTAGATTTATACTTATCTTGTTTTGTTTATCCTATTTTTATACCTTTCACTTTTCTTTCTTGGTCGGGAACACTGCAAGTGTAATGTCTGTACGAAAAAGAATTTCCCTTCGAGGATAAATAAAGGAATTCTGATTCTGATTCTGATTATCTTGATCAGTGTTATGAAAGCATCTTTACCAATGTTCAAGAAGAGAACTCTATCAGGAGTGAGGACTTAGGGCACTAAAAACACACACCAGCACTCACGTATGGTATGCTTCAAAAAATCTCAAGGATACAACATTACGGCAGCTTTCATCTAAAGACTGCCAAGCTTCATGTGGCCTCATGTGGGCTCTGAGTGAGAGGGCCACTCTGTTCTCTAAAAAGAAAAATCTTAATTTTCCTGCCCACAAATTGTATGCTTAATTGAGTTTGAAAATGTCCTTTATCCAACATGGGTACATGTCAGAGAGAACTGTGGTGTAACTCTTGTGTTTAATATTCTTATATTTCAGTAATGCTAGGCTGAAACTGAATCTTCAGGTGTACTGACTTTGTTAGGTTTAGATTCTAAACATTTTATGTTTCCAATAAGGCAACATCTATTTTAACATCTGATTAGACTATAAACTGCAATTCTGCACTCCTGTATTAAATAACGTAAATAGCACAATACTTTAACTTTAACGTAATCACAATAACAAATGCTCAGTCTCGTATTGGCTGCTTGATAATAAGCTACATCTGTTACCTTTGAATGAGGAATGGCAACCAGCACTTTGATATGCAGGTTTCAAAGCAACACGAGACAGCAGAGCTCAAAAGGATCACACCATCTGTGGCCTGATCCAGGTGTACTGGTGGATATCACTGCAGAGTAATCACTTGTGCCATGCGGGAAGGCCTTGAAAATCATGACGACATATCAAATGCAAACTACATCAAAAATGTAAACATAACTTAGTTTGTGTTTACTGTGAATTCAGTCTTTAGGGGGTAAGAATTTATCCACATAGGACCAAACTTCCAGGTGGTCTCTAGATTTATAGTGTGAATACAGACAGCAGACGCCTTAACAGACAGTGGGTCCGTCTCCAGAGACAAAGCTGTGACGGGGAAATGTGTTCCTGCAGCGTGGGGCTGCTGACACATAGTCCCTAGGGTGCTGTTATTTTACTGTTTATAATTCAGCATGTGATCCACCATGATTTTTAATTTTTTCTTCAAGTGTTTGTGCCATTACAGTGAGCGTCCTACTGGTGAGTTCTTTGCTGGTTTTTGGTTGTATTTAAATGTTTATTTATATGACATCAGTTCTGCAAAAGCAAATCGTCTTGTTTCTTGGGTCAAACTTAACATTGGAGAGTCTTCATGTTAGCATATAGGTAAACTTAGGTTTAATCTAAAGCTAAATATCACATAATATAAATGTAATATAAAGTTAAAAGTTGTTTTTTTTTTATTTTGTTTTTTAATTATATTTTTTTGTCTTCCCAGTTACCAACCTCATCTGTTGCTCATGAAAGTAGTTCTGGTTTTGCAACATTTAGTGGTAGGGATAATTTATTTCACTGGCAATCAGACAAAAAAAAAGACAAGACATCAGTTCCAGTATTTGAAAAAATGCTAAATATCAGGCCAGTAATCATCCAGTTTACAGCTGCAGTGTAACATGTAAATATAATGTTGCATCTGATCAGTTGAAACCAGTGCGTCTTCCTGAGTAGGAGCAATCCATGAGTAATCAGGATTGTGTAAGGTTTCCCACGCCAGATGACTCTCACCGGATCCACTGTGTGCCTGGGAACATTTGTGCTTTTCTGAATAAATGAGAATGCAGCAGTAGAAAGTGTGTGTTTGTTTGTGTTATAAACGCTCTACATGAAAAACAAGCTGAGCTGTTTCCCTCCTCACATTCGTCAGAAAGTTTTACAGCACAGACTTGAGTATAGTGTAAGCTCTTGTAAAACATGTTTACATTGTAGACTCTGACAAACAGTCTGGTAATCTGGTGGTGCTCACTTCAAATGTTGTTTCTATGAACAATGTAAGGTTTCATAGTCCCATTCACTTCTGTTTAACCGATCTGCCCCAGAGTGATTTTTCTCCAGTCTGGAACAGCACACTTATTTATGTCTTCCTTTCCCCTTTATTGTGCTATCCGTGGCTACAGATCAACATAATTCATTGTTGCTACCTGCAGCGTGTGGTTGGCACATGTGAATGGTGAACTTGTTTTATCCAGTACAAAGGGTCCTGCATTCCATTTTCTCATGTTGTATCATTCTGTTAGAAAGTTGTGTGATAATTTTGAAGATGAATCCCTTTTGAATGAATGTTTGGTCTATTATTTAGAGAGAGGTCATTATTCTTGTTCTTCAGGGTGGTCTTTCAAGCTGTTATCCATTACAGGTTTTAGACTATTAAACACGGTCATCTATCACAATAGATGCCTAAATAGTCTGCTGTCATCAAATCAGCCTATAAAGATTCCCCTCAGAAGCCGTGGTCTGGCTCTGGGGTTGGACTGTTGCGGTCCAGTGCTGATTTCACTGTGTATAATGCCATGCAAATTATACTGCATTAACTGTCATTACCTGTGATGTTCTCTATTTCATGATGATCCCTTGTTCATCATCTCTAGGCAGTGACTCTGCCGTGTTTCCAGCTCGACTCAACTGATTTAAAACTGAAGCTGCTTCGTCAAAGCAGTTTGTCTTAACTCCGACTCCTGTAAACACATGCCGACACCAAATGTGTGTGCTGATCTGTTTGTAGGCGAGTGGATGCTTTTCGCATGTGTGGCCCATTGAGGGTCCATGAATCTTTGTGTCAATGAACAAAATATTGTTAGTTCACTTGTGTTTGCTTCTAGACTGTGTGAATGTGCTTATCTGATCATCCTTCTGTCTCCTACCAGAATCTTTACCTACTGGCGTCATTGTGTCCAGTTCAGTCTGACACAGTGATTGGTCGGATCTGCAACTGATTTTTGCGATGATCTGCCATGCAGGCTTCAGAAGAATGTTCCAATATTGGCCCAAATCTTATAAAACCTCTGCTAATTCAGGAAAACCTCATGATGCTCGCTAAAATTAGGCAACAAGGAAAAAGAAGATACACAAGCAGTTCTCTTATCCAAGCCAAGATTGGCCCCAGATGCCTTAAGCGCCTGCTCTGTCTACTGTCTGAAAAGGAAAGTTTGTAACAACATGTACCTCACTTTTGAGCAGCAAAACTCTACCACATCTGTAATGATAGGCTCTGCATTATCATATTTTGTAGCTTCAATTCAACATGCTGTGCAGTTCTCTGTGATTTTGTGTGTGATTTATTACTTGGTATTTATAATGTCGAAAATAGAACACAAAGTGATTTAAAACAAGTTGCTAAATAAGTTTCTGTTCATTGATTAATTATTTAACAAATTCATTGTTTCAGCTCAGTTTTAAGTGATTAGAAAGTGTTGCCTCACTAAACGTTAATTTTTTTTATTTTACGGAGCAAGTTTAAATTGACTTTATTTTGTGCTCAGGCTTTAATTGTATTCGTGCTTTCTTGTAATTATGTACTGCTATGAAAAATACTGCAAGAAACAGACTAGTTTAAGTACCATTTCAGATGATCTCGTCCATCTCCCCGCCTCCCTCAGTCCATCCACACAACATCCCAGCACACTGAGCACAGAGCAGACAGGCTGTAGTAACAATAGGGGATCCCCGTGGTGGTGGCAGCTTGTGAAAAGGTCAGGATGATTGACTGTAGGCAGATACCATCCTGACCTTTGGCTGAACTTGTTGAAGCTCTATGAGTTCAAGAGACCCCAACCAGTCAGATGTTACCAATTTTTGATACAGTTGTTTGTCTGCTTGGACATTTTTTCCCATCAAATCTTAATTCTCCGGAAGCCAGAGGCAAGATTTTAATCTTTTTTATGGTGATAAAAACTTGGCGGTTGACTCTGTATTTCTGTGCTCGAGCAGTGTTTTGCTCTGTCATGAAACAGATAACTGAACAAAATGAGTTAATTCTCTTTCTTGAAGACTACACAAATCACGTATCAGTTTCTGTTCCCTCCTGCTCATGTCATAAAGCTTGTATTAGTGACGGGCCAGCTTGCACACTGTTGTTTTTGTACTGTTAATCAGAACCAGAAGCATTTACAGATTAAGCTCTCTTGCCAAGTTGAATTCACAAGATTATTGGCTGAAGGCCATAAGACGTGTTTACATGTGTTCTTGAACTTGGATGCAGAGTGTTGATTCAGTCAGGATTATGCAACACAATTAAGGCAACATCCTGTAAGTTAGAAATCTTTTGACTACAAAGTAGGCGCGTGACTTCGAAGCAGGCGTGTGTTAGGAGCACATGTCTCTGTTTATGTTCACATGTTGAGCTAACAGCTGTCAACTCTTTAACAGGCTGATCGCACTTCGCCTCAGGGCCTTGAAGTAAGTAGTGTTTTAGTTCCCCAAGTCACGGAAACCAGCCTGTCAGAAACCTTGAATTATTGGTTGTTAATTTTGGACAGGTAGCATTTAATGCACGGCCCCTGGGATTATTGCTGCTCCTCAATAGATCGGGTTTTCATTAGAATGCCCTCAGGGTGGAGGGATTACAGTAAACTGGTTCAGAAGAGGGAGGCAATTGAAGTGCTGTTACACACTCAGTTACTTTTCGGTTTGACAGAAAGCTCTTGGTTTGTCTGTAGTGTTGACTAAATGTGCCATACCAAGTTTCCTTCTTTATCGTGTTCTGAATAAACAAAATCCAGTCTTTGAGTTGTTTTCCACTTTTCATGACATGACATGATTTTAGAGGATTCTTTTCTCATCACATTGATGCTTTATTTCCCAGATCATGAAAGCAATGTCCACTGTGAGTCTTCATGCTAAAACTTCATGGGGTTTTCTGTTTTATTATTCATCAAAGCAGAACATAGATTCACACACTTTTGTTCCCTCAGGGGAACAGGATTTGGCAAAAGCTAATGTTGTTCATTCATGCATTTCTAAACTAACATAGCCTTCCTTTCTTTATGGATACTAAAGTGTTAGTCTTACCATTTTGGACATGAAGCCATGAGCATGACTTTGGTTTGGACATGAAGGGTTTCAAAAAGGAAGGAAGTGAAATGAAGGGGAAAAAAACAGCATTGTTTGTTTGTGAAACAATACAGGCAACATTCCACTGAAAACAACAGAGGCGACACATTCCTTCTCTTAATTGAGTCCCCTCACATGACCCTGTGTCAGTTTTAACACCACATTCTTATTCAGAAGTTTCCAGCATTTTCAGGATGCATCTTTCCATTGAGGTGTTTTGTTTGACTTAATGTGTGAAGTATTTTACATATCTGCTCTGTAAATCTTGCATAAATCAGTAACGTCAGTGTTCCATCAAAGCTTAGTTTGTCTGCTAACATCTCCTTATCTAACTTATCTAACTTACAAATATTTTTTCATGTCTTGTAATAGCAGCTCAGGTGTATCATCAAACAACATGTTAATGTTACTTCAGTCAGAAGCTGGAATCTGTGTTTCTATCTGACACAGTATTTTTTAATAGAAGAATGCATCATCATTATTAATATTGTCATTGTCATTCCAATACTGTTGTTATCGCTGTTGTTATGCCTATCTGTAACCCCCACTCTCTTACCCTTCCTCTCTCTCTCACACACAACCCAACTGGTCAAGGCAGATGGCCGCCCACCTAGAGTTGGGGTCTGCTCTGAGGTTTCTGCCTTCTATAAGGAAGTTTTTCCTCACCACTGTCGCCAAGTGCTTGTTCATGGGGGGCTTTGTTGGGTTTGTCTAAAAATCGCGCTATATAAATAAATTAAATTGAACTGAAAAAGTCAGCCTGCGTTGCATTATACCCAAATGTTCCCTCTTAGTCCAGCAGTTTCTTCAGCTCAGGATGACACCTTTCTTGTAACAGCACAATGAGAAAAACAGAATATCTGCTGTTTTCTGCAGTTGTCAGAGCCAAGAGAGAAATATGTAATTTATGTGAATGTGCATGAACCCCGAAGGACATGATGTAATTGCCCTAACCTTAAAGACACTGCTTTCCACCCACCAGACGCTCATGACATCATTTTGGAGATTTATTAAAGGTGGGGAAAAAAGTCTTTCAAATATGCAGATTTAATGTGTCCTGTCTTTTGTTTCTTTCAAGAAATTATGAGTATGAGTAGTTTCTGTATTTCCCATTGGAAACTTGTAGCGCTAGATACATTGTACCTTACCACCTGTCTCCTGCCTTGTTTATCTGCACAAGTGCATTTTCCAGACTTTTTTTTAAAATAATGATGACAGCAACTTTCTTTTTGCCTTTCCCTTTCCTGCACGCACTGTCCTCAAATGGATGAATCTTTGTCAAAGTGGTAACACTGTAATCTTCCCTTATGTGTGACAGTGTAATCTCTCTGCGCAGTTGTACTCATTGACAGGTTTAGTGAAGAGCTGACCTAGTGATTAGAGAGCACACGGGTTCAACGCCTGCAATGACCAGCATGTTTCCTTTTTTCAGCAAGTTCCCCAAACCTGAGCATATGCTGAAGAAGGGGTGCTACTTGTCAAGCAGTTAAAGGTCCTCCATCTTTAGTATGCAAAGTATTAATGTTCATGTGACACATTTATTCAGGCGATCCTAAATCAAGGTCATCTGCTCAGCTGCAGATATAAATGTATCTAGGCCATCCAATCGTAACTGGGATCAGACCGTGAAGTTTTACTCTCTTGTTAACAAAACCAGGGATGCTCATCTCTAATGTATAACACCTGGGATTTCAATGGATTTACACTGACGATCTGGGATGCTATTTTCTCATATACAAGACTACAGAATGTTTCATTTGTACTATCTTGAGTCTTGAAATGTTAATTTTGTATGTAGAAGAGACAAAAATATTAACAGATTCAACCTTTCCTTTAAAACTGTAGTTATGTGGTCGGTTGACCTTCAGAGGTCATGAGCAAAAAGAAAAAATAAATTACTCAAGAAATGGCTGTGGAATTTCTACTCCAGTGTCCTCTTTGCTTTTGAACTTTGCCACTTTGCTACTTGTGATCATTTATGTTTAATTCAACAAATTACATTATGTCGTCCACCAGGGAATTTCCACAAACTGTCATCGTAGAATCAGGGCTTTGAAGACCACCATGTTTGTACTGTGAAGCGGACTTTTAGGCCTCACTCATCACTGTTTTGTGTTTTCAGCAACACCAGGCACACCTGTTGACAAGGGCTCTTGCAGTAGGGAACAGTGTTGGTGAATAGATAAATGTCAGTATACAGGGGAAATATGTGCTACTTTCTTTTCTCTGTTTGTCTATCTTTATCTGCCTCTCTAACTCCTGAGCTCCAGAAACAATGTCCAACTAACCTCGCCCAGCAGCTGAATTGAGGCCTACTGTCAGCCTACTCGCTGACAAACAGCAGTCCGTTTCTTTTGTAACAGCTCCAGGCTTCCCGGTGAGCCAAAAAGCAGAAACAGGAACACACTGCCAGGCCAGACACTCTACATCACCACACTTTCTTTCACAGCTGTGTAAATAAATGTAAAAAAAACTCTCAGGAAATTTAATCTCATAATTGTTTTGCCTTTCAAACCAGCAGTCCAAAAGGGCTCCCCCATTTTTTATGGGCAAATCCCTGCCTGTGTTTGTGAGAATAAATGCATTTTAAGTGGGACTGGTCTTAAAAATCCTGCAGCAGCATAAATTCTGGAGTGGGAGGCAATTATTTCACCATTGGTGTTCTTGTTTGCACTTCAAATGTTTATGAATGCTCATGTGGGACTTCAGATGTACTGATGAGATATCCCACACACTCACATAACTAAAGGTGAAAGGCCAGCTGAAGGTTGAACATCAGGAGTAAATTGACTAATGGAAGCTGCACAGCCCTCAGCCACAGTTCGATCCACTGATATCGGTCCAATACCGGCACAGATTAATCAGCCATACCAATTCATTGGTCTGACTCTAATTTTGATTCACTTTGTTTCATTACCTTCCCTTCAACAGAACCCTGAACATTTTTGGAACATGTAAAGGTTTGCTTACCCCAGAGTTTGGCACACAGTTTTTATTTCTTGTTTAGTTGCAAGACTTAAAGTTTTAGAAGCGTTTATGTGTTGCATTATTTGTGCAAAGCATGCCTGCATGCCTGATGGTCATTCGTATTCTTGCAAATACATGCAGACAAGCAGCTTCTCCTCCTCTAAGAGTTTGACCAACTATTACCCGAGAAATCCCCTGTCACAACATATTAGCCTGCCAGGGCGGTTTGGTGGGGATGATTGCGGCTTATGTCAAGCTTGTTAGTGTTTAGCACTGTTAACCAGAGAGGGACTTGATATATGGCCGGCAGCTCTTTGTGTGCTTCTCCATACCATTCCCAGGATTTACTGTGAGCAAAAAAACGTGAAAGGAGTGTTAATCAAGGTTGCTTCTTGGTTTCCAAGTGATGCCTTTTTGCCTTGACTTCACAAGACTTGATTTTTATTTGATGTTCTGTTTTTGTTCTGAAGAAATCCTCTTAAGTTTTGCTAACTCATTCCTTTTGTTCTTTCTGTAGGCTGTGACAGGAAGATGCTTTGGTGACAAGGATTTCAGAGGAGGTTTGGAGAATGGTATACTGCTATGCGAGTAAGTTCTGACTGCATTTTATTTTTGTCTGACTATTAGTATTAATTATTGTCCGCTAACTGCTGACTGCCTTTTAAGACTTTTGTCATTGTTGCTCTTTGTCAATTCCTGAAGAGAATTATGTTTTTTTTCCCTCTTGTCTAAATGACTGTAAAATGTAAAATGTGTATAAAAGTGTCTTAATTTGATTCCTGATTTCTATTTTATGTGAGGCATTCAGTCTTCCACATTATTCTACCATAGTGACTTAAAATAGGTGCTTCAGTAGAGAACGCTCCAGCCCTGGGAGTAGGAAGGCAAAGAATCCTCAAACAAATCCTTTTCACAAAGAGATCAAGTGAGCGCTAGTTAGTTTATAAAAAAAACAAGGCACTGCTATGTTAGCTTAAAAAAAAAACCTGAAAAACTAGATATGTTTTCAGAATTATTAGGAAGAGCATTAGCGGTCAAATCACTTTTTCATTAAGTACATAAGTTAAGTACTTATTTATTACAACTCTGAGGTCCGGTGATCAGAGAGACTGGCATCCTGTTAAATTGTCCTCTGTTTTGACACTTGAACTCCTGTCTGCCCGCTCACAATGAGTCAAGGTGCACTTGCACACTTGCACGGTCTCCTCTCCAAATTCCTTTCTGCCAATTTAAGCTACCCAAGCCCTGTGTTTGTTCCATTTTTACTGTGAATACAGACATCACATCCAATTTAGCAGTGTCCCCATGAGGAATGTTAATGGTTATTTCATTCAGTTGAATGACCATTTGATTAATTTCCATTAAGAATTTAACTGATTAGAAATTTATCAAGGAAAACGCACACAGTATCACAATGCTTCTACAGATATATTCAGTCAGTGTATTTAAAGAGTTTATTGACATACTCAAGCAGTTATTGCAATTAAGCATCTAATCTTTGAAATGTCTGTTTAGGTTACTGATGTAACTCAATCATCAAACTGTTCTCTTAACACCATGCAAGCATTTAGTCAATTAATGCACTTAATTAAAGCAGCAGATTGGACTTCCTGTGTACAAATTGTTTTGAATCTCACTAATTTCACAAGCAAAACGCCCTCCAACCTCCTCCTCTTGATATACAAGGTTAGTTTTGATTGTGTCTGGGCTTTAAACTCCAGGAAAGCAATTCTTGTAGTCATCTCCTGTAGCCAACGGAGACAGTTTACAGCAGACTCAAATAGGTCAAATAATCCTGCAGATAGTTGGCAGGACAAGAGATGTTATTTTTGAATTATTTCCATCACAGCTACAGTAGGATTGCTGGTACATTTTTTCCCTACATATTTTTGTAAACAACAAAAAAAAAACGAAACAATAATTGATAAGATTCATATGGGAATCATACAGAAATCCTTTTAACTTTTTTTGTAATTTGGGGGGGTAAACAAAAAGGGGAATAAGAGGTAGGTTGTAACATTCTCATTCCAGGCAATTTTTCAAGCATGAAGAAATTGTCTTCACTGTGTCTAGAGCTCACTCTTCCCTCCTACACATATTGTATGTGTCACTGAGAACTCTCCTCTCCTGGAGTTGTTTGAATTTATTCTGGGAAGCATGCAGTACAGCAGGAAATCTCTAACTGAAATTGGAGTACATTATGAAGGCTGAGGGAAAGAGAGTTCACTAAAAAGGTGAATTACAGTGTTTCAGTGCAAAATAACTGCTGAAATGTCATGGACATCACAGGACCAGTGATATCCAATACTGTCAAGAGTATCCCTGGGTGGGTTTTTACTGAGCAGGATCATTACAGAGCTTCCTGTGATGAAAACACACACAAAAGATGAAACTGGACAGAGAGAGAGAGAGAGAGAAGGGAATTGTGAAACTGCTTGTTCATTCATTCAAGCTGTCTGAGGTTCAGGAGTATTCTGTATCTTTCTCGATAAGATGTTTTTGTGCATGCAATGAGAGATGACATAGCTCTGCGCATGCGTAGCTCGCTGTGATATGTGCGTGTACTGAAACATGCTAACAGCAGTGTGTGTAGAAGGAGAAGCACTGATTTTCGACTCTGTTTTAGGATCTGTCATAAAACTTCCAGTCGACACTGTAGGACCTTCAAAAAAAAAAAAAGTTTTTTGCTTGCTAATTTTGAGATGCACCATATGAAATATTTATTTTAACGTGCCATGAAGACAAGTTTTAAAGGCCCTGCTAAAATTCAGCTTGTGGAATCTTTTTCTTTTTGTGTTTTTTGTCAGGTTGCTGAGCTCTATTAAACCCGGCCTGGTGAAGAAAATCAACAGACTTCCAACACCCATAGCTGGCCTGGTGAGTCCTGACTTTACAGTGTTTCCAGCAAACCTTAAGACAATCCTTTGATCCTCTTGAATCTTTTTTTCTCCATAGTATCTTTTGCTTTTTCATTTTTTTTCACATCGTTTCGTGTCTGCGCCTCTTCCTCCTATTTCTTTTTCTTCACCGCCTTCTTCTCTCTCCATACTTCAGATGTTATTCTCACACTGTCTAATGTTTAAAAAGTTGCTGCAGCCTGTTGTCATTTCCCTGTAATAAAATGCAAAGCTTTATACATGACATGGCATAGCGCTATCACAGCAAGAGCATAGCAGCCGCACACCTTTAAGCTTGAGATTATGGCTTTTTTTATCTATGCAGAATTTCCAAAGCAGAAAATTTACATGTGTACATGTCCATGGCTTTATTGAAGTATCTCAGGTTTGCCTCGAGCTCTCAGTGAGGGCCTGTAAGTTCAGTAGACCTGAACTCTGATACATTTCAACAGAGTACAGTGCAACACAGTGGAGCCCTTTCATGATGTCTTAAGACCTTGATCTGGAAGAATCAACCTTTCAGGTCCAGGACCAATATGTGAACAGAGGCACTTTGAAAGTAGATCACATTGGAGCTCATGCTTAATGTGCTTCCATCTCCTTCCTTTCCCACCTGCTTTCAGTTGCATTCTTAACTGCTGTCTTAAAGACTATTCTTGTAAATTAAAAAATATATATATGTATATATATGTATAATAAGATTTCCACCCTCTAAAAATTAAAAAGTTTTCAGCTTGTTTTCAATGGAAATATTTGTTGCTCTTCCCACCCCCCCCCATTGTGAAAATGTGGAATTATGATTTATATGAGCAGAAGGCCATATTTTTGTGATTAAAGAGATGAAACTGCAGTTACAGATTCTTTTATTTTCCTAATGACTCAAGTCAAGATGGCATTCATCAACTTGTGAATGAGTTCCTATGAACAGAAATGTTAAAATGTGATAATAGCTATACAAGAGGGCACAGGTGATTAGGACCAAAGCTCTAGTACTTTAAGAAAGATGATGTGAATGGGAGCTGGGTATTATTTGGATCACAGCGTGACAGAACAGACCAGGAAGTCCATGTTGGACTGAAATGGCTTTTCTTATCTCATGACGTCACTAATGGCTGCCAATGAGCCTTCTCTCACTTTTTGCAAGTGGCAGATAATTACAGAGCCACATTCTTTACAGACCTTTTATGCAATACAGTTGCTGCTAGAATTAGTTGATTATCCTGTTAGAACCTTTAAACCCAGGAGCTTCTGTGCTCACTCCGTCTGAGTTATGTTTCAATTATGTGATTTGTGCATAAACATTAGCATCTAGCTTCTGTGGCACCTTTGTTCTTTGGTTCGCTTTGTTTTTTTGAGTTCTGTCCTCCTCTGGCTGTACTGTCCTTATGTCTGTCATCATCTATAATCAGTTCATCTGCACTGGTTGACAGCCATGTCTTTATGATGTTTTAAAGGCTCTTGAAGGGCCTTTCATGGATCCACCACGGAACAGTGCTGCATTTCTAAGTATTTATATACTGTGAAAACTATTGACCTCCACAAGTGGTTTAGGAGTTATTCAGAAGTCTTAAGTCGTCAGATCATTTTTTTTTAAGATGAAACAAACAGCAGTAACTGATGCATGTAACAATGACATTAAAAACAACTGCTCTTATTGGCCCAAGTAGCGGCAATTCGGTCACAGGATGAAAAATAGTACATGACCATTACTAATTGGCCCAAAGGGGCAGATGAATCATCCACTGAAGACAACATGTTTACATTTGTAGTTTTAGGACAACATATTAAATGAAAATGAAAAAAAAAAAAAAAAAAATCACACCTGTTGGTTTTATTCCAGTTCCAACAACATGCCCCCCTATACATTTAAAGTTACATAATTCTGTCTCTAAGCTTCCTGAGGCTTTGCAGGGATTTTTCTTCTTCTTGGCTGTAATTAAAGAGGTGATAAAAATATAAACAAGGGCTCTGCTGTTATCTGACCTATCGTAATAAAACACAGGCTACTCCCCCTTCCTCTTCCTGTTTGGGGGCTAATGGGAAAACGAGTCTCTGAGGAGGTTTGGCTGTTTTGTAATTAGAGCAGCTACCTCCGTGCTTGGGCAGCTCGGCCTGTCTGTGTGGCTCAGTGTTCGTCTCAACAGGTTGGTTGTTGCATGCTCTGCTCCCAGCTGTCTCCGGGTCCGCTGGTGTGCTCATGTTTTACAGTGTCCATACAGACAGGCGGTGGAGATTGACCTGCAAGTTGAATGGTACTGATTCACATGTTTAAAAAATGTCTTGTTTTCAGGCATGGAGTTAAGGGCAGCAGGAATTTGTGTGTACAAAAAACAAACAAACAAAAATAAATAACCACTTCACATCTTTTTAATTCCAATTTTGGGGATTTTTAATTTTCATAATCATTTGAACGATTGTTGGCTTCATTAGTACAAGATATTTCAGCTGTACTCTTGGAGGAGTGATTGCTTTTTAAAGCCTATAAAAACACTTTCTAAGAGTAAATCTAGCCAATAAGCTAAAAGCGGTAGCGTGCACCCTGCTCAAACACACATACATGCACTGCAAGACAAGATCAATAACATCTCTGCATACCTCAGTGTTTACCTGATACTCTGAAGCTTGTGTGACAGTCAACAGAGGCAGCTGAAGTTGTGAATTGTTATGGATGGCTATGGCTGCACTCATAGAATCTGGGGTTACAACAGCAAGCAATGATCTCGTTTTCTGGAACATGTATGCTCATTGTTGCTTGCGTAGCCACATCAGTCATGTCATCTTCTGTAACAATTTAATATTCACATTATGGACACTACCATGACACTACCATGACCGCCTGTAACACACTGAACATGTTTTTGCACACCATTCACGGCCTAACCATTTACTAGGTTTTGACCAAGTCTTTTTAGGAATTGTGACTATGGCATGTATTTTTTTTCCAGAATTATCCTTGATGGGGAGAAAAAAATAACCAGGAATGTATTTTATTAACATTTAAGTGTATTGTTTCCTTGTCCTGTGCAGCTTGTATCTGGATTATGTGAAGGACCAAAATTAGGGCGTGAACACTGATCCACTTCCCTGAAAAAACTACCAAGATTAGTATATCACTTGCCAGTTATACTAGGGTTGGTATTTCCACACTTATGATAACTTTTTCCCAAATTATTATGACTTGATCTTTTTTATTATTATTATTAACAGAGAGCACAGGAGCTTTGTGTCTTAGTCCACGTCCTCCCTTTCCAATCCTTCTGCAAACACATTCAGCTGTCAGTCATTTCTTTGCGGTGGACGCCCAGTTTCCTGTGGCAGTGACCTGCAAATCACCACAAAGTTATTTTCATTACTTCACACAAACACACATACACACACACATGCAATGCTCCAGACACCCACTAAATTATTATCCTGTTTGTTATTGCTCAAGTTGCTACTAAACGAGCTTCCTTAGTCGTCAGTTGGCTTGTTGTTGATTTCTGTGTTTGTTATTCCAGTCCATATGAAACACCAGCTAATGGAAAATAGGGAAAAAATAAACATGGGTGAAGCTGTTTGGCAGCTGAAGTTTAAAGTTGCTTTGTGCTAGCTGAGATTGTTGCTGTCAACAACACCATCAGATTCCCATCCAGTTCCTGGCTCCACTTTCTCAAGCGCTCCTGTTTTGATGTATACTCTTAAAAGTCTGGTTTTATTGGCGGTTCTTTATCATACAGCTCCTAAGGGTCTGTCTCTTACACGTGCTGTAGGTATAGCTGACGGGTACGTGATTATAGTAAAAATGTTTATACTGTTTTTTTTGTTTGTATTTTCAAAATATTTTCCTAAATATTATCACAATAAATATTAAAAAAGCTTCAGAGCTTCTTATTAAAGATGTACATTTTTGTCTTCACTCTGCAATGACCCATGAAAGGACTTTAATTTAATTTATATAAGAATTATATTATTAACTTTACAACTGAATCCTATCCAAAGCGGATGTGTGGGCCAGATCTGTTGATTTGGATTTCTGAAGCAGAAAATTAAGAAGTCCCTGTTGCACCTGAAGGGATTCCCTTATTGTTCTTCAGTGATATCTGGAAAGTGACCTTGATCAGCAGCAGTGTGTGAGACCCACTTAATCTCACTGTGTCCTCCCTGGAGAAAAATTGTCAAAAGAGATTGCTGTTTTCTCTCAAAGAGATAGCTGTGTGTGCGAGTGTGTGTGTGTGTGTGCGGGGGGTGTATAGATGGGTGGGGTTGCCTCATCAGGATAGCATAGATGGGGCTCTCCCAAAAACACAGGAAGCTGCATGATGGGTTTGGAGGGGGTGTTTTGCTACGAATGGGAAAGGATCGTGAGAACAAGTATTTCCAAGTGTATGTGTGTGTGTGTGTGTGTGTGTGTGTGTGTGTTTAGCCATGTGTTCTTATACCAACCAGTGTGTACATATAAATAAGTCTCTTCGTTTTGTGTGTCTGTGTATTTTATGTGTGTATGTTTAATGCAGGGATCGGCATGAGTGCTCGATTTGAGCATCAACATTCGTCCAACATATACAGTCTTTTATTTTTTTTGTTTTTTTCAATATGATTGATCCTGCTCTATTTTGAAAGTTTACTTTTTTGGACCAGGTGCAGTGATGTAACCGCTGTCTATGAATATCTGCATATGCATTAGATAACATTTCAGTTTTCAGTCAGATTTCATTCAGTCTAATGTTTCACACACACAGACAGACAACCAGCAGGTGTGGCAGGGATGTTTGGAAGTATTTTGAAAAATTAACTTAATGAATCAGCAATGAGTAAGTTGTGAGATGTTGAACTTGCGTATCACAGGACGACAGGATGCTTCTGTGAGCTGATGCCGTTTGTTGAGCTGGAGTACAAGATACCATCACGGCAAATAACAATTGTGAGAGTGGATAAGATGTATGAGGAAAGCACTGTGCCGATGAGGTAGCTGTTACGGCTGACAGTGGCGTTCAAGATCTGTTGTGACGCTTCTGTGTTCACTTTGGACCTTATTTTTTATGCAAGTATTTCATAATATTTATTTATTTATTTATTTATTTTTTTATTTATTTATTGTGACTACTTTTATATGGAAATTACTTAAAATGCTCATCCTTGATTTAAAATTGCATTCTAAACATGTGCTCATTGTGAATGGACATACATGCCTTGTATTTTTGTTTTGGTGTGTGAGAGAAAGTGCTCGTTACAGTTTACAATCAGGGTGGAGAGGAAATGGCACCCAAAGAGAGAGAGAGAGAGAGAGAGGGAAGGGCTTTGGCTGTGGCTCTCTGAAGGATAGAGAAATGTAGAAACAAAGAGAGAGAGAGAGAGAACCTGGGAACAGGAGAGGAGAGCTCAGCTCGAGTTGCGTCCAACAAAGAGCTTTTCTGAGAGCAGAGGGGGAAGACCAAGAAGATGGACAGAGTGTGAAAGGTACGTCAGAAGAGAAAGTGGGAATGTTCTAATGGAAAGCAAGTGAAGAAGGAGAGATAGGAAAGAAAGCAGGAGACACTTGAAGGAAGCAAAATGTGAAAAGTGAAAGTTGGAGCCATCTGAGAGAGGAGAAGTACGAAAGCCGTCCACAGAGCCCGCTGGTGTCACATTTCTGTCGAGCAGGTATCCTGATTTTCATGTTGTGTGTGTGTGTGTGGGTGGCTTTGCATGTTTGCGTGCAGGTACAAGAGAAGTATTAATTCTTTTCAGGCAGTAAGATTAGCTACCTGGACTCTTGTCATCTCTTGTAGTTATACATCAATGGCAAGCGTGTGTTTGTGTTTGCTTGACCTTGAAAGAGATCTGTGTGTGTGTTTGTGGGTGTCAGAGAGAGAGAGAGAGAGAATTGACATGTAGTAAATTAAGTTGAGCTTGGCCTTATCTGTGAGTATGTGTTCTTGTTTTTCCATTTTTGTAAGGACCCATTTGAATTTTACACCCAAAGAATGTGCACATTTCTGGACTTTTAGGGCAGTCTGTCTTTAGGTTTGTAAATGTTTATTTGAGGGTTGTGAGATCAGGGAAGTCATTACATCAGTGGGAATAGTACTAGAAGTGCAGACTATTGAAGTGTGTTTACATGTGTACCATGGGTGAATTCACAGTGTGTATTTACTTTTGTTTTATTTATTTTTTTTTGTTTTCTTTTCTTTTGTTTGTTTGGCTCTAGTGTAGAAGAGCCAGTTTTTTTTTTTACGATGAGTATATGATTTTAAAAAAAGATCAGAGAGAAAATGTGTGTGTTTGTTATGGTTGAGTTTGACTTGAACCTTGTACAGTTAATGGATCTGACCTTGCTTTGCCTTCGGTCTCTGCCAACAGCATATTCATCCTGACGAAACCGTGTGTGTGTGTGTGTGTGGGTTCTGTGCAGGACAACCTCAGCGTGTTTCTGCGTGGCTGTGAGGAGTTGGGCCTGAAAGGCTCCCAGCTGTTTGACCCTGGAGACCTGCAGGACACGTCGACGCGTCCCACTGCCAAGTAAGCCTCAACAATTCAGTGTTGCACTTACTCCTCAGTGTTTGTGTGTGCGCGCTTGTCTATGTGTGTGCTTGTGTGTCAGCATGCAGGTGGCTTTTTGTGCTATACTGTATGTGACTGTGTTTTTTTTTTCTTGATTGTATTGTCAGTATATTCACAAACAGGGGTTTAGGCTGCTGTCTTGTCTCTTCAAGCAGCAGGTGTTTTGTAGATGACTTCAAGTGGACTCATCTAAATACATAAAGTACATAAAACTGTAAGAGTTTGCCGTTCTTTCAAACGAGCAAACAGCAGTGCAGGCATGATTTGTGATTATGGTAGCCAGTTTTCTGAGTCAGTGTTGGATTTGTCAGCCTTTTTACATGGTCATCCTACAGTAGTTGCAATCATATCACGTGATCTTCATCTCTAGATGAAGTTTGCCCACTAGTCATGGGACTGGAGATTATCAATTTAAGGACTTCTCCTTCAGTTGTCTTAAAAGTTCAGGGTTGGCCTTGAAAACAAAAACAAAACCGCCTCAAGATCCAGTTAGTAGCTGTTCTCAAGCTTTTGTGCGTATTTTATACCTTTTAATAAAATTGGGCTTTTCCTTGAACCTCTCCTCCATTTTCCTGTTGTTTTACCAGATAGGAAGTGTGCGTGTGTGTAGCATGCCAGAATCACAGCCTTCCAAAAAATAAATCTGTACACTGTGGAATTTATTATATAATAAACATAATATGACAACAATGAAGGCATTGGTCAGTGCTGGTGTTCACTGTAATCCGCCTTCTTCCCACCAAGTGCCATGCAGGTTAGTGCCCTCACCCACATATTAGGACAAACAATGAATGCTTGTGTTTCCTGAAGCACATGGACCAAGTGTTGATAATGAACACTATGATTGTGTGTTAATAGATAGCTTGTCTGCATCTCTGGTTGTGTGTTTCTTTATGTCACTCTCTGTCAGTCACCCTGTCTGTCATTCTCTGCATCAGACAATCGCTCAGTTCACTGCCAACATAAATAACTGAGAGTCAGTGGAAGTTGTAGAGCCTGTGTGAGTGAAGCAACAATAGCATATCTGTTTGACACAAGTGGTCTCTGTCCAAACACACTGCAAGGGTTTACATCACTCGCTGAACTGTGGCTCCTACTTTGTTGCTTGGTAACAAAGCCAAGTGCATATAGTTTTTTTTCTTTTGTTTGTTTGTTTTTTTTTTACGTGTGCGTGCATGGCATGTGTTGTCCTCATGCTGGCTGTGCAGAGAGAAGATGGTACTAATCTTATCTGCTTGACTGGTTTTGTCAGGACAGGGAATTTTTGAAAGCACTGAGGTGTGTGTGTGTGTGTGTGTGTGTGTGTGTGCACATGCTTGTGGAGAACCGTTTTAAGTAACCTTTGTTTCAGAGCATGTATGCAAGTTTACAAGCATAAACGTCATTCTGTTACAGCTCTAGTTTAAACTGGAACTCGAGTGTCATTTTCAGTCATAGTCCATTTACTTTAATGTTAGTTTTTACTGTTATTCTTAGCATTATTTAGCAGATCTGCAGCGACCAGTCGTTTAATTGATTAATCAGTCGAAAGAAAATTAGTCGCCAAATATTTTGATAATTAATCATCCATTTAATCGATTAATTGTCATTTTTCAGGCAAAAATATCAAACATGCTGGTTCTTCACTTTAAGGATTTGTTGCTTTTTTGTCAATTATGATAAGAAATGAAGAGTTTATAGATTTTTAACTGTTAGTCAGACCCCCCTCAAAAAAAAGTATTGAAGACATCACTCCTGGCTCTGGGAAACTGTAAAGAGCATTTCTGACAATTTCTCAATAGTTTATAGACTAAACTCTAGCTCCTGCGTTTTATGTCAGAACAGCTGTGTCATGTAGAATCCTTTCTGACCGTATTTTGTCCGTTCCAGATGCCTCTGCTGCCTCACCAGACTGTCAAGCTAATGTTATAAGCAGGAGTGTTGCAATATACCAGTATTGATGATAAGCACTACATTAAAAATGAAATATTGATATTGTGGTATCCAAATATGTTAGGCCTGTAGGATCTGGTCGCCTTCCCACTACTCATGATGATTTTCATGCTGAATGAGTATAAATGTGCTGACTCTGAAGATATCATCTGGAATATACGGGCAATAAAAATTGGCACAACTTGACAAGGAAACATTAGTATCGTTGCTTTAGTGACCCTGTGCTGTTTCCAGGCTTTATGTAACCCTGCGTTGCACAGGGTGGTTATTTCCTTGCAGCTTGTACCCATACAGGAAGCAGTTTCAGTGCTTTTCCCTCTGAGTCTCTGGACAGGTGTTTACTCATCGAGGAAACAGCTTTGGACAGGGTGGCGAGAAGCCGAGCAGGTTTGGGAACATCATGGGCTGAGGCTGAAAATATCTCTTGCTCTGCGTGTCGATGAAAATAGAGAGATGTCCAAGATAAGTGACAGTTTTCCAGGCAGAGTCATGGAGAGGAGAGGGGAGGTCTGTCTCACCCGTCTAGCAATACTATGCAAGCTTTTGAATTACAAAAAAATAAGACACAAAATAAATGTGTTTCCATCGGTTTGGCAGGAATAAATATGATAGAATAGGTAAGTAGGTAATAGGTAAATACAGGTGTAACAGTCAGGTACAAGAAAAGAGAAGTCCTTGATAATTAAGCTTGAGTTGCTGTTCTTTCACACTCTGGTCAAGTATACAATACAAGACTGTATAATGAAACTCCACTTGTAATTCCCTATGTGCTACATAAAAAGACAAAAGCTTTCCAAATGAATAATCAAGGCACAGAAGTAAACTTTTCATGGTGGAGTGTGGAGGAAAGAAGCCGCTCTGCACCCTGATGCTACTAGAGCAGCTGTGGCTCGGGCGGGTGCCTTTTAGCATCCTTGTGGCTCCGCACAAGCACCTCACTGATATCACAGAAGCTGAGGAGATGGGTATCAATGAATATGATCTAATACCTTATGGAATCTGGTGTGTTTGTCCTTCAGCTTCGTTTCTACAAGCAAAGAAAAGCAACCTGTCTCTGTGTTTATTTAGTCATGCTCCCAGAAAGGGAGGAGGGAGAGGGTTTAGGGATCATTCCCTCCAGCTACTTTCACCTTGCTCTTCGTCTCTTCTTTCACTCCTCTCTTTGTCAGGTCACTGCTGCCATGGAAAACTCACGCAATTGCAATTTGGGTGTCACTTGTCTGTTGAGTGAGTTCCGCTTTGTGACCCTCGGGCTTTGGAATTTAGTTATAAACAGTCTCATAATCTATACTATGTACTGAATACTGTTTTGTTTTTCATACTGGGTGAGACATTTCGCACAAAGTAATGCCTTCCTACTAGGGATGCGCCGACCATTTTTTTGGGCCTATTCCGATTTTTCAAACCACTTTACAGCACAGAGAGATTTATTTTCTATCTTTTCTTTAATAGAAAATTCTAACATAGAAATTCAGTCGACTTTTCAGTAATGCGGTTGGTCGTCAAGTGCAATGAACTCCATTATTTTTCTAGTTAAGCCTTTACTTTTTTCCTTGTTCATATAAGCTAGCAGAGGAGGTTGACTTGTCTTAGTGCTAGCTGTAGCTTGGCGTTTATCTTTAGCCGGGGTAAAGTGAGCATTGGCCTTTGCTAGCTTCGTCAAACTTTGCAAACCCCGCCGGGTGATGTTGTTTTAAGTGTCGGATGAGATGCTGGTTGTGCCAATTTTTTCATGTTGCCCCTCCACGTCCAACTTTGTCCTTGCATATGTTGCGTGTTGCATACTTATTGTTTTCTTCACTTACTCTGAAGAATTTCCATACAGCTGACATGTTGTAACCTGCAAGGTCTACTCTACTATATGCACATGTACTGCTGATGCTGCGCGCTGTTGATCATGCGGTGCGTGAGTGCATTTAACCGGCATAAAATCGACATATCTGTCTGATCGGCCAGTCGCCGATCATGTTCGATCACATGAAAATCGGTCAATTCCAGTTACCAGCCGTTACCACCAGTTGGCGCATGTCTACTTCCTACGTATTCATCTCTTGGCCACATACTGTTATCCATTTTCTCTTAGCAGTAAGATGTATTTAATACTAGTTATGCATTGAGTGTTAAGCAGTCCTTTACCCATACATGTGTTTTCCATACATAATTGGGAGCTTACACAACTTGCATCCATTTAATGAACGGTCTAAATTGTGAGAATCATTTCACATAAGGATGGTTTTTGGGCTAGCACATGTTACACTGCAGGACATTTAACACAATGAGCCTGAGTATAAATTTAATAGAGGTTTTTTTGTTTGTTTGTTTCATCACAATCCAGGCAGAACTCAGAGGATGACCAGGCTTCTTTGTTAGGGTGCTTTGACTCTAGCAAGAGGATTTTGGCAGGTCTCCCTTTGCCTTCAATTCTGTCTTAAGAACCCTTTCTTTTGTTTGTACTGTATGTAATGTACTTTATTTAGTGAGTTTCTGTGTATAGCTGTTTCCATTGTTAAGGAGGGATCTGCTCCTTCACTTTATATTCAGAAATGTATCTGTTGTGTGATTTTTAAACTTTCCTGCCAACATGTTTTGTCCCTAACAGTCACAGTTTAGGAAAGGAGAGATAATGTATTTTGTTGAGTCAAGACTAATGGAGAAATACAGATCTTTGTCATAACTTTGTGTATGTGTGTGCTTGTGCTCCTGTGTCTTTCACTTTGCCTAGGACTATACAGTTTATTTCCACAACACAAGTGTGTATTGGGGTCAGTTTTACAACTGGTTCATTCCACTTCCCATTTATAGCTTAAGGCGGTGACCCGCAAGATCCGCATCTTTTCATTTTGGAAACATCTGTGGCGCTAAGTGGCCAGTGCTGTGGTGTTTGTTCTCTGCGCCTCCCAGAGATCACTTGGCCAGCTAACCATGTGGTCCCCACTGTGACATCTGCCTCTTATGACTTTCTGTTGAAGGTCTTTGTGATTGATGAATATTGGTGGATAATGGCAGATCCAGAAAAGCATCTTTGCTCTTTGGTCAAGAGAAACTTCCACAAATATTCCGTGATGTAGTTTATATTTTAGTTAGCTGAAGTCAAACTACAGTAATTAAATATAACTGGTTGCAACAATAAACACACACACCACACCAAACAGCCAACCAAATCCAGAGATGTAAGCATATAGTCTGTTAGCTCACCCTGTGAGGGCCACTGCAGACTCCTCTATATATTCAATGATCTTCATTATTGCTGCATGGACATGATGGAGTTGGTTGGTTGAAGAGGGTCTGCTTTTATTTGTATCTGAGATATTTCACATATTTACACCAGTGAATGTTTCACTCTCTCTCCCTCTGTTTCTCATCCTCAGGGGAAGTGACTGCAGTCGAAAACTCAAGAATGTAAGTGATACTTCGGGATTAGAGTGGGATGATTTGCTTGTGTGCTAAATGTATGTGTGGATGAAAACTTGTTATTATGATCCATCACTCCCATCCGTCACTTTGTCTTCTTTCTGCTGCTCTTATTATGTCTGTCAGCTCCACCAATTCTATTCACACTACCGTCAGTTCCTGGTTATGTATTATTGTACAACAATATTACTGGCCATACTGTCCATCAATTGTGTTTGTTCTTATTCTACTTAGTCCAGCTCATCTTGCTTACCTGCTCTATTTTTTGTTTCTGTATATTCTATTGAGTTCGGTTCTTTCTCCCTGTTTTAGTTTTTTGTGTGGCATCTATTTTTGTTCAAATATACCTCAACACCTTCTGGTTCTCTAATGATGCTGCTTTAAGAAGAAGAACACGTATCAGTAGCCCTGCCCACTTTGCAGTCAAAGCTCCCTCTCTCTCTCTCTCTCGCTCTCCCCCTCCCTCCCTCTCTCCCACTCTCTCTCTGTAATTCTGCCGTGCACTGTACAAGTTAATGTGTGGCGCTGCAGAGCCACCCTGGGCCGCTAGCTCATTACATACGCTACATACTGGGATTCTCAGCTAAATTAGCCAACATTTGCAGCAATAGCAAGCAGCCCACAAAGTCCCAGGAGCCAGGGCTTTAGCCAGGACCTGCTACTACGCTATGAATCGGCCCTGCAGGCTCAGGATGAGGAGTAGGATTTGATAGCAGCTGTCTCTGCAGGACATCACATACTGAGAGGTGAAGGAACTGCACAGAGATGAATTTGGTGATTTGGTGATAAAGGTGTTTTTAGTAAACAGACAGGAAGTAAAAAGTGCTGCATGGATGAGTAGAATACTGCAGGTGTCATGAGATGATAGTTTAGCAGATGCTGGTGTGAGCAAGAAAGAAGGATTGTTTAGTGTGTGTATTGTGATGACTAGTATTTGAAATCTGCATCTGTGCACCGCTTGAGGTCTGGAGAGTGTGACATGTAATTAAACGTGTGCATGCATGTGCCTTGTGTCGATGTATTTAAATTGTAGATGCATTCTGGGTTCATTCCCAACCTTGTGTAAGCAAGGTGTAAGTGTGTATGTACTTGAAACAAAGATGCAGCTTTTTTTCAGTGGAACCTCTTAGACAAGTCTTTCCACATCTGCCAGATCAGACAATAGCTGAAACTGAAGTGGCAAAGCGAGTGTCGTGCTGTGCATCACTTCACTCTCAGGCCTGTCAGTTAAAACTCCGCTGATGTTTGATTTGAACTGCCGTAACTCTGTGCTTTTTATACGGTTGTTTGCTGTAGGTTTAGGATTGCATGCCTGAATCCCGCGGATGCAGCTGTGTTGTGCAAGTAATAGAAACACGTTTGGTGCTGACCCACTTCTGTTGGCACGGATGTTGTCGTTATAGTAATGACACAGAAGCAATACACTCGGCTGCTCGGTTTGCTAAACTGTGCAGATAATGAAGCATAGCCACAGCAAGTGCAGTATTGCTTTGGCATGTTAACTAATATTTTCAGTGTTCTTTGCAGTTGCGTATCATGTAATTTACAGAAAGAAGAATGCCAAAACTGCAAATCTGTCACCAACAGTTTCAATCTCGTTTCTAGTTTATTCCCGGGTGATCTGATGTCCACTCTTTTGAAGTCTCCTTGAGCAAAATATTAAATATCTCCCTGTTGTCATGTTGCAACTTGGTAAGGCTGACCCTGCTTTGGCATAAAAGATTTATTTCTCTTCAGGAATCAGCAGTATCATACAGAAAAGACTTCTCATTCAGCCTGTCTGTTTTTGCACTTCCTTCGATTGTGAAAGGTGGCCTCTGTTTACACTGACAGTATGACTGAAATAAACACATTAAGCCATGCTGAGCTTTCTTATCAAAGCAATCCCTGTGGAGTGCTGGTTGACATGGACACAGTAAATATAGCTGGAACACTTGGCCAGCAGTGCTAAAGGTGCAGCTCTGTGTGATCTGCCTGTGGCTACAGCCAATCTGTACATTCTGCATTTTAGGCATTTAGCTGAATCCAGAGGGAGTTACACTGAATGCAGTAAGCTTCACTTCCTCAGTCATCTTTAGCTTTACTTCAAGACGGAAGGTTACAAGCAAAAGTCAGAACTACGGCCTCCTTCAGCCGCTGATTTTACGGGGTTACTGGGTTGGAAGGAGATGAGATTGATCTGGTAATTTATGCCGTCATGGCTGAGCTAGCTGACAGGCAAATATAAATCACTGTGGCCCCACAGGAGATGCTTGCTTTAGCAGGAGACTGGTTTCAGGGTCCGAACAATGGCTCAGTCATGTCGTGTTTGTGCAGGACACATTGACCAACATGGAACTTCTGTGGAAGAGGCTGGATTGTAATGACTAGAAATTCAGCTTGTTTTCATTTCAATACAACCACATGTAAGCCAAGTTTTACCTGTTTAGAAGACTAGTTAAAGGCTTAATATATATGTTAGCCTGCATAACTACATGTACTTACTGTACACCCACTTAATTGAATTGTACAGGTTTACTCAGAAAAAATACCTCAGTGTGATGTAATTGCAGTCTTTCGTGATGACTGGTTTGGGACAACCAACTCAGGCCTCAAACAAATTGGCTCAATGTACCTTGAGTGACATGTTATGACAGCGAAGACAGTGTGTCTGGATCCAAGGTATCATTATGAAGACTTTTGACAGCAGTGAGGAACGTTGGACTCTGATGATCCCTGTTTCTGTTGTTTTAAACAAGTGTTAACAGCTCACATAAACAAATATCATCATCATAGTATGGGTTGTTGAGCCTGTTCACAAAGTGTAATAAGAGATGTGCTATTGTACTTGGTTTTTAAATGTTCAGATATTTAGCAGCAACCTTCCTACCTTCCTATTCTATGCTTTGCTTGATTTTTTTATTCACATAGTATCTCAGTTTATCACAATGCCCAAATATATTTTTTCTTTCCTTTAGGTTCTAATCACCATTTACTGGTTGGGTCGAGCCGCCAACAGCTGTACCTCCTATAACGGGCCCACGCTGGACCTGAAAGAGTTTGAGGGCCTGCTGTCACAGATGCGAAAGGTTTGCTAGATCTTATTCAGTAATGTCCATCTCGATCTAAACTACAGGGACAATACAGTCAGTAGCTGTTGTTGCGGTTGTGTTACAAATCTCCTAGCAACCACAGCTGGTGGAGTACAGTATAATGGATAGAGAGCGCCTGTCGGTTTCCTTTAAACAGAAAATCACAGATTTTATCCCTGCAGTAACCAAATGTCCTGACAAAATGTATATATGATACTGGAGCACTTATTTTGGGATGCACTGAATGATTGTGTTTGTTAAATGTACACAGACCTCCCAGAAATCATCTCAGACAGCATATAACAATCCCCACCCGGAGCCCAAAGATGACCTCTGTTACATTGGGCTCTTGGGTCAATCATCTCAACCTGATTCCATGTCTTTACCGAACCAAAGGGAGAAGTTAAAGTTAACATTCGCAAGTCCCCAAGACACACACGCACACAGTCTATTCTCTCCCACACACACACACACACACAGTTAATGACAACCACTCATAACCATGATGTCACCCCAGTGTGATTTATTCCACAGTGTGCCGTCCCTTTGCCGTTCTATAAAACTGAGAAGTCACTGCCAATGCAGCAGAATGACTTTCCCAGATGTTCACACTTTGTAGCTGACCAAAACAAAACAATGTTTCTATGAAACAAAAACAGGGATTAATAATGAAATGAAGAAAAATCAAGAAAACACATCAGGTGCACACATTCAGTATTAAACTGGCACTTCCCAGTTCACTTGTAATGCAACTGAAATGGAAGCTGGACCTTTAAAAAAACAAAAGTGATGATTGAAATGCAAGGTGAATGTGTGGCCGAGCTGCAGTATTATCCTCTTGCTTATTGTGAGAAGGTCGGCTAAAGTGCGTTAATTAAAAGGTCAGCCGACCGAAATTTGAAAAACATGTAACACCTCACTTACCACTTGTGTAGCCATCAGATTTGTTCATATTTATGTCCCATTCTTACCTTTCTTCAAAAGGTGTGTAATTTGAATGAGAAAAAAAATTAAGTTCTAAATGCACTGTGAAAGTTGTGGGTTTAGGCAGCAAGAACAGTTTGACAGTCATAAAATAAAAACTGACCTGATATTGAACCTTGGTCAAGTCAATGTTCAGACTTCATCTTTCTGACTTTTAACGTACACTGTCATTGCTTCGCCAAAGAATAAGTTGAATGTATGTTAGACAAAGAGATAAGTGAGGCAGAAATCCTGTGGCAGTGCAGCGCACATGAAAACATAATAAAGAGTTTGTCAGAGGTTTGGGTGTTGCATAACAAGCGGTACAGGGGTCAGGAACAGGAAGTCTTTTTGTAGACAGGAAAGGCCTTTCCCCACCTTCCATTAGCTGCGTACACATGTTTCAACTGTCGGCATCCAAAGGGAGGGGTCGCTGAGGTGACGAGAGAGATGGATTGGAGCAGAAGAAAAGATGAGAAGATTCAAAAGAGAGAGCTAGAGAAAGCTACTCTTCTACTTACAATAAGGTGTTTGCAGGGGAGGGGAGGTAAGCAGATTCTTCAGATGTAGTTTGACCTGGTGAAGATGAGGTTCTCTAAGCTATGAGACCAATATAGGGCTATATCTCATACATAAATGCACTTCACCTGAAATGTTATGTATCTTTCATTTTGTATGCACACATTTGTTTATAAATGTCCAGGAGGCAGAGGAGGCAGAGAGCCCAAAACGCAGCATCCGGGACAGCGGTTACATCGACTGCTGGGACTCTGAGCGCAGCGACTCTCTCTCCCCGCCACGCCACGGCCGCGAGGACTCGTTCGACAGTCTGGACTCCTTCGGCTCACGCTCACGACAGACCCCGTCGCCGGACGTCCTGGTCGCCCGCGGCAGCAGCGATGGTGAGAAATAGTCTGCTCATTACAGACGCTACCTGTGCCAGACTGAATTGGCTTTGAAAGCGTGAACTTGTGGTTAGAGCCTTTAAATGAAAGGTTACAGGTTAAATATATTCAATAGCCACTGTGTCCTTTTAGGCAGAGCCATATGTCTTGAGGAAGGGAAGTAATTCAGTACTGGCTGTTTTGTTGGAGTCTATTGTGGTGTTCAGATATAGTATATGGATAAATGAGGTGCATTGTCCTGGTATTGCTACTGTAGTAAAGCCCTTTGTTGTCCTCCCTGTGTTTTTCACGACAACGCCCTGTGCTAGTTAAAGGTTATTTGAAAAGAGTGAATGATCTCAGTGCAATGCCCATTTTGAAGTCAGGTTATGGCCATTGTTTCATTTTAACTACAGCTATTCTATAGCTTGTGAAAGGGAAGAAATTCGGTACAGGCCCTGCTGTTTTTGTTCTGGTCAAATTTAGCCTGTAGGCAAAGTGTGCATGTACTGTAAATAAGGCAGTATGTGCTACTGGTGCTGATGTGTGCCTCTTGTTCTTCAGCGACTCTGTTTGTTTCAAACTTCTCTGCATTTTTAGGTGGTTAAAAAAAATAATGTAAGGGAAGGAAATGTTGTAAGAAAAAAATCTACAGGCTCTTTGAATGTCTGTGTCAGTGCTTAAGACAGTCATATCTGATTAATTTGAAATGTCAAAAAGAAACATGTGCAAGCCTTGCTGCAATAACAAGCACTGTCACATCTGTTTTAGGACATTTAGGTTATGTAATGTTAGCAGAGGCTTCACCAACATGACATCCAGTGACAGTAGTGAAAAGTAGACTTTTGAATTATTTGTCCAAGCATTGAAAAATTTGGATGTTTGATAAATTGAAAGTGGCAGGAAGAATAGAAGAATAAAGGTTTGATTTGATATAGAAAATAAAGAACTTTATCACTGTAATTTGATGATAATATGTCAGTTCCTTGAGAGGAATAAAATCTGAAGGATTTTAAGCTGTATTTTGAGCACTAGGAGACATCATTCTTACAATTTAGAGTGTTTTTTTTTTTGTAACTTTTCCTCTTGTTTGACAATTGTTTGATCAGATTCTTTATTTCTACAGAAATGTTGCACGTTGGAGCAATTCCGTTTCATCCTACAGTAACTCTCTCTATATCTGGATCTGTGTGGGGTTATCTGTTCATGCACAGTATGCAGGTGAATGGATGTGTGCCTCAGCCACTGTGCTCGTCCAGCCTTGCAGCCTCATAGTGTTTGTGACACCTCTCAGTGAGGATTTCCAGCCCTGCTGTTGACATCCACACAAAAGTGGTCCTGTGCTGAGTGTTTGAGTCTGTTGTTCTGAACTACAGCTGTTGGATAACTCTCTGGAAGTGATGAATGAGATGAGTGACAGCACCAGGGAGGGAGGAAGAATTGAAGAGTTGTTATAGTGAGACAGAAAGAAAAGAAAAGAGGTGTGGTTGTTTCAGTGATGGCTTTTAGCAGTTTTTGATTTGGTGCTTGACTGATTGATCAGAGAAACATCCATATAATGATACATGCTGACCTTCAAAATAATGAGACTTACGGTTAATACCTGATACACTTACTCTTCTGATGTTGGCAGTTATGGTGGTGCAGTGGTTAGCACTGTCGCCTCATAGCAAGAGGGTTCCAGATTCGAATCCCGGTCTGGGCCCTTCTATGTGGAGTTTGCATGTTCTCCCTGTGCCTGCGTGGGTTTTCTCCAGGTACTCCGGCTTCCTCCCACGATCCCAAAGACATGCACATTAAGTTAATTGGCTTCTCTACATTGTCCCTAGGTGTGAGTGTGTATATGGTTGTCTGGCTTTGTGTGATTGTGTGTGCGATTGACTGGCGACCAGTCCAGGGTGTACCCCGCCACTCGCCCGTAGTCAGCTGGGATAGGCTCCAGCTCCCCCGCGACCCTGACGGATAAGCGGTATAGAAAATGGATGGATGGATGATTTTTTTCCTCCCAATCGTACTGACTGTACTAGTATCACTGAATTTGTTTTGATTATTAGTTGTCTTGGAAACAATATTATGCTCTGTGCGCCTGAGATGCTGCTAATTTTCTTTCCAAAAAAGGTGCAGTTAGGTATTTCTATTTGACTTCCCTAATTTGTGTGTGTTTTTAGTTGGTTGTTTCTGTAGGACTCAATCAACTGGAAGTCTCTACTGCTGTTAAAACACACACAACCCCACTGTTGTGTCGGACCAGAATCACATATACTAATTTAAACAGAAGAAATGGAACATAAAGGTCTGACTTCATATGTGCAATTTTCATATGTTGCTTATTGGTCTTGACTTTGTTTCTTAGTCCAGAATGGCTTTTTTATATATGTAACTTTATGCATCCAACTCAGTAGCATAACAATTTTACACAAAGTTTTTCAAGAGAAGCAAAACTGCAAACAGCTGTGAATTTGCTTTATTCTTTGTGTTGAAGTCAAAAACTGAGTGAAAAATAGAGTTTGGCTGCATATAAGTACTTTATAATGCCAAGCTAACCATGTTGTCATTGAAAGCTGTTGACTGCTACACTTTATTTGAATTTTAATGACAGCCTATAAAAGGTTGCAGCAGTCGTCACAAAGCTCAGTGCACGTTTCATCTCTGAACTTCATGTGGGAAAACACAGGCCAAGCATCCTGTCTCACTATGTTTTTGTTTTGAGGGAAGTGCAACGGAAACTGGCGTCTCCAAAGCTTGAGCTGCTGTCACCGACAGTCAAACTAACTAAAAACCTGCTTCTCAGAAGTAAGGGGAAGAAATCCAACCTAAATATCTCCCGTTAAAAACAAAGCAATGAATCTTGTAATCTTTTGTTATTTCTGCAGATAAGTAGCCAGATTTTTTGATAAAAGAAAACAATATTAGCTCCACTTCAGCAGTAAGACAAGAGATTTTGATTACCTAGACATTACAAAGAGGTCACATTTTTGAATGAGGTTCAACAATTACATAAGGAAAAGTACCATTGCAGCAGTGAAAAAGTGACAAAGTTTTCTTTTCAGCAGCCTCAATAGATTAATCAAAATGAAACTGCCTGGAGTTTTTACTATCCAAGTTTTCCCTCAGTCAGTCAATCTGTACACCAAGACATGTAACCCACAGCTGATCAGTCACGTCCTCAAGCTGCTCGTATCCACATACGCCCACCTTTGATCCAAAGTAACGTGCTGTGACATTTTAGGAAACATTCACAAAATTGCAAGTGATTGAAGTCAGGAGTCATGCTGGAGAATTAGAATGAGTAGAAAAAATGTGTGACAGTATTTTTACAAAGTGACTCCTTAAATGCAGCACACATCAATGATGATATGATTATTACAGTTATTTCCTTTCAGGAGCACTTTGTGGTTCAGACATGCATATCAGGTTAGAGAAGTTAGCAAGTCAGCTACATGGTTGGTCCAGTGGTTTATGTGTGATAATATTTAGGTTATTGAAGGTATACTATTAGTGTTCTGATCAGACCCAGGAGGCACGAACTAGAGAAGTTGGAACGGGATAACAATGTAGTTTTTATCCAATCACAGGGAACTTTGAGGACACCCTGAACAAGAGCATTAATTTATTAACAAACTCAAATGAGCCAGGACTTCCCTGCCCCGCTGACCTTTAGACAAAACCCTTTCACTATTCAGCTCTGTAAACTGACTTCACCCTGACAGTAATTAACAGACGGGGAGAGGAGTTTAATTCAGTCACTGAAAGGAGATTCAGTATTGGTGGTTCGCTTTTATTTGGGCCAATTTTGATAGACAGATACAGCGTTAATAAATGAGACACTTTGTGCTTCTGCTTCTCTTACAGTAACGCTTCTTTTTTGTCAACCAATGCAAATCAAAAGCTGTTTAAAACAATAAAAAAGGCGATGTCATTGAGTTGGTTAATTCTGTTCCTTCTTTTCAGTCACTGTAATGTGCGTTGAACTGACTTTTACCTTTCTTGTAGTATTACTGCATGTTGATACTCACTGATGTAAGTTTCTGTGAAGTTCTGGTACAGGATGGCATTGACCCATGATAAACATTCCTCAAGTTTCAGTGTTACCATATGTGCAGACTGAGCAGATTTCCCCATACAGACATGTGTTGGTCCTTAAGGATGGATAGACTTGGATGCGGGGTCGCTCATGTTTCCAGCTGATATGGGTTAACAGTCATAATTGAACCAGTCATTTTTGGACTTGCAGATATTTCAAGGCCCTCTTTGGACCTTGATCTGTCAGTCTTTTAGACCACATAAAAATGAAGTCTATTGATAGAAACTGAGATTTTCACCAGCTCAAAATATACCATTTGTTTCCACTGAGAGCTGTGGCTGCATCCACATGTATCTGTTCAGAACCAAGAGAAGATTTCACAGTTTAGATCTGGTTGAAAATGTGGCTTTATTCTTGGAAAATATGTACATTGAGTCATAAATTCATAGGTCATAGATTCAGTATGAATGCATCCAGAAGGAGAGGAATTCCAGTAGCACATGTGCTTAACATCTTGTGGAGGAATTTTGAGAGACCTTGGGGTAAAGCAAGGCTGCATGTATCTATTACCTGCTGTTTCCAGATATTGAATTTGCCTTAGCATTAGCAAAAAACTTCTTAATGAAGGCGGAAATGATCGGTATGCTAAAGATACATCACTGAAATTGTGAACATGTGATGTCCCCTGTCAGTTCTCTATTTTGTATGTACTCTGAGGATCAAACATGAACATCTTGCAGAGGAATTTAAGACGCCAGACAGGGAAAGTCCTTGAGCGATGCACTTCTGCAAAGCCAGGTGTTGCCGCTGACATTTAAGAGCTTAACAATGTGTTTCAGAAGTGATATAGACAGACACTGTGGCATCCTGAGTGAATTCTTCCGCTAGAATTCCGTCATCAGGAGCTGCACAATACAAAATTAGTCATGATTTATGTTATTTTGTTTCATAAAAACAGGACACAACCTGCTTGGTGTTCATTTATGTTCACCCACTGGAATGAATAAAATTGTAACAGTGCTGCAATATTTTGTAGGCCTACATGATATAACACCTTGGGGAAACTCCTCAATCAACTGTTTCTTTGCTCAACTTATTTTGGATTTGTTTTCTGTCTCCGTCTCTCCGTCTCTCTCTGACAATGACTTAAGGAGCTGGGTGCCTCTTCCTCTCTCGGATAGTTGAAAAGAAATCATGATCATTTTTAAAGCCTATTATCATTTAAAAAGTTCATGGAATGTAACAGAGGCACTGCTGCTTGTATACATTTCACCAGAAGGGCAGAAAAAACAGTATAGGTTAACAATATGGGAAAAGTAATGCAGTAAAGATTTGCTGTTTAATGAATCTCTGTTGGACAGTACTGTGGTGCAGCACTGGTGTTGGCACGGTCGCCTCACAGCAAGCGGGTTCCAGGTTTGAATCCCGGTCTGGGCCCTTCTATGTGGTGTTTGCGGGTTCTCCGGCTTCCTCCCACAATCCCAAAAACATGCGCATTAGACTAACTGGCTACTCTGCATTGACCCTAGGTGTGAGTGTGTGTGTAAGTGGTTGTCTGTCTTTGTGTTTTGGCCCTGTGATTGACTGGTGACCAGTCCAGGGTGAACCCACCCCCTCTCACCCGTTAGCCCCCTCTCACAAATTAGCTGCAGAATGATCTCTCTGTGATGGACATAAAAGATCCATGACACAGTTCACAAACTCATAAACTCTTTCGTTTTTACCAACCCCTCCTCTCAACAGGCCGCGGCAGTGACTCGGAGTCTGACGGTCCCCCGCACAGGAAGATGCCAGACGTCCGTAAGGATGACATGTCGGCGCGGCGGACGTCCATCAGCGAGCCACGAACTGCCATGCCCTTCAACCAGTACCTGCCCAACAAGAGCAACCAGAGCGGATACGTGCCCACACCACTCCGCAAGAAGAAGAACGATAAAGAGGAAGGAGGCCGCAAGAGTTGGAGTACTGCCACCTCCCCTGTAGGTGGAGACAGGCCATTCAGGTGAGTCTGGCTTAAGATATTACATAGACCTGTCTCTATAAAAAGCAGTTATTTAATTAAGGTTTAAATCAAAGGTCCTGGCGCAGGTTTATTTATTTAAATGTTTAGCAAATATTACATGAAGTACACCAGTTTTGTGTTCACAGAACAGAGAAGCGTGTTCCTTATTACCAAGTTTGTTGCAAACTCATTTACACATTACACGTAAACATTTTACATTTAGCTTATTATTTGTTTAAGTGGAGGTGCAGCTGACTTGTTGAATGTCAACGAGATGAATAAGTGAAGTTGGGCTTAAACAAAGTACTGCTGAGCCACTCAAGGTCCTGGCTGCTGCTGGTAACAGTCAGTAGGCGTGTACAAAGCGTAATAAACTGGTAATTTAGGGACAGGCTGCACAAACATGAACCTTGTTTTGTCTTGAAATTGTTTCCCTGTAGATAAAATCTTTAAAATGAAATGTTGACTAGAGAAATGACATTACATAACTTTTTTGTAGAACTGATAAAACTGACCAGACTGACAAAAATTACTGCAAATGCTTGAAAACAACTCATGTGTTGTTTATTATTCACATTATCTAAAATACACCAATAAGTGTTTGTGTTGTTTCAACATTCCTCAAGAGTGGGTGTCAAACGTGTCAGCTTGCAGAAGTCTTTAATTAAATGTTTCAGCCGCTGATTATTTTTCTCTGTCTGTTACTGTACATGTGGGAGAGGATGATGGAGACCAGATGTGTGTTTTCATTGGCTCAGACTGAAGAAGCAAAAGTGTGAAATATGCTGCATAGACAAAAATGAGGCAGATTAAAGTTTGAAGGTCTTAACTGACATTTTTGGCAGGTCACTGTGTGAGGGCACACACACTTGATTCTGTTGAGCAGTTCGGCGTCAGCGGCTCTCACTGTAGACATTTCAGATTCCTACCTGCTAAGTGCATTCATGATGTGCTTTGCTCAGTTCTAGCATGTGCGATGCTAATGGTGTGGGTGTTTGTGTGTGTAGTGTAGGGGAGTGTCAGATTTGACTGAAATTAAGTTTTGAAGGCTCATGTTTTAAGATTTGGATGTATCATATTTGTATGTATCAGGAGCAGGAAATTGAAGATATTTAATTAAAAGCCAACTGTCAGCAGTGTAATTAGTCTTACTTCGGTGTGTTCCAGAAAGTGCTGTAAGTGGTGTGTGTTGTGCCTGTGTGGGTCACCTAGTGTGTGTTGCCAATCATTTTCCCTATTGTTAACTTCATCAATCATGTTATATGTTGCATGAAAACACATGTATTGATTCATTTTGCATTATTTTTTTCCCCTCCATCTCCTTCCTTTGCATCTGTCATGGCTTTTTTCCATCTTACCTCATTTTACCTCCCATGTGTCAACCTCCTGTTCCCTCTCACTTGTGTGGCTCTTATGACCTTCATGTCGTGACCATCCTCATGTCTTTGTTTCTAATTTCGCCCCGATGGGATCATGTCTTCCTGTGTGTGATGCGTGAATGGGTGATGTAACAGTCCAAATGAGATCCCTAGCTTAGACGCCCCACCTGGAGGGTCCCGACGCCCGTCCCCCACCCCGCCCCTTACACCCCAGATACAGATTCAGAAGGAGGACCAGGCAATTAAGGACGAGGAGGAAGGAGAGCACGCTGCCTCCATACCTTGCACTGAGATCCATGCAGCTGGCATGAGGAGGAGCAGTGATCCTGTGCCCTGTAGCCTCCCCCAGCCCCATGCAGAGGGCCGCATGGAGGTCAACTCTGAGCAAAGGTCTTCATCTTGTTATATGTTTTTCCTCAAATCCAAATCAGAAGTCTAATTCCATTTTTACTGCCATGGTTCTGATTAATCGTTCATCTAAATCAACCAAATCCAAAAGAGAAAAGATTGTCTGACTATTTATATAAACTATTTATATTTTTCTAGGGAAACTCCACTGATTTTTACACATTAAGGTCTGCTTAAAGGTCTTGTGAAGCACTACGGCATATGTAGAAAAAAAAAAATTATGGCTTCAAAAGGAGCTGCATGAAGTCTGATAAATCAGGTAATGTCATTTCAGTTTAGGGTTGAAGAATACAAGTTTGAAAATGAACAAAAATGAGTTAGAAAGAAATGAGTTTGTTTGATTTCTCTGGGTGGTCTGGGTCACCCAAATCAAAAAACACACATATAGCCCTGCAGATAATTTCAATTTCTTGTTAAATTTAGTTTTGTGTGCCTTTGAGAGTTCTGCCTGTATGCCATCCAGTGTAGATAAATTGAATTTTATCTTTGCCACTCAAAACACTGAAGAATTACAGCAGCAGCCAAAAACAGCGTCCCAGCGTATGCGGGTAATCTATATACTTTACTGTGAACAGTTTTCATTAGGGCTGTTGAAAGTAGTTCCAATTTTCTCAACTGTTTTTTCATCCACTATTTCTTTTTTCTTTACCAGATGATTGTTTCCATTTATTTCCTCATCCAAAGCATGGTGTTTCAGTGCTCAGTGAAACCTAGTTGAATGTAGAAAACGCTGTTGTTATACAGAGTCTACCCAGCAGGCCAGCCAAGGGTCACAATTTTTTTTCCCTTGGTGTCAGGTGACAAGGTGAGGACTATGAGATGTTAAAACACAATGCCGTTGTATAATTTACAGTGCAGAAGCCCACTGTGATTGTGTGATCACAGTGTTCTCAGTTGAAAAATGTCAGTTTAAATCTCTGTTATTTCACAATCCAGCCCTATCTTGTGTTATTTCCTTATCCAGCAGACGTTTCATTCACAGTCTGGCTGGAGAGTTATTAGAGCTACACCCCCATCTTTCAGAATTTTCTGGCTCAGATGATATGGCACTGATTGCATTGTCATTGTTTCAAGGGAGCGGGAAGAATCCTCAGTAGAAATCATGACTTTCCATTCCAAGGAAAAAGGGGGATTTCTAGGATGTTTGTAGAAGATTTTCATATGGGCTTCTTTAGCTCAGAACAGCTTGCGTTTTTCCAGAAGAAAAGTGAGCCTGGAATTTGTGCATTGCAGTGTTGCCAGACGTTTACAAACCAGTTGCGTAACATCAATATATCCGTGTTTGTAGTTGCCGTCTTTTAAGATCATTCTGTTGCTGATGACAGTTGTTTCTCTCGGTTTGTTTGAGTAGAGCAGAGTAAAGGTGGCATCCAGGAATATGGTGGTTGTGTTAGCTGGTGACTGTGTTTTTTAGCTTGAACACTAATGTCAAAATGTATGTAACATTTTGAAGGGTTAGACTTATTCAGGGTTTAGCTGAGTAACAAAAGCACTATGCACAGCGATGCCTGTTGAATTGTTAAAAATCTTAATCGACACGTAAGACAAGCACAGACAATTGAGTGCCACCTAGTTTCCAATAATATCGCACTTGACCTTTGCTGTCGAAGTTTAGGAACAAAACTGCACACCCCTTCAAATGCATGCAGCAGTTACACACAAAAATGTATTCTATGTGTGTATTCATGTGTATTCTATGTGTGTATTCATGTTCCCTGCAAACACATTTGCAGGGAACATGAACATGCGACCCACCCTCAGGATGTAAGGAAATGAGGCCTTCTTCCTTCCCTGACCCTGAGCAAACTGGAACTGAAGCCTGCCCTTTTCACAGCCTTTCCCTCCCTGCCGTGCAATCTGGGAATTTACAGTCCAATAACAAGCCTCCCAAAAAATAGCTCTTCATCACAGGATGACAAACAACAGAGCATTCAGTGAATTTTTTCTTTGGCTTTGAGACTCCAGTGTTTTCACATCCATTCTGCTCTGAATGGATTTGTGACCATGCTTTGCTATTTTCTTAGATTTATGTCTACATAAACCTTCTTTGTGGCTCCTCTGAAGGAATGCTGTCTCGTGATGTAGGATGATAACCAGGCAGCAGTACGTTTTAGTTTGCTTTGCTTTCTGCAGTACTCCAGCTCGCTCGTGCTCCGAGGAGCTCTTCCACCATTCGACACCTCTCGCGGCAAACGCTACTGCAACCCGCTTGGTTGCAGCGAGCCCCGTCATCACGTCCAGTAAACATCTACCTGCGATGGAGCAGGAGGAGGCAGCGGCTGTGAAGAAGGGAGTCACAGGTGTCCTGTTAGTCGCAGATGCTGAGCGAGATGAGAAGCGGGGCCGCCAAACCCTGACCCCTCCCAAACCTGTCACCTCCCCAAGTCCCTCCCACGTCCTTCCTGTGGCAACCGCCACAACAGCAGCAACCGATACGGGCCGACAGAAGGGAATGGCAAGGAGTGAAAATGAAAACCAACAAGGAGGGACATCTTGGTTGGACAACAGTCCTCTAGCAACGTGAGCCCCGCCCAGCAACTACACTACACCTTATGAATTTGCACCGCGTTGAAGTAGAACTACATAATTCAATTTTAAAATCAAGGGATCTGCTATTCCAGTGTTCTCAAGGTCTCGGTCTCAGCATGTGACCCCTGCGTCCGAATGCAGTGCTCCTCTGTGGATGACTTAACAACATATAAAGACTGCATGACCTTTTTTTTCTTCTTTTTTTTTTTTTTTAACATGAGTGCAAACTGGTATTGTACACAGAATGCATGGAAACACTGAAACGTGTTTTTTCTCATTTCTGTGCCTTTTCTCTGTTATTAAGAAATTTAGAGAAGAAAAATCATGCTAATGTTGTTTTTGATTAACTATGCATGACTTTAGTTTAGTATACTCAATTAGGGGATTAAAGCAAAGGACACTGAATTGAATTTGAATTTGAAGCAAAATTATTTGGCAGTTCTTAGGTGTTTAACGTTGTTAAAATATTAATAAATCAATTATTGACAATTCCCTTTGTGACAATAAAATGATGCAGCCTTTAATGTAAGCCCGACTTTATCACAGGTTGACATTTTCCCACGATGAAAGCGTGGCAAATAGACATTTTACTGCAGTATACCATATGGCAAGCAGTCATCTTGGCAAAATATCTGGTCTTCAGTGAGGCTTCTCTTAATTTAGTCTCCTTGTTCTCTTGTGGTGAGAAACCACAGGCCACGCTTTGCTTCACACCCCTCCAGCATCACAGAGGCAGCTCTTTGTGGTTAAGGCCAAACCTACAAGTGGTTGTCACAGACAATAAGAGAGCCACATCCTTGATGTAGCTCTTGTGCTGTCTAATAAAAGATGCATGTGCTTCTTTTTTAATATTTAAGTGTCAGCTGCGTTCTTAGATCATTTCCATAAGCATTTATTATATGCTAGCAGTTGTTTTGGGTTGCAGTCATGCAGTAAACTTGTCTTCTGGCTGTGTTACGGATAAGACTGCCCCCTTGTGCTTGGTTTGGGGATAATCATCAGACCTTGGAACTGACAGGCACATCTGTGCAGAGACAGACACACACTTGTTTAATCAACCTTAGTTGGTTTTCAATCTGTATTTAATCTGTCACAACTAACTCGTTCTCAGCTGTGATCACAACACTGTGACTAACAATCAAATATTCCATCACTGGGTTTTAATATTCACATCAGCGAATGACATCTTTGTGTGAGTGTTCTTGTATTCATTTGTGATTGTGCTCTCTCTCCATGCTCTCTGCCTTTTGTAGATTCAGCCGCACGCGTAGTGTGTCGGATGACTCACAGTAAGTTGTCCTTTTACCACTCAGAGGCTCAGCTGCCTGGCCCAGCACTGCTCTGCGCTGCAAAACAAAGCCCGCTCAACAAGTCATTCAATCACCCGTTTAGAGTTAGAATCAGATTTTTCTTTATGCAAGTAGGAAAATCTGCTCACATTTGACGCACTTAACAGAACTTTCTTGTTGTCTTTGTTTGGTGGTAACAGCAAATATTTTCCACCAGTTTTTATGTTTGTCCATCTTGTATTGGTAGAAAAGAAATAAAAGAATGCAGTGTTTCCCTCAGAAGTGTACTTTTACCAGGATATGAATCCTCTAAATCTGATACTTTACTTTAAATTCTCTAATTCTCTAATTATAAACTCTAATACTGGAGTTTGTTCTTTTTTCCTTAGTTTCTCTTAGCTCCTGCGCAGAATTTTCTTGCAGTATTTTGAGTTGTGTGACATCAGTTCTTTACTAAAATCACAATGAAGGATGAAATGAGTTGACCAGAATGTTCTGTGTTAGTTTTTGCAGTGCCAGACTGGTATGAGTGAGTGAGTACGCTCAGTCGCAGCTGATTTATCACTACATTCATTACAAGATGATCTTATGTGTTTTGAGTCATAATAGAATTGTTTTTCATGGGATACAAAAATGCAGATTCTTCCTACTTGTATCCTGCTTATTAAAAGTAATAAGTTGCATGACTTGTTAAGGCGGACATTTTGAAATTGTGCCTTAACAACATGCCGAGCCTGATCTGACATATGAATATGTTTTCAATAAATCTAGTAGACATGATTGTTTTGCCTCTTTGGCTGCTGTCAATTCGCAGATTTATTAAAGTGCTTGCAGTATCGTGGCTGTGGACAGGATTTACTAAACTGTGCTCACCTAACCTCACTGCTTCAGCCATTTGCATGTTTCATGTAACACAACCGTTTCAGCAAGCATCTCAACAACTCAGTAAAACATCATCATGGCAGTCTCTTTTGCTGCTAAATAATGCTGCTCTTTATGAAGCAGGAGATATGATTCATAACCAGGAGATGGCTCAGCATTTGTTTCAAAGTTTTTATTTGGACCAGCTGATATTTATTTGGCTTTGTACTGGCATATGTCCACAGATTACACCTCTCCCTGTGGCCTAAACTTTAACAATAAAATAACGTGTCTGTCATCTCCTAGGTTGAAAATACTCTCCTGTTAAAAGTTTGTCAGGCCCACCTGGTGACCAGTGGGCTCCGTAAAGCATTTGACCACTAGCGAGCACTGCAAGGGATGCTTTAATATTACTGAATGAATAAATATGAGGACCAGTAAGAACCTTCTGTAGCGAGTCTTTCACTGTAGAATGACCATCCCGGTTGTTGCCTCTTGCACATGTCACTAACAATTTTACAGCCACAGGTACCTGCAGCTGAAGCTGATATTTTCAGGCATCTTAACATTGTTGAAACAACATGAGAATGTTCAGAGGAAACAAGCAAAGGCAAAGGATTGTGTCCACAGGGGGAAATATGAGGCTACCTTTGAAGATCCACTGTTTTTTCTTAAAAGACACTTCTGTCTTTCTGTATCTGTAGTAAACCACTAATCACAGGTTCTCTTTTCTATGATCTATGATCGTGGATTTATAGAAAATCTTTTTGGTTTTTTTATGCTAAACATACTAAACATAGATGTTGTGTGGAGCGTCACTTGAAGGAACAATGATTTTTCAGTGTCTTTTTGACATATGTGTGATTGCAGTACGACGCACTAAGGGAATCTGTGGAATCACTAACAACGTTGGCAAACCGTGAAATACAAACCATGTCCTATTCTGGAAATGACATGTCAACTCACATTTGTCATTGTCCATATTCTCTGTCTCTCTCTGTCCCTCCTGCCTCTAGGAGTGTCAGTATGATCGACATGCGTGGTGAGGAGGAGGCCTTCCTGCAGCCCCACAGTCAGGTGCGTCATGAACTGATGCACAACCAGTACAACAAAATGAAGGAAGAGGAAGATCACTGGCAGGATGTGAGTGTCTCAGATTTGTTGAACTTAATGTTGATATTTTTTGAGTTTTTTTTTCTCTATTGTGTCAAGTTTATCAGTTAAATGCTGTGATTTTAGCAACTGCAGGCTCACATACAGAGTGCCCCATTTAATGAACTTGAGTTTTCTAGGGCCACAGTAGTGCTGCAGACCACACAGTTCTGCTCAGCCAAGCCCTCTTGCCTTGCTTCTCTTGGAACCATAACACTTCCAATGTGTCTGTGTGTGTCAGGACCTGGCCCGATGGAAGAACAGAAGAAGAAGCATTTCCCAGGACCTTATCAAGAAAGAGGAGGAGAGGAAGAAGATGGAGCAGCTGATGTCGGGAGAGGGCTGTCCCTCTGGCAGGAGGAGAAGCATCAAGACTTACCGAGAGATAGTGGAGGATAAGTAGGTCAAATACAAACATGATGTTTAAGTTGTATTCAGCTTTAACAAAGGAAAGTTGCAAAAACAAAACTGGTGTAATGGAAAAGTAGGACTTTCTCAGATAAAATAATTTAATTCTAATTTCTCTTAGCGAGCCCACAGGATCCTCCAGGACCCTGCTGGTGTTTATTTAAGTAGGTCTCCCAAAAAGAAAATTTGAAGGAAGAGCAGGTCTGCTCAAGTGATAATGAAGTTGAAGAAATAGATGCCTTGTTATATGCCTTATAATCTACATATACATATATCCTTTTTTGTTAAAACATAAATGTAAGCTGTTTTGCTTCACTGCCTTTGTGCCTTCTGCCTTTCACCTCCTTTGGTCTTCAACAGGGAGCGTCGTGAGGAGGAGCTGCGCGACGCGTACAGAAAAGCCAGAACCCCAGAGGAGGCATCAACCATCCTGCAACGCTACGCCCAGCGGTTCTCCATCAGTGAAGCAGTCCTTGAACGGCTACAGCTGCCAAAGCTCCTGGACCGCAGCATATCTGCTGATCCCTCCTTTCCCTGCTCACCTTTCCCTCTCTCCCTCTCGCTGTCCGCCTCCCCGACGACCCCAGACCCCTTTGACATGGACCCCAATGGGCCCATGAGGTATCTGCGCCAGCAGTCCGCCCCAGCTCCGAAGTTCACGTCCACACTGGAGGCGCGAATCGAGGAGTTTCCCAAAGACTCCTCACATCAGCGGCCTCAGATTCGCTCTCGCTCGTCTGAGCCTCCAGCCACTCGAGGCCTGTCGCCTAAACCGGTGCCTTTGCTGATGCCCAAGCCTTATCTTCAGTCCCGGCCAGCAGCAGCTGAACCGTGGCCCAGCAAGGTGAGACCTACTGACACTGGTCATTAAAAAAATAATCATCATTTGCCGCTGTAAATACACTTTACGGCAACCTCGATATGCCAAGCCGGTCTTTTTAAATGTTTGGTTCTCCCAAACATTTCAAATCTCCCCACAAGGCTGCAGCCTGCAGTGTTAACTCTGGATCCCTACATGGTGAAGATTAAATTCTCTTCAGACGTACATGAAATAACTGAGATTTGGGCAGCAGTTCTGCAGAGGTCTTGACCACTTTCCATGTGGCTACTTCCCAGCATTGGCTTCGCTCCTCCGAGACTGGTTGGTAAATTCCGCTCCAGCTCTATTGGCAGTTAGGCTAGAATGCCACAGAACCACCATGGTGATGAGCCGGCTTGTTTCTCAGGAAACACAAGACTTCCCCCTCCCAGAAGAAGCATGTAATGTTTCAATTTTGCTCAAAGTACTCTCAACAGGATTCATTTCCTTTTCTTCTGGAAAAATTGCCAAATGAGAATACTCAAAATGAGATCTTGTGTTTTGGTGTGGCGGCGAGGGAGGGGCAGGTTATTACCGGACCTAATGGAGCTGAGCGCTTTTCTGGAATGTCTTGTCAGGAGTCTGAGCAGAGCCCTGCTTTCAATGGAGCCCTCTGTTCGCTATTGACTTAAGAAGTTGACAAGTAGCTCCCTCTCAATGTGAAGTGGGCTACCATCAGACAAAGAGGGCCCACACAGGCTGCTAGGAGAGGGATGAGAAGGTGGAGGCGTTGGAGGGTGGGGGGCAGACTGAGAGAGTGAGAGCCTGCATTCACCCATCTCCACCACTGTGTCTTAAGTTACCGCTCACTAGGAGCTCCTCACACATACATTAGTGCCTCTTTTTCATAGAGGCCACTACGGTGTTGTGAGCTAGATGAATAGCTAATAACGAACAGAGAGGCTGGTAATGACCACAAATGTGGGGCACTGGGTTTTTACCCATGGAGTGTATTTCAGGTTTTTTTAAAAAAAAAAAAAAATACTGTATTTTTAGCTAAAACATCCTAATTGGTTCCTCCTGATGACAGTGATGAGAGTGATATATTTGAATATCGGGCTGGAATATAACAATTTAATGAATCTCATACTGATGCAAACTTACTCAGATGTGCTCAGTTTTGAAGTATAGAGAATAGCAGTAATGTTCCTTTAAGGAGAAACTTAATCAACCACTCAGCGTACTCTCACATCCAAATCTGGTCATGTTATAGTTAATCAGGACCGACATATCAAAAGTGAAGTTAAAGCCTCTCTCTATGTACAGTGCCTATTTAAAGCCAATATTAAACCTGTTCTCTTTCAATTTAGGTGGACGGTTTGCTCCGAGTGAACGGCGACGTAGAAAGTGTCAACACTCCCACCACGCCTGACAGTCAAGGGAGGGAATCTCCTCCTCATTTCCAGGCGTCCCCTTCCAGGCACGACAGTAGCACTGAAGAGATTCCCTCGTCCACAGCCTCACCGACACACGGTCCACACGCCTCAACCCGAGGAGAAAGCCCAGTGTCAACAAAGGCCAAAGAGGCTCAAGATGGCACAGAACTGGCTTTCAAGGACGCGCAAGAGGAAAAAGTCACGGAGCATTCGTCCCCACCCAGTCGGCCCACCTCGCTCCCATCGGTCAGGATTAAGATCATTCTTAGTTGATTATGATAAAATGACAGTAAAACCTTGATAATTACAAAAAAGCAAAAAACATTCAGAATATGTTTAATTTGTGTTTAAGTGTGATCGGTTGGATCCCAATTAGGTTTAGTAGCACAAAGTTGCCCTAGTTAAACCTAATGTGAATCAGTTCTCTGGGCCACAGTGCTATAGGCCTCACAATGCTGCTGCAGAAATTGCTTCATTTGAAATGCCTTTGTGTGTGCATGCCGTTAGCTATTTACTTTCCCCTTCCACTTCTGACAGCATTTAGTTGAAAAATAAGATACCTTTGTGACCTGTTTATGTACTGTACATATATATATGTATATATATCCAACACTGCTGCTGTCATCCAGCCTTTTTTTTTAATCTGTTTTACCATCTTGCAAGGCTTTATGCAAGCTTCTCTAATCAATGGAATTTGACTCTTCAAGACTGTAATCCAATTTATTTTTCATGTTCCTCTTGATCTCAGGCCTGTTTATTTCAATACTGAAGTTGGAAAACATATTCGAATCTTACAGGAGCTGCAGAAGCCAGAAGAATGCTTTAGGAAGACTGAAAGCCAGTTAGGAGCTGCTCAGCAGGAGGACAAGTCAAGTGCTGCAGCTCAACAAACTCCACCTGCAGGTCAGCACAGCATGCGGCTATACTGACCTCTTGTGGTTGCTCATAGCATTGCATCATTTCAGGTCATGGACTATTACAGTTTGAACTTTTGGAAAAAATAAAGAAAAAGAATTTTGAGGAAAAAATGTAAAGGGAAATTCGTTAGTTTTTTGTTTTGCATATTATTTTAATAACAGAAGTGATAAAATTGTGTTATCTGTGTGTTTTCAGAAGCCAAAAAAGAACAAGAAAAAAGTGAAAATGAAGTGATTTCCAACTTTGTTCAGTCAGGAGTCAGCACACAGCAAAGTCAGCCTGTATCTTCACAGGTGAGAGTGCTAACCAAAGTAATACAAGCTTTTGCCACCAAACATATCCAAAATAACAACCACCCACACGTCAAACGGCTAATCTCTGAATCTCTCTGCAGGCAAGTGTTCTCAGTTCCCAAGAAACATCAACGGAAAGAGAGAATGCACCAAGCTTAGCTGCACCGGCCACATTTGGATATCACCCACCAATGGAGAAGACAGCAGGTCAGTGAACTCCTCACATCCAAATGCCAAGTCCACGGCTTCTTTTCCATACATCTCCTTGTTTTCTGAATTGGATGAGCATATCCTCTCGGCTGGCTTCTTCCCTTTTGCCTTTCAGTTTGGTACACTTTCTGTTTTGTTGTACAGCAAGATGTTTGAAGCATGTGGGGTATTCAGTGATGTGATCAATATCAGCTTATTTTGGCAACCTGTACAAATTCCTACTTCATCTTTCTTATGTGTTAGCACACAGTGATCTCTAATTGATTCTTCAATGCTTCCCCTTTTCACTATTCACAACTTAGACACAAGCTAATTAGGCCTGAGATCCCACAAAACATGTATAATAGAGGAAAATTTTCCTGCAGTATTTTGCTGTGTTCAGTCTTTGTTTTGACTTTTTGGCATTCAAGTTAAGATTTTCTTTAAATTCTAACAGCATAGAAAGATTGTTTCTCTGGTTACAGTCAGACATTTAACTTATAGTATCAAAGGAACAGAACTATGAAAGCTTTCCCCACTTCTCTCGATGTCCATACCAACTCCTGGTTTTGGCATCTCTATCCCTTATCACTCCTCTCCCTCCCTTCCTTCCCTCATTCCCTCCTTTCCTTCCACCCACATATTTTTTTTTTATTTCGCTCTAGAGTTTGCAAACAGTATCAGGTCTCCTCTGGCAACCAGCAACCCTAAATTACGCTGGGACTTCTTCACTCCGCCAGGTAAACCCTTTCATTCATCGGTGGAGCTCATGTTTCCGTCCCCAGGTGCTGAATGTACAGGGTTTCCCTGCTGTTTCTTCAAGGGCTTGACAGCAGTCCTTCAGTCCCGTCTCTTGTTTTCCCACTCATTTCCAGAGTGTTGTGTATATCAATGATCTCTCGATGTTTTAGATTCAGTTCAGTTTCAGTTTAACCTCATTTCGGACACGTAGGTCCACATCAGTATAAAAATAATAAATTAAATAAAGTAAAAGCACCATAATATAGAGATACAGTCATTACGGTTCATAAGTCTGCAGTGATCAATAGAAATACAGACGTCTGTTCCAGTGCATCCAAAAACAAGAAGTGTATCTTCTGTCACTTCTCATCAGTGTACTTCATTTTGATTCATGTTAGTGTCATCATGCTCATAAGGATGCACTGCATAGTCAGGTTCTTTCCAAAAGCAAATCCAGTGAAGGTAGTAACCTGAAGCAGTTTATGAAAGTAACTGTGGATGGCATAATTAAGTTTTTAATTTTTATGTTTACCACAGTGTGCTTTGCATTGTTTTTCCACCAAAAGCTACAAAATCTGAAATCTCCCCCAACGTTCCAGAGTGATCATCACTACATACTAAACAAACTGAAAAGTGAAGAACAAGAAAAGACATTTATTGGTTAAATGCAGATGGAGTATGTTGCTCTTGGTGGACGGGTTTTTCCGTCACTCTTTTTGTTTTCCTTCATCCACATCTTTACTCTTTCAGTTGTCTTACCAACACATGGCATGTTGTCATTTTCTCCACCGTTTGCTCCAAAAAAGGCATTCATTTGCTCACCTGTATCCTAGATCTTTGTTTAAACTGTATTTTAGCTAATGTTCCCTCTCACATTTCCCCCACAGAGGACACGGAGAAGGAGTGCCGTGGAAACGTGAGTGAAAAACATCATCTAACTAATTAATATATTGTGGTCAGATTCTGATAAAACCATTTAATGCTTCTCATCTGGCTTATCTCCTGGGTTTTAGTTTTTAGTTTAACATACTGCACAGACATCAAACAGAAGTGAAATGCAAAAAGAATGAAAAAAAAAATCAGGAAAGAAGAAAAACTAAGTTCCACAAGACACATCTCTGCAGATTTGTGAAAAATCTTTCATTGAAATGGAAACCTAAACCAAGAAAATTATGAAGAAGATGGCTGCACCCAAACCTTTCATTAGCAGTGCTCGACACCCAACATCCAGCTTAGTATACATTTAGAAACTAGGATGATCTTATCTCACAATGCCATAAAGTGTCTTCATTGTTTTCTGAGATCAAGCATCAGTTGTCACAGTTGCGTGTGATACTGTCAGGCTCTACTACGTATCTTAGGACACACACAGCTGTTTATGCGTCATGCCAGATGAGGATGCTGTAGAAAACAGCCGAGACTGCTTTCGATTTCCTTTGAGCTCATCTGTCTCTCTTTCTGTCTTCTCTCTCCTTAGTAGGAGTCCTTTGGCTAGCATTGGAGTAGTGCTGTTGTGGTAGACCAACTATTTCTGTCTCCTCCCTTCTCTTCTTCTTTTCCTGTTGTGGATGTTGTGTTGATCTGTGTGTGTGCGTGCGTGCGTGTGCGTGTGTGTGTGTGTGTCGGGGCTATATCAAACCATTGGGCTGTCATTGGCTTCCTGGTTTGGTGAGATTGTGTGTATGTGTGGTGATGGTGGTCGGTTTGTGTTTGTGAATGTGTGCATGAATATTTGTGTGCCACGTGCGTATTTGTGCACGTTTGTGTGTGCGTGCGTGCGTTGGGGTCTATCAGGTGTCAGTCCCGGCCAGGCGGGGTGACCGCTGGTCTTGGGACCCGGATGAGGAGCGAAAGCGTCAAGAAAGGTGGCAGCAAGAGCAGGAGCGCATGCTGCAGGTACAGAGTATAGCTCAAAGAGTGAAGCATGACGCATGAGTCTGCGAGACCAGGGGTCCATTTCCTCATTGAGCCTTAGGAAAGACAGAGCAAGGCCTCCACACTATGAGACTCAGGTGCAGAATGAACCTTTAGCTAAAAATATCTGTTACATTTTGACTTCTGAGCGGACAGATAAATCCTTGGAAAAGAAATAAAGATCATTTTACATATAGCTGTATTCACCCATTTGCGCAGGAAATGCTTTTACAACTTGGTAATTTGTCTTTCAGGCAGCTTCAGTTTTTACAAACTATGTCAAAAAGTTTTGTATATTTACACTAGAAGATAAACGATGTACATTTGTTAAAGAGATTTTACATTTTTCTAGCTAATGCAATAGTGAATAATCAAATACCTTAAGAAATAAATAGGACTTAGAACGGAGACTCTTTCAGTTACAGACTGTAATTAAAACTCCAGTCCCTTAATTGATGATAAAGTCGCTGGGAGAAGTCCCTTGATTGAGGACTCATTAAATAAAAGCAAATCCCAGTAAACACTGAGTGGAATATTTGTGGATTAAAAGAGCTCTGTCGGAATAAAGTGAGTTCAAACCCTGCTGTGTGAAAATCTGTGTTCAGAATCAGATGGATCAACTGCATTTCACTGCTACTTGCAAAGCTTGCTTCCATGTTTGTTTTATATTGAGCAAAATCCTCCTCCAAAGGCGCACCACGACTACTCCTATTCACATTTTGACCACTAGAGGGCGATTTTGTGCTGTGGGAAAACCTGTACTTTGGTTGGTTTTCACTGTCTCCACCTCATGCACACTCAGACTTGAACTTGGTCCAAGGCTGCTGCTGTTGCTGCTGCCCAGATCACCCTCTCTCTCCTCAGCCAATCAGAGACGCATCTCAGGTCCATATATTTTGAAACATTAGAAGCATTTATTGGGATTCACCTGTGCTCACCACAGCGGAATCTTGCTAAATAAATTTGAAGAACTAGCAAACAGTGACGAGAACAGATTTCTCTGGCTTTCCGGTTGTTGCAGGACTGTTTGAGATGAGATGCGCTGAAATGAATGGAATGTCTGGTGCATCACTGTGCTTGTTGCTTCCCCGGTTGATTCTCCGTTGTATCTGTGTCTCTTGATCTTGGTCTGTCATCTGTCTTGCTTAAGTTGCTTTCTCTCTAAATCTTGTTTATATTTGGCCTTTTTCCAGGGTTCCTACACATGTCTGACAAGAGTGAAAAACTATTCCTATGAATTCTGTCTAGAGGCTGAGGCATGTCATCTTTTTTCTGTCCATGTTGGCCAGTTAGCGTTACAGAACTGATCACTGCAGAAAAACTTTGACTGAATTATGAAAGAAAACTTTTGAAATGAATATTGTGTACGAACCCTGTGCCCCACAGGCTCTGCATGCTCTACTTTTGCCTTTTGTCTGCAGTGTCAACTTCTGGTCTCTTTTGTTTGCTTTTTATCCCTGACATGCAAATATCAGATCTTAGCAAGTGTTTAGCCAACATAGAGCTATTATAGCAAGCTGCCTTTGTACTCATTTTTTCTGTAAGTCATGGTTTATTTACTGAAGGAATCCCTCATGGAAATGTCATATAGACTGCGTATAACTACAGCAGGATTTACAGGTCTCAGTCCTTGGACTGAATTAAGCAGATTGTTTTTGGAGCGAACTGTATCAGCAACTGAAGCCTTTTAAAAAGCCTCTCAAAGCTCCCATTTTGATGCCAGATATGTCTGTGCATCATCTCTGTTTACATGCCAAAATGTCCACCTGCTACAGTTTCATCTTCCTTTTCGTTTGAGGCTCTGTGCTGTATTTCATGTTTCTGTTGCCATGGTAACAGGAGAAGTACCGGCGCGAGCAGGAGAAACTGAAGGAGGAGTGGGAGAAAGCACAGAGGGAGGTGGCAGAGGAGGAGAGGAAGTACCACGAAGAGGTGTGTGCTTGTGCATCTTCTGAACTCGTGGTTGATATAACTTACACTCAAAATATCTGAATCACAACTTTTTTTTACACAGTTGTGTAAACTGATGATCTTTATCCATAACAGTGTTGAGAACTCAACCAAATCTCCCTTCATAACAGGAGCGTAGGATACTGGAGGAAACTGTGACTCCTCTGACTCCCCGTTCCTCAGCCCTGCCCTCCCCCAGCCGAGGGGAGCTTTCCTCCTCCTCAGAGCCCCAGGACACCATCGTCCGTTCACTGGCAGACTGGGAACGCAAGCAGGCACTGCTGGAGAGGCAGTCGGTGAATGGCTGATTGACTTATTATAGTTTGTTAGATTCCTGTTCACTTTCCAGCAGTTTTGGAGGTGACTCTGGGTGACAATGGGGCACGGTGGTGTTTTGATTGGTTGTTTAGCTAACTGTTCCCTGTTTGTGATTGGTCGGCACAGAGGGGTAGCACAGAGGGTGTGGACTGGAAACAGAGAAAAAACGACAGGACCAGTGACATCAGTACCACTGACGACAGCATGAAAACAGGCCGAAGGTTAGTGAACTAACTCAAGGGGGTAAGCGGTGCATCTTAGACATTTTAGCTGACATTCTGAGGAACAGTGAAATAAAGCCTTGTGTAATAACCAGGTGGGCGCAATGTGTAGAGGGTGGAAGGAACTGGCAGAGAGGAGAAGAGAAAGTTGGAACAGTAACCCCTAAGAACCTAGAAAAAAAAATCTGTTATCATATTTCAATTTAATGGCACATCTCAGTGGGATCAGTGGAGTCCGCAGTAAAACAAATATGAAAATCCAAAATACATAACATAACATAACATACATGTTTCTGATTCTCAGCTCGATGAGTCAGAGCAGCAGTCAGGCCACAGTCGGTCACAGTCTCCAGAACGGTCAGAAACTCCCCCCAGTGCAGACCAAGACGTCGACCCCAGTGAGGAAACCACAAGAGCCCACAGCAGACAGCCACAGGCCCAGTCGGCCTGCAGGAGACAGAAGGTGTGTGAATTTGTATTTAAGATAAGATAAGATAATCCTTTATTAGTCCCATTACTGGGAAATTACAATGTCACAGCCGCAAACAGGATATAGAGAGTGCAAAGCATGCAAGAGTAAGGGAAGGATGAGCATTCAAAAAGAATAAATACACAGTACAATATTCCATTCATTTATTTCTTCTTATTGCTTGTTTTGTGGGATAAAATTCCTCCATGTCAACGCTGGCCCTCAGAGCCATAACCCTGGTTATATTAAATTCAAATAGATTACATTAACATTTCATCCTGAGCATGAATACAGGAGTGGGTCTTTTCCTAACACCTTCAGTTAACTTGTTTGACCAGCAGGTGGCATCATTTACTTGTATCCCTGTCCCTTCCCTCAGTCTGCCCCCACATGAAGAAACAACAGCCGAAGACAAGAAAAGTGTTCATCAGAATCATAATATAGTAACACGTAACGCTTGATTACAAAGAATAAAATAAGCCTGAGTTTGGCTTAAACGTTACTGATAGGTTTTTGCTATTTCGCTTTGTTCCGACTTTGATTGGTTCATGCCTGACTCTGGCATCAGTAGAGTCGGTGTAGCTGTGAGTCATCATCATCATGTTGCATGTTGCTGTCCATTTCCAGGATTGGTCCCATTGATAGTAACATGGGCCACAACTCATCAAAACCCCCTGCAGCATGTCCGCCTCCTCCAGACACACTGCCTCCAGCACCCAACAGGTACTGCATCACAAGCAGCCCACATGGAGGGAGCGGGTGGGGTGGGGGGGGTGCAGTTCATTTCTGCATTGTCATTTTCTGCTTTGCTGCCTACGTTTCTCCACCCACCTCATGACATGTGACACTGCAGCAAAGGAGCCTTGGGAAACAGAGGAGTTTTTAATTCACTTTCTTTCTTTAATCTGTTTCTCTATTGTATATTTGTACATGTGCATCTGAAAGTAGTCCCCAGAAAATGTGCATTACTGCAAATGTGCCAGAGTTGTCTTGAAATTCAGCTGCTCATCTGCAGTCCCGCGTCATTAAAATGCGAACATAATCACAAATGTAGCACACGGAAGACACGAAGGATGTGAGTGATCGGGCAAAACAAAACGCACGATGACATCCTCATAAACATGTAGATCCTGCTGAACAGGGACTTCGATCAACACACTGATGACAATAGATCAATTAACAACAATCAGGAAAGACAAAGAAATATTGTCAGAGATTTAAAAATAAAAAAAACTTCACCACCACCCCTTTTTTTCTCCAAGATAAATGTAATGCATGGAACTTTCTTCACTGGTATCCTAGGTTTTCTGTCTTTCTTCTTCTCTCCTGCAGGTCTGTCAGTGGGAAGAAGCTGTGCTCCAGCTGTGGGCAGCCGTTAGGAAAGGGGGCGGCCATGATCATAGAGACCCTCAGTCTCTACTTTCACATTCAGTGCTTTAAGGTCAGTGGCTGAAAGACGGAGCACTTCTCCAATTCACTGACGCTCTTTGAAAAAGGTTTTGTTCGTTTAGCCATCCAGTCGAAGTGTGATGCTGCTGTACCTCGGCGGTGGTCGTTCTGCATGTGTATTCGCAGCCGATTCCTCTGTGCCTTTACGAAAATACATCAGTGAGCCACACTGTTGTACTGCATCGTTGACATCGTTATTGTCAACATGGACGCTATTTTGAGTTATGCTGTCAGTAAACCTCAAGATTTGTTTAGATTTTTTTATAGAATTATATCCTCATGAGGAACTAATTGACTTGTGTTACAGACAGAGAAGTCTTTTCGTGGGTTATCACAGATCAACAATAACCTCATACTTGACATTTCACCTTTAATAACAGCTAATTAATGAATAATTCATGGGAATGCTGGCCTCTGTTTCTCTTTCTGTTCAGTGTGGGGTTTGTAAGGGACAGTTAGGAGACACGACCACGGGGACGGACGTCAGGATCAGAAACGGCCTCCTCAACTGCCACCAGTGCTACATCCGCTCCCGCTGTAAGTCCCTCCACCTCTCTGTCCCGTGTCTTCCTGCCATCCGTCTCTTTATTTTCTCTCATCCTTTTCTGTCTATGAAAAAAAAAGAAAAATGAATGTGGTCTGGTTCTGTCAGCTGGTTCTAAGCAGATCAGCCAATGCCAAGATATCAAAAAGCACAACACACAAATTCTGAATAAATAACCTTCCCTTTACATGATGCTCATAGTGATTTTAGTCATTCTCTGAAATGATTAAAAACGTTTATGTGTTGTTCTTCCTTATTGTTTGCTAATTCTGGCCATATTTGTTATGTTCACTGATGAACAAATACAGTTTTCAGCAAGGTGCTGGTGTTGTGCTACCAGTAAATTCGGTGCTCATAAACCAGGCAGGAAAACACGCAAAAGGTTTGCTTGATTTGTTCTTTTCAAAGTAAACCTGACACTGTTTCCTGCTAAAAATACGCGGTGTATTTCAAAGCCTTCGGTGTTTATTGCAGCCCAGCTGTGTGCCTGATAAGACGAGTGTGTTCAAATATAAAAGCTTTGATAAAGAAGCGACAGACACAGTGAACCTCGGCTGAATTTGGGGATGGATCTCAGGCCCCCTCAGGAGGAAGAGAATCTGATCATGTGGCAGCTGGGAGAGGACGGCAGTAACTTTTCCAGCCCTTTCACTTCAGCTGCACAAGCAGAGGCTCATGTTTTCTGTAACGCACGGCTCAAGCAACCCCTCAGCTGCTGTTATCATTTAGGGATCAGAAAACCACTAAATCAAATCAGAGACTCAATCAAAAGACTCAGCTCATTATCTCGATTTCAGGGGTTTTATTGCATTGCGGCTGTATGTCCTTGACCTTACAAAAACAGAAAAACAACAGTTATAATTTTTAAACACTGTGGCTTTCCTTTTTCTCTTTTTTCTTCCAAGCTGCCGGACAGCCGACCACATTGTGACGCTCGACTGAAAAGCACAGGGTTCATGGAAGAAACCACGTCCCCGTTTTAACCTGATTATCTGCAAATCGCGTCCTTCACAGCATGTCGGGATCTTTGCATCCTCTGCACTTCCAATGTGTAACCAATGAAGATTCATCGCAGGGGCCAAACGGGGATCTGGGGGCAGTCTTAGAAACATACATTCTTCGTGTTATGTCATCTGACATCTGAGTGAAATCTGAATTTGATTGGTCCACGTACCACCATAGACTCTGTTTCGTGATGCAGCCAGAGAGAGAGAGAGAGAGAGAGAGGGGAGGACTGTTGTGTTGTGGCGGCCATGTTGAAAAGAAAACACAATAACATTTACAGATGCTTCGAACACAGACAGGCTATGTTAACATCCAATACTGTCAGACGGAACACACAAAAAGAAAATGCGGTTTTCAAGTCCTGGTTAAGTAGAATCAGATTCTGTTTTCCTGGTTTCAGGAAATGAGAATATTTACCATTTGATACAACATAATGGAAATGTAGTGTATCACATAACTACAGAATTGCTTTTTTGTGATTCAAGAAAGATTCATTTTGAGTGCTGAAAATCCAAAAATTGGAGAGATAACTGATGATTGGATTTTTAATTTCTCTTAACAGGCTAAATCTGAAAAATATTCAGCATTTTATTTCCCTTCTATGAAGTAAAACAAAATAGAAAATCTTATTTTAGTGCAAGAAAGGTCACTATAAACCCACTTTTTAGAGCCACAAACACAGTATATGCAGTGAGTCACTTTTTTGTTTTTCTTTTTCCTTTTTTTTTTTTTATTTTTTCATCCTTGGGCCGTGACAGTGTCCTCTGTTTTCCTGAAGAAAATTAGCTTCTAATATAAACACATTATGGATGTAGTTTCATCATTTAGGGCAATAACTGGACTTCTGAGCTGTTTCTGTGCTTTTGGTCACAGCAGGTTTGCTCATCGGCCGACCTGTCCGCTTGGAAAGTCAGGTCTTCAATGTGCCTTAGGAAAGCAAGGTGATGCAGAAAAAAAAAACACCAGCTATGTGGTGTTTTATTTCTCTCTCTTTTTTTGTTTTTGTGGTGTAAGGAGGGATTTTGGCCAAATTCGAACCCTTAAAACTGCAGACAGACAGGTTGCAGCCCTCTCTTACATCACGCTTTGCTTCACCTGATGAGTACTGTTTATTTTACATAAACAACACCCTTAATTTCATGTTCCCCCACTTGTGGTCACTCGGTGATGATTTGCAGTGATAAAAACCAGAGGAATAGATAAGTTGTCTGTCTGGGAAAAATGCCCAGTAAAGGGTTTATACCGGGGGGTGGTCATGATTTAATTTTGAATGTTGTTTTATTGTAGAGCGATAGATGCTGTTAATCGAGATCATTTTTGATAATTGCTCGGTGGTAGGATTCATATATAAAAGTAAAAAACAAAATAAAGAAAAGAAAAACTGAAAAATCAGCAGTGCATGTTACATCTAGTTAAACAGCGGAGGTAATATGAACACACATACCAGCAGCAGTTGCACCTGTGCAATATTTGGTTGGATGAAAACTAAAGATCTGTGCCGTGAGCAGCACGTTTTAAGTCACCTGCTTCTTCTTTCATTTCTGAACTTGTATGAGAAGAGCTCGGTTATGTATTGCGGATGTAAAAAAAAATGCACGTTTAAGCCTAAAACCAAATGATTTGCTATATGAAAGCAAACTAGCAGCTCCCTCCTCCTTCGGCCAAGCTTCTCCTCCGGGTTCATCTCTCTGATCTACAGTATTTTTAAGCTTCTGTTCCGATTGTGTATTTTATTTTTTATTCTCATTTAGTTTCTGGATAAATCTCTGCTGAGTCTCTTATAGCGGGATCTTTGAGACGGAGCTCTCACATTCACACGGTCTTCTTACCAGGATAGTTGGGGAATGAAACCTTTACGTCTGTTTCTGTATTTATTGTAATATTCACCTGAACACTATCCGAAATATAGATTAATTTGATGTTTAAATGCAATGGCATTTACAGCATACTGTATGTTTATAAATAAAAGGTTATAAATTAAAACTGAGCTTTTGTCTTTTATTTTTGAAAAACAAAAATCCCCGGAAAGATAAAAGATTTAAGCTAATGGAAGTATCGTTTAAATAGTGTTTACTGCCCCGCTGCCCTCGTGGTTCATTTATTTATTTATTTATTTATTTAATGATGTTACCTTCATTCAACTCCTCTCACTGAGTGTGATAAAATAGCGGAATAAAAAGTTGCAAAAAATAATTAAAGAAAGTAAGGTTCACTAAGAGACAGTTTAATGGCGTCCCAAACTGCGTCACTGGGGTCAGACTGTGGCTCACACGTGACCGATTAGTGTTGCGTTCAGGTTAGGGCACCTGATGAGGGGTTTCAGCTTTGTCATGTTGTCAAAAAGACTCATCCATAATGTTTTCATAAATCTACCGATTGGGTCATAAAATGTGATCGTTGACACCAAAAACTGGGACCCCAGAGATGCAAAATAAAATGGCGGTCGGTACTGACTTCTCTCCACCTGTCGATGTTTGGTTATCATCTGGCACCACCTGCTGCAAAATTTCCAACGTTGAGCTTCTTAAAAACAAAAAAAAAGACTTTCAATTAAAATAGCGCGGTGCATTTGGTCTCAAATTTACACGAAAAGATTTCCATCTTTTTACATTTTTTATCTCCGATATCTCTTTGTTTTTTTTATCTCCGGCATTACTGAATCAGTTGTTCCATTAATCTATCGTATTTCAGAGCACCAACACTTGATTCTGCGCCTTTGAATTAAAATGATGTTCCTCTAAAGGCAAATATTTTCACTTTTTTTGAGAAAAGAAAAGACCTCCTAATCCTGAAGATTTGCTGGATTGTGGAGCGTTGCGGTGCTGTCCGCGGTGCTGAAATCTCGACCCTGACCGTGAGACTTTTCTCTTATGTCCTAATCATTAAGAAGCTAACTTCTTAACGAAGAACATGTAAACTTGTGAACTCCAACTTCAAAAAAAAAAAATCACTCGGAACTTGGCTTGAATTCCTTTTTTGTCGAACAAAAAACATGACAAAGCAACTTGTACTATTATTATTTTTTTTTTTATCATCAACAACCATTTCAATGGTACACCTGGAAAACTATGTGCACATGTAGAAATATTTCCTTCTTAAATATAAGCATTCATTACCTACATATAAATAACTTTCAGATCCTGGACAAAACGTGTTACATAATGCTCACAAAATGGAAGGGAACTCATTGTAAAATCAGACAAAGAGACAACATGCAAATTATATCGAAATAAATACAATGTTTGCATCCATTCCCTTGTTTTTTTGTTGGTTTTTTTTTTACCCAAAATAAATTCTTCTGAGGGAATTTTGTAAAACATCAAAAAGACTTGTATGATCGATCTACGAGGGAGTATGGCCTATGGTTCAACTATAGGAGACAATAATACGTATTAACACTATACAATTTGAGCCACAAAAACACTGCCGTAGAAAGACACACAAAACATACAGATTTCCTGTCAGAGGTGAACATTGCAGTAGTTTGTGCCTTTTTTTTCTCTCGAGGAAATAATTGTGTTTATATCGATAATTTAAAGAAACTAAACTCTCAGCAGCCCCGGAAACAAAATTGAAAACCACACAGCTGTTAAGAGGCTACTTCCGGACAGCAGATTGTGTCTACAGAGAACGGAAAAGCAGGGATGCGTCGGCGTCTCGTCGGATGCTTGTTGTGTCACACCGTGGATCTGCGAGAGAGCGAGAGCGTCCTCGAGTCGCGGATATTAAACGTCTCTCTGCCGAACAAAGCAGCTGTTGAACTCTGACATGTGATGTGACTTAACGAGGCTCCTTCGCTCGCTGATGGCACGACGCGTTTCCAGTGCGCAGACGTCTGTTGTTTGCGCAGACTTTGGCGCGTAAAAAAAACAACAACAAAAAAACAAAGTTCGTTTTAACAAGTCCCTTCATCCAGTGTTCGGGCTTACATGTGTCGTTTGTTTCCTTAGAACAAGAGGAACACTTTGCTTTGGGATGGGATTTGTTTTCTTGCTCTGAATGTACGCATGAAGAAACATTAAGTGTCATTTTGTTGTTATTAGTACAGTAATTTGCCCCCCCCCTTCAGGACTTCAGTCTTCAGGCGTGATTGGAAACATTTCACCCAGGTTGCACTTGTTTTAAGAAAAAAAACGATATTATTATAAGACAGTATGACTTGTCAAGATGAATATTTTGACAGCAATAGTGTCCACTGAGCACAAGAAACGGCGCAAGGCATAAAAATAAAATAACGGTTGTTTTCTTCTTTTTAACTGCGTTTTATTGTCCTTTCAGTCTGTCTCGGGAAATTGCTTTTCAGTCTCTGGAGGATGAGGAAACGCATCTCTTTTTCCTCTGCTGTTGTTTTTTTTTTCTTCCGCTGCTGTGACGCTTCATTAGAACATGCTGGTCTTTACTAATGTAGCTTTGGCTCCGTTCTGTCTTTGCAAAGACGACAGTACGCTGGCGAATGGCCCGCCCAATGAGTCCGGGATAGAGGTGATGGTCCCCGGGGCGGTGGCCCAGCCTTGGCTCGGTGCTGTCACTCCCATGCCGGTGGACACGGACGTCTTCACCTGGTCCACCTGTCCGTTCCCGGTGGTGTTGACCTGGCCACCGGTGGGGCTCGGTCCGCCGCAGTTGGAGGTGGGCACGGGGTTCGGGCCCGGTCCTCCTGTGCTGTCGGGGTCGGTAGATTTGGTGTCTTTGCTGTCTTCGTCTCTGGAGTCGGACTTCTTTCCAGAATTGGACTTGGCTGCGGCTGCGGCCGCTGCAGCTGCCCGCTCCTGCTTACGGAACTTGGCACGTCGGTTTTGGAACCACACCTGTAGTAAACCATGTAAAAGTTAAACCAACATGAATGAATGTCAGTCAGTACTCATCTAAAACCGTTCATTCTTAATATCCAAACAAATGTAATGACCAAATCGCTCCTTAAGCACCAGTGAGCAGTAGCTGTTCATTTCTAAATGCGTTTTGACGTTTACAGTCCCCAGTGTTTCTTTATTTTGCATATTAATGCAAAACTGAGTGTGAAATGGTATCAGCAGTTGGAGACCAGTGGTTCATCACGCTGAAAGCACTAAAGTTTTTATTTCACGAAAATCTGTTAAACCGGAATGATACAACGTGTTAAAATGTTTCCATCATAAATCCGCCCGTGCGTAATTGTGTGTTTATCGTGCGTAATGGCGGCAGGTTGGCGCCTGTTGCCGGTGGCTGTGTACCTGCACTCTGGCTTCAGTCAGATCGATTTTGAGTGCCAGCTCCTCTCTGGTGTAGATGTCCGGGTAGTGAGTTTCAGCAAACACCCGCTCCAGCTCCTTCAGCTGGGCGCTGGTGAACGTGGTCCGGATGCGCCTCTGCTTCCTCTTCTCGTTCAGTCCTCCGTGATCCGTGAAGAGCTTGTAGGGAACTGGAAACGATATAAAAATGCCAGACGTTCAGTGGTCTTCTCTGCGATATGAGTGTGTGTAATTGCGATGTTGTCAAATGGAAGTAAAGTCAAATTCGATATTTTGTGTAAAATCTGGTTAAGGATGCTGGGCTAAAGCTTCCCAATTGTATTACGCCTTTGATTACCTGTGAATTACTTCTGAGCTGATAACGTCGGTGACCTGTGATGCGGTTAATTGTAATGTTAAACTAATTGTTGCTCCTCAGATTGAGGCTCAAGTTTGAAAACTTGTCATAATGTTCCCATCCGCCCCGCTTGTTGCTACTCTAACTCCAATTCGGTGTCAATAATGAGCTTTAGTCTTTGGTTATCTAATTATTTTTCGAAGCTTTATGTCTCATCGCAAAGTAAATAAATTATGCCTATCATTTTGGCAGCTTAAGATAATTCTGTTGGCGGTTTTGGGTGTGACTGGGATAGTATAACCCTGTAACCGAATTACCGCTTGCCTGCAATCGCTTCTAACGTGATAAATTCTTTCATTTGTGTAAGCAAATTTCGTTTGGTAAATACTAAACACATTTCCATTTTCAAATGCAATCAAGACGTCCTATAATACGGCGGGTTGAGGCTCCGGAGCCGCTGCTTACCTGCGGCGTACGGGCTGCTCTGGTGGTCCCGCAGGGTCCCCAGGCTGCAGGACCCCGGCGTGAGGGACGGACAGCCGGAGGTGGCACCAAAGGTGGTCCTGATGGGATTGTACTGAAACCCACTGGCTTGACTGCACGAACTGAAGTCCGCATAGGCCGATGCCAAGCTCGACGTGTCCATCCCGGCCATACATGACTCGTAGGCAGAGGAATTTAGGTAAGAATACTCCATTTTATACATTTGAGAAGGCTCGGTGGAGTTAGAAAGCTGCACTTCCCGGGAAAACAAAAAAACGTCAAACAAAAACTACCCAACAAATTGGGTTAGAAAGTAAAAAATAATAAAAACCAAAAATGAGGAGGACGCGCGGTCTGAGTTGGGGGGGAAAGATGACTTGTTTGGTTTGAACTGGGTGGAAAGAGGCTGGACGGTGGGTAGATGTTCACTGCTCAGCGCCTGCTCCAAAACTGGCCTCCTTTATAGGAACCTAGCCCTGTTTTATGAAAAGCCCCCTAAGAGCCGCCTAGCCCGAGGTCTCTAGAGCATATAGTCCTCATAATAAACTTGGCTCTTTCCGCTTGGACAATAGCAAAGCGTTTGGTCTTATTGCTAGCGCTTTTTTACATGACAATAACTCATCAGTCTATTGGGCTGGCACTGGGGGCCCGGGCTGTCCAACCTCCCTATCATTGATCCCCTGCATCTCTAATTAGAATTTAATACCACGCCATTACGCACCCCTCCACCACCACCTCCACCCCTCTACCCATCCACCCCACTCCTCTCCAACCACCATCTTGCCCTTTAATTCAATCACACCACTTGGAAATAATGAAAGTTGGGTGACGATTCTCCCTGATCCAATTTTCTCCAAGCTTTTAAGCCTTTTAAGCGACCGTATACCTTGGGCAGGATTTCACATAGTATTCCCCCTCTGCCTCCTCTTTCTGCTCGTCTTCTCCTCTCTCTTCTACTTCGAAGCAGCTAAACGTGTACGTGTTTTTTTTTTGTTGTTGTTGTTGTTGTTGCTGTTGTTTTTGCAGGTGTGGGGGACCAGTTGTGTGGTTTAAGTATGATGACTTTTTGCGGTATAAAAGCTGCTTTTAAAAGATCTACAAGCGGTGAAGTCAGCTGTTTGTGCACCATGTGTGACCTCTGATATTCTGCTTTGTTTCAGGATACTGTTCGCGAGAACACTACTGAAAATGATCTCAGTCCAGTGACTGATTTTCAGCTTTTCTTTTGAGGGGAAAATCTTTTTTTTTTCTCCCCCTCCCACGGTGTGAGACACCAGTCCCGTCCATAACAACAGAGCTGCAGACTGTACCTTTGCATTCATTCCTTTTATCTTTTATTTCACACTACACTGCACGGATGGTGGCTTTTAATGATATATTTATTTATTTTAAATAGGCTATGGTTCGTGGCTGTGTAGCAGCTAACGTTTAAGAAAATAAACGAAACCTGGAGATTATCTCTGAGGATTAAAAACACAACATATTGCAACATACGCGCAGTAACAAACGCATTTACCAGCTTCGATTTAATAAAGCCGGTTTGTGCCAAATAAACACCACGTTTTCTCCCCGCGCTCTCCTCGCGCCGCTGCACCTGTAATCTCCGCTCAACTTCCGGGTGTGTTTTTATGATTCAAATGAGTTTGTAATTGTCTTTATTACTTTCATTATTCCGTTATTTGGCAAATAACATCTTTCTAATGAAAGTAACGAACTGGCGAGGCAGTCCTCGGACCTCTTAGGCTCACAATATTGGCTGAGTGGTTAATTTGGTTTGTGTAATAAGGTGGACCGTTTTGTATGGCGCTTACACACACCGTGTGTTTCTTCTTCTTCTTCTTCTTCTTCACTGGGCCGAGTTCATGTCCTCGTCTGAAGCTGTTATTTTCCCACCCAAATTATGGAAAACAAAAAAAGGCGCAACAAGAATTCTGGTGCATCAATTAAATTTAGCAGATGAGTGTTTGATGTCTGAATTTGCTCGCCGCTGGTCGTGTTTCAGTGACTGATCTGTGTGAACTTGCAATGAAAAATCGCTATAATATTCCTCCAATAATCCTATGGGGACCGAGTGTAACTGTGAGGTTCAACAGTGACTTTATGTCACATTATTTTAATCCTACGTGGCTTCATTATCATTTTGAATCCTGGATGTTATGAACTTTTGTCTCACAGCCAATTAAATTTTATTATAGGATTATTATAGATCTTGGCTTTTACTATTTTTTGGATTTGATTGGATTTTATCTCTCACAATATTGATTTTATTTTCTTCCTAATTAAAGAAGGCTTGGGAAAACATAAGATAAACATTTAGTTGTTGAAATCCGAACAGAGGCCAGATGTTAAAGGGAAAATAATAAGAGGCCTTCTAAACCACATACAGGTCAGTGTCCGAGGTCACTGCTCTAAATTTTTGTTTTTCGAAAGGCTGCAGTGATTCCAGTGCAAATCATCTTTTTCAACTCAGTCACGGATCTCCAAACTGTGAGGAGTGACCTTCCTTCTTTCGATACTGGAACCAAATTTAGATGTAACAAGCCGCCTTTTTGGTGACTGTTACGTTAACTTGAATTTGGATTTAAAATAAGACAGAAATGAAAGGACTCTGAGGAATATGGCAACAGAAGCAAACTGGCCATTTGCTCCATAGAGGCCGCAAGGCGCAGCTCGTGTATTAAAACAGACCCGCTCGCATTTGCCATCAATTGTTTTGTTTCTCTCTCTCTCTCCACAATGCTGACGTGTTGCAGTGTGTTTCTCTCCTTTCTTCTCGTGTGTATATTGTCTTTTCAAAGATCAACGAGCGCAAGAAAGAAAAAAAGTTCATTCTTTCTCGACACAACCCGCTCCCTATTATGTAAATGTTTTCTTTTTTTTTATTTTCCCTTTTCTACACACGAGCTGGGACCCAAAAGTTGTACCAAATGGTTAATTTGATTATTGAAAGCAAAGAGCCAAATGGTTCACCGTCCTTCCTCCACGCGTCTGGCAGCGAGAAAAGAAACCATCTCAGGGAATTAATCTAATAACGTCCAAAGAAACGAGAAGTCTTTTCTGATATTTCGCCGAGGCAAATACAATTATAGCTTTTAGCCATCGGTTTCTTTCACTGAAGCTCTCTTTATTCTTGCGGTCTATAGTCCCTCCACCATAGTCCACCAGCTATTGAAACGCCTCCTTTTATAGTTTCAACATCTTTTAATTCTTTCAGCTGGTTCGGGTGCGATGAGAAGCCGCAGTTTGATATTTCTGACGTGCGAATATTAAATCTGAAAATAAAATAAATCCGAGGCGGGACTCTGCTGTCTGCTGTTGCGTTTTCCTTTTAGCTTTTCCAAGATGCAAAACGTGCAGACAGTTGTCATGTCATGCACGGGGCCCTGGTGGTTCCACGTTGCTCTTTTGCATTTCCAAACGGCAGCAGTGCGCGCAAACGGTGATTTACAGTAACATAATGGTCATTTAATTCAAATAAAGCGGTGGTTAATTTGTAATTATGAGGCAAATAAAGGGCTTCAACCATATGCTTTCACTTAAATAAATCAGGAAAATTGCGATGTGTGCGAGACCCTAAATTCCCCTGGCAAGTGCCGCACAATAGCTGGGATATGGGAGGAACTCCTCTCCATTTAGTGCGCACTATCGTTGCTCAGCAATATAGGAATGCGGGTCGACAGGAGGGACAAAAAGAGGAACAAAATGCCATTGTCTCTGGATGGATTGGATGGATCCACTCCCCCGAAAAGGCAAAGACACTGTGGAGGATAAAGAGAGAGAGAGCGCGCGATGGGAGGGTCCCGCTGTCACATTTCACCTACAATGTCTCACTCCTCCGCCCGAGGAAACTCTACGCTTATCAAAGCGGTTATTAATAAGGCCGCGTGTTGCAGGGGAGGGGCTCGAGGACAGATAAAAAAAAAATCATTTTGGGGATGCTCTCGTGGCAATTTAGTCTGATGTCTCAATTTGACAGGATGGATAAAGGCGAGGGTCGCGCTTTCACCTGCAAAATGCTGTGAAAACATCTGAGATAAAACCGTCAAAGGAGTAGAAATGGCTTCCAGCTCCACAGCAATAATTCAGTCATTTTCCAAAACGATTCTAATATCTGGTGATAATTCACCTTGATAGTTTTCTCTAAGCTGAAACTCCACATAAGAAAACATGCTAACACGAGAGAGAAGAGGAGAGGAAAAGCGCGCCTCTGAGTCAAAGGTGTTCCAGGCCGATGCGTGAAAAGCGCATCGCGTTTCCAAGCGCACAGATGGAAAGTGACATCTGGAGAAGAGACAAAATTCAATTAGAAGCTGGTGTCTTCTCTCGGTGTCTGCAGGGAAGAAAAAAGAAAACAAACGAAAGACTTCAGTGTGTCAGTCTGCAGGGTTTAGACTCGTGTTATTTTTTATTTGTTTTTCTATTTAGACACGTTTGACGTATTTTTACCTGATGCGTCTTTATTTAAATCTGAGGGCTTTGTGCGTCTCGGTGATCGTGACAGGCAGGGATGCGCAGGAGAATGAACCCGCTTGATCTAATTTTATCCAGAATTTCATCTAGGAAACATAACTATATCTGGGGTCAAGTATCACACTGATCTGAATATAAAATTGGAGGCGAAAGCAGCTTTATAACCCTTAACAAACCTTATCAACCTATTGTTTAGCCTATATTCAAATAAAATGATTAATTACAGATATTTCACGAGGGATGGGGTAAATATTTTCTTCTCATGTACTCTTCTGTGTGTGATATTTCACTCTTCTCTTCCATTAACACGTCTCCTTTGTTATCCAGATGCTGCAGCCAAGCCGAGCTCGTCTCTCATGGACTCTCCTGCCCCTCTGAGCCTTTATCTCTGCTTCCCAAGTGACCAAGAGACCAGCCAGTGGATTAACATAAAAATCTTATTCCGGGGGATAAGATTAGGAAACATATTACCCTCAAACGCGGCCTTGGCACGGGCGAGAGCCAGGCAAGGAATCAATTACTAAATTACTCCAACCTCTAAGTCGACATTAACGCAGAGAAATGCCATCGACCGGCTCTGAAATAAGATTTCGCAAAGATGTGATCATTAAATCTCTTGCCAGTGTTCAAGAATTTGATTCATAAAATCGTCTGAAATGAGATGGAATTAAATTCTTATCGGAGCTCTTGTCATCGTTTCATCCGCGCGCTGTTTAACGTTGGTCAATGGCCTTCATGAGATTTTCCCTGTAAATAAACTTAGTAATCGAATCCGCCTCTCCACGACACATTGTTTGGTTGTTATTAATTTATTGCAGCCACGCAGGCGGACGGATGGAGCGCGCGAGGCCCGAGTCTGGCCTGTATGTTGCTGCTGCATGTCCTCTCTAAACGTTTTCATCCACAGACACCAAACCAACACTGAGTTTTTTAGACTCAGTTAAGCTGCAACATGCTTTGGAGGTCTGAAACATCATCTGTCATTTTTTTTTTTTTTTTTGCCTCCTGCACCCCCCTATTTGGGGTCAAGGCATATTTTATTTAGCATAGTCCACTGGCATTGCCCCCACCCCCGCATTAGCAATTGACAATTATTAGCCCCAGCCTCATAAATCAGCTGCGTGACCCGTTATTATTGTTGAATTGAATAGCTGTTGGGGAAGTGAGGGTCAGTGTCATTAACTCCCCCCCTCCCCCGACACACACTCCTCCCTCTCCACACACACACCCTTCTTCTATCCCACACCACCCTCGGGCCCCCTGAAGGCATTTGGCCCTCTATACAAGGACCTGCTGGCTAATAATGCCGTGTGGTCGGCCTAAAAGCTTAATCACACATGCATTAAGCGGCAGACAGCGGCCTTTTGTGCGCACGTAGGTTTACTGGAATTAAGCGATTAATGGTCATCTGAGCGGCAGGCGACAAGGCGGCGCATCTAGAATGATGGAGTGGTTTTTAATGTCAAAAAAGGGGTAGAGTGAAAGAGAGAGAGAGAGAGAGAGAGGCCAGTAAGAGCGGAGGCGTCAGGATGAAGGGAAGGAGAGAAGGAGGGAGGGAAGAGTGGGCAGCAATTACAGTAGGCCGGGTCTCCCAATCCATCATAAAACGTCAAGGTCATTGTGAATTATATTGATTATTATACAACGCATTGTAATGTTTATTACCCCCCCACATTATAATATGCAAAAGATACCACATGTAAACACCTGCCATCAATTTCTAAAGATGCTAATTTGTCTCGCCTCGTGCACCCCCACCCCTTTTTATCTCATATTCTTTGGATATGTTATGACTAAACACGTGGCCTCAGTTGTACCTTTTGATTTTGCCCCAAGCCGCCATCTGCATAAACCAGCGGGCAACTCATATGAATTATTATTTCCATATAGTCAAAAGAGTCTCAACGAGGGTCTCATATAATCACAACATGCGCACAACAGGAGGCTCTGCCCAATATTGTTTCAAATAGACCCAGAGAGCCAAACACGATTAATCAATAACTGGACACATCCTCAACTGAAGCACTGCTGTGCTGTGTTTTCATGAATAACATAATAATAGAACAAACTTTGTGTCAGGACAACCTTTCTCACCCCAGGCATACACACACACACACACACACACACTTATGATCTACCTGCTACAAACTTTAATTTCTTGAGCCTGTTCTGGTGGGACAACACCTTTATCGTTCTTAGGGTTTGGTGATATCATGTGGTGCTTCAACTTCAGTCTAGACAGAGGTCTACACTGTATGTACACACAACAATATAAATAATCAAAATAAATAAAAATAATCAAATAATCAGTCATTGTTATGTCCTAATTTTGAAAGTTTAGGTGACAGGAACCTTTGGTATGCTTTAAATGAAGTAACTGAAACCCCAAATCATTAATATGAGGGCAGAACGAGAAGCATAAGCAACATTTAGGGCTTGCATTTGTTCAGCCAAGTACCAGCTAAGTTTGATCATTCCTTACTTATTCCATGAATATAATAAAAAGAGTTTTTGTGCTAAACTAAAATGATATTGTCAGGCGAGGCCACTCTCTTAGAACCAATTTAACACTACGTTTTTTCAATTTTTTGCTTTGTTTGCTTTTTGTGTTTTGATGCAAGGAATTGTTTGAATTGAGATAGATAGATCTGTAGAAGATATGTATCCATTTTGCAAAAATATTGTTATCTGATGTTTATTGTTCAATATACAAAAGTTGGGGGTGCATGATATATATGACACCAAAGGAAAATTTATATTGCTGAGTATTATTCCAATACTGAAAATATAGCCAGTGAATATAGCCAATCTACACCCTCCAATACAGTAGGTGGCAGTATGTACCTTTGAGTTGTGATCCACTTATAAACACAGAGAAGAAGAACAAGCCCAGCATGTTGTCATTGAGCTCATCATGTGAAACTGCTGTGCTGAGTCAAAACTATCCTTTATTTTTGTTGTAGTAGTGATCTCAGATAGTTTAAGTTAGAGTCATCCATCTTTACTCACTACATCTTAGCCTTTCACCCTAAATAAAGTGCTCAACAAAAGCCAGTAATGTCAGCGGTGATCAACAGGTTTACATGAGAGCAGGGGGCAGATTTTTTATTTGTCTATCTCAGCAGCACAACGGCCTTGACTTCCTGTTTGCTTATCAGGTGTTCATGGCGAACATCCGTCTTTGTGTACTGGGATCCCAATATCATCATCTCGCTCCTCACTAACAGGAACCTCAGATTACAAATTGGCCACGAGAAAGTCAACTTCCTTTGATTTCATGTACACTTTGTCACTACTGTTCTTTTTCAGGAAAGCCATCCATATTGGTGTCAGAACATGATTTATACTGCCATGACCACTATCCAATGGCTGTGCCTGTTGATCAATCAAACCTAATTTGATTGGATGGAATCCTTAAAGACCAGCCAGATGGGAGCAATCAGAGTCAGTCTGTCCACTGCAGGCTTTGATTCACTTCCTGTTCCCAGAAGGCCGTTCTCTGCAGGATGATGGTGTAACACAGAGCTGGAAGAGATAGATTTGGTATTCTGGCTGAAAGCAATATGTGGATGGTGAACCGGGCAGCACACAAAATGAATGGCAAAAATCAGAAAATATGAGTTAGTGGGCTGATTTGCCCACTGCTTAGAGATCTGATATATTGTCTGTTAAAGAACATCACGGTAGTTTTCAGCAGCAGTAGTGCCAGATTTGCCTGGAATATTTATGAGTTTCTGGTAAATGAGGCATGGCATAATTACTAGAGGATAAGTCTGTGATATTCTCGGTTTAACTGGAAATCACTATAAATACTATTGTGCCCCCCCCCCCCCCCTCCAAAAAAAAAACATACAACAAAGTGGTGGACCAACCCAGGAAGACGTCGCTAATGTGGCTAAAAAGCTATGGTAGCCATCTTTGTTTTGCTATGGTAGGTGACTAAGCTGCTATTCTATACTCTGTGTTTCTGCGCTGTGTATCTTTCCCCCTCTGCCTCCCCTGTTGAGGCTTGACGTGACAAATAGCTGTATCTGCACTTTTCTGCATCAAAACCAACATGCCCCTCATCATCGCTGGGTGCAAATTTGATCAGAACACACCCAGAATCCCCCGGCTGTCCGATGATGAATAGGCATATTAGGGACGATGTTTATGCATCAGGCCAGCACTCTCTGGCAAATGACAGTAAATTGCTTCTCAGACAAATCTCTGGTCTGGGATTCCACTGACTGGGGATGAATTGTAGCTTCTTCATGGATCCCGTGGGTTCCAGGAAACCTTGTCAAAGAGAGCAGTTGATGACTTGTCCTTAACTGGCTCCAGATACTTTCAGTCACTTTCAGCTCATTTGACAAATGAGGTTAGATTAAACAAAACCAAACTGCACAGGTAAAACTACAATCAAAACAAAACCCACCCTTTTTTATATACAAAATATTATGTTAAAATGTTTCTTATGTATTTTGGTATTTGCTGAAAATAAATATGATTCCAAACAAACTTAAATACACAGAACAACTTCAGAAAGGCTATTGATTAGTCCTTAGTGGTTTGTGGAATTTGAAAAAAAGGTGCGTTCATCAACAAATGTTACTGTATATCTGCCTTTAAATACACTCTGTCAAATGTAATGTCCCATTGATGCAGTGAGGTTGTGAAGTCAGGAGCTGAACTTGGCTGTTCAAATAGCTTTTATATGAATTAACGTCAGTGTAAGCTGGCCTAGCTCAGCCTGGTCCAGGTCCAGATTGACGCCACAGAATGAAAACCAATAGCCCTGGGCTGATAGAGTAGAAGTGAGAAGACGGAGGGAACCCGTAAGAGGAGCAATAACGCTAATGTAATCAAAGAAAATGGCTCTCTGAATAGAGGTGGGATGAAAGCCATACCCCTGAAATCTGGGTTTGCAGGCCTTGACAGAGGTGACAGCATGATGAAGTTTCTATTGGATTTCCTGAGAGTAGAGGCAAAGTAGCCCTAAACCACTACCACTCATGTGTTGGATATGAAATTGATAGGCAATATGTGTTCATTGTGGGTGGATCTCTATATAAATAACATCCCAGAGTCGAGAAAATGTGACATAGACATTAACTGAATATCTTAACAGTTGTAGAACTGGATGCTATACAGACATCATAACAAAACTACGCTTATAGTAGTAATCAGTTTAAGGAAATTAGCAGTGGTGGTATTAGCAGAAGATTTATGAACTACTTTGGTTTTGTTAAAATACATACAGATAGTGAGCATGCCTCACATCCCAAATCAGCTACAGAAATGTCAATAGACCCTTTTTCAAACTGGCTACAGAGCCACCATTAGCTGATCGTTCTGGAATGCATCTAATGGTGCTTCTTGGACTCATTTTCAGTGGTGAAAAAAATTGATGAACAATTAACTGCATTTAACTAAAATCCAGTTTACTACAACTAGACACTACTTGTTTGTATCTACTTTCTTTTATTAACAAACTATGTATATCAAATGTCTTTTTTTCATAAGCTATAATAGTTGTCAGCTTTGTGACAGTGCTTTTCTTTCAGTTTACCTAGTTGGTTTTCAAGCTTAGTAATTCATTAAAGAGATTCAAATATTTAGCCTCTTAACATGTTATCATTTTACCAATAACCTCGAACTATAACTGAGACTCATGGTATTCACTCATTAGACGAAGTGGTATTCTGTTATTTAAGGAATACTTTGGCATTTTGGGGAGCTGAGACAATCAGTTTGCTTTTCTAAGTTTTATTTATCCGGTAGCCGATTAGCGTAAAGACTGGAAGCAGAGGAAAGGGTTAGCCTGTCTCCATTAGCATGTTTAATACTCACTGCTTAGCATGAACCGTCTTTGTTAATGCTTACGCAAGCAGTAATGGAAAAATGCGAATGTGTGGTCTTATGAGGAGTTACGTTCTGTAATTATTAGCTTGTGGACAACACAGACGATCAGAGACTTGTCATCAAAGTGCACAGAGACATTGTTGTTCATCAACAAGTAGTGTAGTGTTGGTGGAGAACCAAGCTGTTTGTTCATGCTAAGCTAAGCTAACCTCCAGCGTTGTATCAGTCTTTGTATGTGTACTGAATGTTTAAGTGTTCAGTTGTTATGCAAGTGGAAATTTGGTACCTTGGTTGCACCTTCATATTCTGATTAGTAAAAACCTAGCAAGCCTTAGACTGTTATATCACACTAACCTGGAAGCATATTTTATTTATGCATTTCACAAGACATTAAGGGTAGAATTTGATGGCAGTAAGCAGTATTCCTCCAGTATTCCCTTTAAGATCGGATTCATCATTCTTTCACATGTTTTTGACTTCCTAAGCACCTGTAAATATTAAGTGGAACAATAATGTAAAGATTAAGATTGAATCAAGGGGCTTTATATCAAACACTCTGAGCTGAATACCACTGACTAGCTGAGTTATTGTTTGCATGAAAATAAAGTTTTGAAGCTTCTCAGTACTTCTTGACTCTGGTTTTGATGCTTTACAACCTAAACAATAACCTGGTAAGGCAACCGTCATCATCTTTTTTTTAATATATATATTTATTGGCCATTGGCGGCACGTAACACTCAAAGGCAACAACCAGGGTGTCAAGGTCTTGTTTAGCTTCTTTTTAAAAGCAATCACAAAATGCCCACCAGTTTGCAACCAGCAATTGTCCGCCCTCTCCTTCCTCTGGCTGTGTTTGCAGGTTTGCATCTGAATCAGGGGGCTGACGGGGGCCCAGGCGCTTGGCCACGTGGACCAGATTGATGTCATTGTCTCGGCACACTGACCTTTGCTGTAATACCCACGGCAGACATCACAAACTCTCACATCAATTTAGTCCAATTGGATGTGGCATGTCTTGGCTAACTCAATTTGTGGAGAAATGCACCTGTCTCTGCCTTCCCTCCCTATAGATTTACTCAAGGGGAGGGGGGAGGAGGAGGTGGTATTGCAGGGAAGAGAAAAGGGAGAGTGAGGGGAGGGTTTTGGAGTGGAGTTGGCTGCTGATCCACTACCTCCTCCTCCTCCTGCTCCTCCTCACCCCCAAAAAACACTCACCCACATGCATATAAACACCATACACCCACTTCTCTCTCTTTCTCTCAGCTCTTTTCCCTTGGCCATACTTTGCAGATGTGTCTCTTCTGCAGCAGCACACACCCTGAATGCTGTGTGTGTGTTTTCCAAGGTCTGGGCAGAGCGTCTGGGAGGAGCAGAAGGAGAACCATTAGCCCAGCGGTAATCAGATTAGAGCGACGTTAAAGGGGGATGTGAATTTAAATAGCCAGCAGAGAGAAAAAGAGGAAAAGTTGGAGGTGTTATTAAGGTTGTTCATTACTCATATGCTCTCAGTGTGAGTGTGTGTGAGTGAGAAGCACATCCTGAGTGTGGTCTGCAAGGTCACTTGTGTATGCACCATACGTGTGCCGATACATGGGATTTTTGTAGTTGTACAGTGTGCATGCGTTCATACCTCACAATCAATAAAGTATCTATCTATCTATCTATGAGGGTCTGTTTATGTGTGCATGCATTCTTGAGTGTGAGCAGCAAGATGTGTGTGTTTATGTGTGTGTTTGTTTCATGCAAAGCGGGTGAGCTGTCAGAGATGAATAATATGTATTGGGATCTGGGCATTAGGTAATGAGCAGCATGCTGTGAGGTGAGGCATAAGCCCTCCATCTGCACTGATACTGTTTACTTGTAACCACATACATTAGTTATGCTATCCATGTGAGGACCTGCATTAAGTTAAAAGAAAGGAGTTGTTAATAATGAATAATCCACAGATAGCTATCACAAACCCTGTAGCCCCGTGGAGCTTTTTGGCCTCCTTAAGATGAATGTTTTAGTTTTATGGCTCATTTAATATACAGTTCCGTCTCAGTGGTTGCAACAAACTTGTTTTGAGGTGCTGTTTTGGGAACGAAAGCTCTAATAAACACACTGCATGCTAATTGCCCTGCACCAGTTGTTGGACAGATAAAGCTAACAGCTAGCTGGTAAGCAGAGTATAGTAGAGTTGTAGCTGGAAATGTTAACAGAAAATAGTTTGGAACAGCCCAGTATCCCAAGGAATTGTCAGTGCAGATGCAGAAAATGTTATGTTTTATTTTGTATATTTGGAATAATCATGTGGATGTGGCTGTGCTTTCACACAGGAAACCAGAGTTCAAGTTAGGGCTTAAAAAAAATTCCAATACCAGTCCCAATACCAGTACTCTTAGTTTGACGCCAATAGACCATTTCATTTAACACCCATAATGTCAATGGAAGCATTCAGTTGCATAAGATGCCATCATCACACTCAGCCTGCACTAGACTTCACCATCAGACCACACATGTGGGTTGAAGCTATTTTGATACTGGGCCACATTATGTCAAAGAATTGGTGACTGATTTCTGTGTGCAAAAAGGATCGAATGCAGATATCATTTGAGCTTAGATGCTACTTGGTACTGGGTTGTTTCAGTTGATACTTGTTACTGAGTTCTGATACCCAACCCCAGTTCAAGTCCCATCACAGACCTGCAATTAATATTTACCTTTGTGTTAACCATGATCACAATCTTTCCTAAACATTAACTTTATGTTTTATATATATTTTAATCACAATCTTTCAGCTATTTCTCCGATTATGTAGCTGCTTTGCACAGGTACTGTTGAAAGCAAGAATTCCAAAAACACTGGGTCTAACAAAAGCATAACTGAATTAATACTGTAATAAATTCCGCTGTTCTTGTCTGGCAGTACGGTCGCTTTGCTCAAGCATTATCCATTTCTGCTTTATAATAAGTACTGTCTGTCATTTCCAGCTCTGTTTATTATCACATCTTAAAGTCTGAAATATAAACTATCAAGTTCCACTTGAATTATCTTTTGATAGGGTACTTCTCATCTTTCCTCATTTTCCTCATAAGACATGGAAAAAGATTTATTTCACCAAGATATTATTCCTTCCCCTGGAAGAGCAGTCATTCACATATTCTCATAATGTATTGTGTTATTGTGTAAGACCTTTAAGCCTTATGTGCATGAGTGGACACGCACACCCACAAACGGATGTTGAGATAACATTTGCAGGTTTTATGGATTTTTCCTGCACTGGTATTGACAGGCGAGTCAATAAGCCAGCAGGGTAAAGACAAACCTAACCTTACTATTCACTTAACATTGACTTGAGTGGAATCTCCTGGACAAGACGGTGAAAAGAGCACTGCACAGCGTAATACCGAAATGCCCCACGTTAGTGATGTTCATGTGATGAGTGTGGAAACATTTAACATTTCAACATGGTTGACTGTGGATGTTACAAGTATGACCTGTATTTCATTTGTTATTTGTGGAAGCATTTCCAGGATAGGTGGAGCCAAGTAGGATCACAAAATATGTTTGTTTGTTTTTTAATTAAAATAATTTTCAATCCAAGGAAATGAACTTCAGATGTCATTTCAGTTTTATTGATTAAATAACAGATATATTAATATTAATATATTATATTGGTTTAGTAACAAGGCTGTGTCATTTAAATTTAGTTGTTTGATTTTTTTGTCATCGTATCAGTTTCGTTCGGTATTAGTTTATGACAACTTTATGATTTTTGTTTTATTTTCTGTTAGTTTTCGATGGTCCAGACAGGAAAGTGAATCCTGACTGCTTTACTTGTGACTTAACTAGCAACTAAAGTCACATGCTATTTACTAATTTGTGCATTTAACTGACTTTCCTTCACAAAGTGGAAATGTTTGAATTTTTTCAACACCTCACCTTTTAGGCAAAAGAAAAAAATAAAATAGAAGCATTGCACTGTGAGATTTTATGTGATAAAGTGTAAAATATTGATAATGATAATGTGTCTGAAATCTCACAACTACTGAGTGGGGAGAAATGAATGAGTGTGTGTGTGTGTGTGTGTGTGTGTGAGTGAGACCCTGAGACCCTCCAGCCAGTCAGAAAAAGCCTGACATGTACATTACAGCAATGTGTTTCACTTTGATTTTTTGCTTAAAGTGGATTCCAGTGGTGACACATTTTGACTGAACATATGATAGACCGATGATTAGTGGAGAGAAGACTTGGTGCCATTTTTTAACCACGAAAACATGTCAAAAATGAACGGTTTTCTGTCTGTGAATAAACTGCAACTTTTTACAGTTTGACGAGGATGCTGACGTCTGCAAAATGCATGAAGCCGAGCTGTGGAAATGACATACAAAACTGAAATGCTCTGACCATGGCAGATTCATAATATCTGACAGAATCTCAGAGCAGATATTTTTATTTCTGAAACACCTGAAGAGGTTACATCCACACATCATATTCAAGCACAGCCATATAATCACACCCACAAACATGTTTTTCCCCCCTCTTGTTCCCAGCCTGAGGTCCAGTCCGTGACCTATCACAGCCAAGCTGCACAGAGTGACCCTCACTGCCCCCCCTCACACCAACCCGTCCCTTTGCCCTGCTCCCCACCCAAATGCTGAGGCATCACTGCTCCTGAGCACACAGTCCTGTAGCACCCCCTGACCCCGCGCTGTCCCCCATTATAGAGCAGTCAGAAAGCTTTTAGGGGCTCCGGTAACGCTGAAAGATTGATGGCGCAAAATGGGGTGGAGGAGGGGGGAAGAGCAGGTGGTTAAGAAGAGAATGTCCTGCTTAATGGGTTGCCAGGAATGTAATTCAATAATTATGAAAAGTGACCCAGGAGAGCTGGATGGATGGATGGCTGGATAGCTGCTGAGGGAAGTGGTGGGCCCTGTACACATGCCTGAGCATCCTCAGCCTCCTGGCCGTGCAGAAACAGGTGAACAGATTTCTCTTTCATTTATTTTGAAAGGAAGACAACTAGCTGGGATTTCAAAAATACTGAGGCCTAAAATTAGCGTAATCCTACCTCCCAATGAAATGTTCGACTGAAACCAAATATTTATTCACAGAATTATGAAAAGAGAGGAGTCATTTTTGGTGTGGCATTAATTTTTCCAACAGACAGTAAAACTCACTGTTGCCACCCTGAATCAGCCTTAACTCTTCTGACTGAATGATCGAAAAAATAAAGACAAACAGTTATATGTGGTTCTTTAATTTACTTGCAACATTTCAAGGGAAAGTTATGCCAAGATCCATTTTGCAAGAAACATCAGATGACCAAGCTTAAAATTCTCTTCAGTGTATCATCAGCAGGTGGAAGGTAAATATTACAGGGTTGAAAGTTCTGACGATGTGACCTGCAGGTTAAATCAGTTTACTTTTGTATTCTGGATCAATTTTGGAAGAAATTCACCAACAGTGGCTCTGTGTTTTGTCCATGCGCAAAAAACAAGTATTTAGATCCGTCTGCCATGCCCAAATGATGGCCAAAAAATAATTTCTTAGAAGAAAAGCTGAAATAATTAAAACATAAAAAGGCAGCACCGGTTGATAAACAACACATTATGCTGTATTTCACAACTAACAAGACTATATGCATAGCAGTAAGGCAGTACTGGGTATACAGCTTACTAAATTGGACACAGAAAAGACAAAAGCGTTAAAAACATGCAAAACCACAGCTTTTATTTACAGTCGATGCTCTGGGCAGCCATCTTGGTTTGCAAACTCGGTGTCCTCTGAGGTTGACCAAGTTGACGAGTTGGAATTCTGACTTTGGCTTGCATTCGATTTGTCATTTCTGGCTTTGGAAGACAGAAAACAACTCAGAAAACAACTTACGAGTCCAATTCGAATGCAGCATAACACTGGGTTACCAAGCTACTGTTGAATAAGGCAGTTAGCTGGACATGCTTACGTTTGCATTTAACGTTAGTTCATAAACACGCAGTCAAATCCAATCCTCTCTTTTCTGCTCATGATTTTGGTTTTGGGAAGGCTAAAAACAGAAGACGCAACTTTTCAGACACTGAGTATCACTTGCCAGATTGCCGAGTTACTGTTGCTATATTCTTGGTGGGATTTCACTTCATTTTATTGTGATTCAGTCTCTTGTTTCTTCATAGTTAAAGAAATGATGCTAAGGTCAAGCCAGTAGATGTAATTTTTCTCTATTTTTAAGCACCAAAGTTTGCACTATTAAGATGGCATCACTTTCTTAAACAAGGACTAAAATTACCCATAACCCTCTTATTAAGATATATAATTTAGTTTAAGCTTTGGCAAAGGTGACAATCTGCTATCTGTTTCCGTAAATTAGACTCCCACAGTTTTTAGTTTGGTTTTCACCGGAGGAAACAGACACCCAAGCAACCAGCCAAACTGTTTTCACACAAGAAAAGAAACCAAAGCTTTGAGCAATAAAGTTTGATCATGACTGAGTTGAAATGACTTACAAGCAGTACAGTTGCTTGTGTAATTGTAGATAACTGTGTGTATTTCCCATTGGCGAATGCCTTAATGCCAAACAGAGAACCAGCGGCTGCACAGCTGCTTTTTTAAAATCACATTTCAGGATGGATTTCTTTAGCTGTCCATGTTTACTGTCTGGGTTTACAGATTAAATTAAAGGTATTGGTTTCCCTCAAACTGTGTGTCATCAATATTTCAGCAGACCAGATGCTAAACACTGCAGACCTGCGGCATTGCTTTAAGGCCTGTAAGTATATTTTTGGTCCTTTTCTCTCAATGTTGTCAGAATCATTTATGCAGCAAAATCAAACAGATAAGTGTGTTCAGAAGTGAAGCTATGTTAGTTACTGTTTATGTGTTGTGTGCAGCTGTTTCGATCAGTAGAAGAGTGAAAACATCAGCGACCTGCTGCCGTAGTTAACGTGGCAATTTATCTGATAAACGAGCGACTAAAATAAATTCAGTGGCTCTCTGATATGTAAGAAAGTTGGCCATATTTTCTTCTATCCAAAAACTGTAATTTTTTCTTTGTTTTTTTATTCTTGGCAGTAGTATTTTTATGTACTGTATACAGCTTCCTTTCCACATTTCAATATACCCACTTTACTCACTGGATTTAACAGGCGTACAATAAAGTGGCTTCTGCGCGGCAGCAGTATTTTGCAGTTTTTATATGATTTACCAACTGTAGTATATACATCTGACCCCAGTATGTCAATAAATCCTTTTTCCAGTTGGTGAAAGTCTTCCCATCAACTCTTCCTCATCTTTCATCTGTTTCATTCTCCCTCGCTCCCTCTCCCTCTCTACCTAGGGTCTACTTTTATTCTGTGTCTTCTTACTTTTGCTCTGTGAGATGTATTGATAATTTCCAGCAAAAATACGATTTCAGTTTATTCTACAGAGCAAAAAATCTAATAGCTGAGGCCTCAATTCAATTGTGTTTTACCGGAGTAGAGAACAATAAACAGGGAGGAGGGCTTCATTCCAGACGTTCACCATGAGATTATTGTTCAAAAGAGATCTGATACGATTACAGGAAGCAATAGATGATAATTACATCAGAACATGACTTTTCCTCAGCGAACACTTATATTCATCTGGGTTATGCATTGGCCCAATACTGAAATGTGGCAATGCATGAGGATGACATGGCCTGTGGTTGTGCCAGAGACTGGAAGTGGGCGTGGATGGGAGGCGGAGTGTGCAGTCACCACAGGGTCATGATGACAGAGTCCATTTATGGTGTTTGGTAGGCTTGTTTATCCAAAATACTGACATGTGGTGTCACACCTTGTATTTTAGAGCTGAGTGGAGTTGTTCATGGACAAGAAATGATCTGATGATCTATAAATTGTCCAAACTTTACGGGTTCAAGCTTCTCTAATGTGAATATTTGCTGTCTGAAAATGTCACTTGACATTTGAGAGACCAAACACTTCATAAAGAAAATACTCGTCAGATTAATCAATACTTAAAATGACTGTTAGTTGCACCATTATGTTTTAGCAGTGACATAAGAATAATGACCAGGACAATCTAAGTGTATGTGAATGTAGAAACACAAAAAAAAAACCCAATCATATAAGAATTTTAATCATATATATTTGAGTTATGCTTGCAAACACTGTTTTATCAGACTTTTAGCTAAAAATAGATACATTTCCATTTTGTGTCTCTCCGCCAATCATATTTCAGAAACATAGGCCTTGCTTTTACAGATACAGAAAACAGAAAACATTACAGACACAGAATTGGTTGTTCATTTAACAGGATAAATTAATAAAATAAGTAGGACATACATTTCAGTATGAGTACCCCAAGAATCTTAATTTCAATTACATGCATTTAAATTTTACATAAGCAAAGCAAAAGTACAGCCGTTTCAACTGGAAATAATACAAAAATGTTAAGTACAGTACTTGAGTCCAACACTGCATGTTCACAGTACACTTCACTGTAGCTTTTAACAGTATTATGTTGTGTAAAAATCTGACACTACAAAAGTTTTGTCTTTACATCACAGACAGGATACAGTACATTCAGTATAATCACAAAATGTGCAGGCAAATTACCTGCTTCAGTAAGAAAATCGTGGTTATAATGACCAAGGTTAGCATAAAAAAAGCCTGAAGACTGAAATGAAAGTGTCACACAAAGAGAATGTCCATCCATCCTTTTTCTATACCGCTTATCCATCAGGGTCGCAGGGGGGGCTGGAGCCTATCCCAGCTGACTACGGGCGAGAGGCGGGGTACACCCTGGACTGGTCGCCAGTCAATCGCAGGGCCAACACACAAAGACAGACAACCACACACTCTCACACTCACACCTAGGGGCAATTTAGAGTAGCCAATTAACCTAATGTGCATGTTTTTGGTATTGTGGGAGGAAGCCGGAGTACCCGGAGAAAACCCACGCAGACACAGGGAGAACATGCAAACTCCACATAATGTAGAATAATAAGAAACCCTAAAAAAATGGAATATCCTGCAAATGTCTACTGCAGAAGGACAAAAACTAAGAGAAAATGGGCATCAAATACACCCTCATCTAATTTGAAAAGAGAGGCAAAGTTGTGATGGACAAACATAAATGAGCTGTTAAAAAATGGCAGTTGATGGTGAATAAGGTGTCGCCTGTAAGCGCTGATCCTTGTTGGGCTTTCGCTCTGTCACCGTCGAGTCAACCTCTCACGATATTTCTGAACTAAAGTATGCGCAGAAAAAGCTACACAAAGAGAAAAACAAACTAACGATGCTCACAGTTTGCCAGGCTCGGGTGTTTGGTAAAGAGCGAGCGGTGGTGAGGGCCAGGCGATGAAAGATGGCCACTTTTACAAGGCAAGACAATGCAAAAGAAAAATAACAAAACTGGCCAACTTTGATGGCCCCTGAATATATTGGGCACTGTGCCTTGGCTGTGTGTGTGTGTGTGTGTGTATGTGTATGTGTGTGCCTGCAGCAGCGGGTGGGGGGCAGAAGGGTTAAGTAGGATAGAAGGCACCCATACTTCAGATTGGCAGCAAGCTGCCGCAAGGATAATCTAATCAGGGGATGCAATTCAATTAGCCAAGGGTCTCTGGGGCCACCGAGCCAGGCAGCCGGTGGCAGCGCTGCTACCGAGGGGGCTGCTGCCTCCACAACCCGACACCCTGACGCTAGCCTCAGACAGGGCCCTGGCCGCTGCGCATGAATGCAGATGAAATTTGAAATATGAAAATCTCCAGTAATTTATGGAAGTTGTCAGGAACACAGAGCCAAGCTGCTGCTGCTGCTGCTGCTGGCCGAGGGGAGAGAGGGGAGGGGGGAGGAGGGGGAGAAGGGTGTTATTTTTCTATGGAGGTAAAATTGTCTTACAGCTGCTGCAGCTGTGTGAATATTGCCATTGTAACACATATTACAGTGCAGTGTTTCAGTGCTGTAATGAGGAAAAAACAATGTTATTGCCATTTTGCTGTTTTTCATATTCACTGCGCATGGTTAATGTGTTTCTGGACTGCACAGGACTCTACAAGGCAACTGAAGCAAACAAACTGGGCTTTTGACAAGACACGATAAAACAATACAGATCGGCAGCACCACCAAACCCAGCCTCCAAAACAAAGTCCCTCCAAACAGTTATAACAAAAACTGAACATTATACCCTTGGGATATAATTAGGATTTACTGCAGGACTGTGGTATCAGACTGCATCAGTTTTATCAAGATATCTAATGTATTATCATTGCAGTCACAGAGTCGATCTCCAGAAAACCCAGAAGGCTTTTTGAGAAAACTTGTTCTGAAGACACAAATAACTCCTTTTTGTAAAACACAAGTAAAATGCAGGCATGTGTTCAAACATAAAATATCAGAGAGAAACATTAATATACATGTATTTAACTGTTAGCAAAGACTTTTTTTTTACATACTTCAAACTGAGCAATAGGATGTGTTATTTCTGGCTGTCATCTTTGGATTTCAAAAAAGGAAGAAGAAAAAGCATGACTTGACAACCAGTTACGTCTCTTTTTATTGTGCATCATAATGTTTTATTTACATGGGTATAAGAGTCTTTGAGAATTCTTGAAATCCCTGTAGAGTAGTGATAAAGTTTGCTCAGTGCCCCTTGAAGCTTTCTTGTTAACAAATCATTTCTGTCTATCCTCCAGTTTTTCTCACCAGGCAAAACAGTGTCATACCCTTAAGGTCTAATAAACAGCCCGACTGTAAGTTTTTCCTCAAAAACACTCACAAAGCCGACAATAAATCCTGTACTGATTACATCTGCGTTGACAATGCTGTGCTCAATTTGTACTCGGAAGTCGTTTTCCGACTTCTGAAGCTGGAAGTTACAAATGAAGCACCACATAAAGTCAGAATTCCAACTTGTCAACTTGGTCGACCTCAGAGGACAGAGTTTGCAAACCAAGATGGCTGCCCAGCGCATCGACTGTACATAAAAGCTGTGGTGTTGCATGTTTTTAACGCTTTTGTCTTTTCTGTGTCCAATTTAGTAAGCCGTATACCCAGTACTGCCTTACTGCTATGCATATAGTCTTGTTAGGTGTGAAATACAGCATAATGTGTTGTTTATCAACCCGTGCTGCTTGTAACCGGCTGAATAACATTATCAACCAGCTGTGTTTGTGTTGTGGCAAATAGAAGGCTCAGTTTAACTCAGTTTTTATCAGATGTGATGTCACTCCGAGTCCGGAGTTATGACTTACGAGTACAAGTCGAACACATCATAAGCTAGCAGTCTTCTTTTCTGTCTTTGTTGACAGATTGCTATGCTTTTTGGCACCTTATCGCCACCAACAGTTGATCAGTGGAAAAGCGTGAAACTAGTGGAAAAACGTCCATCCTTGTACAAGCTCACACAATTTAGCATGACAATGCTGCGCCATTAGTCAGTGCAGGGCATACATTTAAACAACCGTGTCTGGGCGTCCGTGATTACCCAGCTTTTATTGGGAAAACTGGGCTCTTAGCTTGGTGACTCAAATGTAATGTTTCTACATGAGAGGCACAAACTGCAAGCAGGTGTACGAGAAGAAGTAAGGCACCTTGCGGCACCAAAAAGAAGTTGCAATAAGTTTACAGATAACACTTTCCGTTAGAGAAAGTTTTGACTTTCTCACTGCACTGGCAGTTTTTCACTTATATGAAAAAAGAAGTCTTCAAAGTTCAATAATGGGCAAAAAAAATTCCTGTAAATATGAAGATTTTTGCAGTCCTTAAACCGGTCTCAAGTCATACAGACCACAAGTCACACACTTCTGTTTCTCTCCTTCCCTGTTTCATATCTGTGTCACACAGCTGTGACATGCACCTCCTCAGGAAAAGAAAAGAAGCTGATGAGAGCTGGAGTAGTGGGGGAGGGCGGGAGGAGGTGGAGGAGTGAGATGGGATGAGATCGAAGATGGAGGGAGAAACCAAAGCAAAGAGAAGGAGAGAGCGAGAGATGCTCTTAGACAGATTATTGCTCATTAGAGGCTGCCTTGCACCATACCATTATGTCAGGCGGAATCCTTTTTCATTTGCACAAATTTGCTTGGAATTTTTCTTATTTAGCCTGGCCTCCATTATCAGAGCTGGAAATCAGATTAGCCTATGATTATTCTCTGGCTCGCTTGCCAACATTTCCCCCATGCGGCCAACACCGGTGGCTTGGATTCGTCTTGGCCTTTTGTTAACCTCTGCCCACCAACAATGCACACAACAACATTATGAAATAATTCAGTGCTGGATAATGGCTCAGCCTGAGAGCCCACTCAGGATTAGATTTGTTCATGCTGTTCATAAACACGTTTTCCATGTCAGTCATAAAATAACCATCACGAATCATATCCCTCTTGGATGAATACATCTTGATAAATATGATATACAACATAGATGTATGCAGTCTGACTTTATTTTTAACGTCAGTTAGGTAAGTAACTAAATACTATACTTAAGTAGAATTTTAAAGGGCAGTTTTACACATATCTTTCTGGGTTTTAAGGGGGATATGTGGAAAAAGCAGCATGAAGCCTTTTGTGGGCTCCATTAGGAGCTGCATGAAATCTGATAAATAAAAAATAGTCAGGCTGGGGCTGAGGAGTGCAAGTTTGAAAGTAAAAAACATCAGTGGGGGAGGGGTGGACCTCTGTAGTCAGCTCCTCTATGCTTAAGACCAGAGGCTTGAGGCCACATTACTTAGCTACTAGACTCAACTGTTTGTGCTCAAGGGGCATTGTGGGTAATGTAGGCGGCATGTTTTGACATAAAGAAAAAGGATGTCTCAAGTTCTTCTCCATCAGTTGTCATCCTTTAGATCCTAATAACAGAAAAAGTGAATAGTTAGTGAAAACGTACTCACAGGATAAATTCCTTTTACGTTTCCAGAGTATTAACATAAATCAGACACAAGTCTGACTTATCGTTTTGTCAGTTTAACCACTATGAAGCTGCCCACCACACAAAATGAAATGACACAGGCAATTATAAAATGTACAAATCGGTTTCGAAAATGACTCATAAATATAAATATATAAACAAAAGCTCTAGGTGGTAGAAAATATTGTGTTTCTAATTGTATCATAAGAAATAAAATAGTTAATGCACTTGTGAAGTTATGTTGCTATAAATATAACATGCTCATTATATTCACTGATGAACAGAATGACTCCAGAGGGTTTTTACAACTTTTTTTAATGCAGGACTTTTACTAATGGAGTATTTTTTTACATTTTTGCATTGGTACTTTTACTTAATAGTTCAGAATACTTACTCCACCATGACGGAGGATAACTACACATGCCAATATGGCTATCAAACACTGCTGATGCTTCCTGAAGTACAGAGGAGGAACAGGTGGAATGGTTTCCCATTGCTAAATAATCACTCCAATTAGGCAATTAAAATCTGAGGCAGAATCAGGTTATGGATACCCCATGAATAAGCCCCCTGCACTAATCACAAATCAATACAGACACATTTGACTGTTATGCTTTCATTAACCTATTACTTTTGAACTGCGCACACATATTCTGTGTGGCTGTAATTGGTCATAAAGCAATAAGGTGTAATTTGTTGTTAGTTAGGCAGTTTTAGTTCATTAGTAAATGGTGTAAGTCGTTGATTGTCATCAGGAAAAGAATGTCTTAATAACAAGTCGAATACAAGCAGGGATGAGAGTGAACAACATGCTGCTTCAGAACGCACCTGAGCAGGTATGTTGATCTGGGACACTGAGTCATTACTTCCTTCAGTTTAAACACTGTAAAGGCAGTGTTGGCTCTTTTTAAATTATTGGGTTTACTTGCCAGAAGTGTCCATGTTTCTTCACTGAAAAATGTTGAGTGTTTTCAGCTTTTCCATGACCTCCTTGAGGTTTGTTCAGAACTTCTCACTGCAGGTCTGTAGTTCATCAAAGTAACGTGAAGCAGATGAGACGTTGTTGTTGTCAGAACTTGTACAGGAGCTTTGTTCATTTTTGGACTGTGATGTTAGCCGCTGAAGCACAGTGGTGGATTGTAACTAAGTACATTTACTCAAGTACTGTGCTCAAGTGCAAATTTGAGGTGCTTGTACAACTTAATACTTCTGTTCCACTACATGTCAGAGGTAAATATTTTATTTGCCTGACAGCTTTAGTTACTTTTCAGATGACACATTTTCTTACCCCTCCTGTTCAGGTAAAACCACTTGTCTTATTTGGTGATTTTTGAATGATAAACTGATTCTTAAGCTCAACGAAAAACAATTTGAATGCATTGTAACAAAGCTGAAAACAGGGCTGTTCCTCTGGTGGATGAAGAGGAAACTGTGGACGTTTTTATGGGAATGGGAATCTTTTGAGGAGTGGCTCTGACAGGGATCATTTTCCTACTCAAGCAGTACTTTTACTTTTGATACTTTGACTCGGTCTCTCTGATTGTACCTATATACTTTTACTTAAAGAGTACCAGTTCAAAATCAATTTAAATAGACATTTAACAGTGTTACTGATCAATTTGTGTCTTGACTTGAATTCATTTGAAATAACCTCCAAAATAAACTTTAAAATCCCCCTGCTTGTATTTCCTTAATCAATCCACAGAAGAGCAGAAATTAAAGAAACAAAGTGCAGTTATTTTGTGGAAATTTGGTAAATTTATTTTCATCAAAGACATTAAAAGGCAGGCTTATATGACTGAATTACAGGCATTACTAAGAAAGAATATTTGTGAAGTATTTTTAAAATGTTGAGGCTGCAGAGTCTTGAGTCATACTAGATGACTGATTTCTCATCTTTGATCTCCACAAACCCTGCAGAGGAGAAAATGCTCATCAGGCCATCCGTCCACGGCCCCTACGGTCTCTCAGACCTTCATTCTGCCAACTCCAGCCAGGATGGTCTGCAGGACATCATGTAGCCATGCTGGAGTCACTGAAAGCTGGCTTGGTAGGAGCAGATTGCTGCCTAATTGCGCTTTTCAGTGCTGCTGTGCGCTGGGGGTTACAACAGGGCTGCATGCGGTCTGGGGCCACAGCAGTGGACACAGCACCGATGGAATCCAACCTAGCAGGGCCTCATTGATCTGCTGAAGCAAAGGTCACCACAGTTATGCATCTGTAGGCTGAATGATGGCCACCAGAGCAGCAGCAGTGAGCCTTGGGTCACAGCGTTCAGGTTAGACATTGTCTTGTGTCAGCGTTTCAGGCTTGTGATCATTTCTAGAGTGTGTGAAAAACAGTCTGCAGAGCTCATCTCCAGTTTTCTTCATCTGCTTTTTTTCCCATTATGCATCCTGGAGAGTGGATGATCCATCTCTCCCTCCCTCTCTCTCTATCTCTCTCTCTCTCTCTCTTTCTCCATATCCTTCATCCCTGCATCCCCCCTCCAGCTCTCCACCAGCCAGCCCCTGCTATTTTCACCCCACACACATCCGTCGCTGCACTTATCCAGCCTCAGACGGCTGCTGGCTCGATAGCTAAATGGATTATCCAACAACAGAGCACCTCTCCTTCTTCTTCTCTTCCTCTCTCTCTGTCTCTCTCTCTCTCTCTGTCCATGCACTCCTCTAGCCGTGGGTCCTCAGAGGCGGAGGGGCCCTATTGAGCGGGGCCCAGCCTCTCCACTAGCCAGGCTCTTTATTGAGGCGTCTATGGGGCTTTATGCTGCCAGCGCTCGGCCTTGCCCTCACCATCATCAATCATCCTCGGCTCCAGGGCTGCTATCACTGCCCAGACAGGCGGCCAATCACAGCCTTCCAGGAAGTTCTATGGGAGACGGAGAGAGAAGCAAAGGAGAGGGGAAAAGAAGAGAGAATCACTCTGTTTCTGTTGCTGCCAGTCTCAAGTCTGATTTGATTGACATCTTCTATACCTTCTGGGTACATGACCACACTGGTATTAACCAAGACTGGCCTGTGTGGACTTTGATTAGATCATGAAGTGAGACTCTGAGTCATAAAAGCAGACATAACCATGTTAAAATAATAATTATAGTTATATGGCAGCAATAACAAAGCCTTTATCAAAGATCTATATTAATCCTATAAGTTTGAATTATACATGAAGGGTTCAGTATACAAGTATTGCAGCAAAACTGTAAATCCCCAAAGAAATAAAGGAATATTCTGACAGATTAAAGCCTACAAGGCTGCTGTAAACTCACTAATGCCACACTAGATGTTTCTATGAGAATAATGTCATTTTATTTAAAGAAAGCAAACCAGAAAGAGAAGAATTTCTGTTGAAGCTCACTTTTTTCTTTTTCATCAAGCCTCAACAGTATGTCGAATTTTTACTCAAGTCTTAACTTGATTTTTTTTGTTTGTTTCTTTTCTTTTCTTTTCTTTTTTCGTTTTTCTTTTTCTTTTTTTTTTACCACATCTCTCTCCGCAGCCCTGAGCTCTCATTCTGCTCCAGGAGGAATAGGCGGAATCTGATTACAGACCTATTTTACAGCAGACGCCGGGGCGCAATAAAGGGAGAGAGAGCACGGAAACGGGACTCGGCCCATCAATTAGATCTCTATTAGCAGCCAATGCAGACCTCACCTCAGGAAACGCCGGGGCCCTGAAATTAAACAATTCTTCAAGCTCGACAAGCCAGTCCGCTCTGCTATATGTTTGAAAAAGGCACCGATGTGTGTGTGAGTGTGTGAGTGTGTGAGTGTTAGGGGTCCTTACCAATGCCAACTATTCTACAACACATGTTATAAGATAATTTAAAATAAACAGTATGGACCGTATGGAATAGCTCAGAAAAAAGAAAGAAGAAAGATAAGGACCAAAATCCTCAGATAGGGCAACTACTGAGTGCCAAATACAGACTTTAAATCTTTATTTTAATAGAATCTAAATGTTAAATGCCTATTTGATAATAAAGTACAATAAGGTCATGACAGCATGGGTTATCACAGACACAATAAAATGACTGACTTTAAAAACTAAGATATCTCAACAAACAATTTCACTAACAAAGACAAAATATAATGCATCATGGCAGTATTATAGCAACATTACGGTGACTGGTCCTGGTCCTGTAACCTGCTTCCTGTTCCATTAATCTCCAACTGTTGACCCGCTGACCTGAGGCGGGACAAAATGTCAATATTGGATGATTAGCATTCAGCATTAGGGCCATTTAGAGGAGACACTTTGAGAGGTGTCTGTGTTAATCCAGAAAATTAAAAGTTTTGTTTTGCACTTTTCTGATTTCATCCCAGTTTTCCTCCAACGAGAGCTGCCAGATAATTGGGCTGTAGTCAATAGGATGTTGTATTTCCATGTTAACAGGGGTTCAGCTTCCTGGAGTTCCAGGCCAAAGACTCCAATATGTTAATGGCTCCTTATCTGGGCTGTTACACCCAGTAACCTGGTCAGAGGGTCCAGTATAAATGGGATGATGTCAAGCACCAGCAGCCTCATACCTGTCAGTTAGTCAGTGGTAGCTGGTGGTCTTGATATGCTATTTATTAACAAAACGCAGACAAAATTACTTGAACAGTGACCCAGCAAATGAAGGCAGGTCATCAGTCCTACTTTCCCACATAATTACACACGTGTCAAGCAAACATTTCCTGCTCGTGTCCCCCACAAATTTCAAGTTTGGGAAAATGCAGTTGTTCTTACAGGCTCATGTCTCTGCTCGATTCATTTCTGGCATGTTCTGACGCAAGACCATGAGTCATGAGTCTCTTAACAATCTTCGCCTGTTTCTCAGTACTGTGGCACGTATTTCTCCATTTGCTCAATCAAAGGATGGCCATTTATCATCGAGTAGGACAGCTTCGTATTTTCTACCTTGCCCGCTCGGTTCCAGCACCAAATTCAGCATTTTTATGGAAAACTGCAGTCATTTTGATTGATGAAATCCAAAGATGTCCAAAACAATCCGGGGGATCCCCAACTGTGGCGCACCGGCGGGGTGCTCCAGTGTTGTCATTGTTCCTCAGAAAGAAAGGAGCGCGTCCGGAGAACACCAGGGGAAAAAATCCCGATTTTCAGTTCAAAAGGGCCAGAAAAGCAGCGTTTCTTTACAGGCAGTGGGAAAGTGGAGGAAAACCTTTTCCACTTGCAGACCAAAACAATACTTGCTTGGCTTTTTTTCCCCTCTTGATGCATTCAGCTATAAAGACATGGTCTAATAGAAACAGGCCAGAATAATGAATTGATTATTTTACTGTGAGGGTTGATGTTATTTGTGTTCTCGCCTTGGAGCCAGCTGAATGGCTGGTGCAAACCCCCCCTGCATTCATCCGATTTGCGCATATAGCCTCATTGTGTGTCATGTAGCTGCGAAAAGTAAAATAACTATTCCTTAAAAACCGATTTCAGACCAGGGTTGCTCTTAGCTTTTATTTACCCGCGCTTGTCTTGTTTGCAGTGATTCATAATGTCACAAGAAATGTCACCTGTCTGGCCTAATTGGCACCTTCTGTTATTAATACCGTGAGTGTGGCTCCCTTTTGCACCCGCGGAAATAAGCCGTTATTGCGTACTTAATACAGCGTCACCCAAAGGGAGATTCAATAAATCTCCCTTTAACTGCGCTTCCCCTCAAAACTCCTTCAGGCGAGTGGAGGCCGTGTCAAGATTGCGATTGTGCGCCAGTGCTTAGGACCAGCTGCTCCCAGGACAGACAAGCCCTTGTCAATTAGGCGGTGACAAGCAGGTCTTCCAACTGCCTGCAGGCGCTCCACCAGCCAGCAGTGTACAGTCCCCACAATTAGTATCAATTTCTGTCGAGACCTCCGTGGAGCGCGCAGACACAGGCCGGGTAAATGGCCAAACATTGTCCAAATAACACCGAGAGCCACAAATGACAACGTGTAATGGGCCAGTGTTAACCGCGCGGCGCGCTGCGGGAAAGAAAAACGTTTGAGTTCAGGAGGAAGAGGACATGAGCACAGGATAGTTTCTGGAATAAATAAATCTCAAACCTGCCATCCCGTGATTGGCTGTACAAGTTAGCACTCGCATTTAGTTTGTCTGGGGGGGCGCAAAATAATTCCAGCTTTATTTAGTGTTTAATTGTTATACAATCTGGAACTTGTCAGCACTCTGACAGCCATCTTTTGGCATCAACCTTTGGCCTGCATTACTTTTATCAGTCAGTTTATTGTGAATAAAATAATCTGGGTCTGGCTGGAAAAGGACTGCAGGTGATCTGGACCAGAATCCACGTATAAACCTATGATTAGCACTTTCAGCTTCAGATCTCATCATTAAAGCTGTTCATCAAAGACTTATTAATATTTCTCTATTTTTCTCTCTATTTGATGGATTATTGGAAAATGAGAACGGATTACCAACATTTATACTAAACAAAGATGTGTCATATTTTACAGATTTGGATGACAAAACATGCTTTATAAACTAGTTCTGGGGCATTAATAAGACCACATTCTTAAAATAATGGAAGGATAATAAAGACTTATTGACATTTTAAACAACCACATTAGCTTTTCAAAGCATGATAAACCCATCAGCATTGGCGCACAAGTTACAGAGAGGAGCATTATCTAATTATTACAATTAGCAGTTAATATATCGTTTATTAATGCTTTACTTTTACGTTAAAAGCCATAAATAAGAGCAAATCGGGCTGCCAGGTTGTGTTTATACATTCTGTTTGGTGACCATGCATTTAGAAATGTTAATAATTCATCAATACTTGCCTGTAGTTCTAAATGTTAACAAGCCGTTAATCATCAAGTCCGCAGTTAATTAAAAAGGAGTTAATAAGAGAGTTTTGGTCTAGAAGTAAGTGGTCAATAGCTTTCAAACCTCCCAGCACACGCTTTCTTCTTGTCCATAGTTTATAACAGACATGCAAAGCATTAGTAAACATGTCATGACAAAATAATAAACCCACAGTTTACTAACCCTGGTTTATTAGAAAGAGTCTGGTTTACAGTAGCAGCAGCTAAGAGGCGTTCGAAGCAAACTAAACGCTTTGGTTTACCGCCTAAACCAAACGGGCAGTTTTTGGTCCTATGAAAGAGTAAATAAATGTCAAACCAGCACTGTCACAACACTGACAACCCATAGAGGGATCGCTCGCCGAGCCCCCCTTTGTAAATGGTGTCACCACTAGCAGCTGGTGGTGGCATTCCCGGGCTTTGGACGCTGCCCTTTGGCCCCTGGGGGGTGGGACTCCGGACAGGGCGGTCCAGCCGTCTCCACAGCGCCGCTATAGCTCGGGTCAGAGGGGCCAAGTTTCCAGCAGGAAAAACTGTGGCAAAGTCGGCGAACAAAAACCCCAAAGCTCGACAGGCCAGTGGGATGATTAGTAGGAGCGTTTGTTTAACTAATTAGCAAGCTGGGCAGCAGAGGGAGGGCTTGTAGGCGACATGGACGTCATATATGGCAAAGGTGTGGGCCTCTGTCATTGTGCGTCAACACTGAAAGAAAGTAGTAGTTGTGACTGAAAGCAGAAATCAGGTGAAGGTTGTATGTGTGTGTGTGTGTGTGTTGATTTGAAAGCCACATAACTTGGAGGTCACGAACAACCAGCTAATAAAACCTCACACTGACCAAATATGATCGTGATGCGCACCCGCAGCTGCGCAGCGGTCTGTGAAAAAAGAAATGAAGATGTAAGCCATGAAAATGAACTGAAGCGGCTGGGTTTGTGAACAATAAGGCGTTATTTAAAGAGAATATTCTTCCGCAGGCTTCAAAGTACAGGATGGGGACAGGGCAGCACACTGAAGTTCAAGAACAGTGCAAACAGCACATGCCAACAAAAGGAGCCACACAGCATTCAGCTGTGGTAGAGCAGGAGAAGTTGAGGGGTGGGTGCGGGGGGTGGAGGCTGCTGGTCCCGCGTTAAATATGGGAAAGTTTGGGGAACGAGGTCGGCAGGTCAAGAAAAGTCAACAAGAGAGCAGTCTTGATGACAGAAGGAATTTAATATCAAAAATACATAAATCTTCAAGTGAGGGCAGCCGCATAATGGGCACAAAGGAGGCGAGTGTTAGAGTCAACACAGATTTGTTGTTGGCGATTAAATGGATCAGGCCAAGTTGTTAACATTTAACACAAAACGCTGGCACTAGAATAGAGGTTGAGCAGAAAAGAAGGGGGTTTCCTGGATGGAGCCTTGGCAGCCCTGACAGACAGCTCATGTGCTGGGAGAGATCTGGCGCTAACGGGCACATCTTACGCGTCGTGCCGCTGTGCACCAACTGCAGCACGCAAAATCGTCTTGATTCCAATTTAAGCTTGATGTGGTCACCGAAAATAAAATATCTGTTGATCATTTGATACTCTGCTTATATGGCTGTCTTTGAGTCTCCCATGCAGGTGATGTCAGTGGGACGCTCTTGTGCATTTACGCACGAATTCTGCGCATTTTGTGAATCCTCATAAACGCGGGTACAACCCCACTTCAGCTTGTTGAATCACAGTGTCACTGCAGAGCATTGATATCCTTCATCTGCTACAATGTAGAGATTAATTACCCCATATTGTAGGAAATAGGCCTACATTTGTCTCCACATCCCCTCTGACTGCTGTGCCACACTGGACGCAGCGATGAGAACTCTGTCTGACCTTCGCCCTCGCCCCAGCAAAGCCCTGCAAGTTCCCTGGCAGTCGCAAACAGCTCTGAATTCCATAATTCTTCACGAAAAGGCACTATTAGGGAAAAAATCCTTCCTTTTTGACAATTTAATAGTGCAAACTAATCATCTGGTTGACACGGGCCATTCATCTCCGTGCAGGCGGACAAAGACAAGGCCTTTTCCATAGGTTCGTCTGGATCCTGCAGTCAGACCAGCCTCTATTTTGAGATCAAGTGCACAATAAAAGCATTGTGACTGCTTAATGGCTATGTTTGTGAAGCCACCCAAAACCCAGTGTATTAAATGCTTTTTTTTTCCAAAGAATGAAAAAGAGGCCAAAGTGGACTGACGGCCGCAGAACTGAGAATAAACCGGTTTCAAGGAGAAGCCACGAAACTTTGTTTGGCTGCTTAAAGTAATCAAAACATGAAACAAAAGAACAAGATAGGGAGATAAAAACTGGGCGCCACAAAATTGCTTGAACCCCCCTCCCAGTTATGAATTCGTTTCTGAATCAATTTAGCGGTGCAGGCATTTTCCAAACATCCTCTTGCGGGAGTAACAAGACAGGGAAATTGATCCGGTGAGACCTCACCTCTTGGTGCGCCTCAATAAAAGAGACATCAGCCTCTCTCGACGACTGTATAATTTTTAATATATATGCAATAAATGTTCAATTTGTTTCCAGAAATGACGGGAAATAATAACGTCAAATTTTAAAGTCATCCATTACAGCCAAACAATGCTCATGCATACGCGCCCTAACGCACAGTACTTTGATTAATTCACATTTTGATTGTGTTTGATAAAGCAATAACGTTACAGCGCTCGACTTTGGGCCAGTAGGACCATTTTCCCTCCTGGAAGACAAATATGAGGGTGGCTGTGCTTTAATTTCTTAAAAACATTTATATCAGTATTTATGTTATTTAGCACATTAGTGCCTTTGTAGGGCCCCTTGTGTTTGTTGTCCAGGTGGGGTCCGCTGAACTCCAGGAGTCCTCAAGGGTGAATTTCTGCGCAAACATCAAATTATGAAGGACATCCAATTACAGCTGTCACACTATTTCCCAAAGCAGTGGTCATTTCAGAAACAATACTGCGTCTTCAGACACAAAACTCCCCCATGGAATACAAAAATCCATTTCATCTAATTGGATTTTAATTTGTTTGAAAACTTTTGCCCTGTCTTAGAAATGTATCCATTCTTTGAATAAATTAAATCAATTAATTACAAGCTTAAAATGCCACCTTTTAAAGTGATATTATGCGAATCTGTGTGCAATTTAGAAGCTTTCAGCCTTAAATAAAACGTGCTTTGATGTCCTTCAAGTCATAACAGAGAGATAAAACATCACTAAGGTACCCTTAGGAGAGGGTACCTTAGTGATGTAATGTATTTACAGGAAAAATATAGGCTTATTTAAGAAAACAACAACAACAACAATAACAAAACAATACACAGCAATTTCACTTTAACTAAAGACTAAAGTCAGTGCAGGAATATAATTTAGGAGATATTTCTAAAGGATTAATTGAATAAAAGGTCATTATCAGTTCAATTTCACTACCACCCCAATATCCCTATAGGAACCTGTTTGTGTTTTCAGTCTGATTGCGGCTCAGCGGTGCAGGTAGAAGGAGACCGGGGGTCTCGGATCACTGTAGACCTTGACACAAAGTGCATTAAGTTGGCTGATCTCTCTCAAACCATTTGATTAATTCACTCCCATTCAAGCCCAAGCGAGCAAGGAGTGGAGGGACGTGACCAATGACATAATAGGCTCTGTCAAACAGCCTTGCAAAACGCCCAGACCATTTGTGGTGACAATCCTGATGCCATCAGAGCCATTATAGGCCCCCATTCAGCCCAGAAACAAACATGGCTTTACTCCCAAAAAGGGAAAAGTCAGCTTTCTGGTGGACACTCTTTGCTTTTTGTGTCAGTAGTGTTTAGCTCAAGGCTCACTGTGGGCATCAGAGCCTGCAGCCATTATAGAAGTAACTGAGCAGAAAAGCTGCTTTTATCACCAAAGACAAAATAAAACCAGTTTATGCAGACCTCTCCCCTCTGGAGATGTTGCATCAATTCTATTTGTTCATTTTATTTTGAAAACATTGAACAATTCTGTTTTCATTTTAAAAGAAACAAGACATGTTCCTTTTTGATAATGCATTTGAAATTACAAAACAACACCTCATAAGTGTGCCCTCTTCTCCTGCCAGGGGACAACAATTGTGTTAAGGTTTGACTTCCAAAACATGCAGAGAGTTCATTTCCTTTTTCCTGAATTCACTTCAGTCATAATTAGGCCAATCAAAACACCGCGATTTCAGTGAAGGCTCTGTCTTTGAACAGGGGCGGGAACAAGTGATGATCCAAGAGTTATACAAAATGGTTTCTGAATCTATAAATATATAGAGATGACCACTTTGGAGAAGAGGATTTATAAATCAGGGTCTTTTCTATAAACTGTGACTAAACTAAAAGGAAAAAGCTTGTGAGAGCTGAGTACAGCCTGCTGCTTCATGTAATGTATAACAGCCACGTTCAAGTGGCAAGACAGGAGCAAGGAAACATCAACATCTCTCCGAAAGGTGCTGCTTGGTATCAGGCTCCCACAACATGCTTCGACATGCTGGATTCTGTTATTTGAACATATATGACAGCAGCACACAGGCCTCAAAGTGTTTCAGAAAATGTTACATGAACTGATTAAACCATCAGCGAGCATCTTTGTTAAGCTCGAACCTCAGAAGCACCATGATATTTTTTTTTCTCTTTGCTGCAAAAATTATGGGAGACACCAACATGTTTAGGTTTTAAAAACTAATCTGCCGGGCAAAAAAAACAAACAAACAAAAAAAAATAGAAGAAAAATAAAAAGAATATTTCAAACAGTTGCTTTACTGAAGCAAACAACCAAATTAACCAACGAGTTGCTGCAACAAACTTCTCTGACTCTGAACTGTTTGGAAATTAGCTGCCTTTCGCTGCCAATAAAAAACAAGAAGGCAAATCAAATGTTGCCTCTGTCTAGCGTAAACTGAAATGCATTCACAGCCAAAAGTTTAAAAGCACTGATTTTTAAAGATTACTCGTTTATTTTTGCTTTCGGTTCCGATAAAGCAGTAAGATCTAGACTATACGTTCAGAAAGTGTGCAGAGACCCGGTGTGCTCACTATGAACCACTGCAGCCCATCATGAAACTGGCCTGTTGTGCGCAACGCCTCCTGAGTTCAGCCAACAAAGACATGAAAGGCGGAGAAGACTGTTGATAACTCGCTTTATTGTTGCTTTGAGCACTTTGAGGCAAATCCACCGTGTCTTTCTTTTCCTCCCTATCAAACCGACTCTTTCTTCTCGTAGTCCTCCTCGCTTGTCCCGATTTTCAGCCCTCACCACACCCTGTTTGTTTTGGTCCACTGGATCCACAGACTGAGATGGAGCCATTACAAGCGCATTCCTTTGAGTGTGCGAGACTGTTTATTTCTTTTCGAAAGCTTCCGCTTTGGCCTGTCACTCACTCTCTGTGTCTTGTTTCTTTCCTCTAAAGCCAACAATGAAATAAAGTATAGGAACAACGTCGGCGCAGTTTAAAAATCTTACTGAAAATCGTCGCTTTACTTCGGGGAAAAACATTTTTTATTGCATTGTTAGGCCTGCTGCTGTAGTGGCTGTGGTAGAATTTTTGCTGAAACTGATAGCAGTAATAATAGTGATAATAATAATATATTATTATTGAGTTTAACATTAAAATGTAGTAACTGATAATATTAGCATTTGTCAGCATTTTTATTTCCTTGTTTCTTTCATTATAAATAACCACTTTTGTTTATTATTTTTTATTGTTGCTCGAAAATCCTGAAGAAGAGGTGGTTTACTTCTCAGCAGGTTCAGTCTCTAAATAAAATAAATTACATTGGCACATCACTTTATAATTCATATTTATCCTAAATATTTTTAGCCTAGTTGAAAGATAATTTACGGCTCATTTTCAAGAGATTAAAACGAGATTTTACTCCCAGAAATGTGAGTATTGTTCCTTCAACATTCTTTCATTAATTCTTTGCTTGATTCCGATCCTCATGACTTTTCGGGGATCATAGTGGGCTAACACTCCTATAATAATAAATGTAAGACAATCTATGTTCTGTATAATTGAGTCGTGCAGGGAATTTCTGAAAAGGCGCCAAATGAGCTCACAGTTTCGTCCGCTGAATCCTGGTCAAACTAAAACGTCTCATTTGAATTCTCACCTTGAGCTCTCTGGTGACTGCTTACGGTCCGAGAGGAGCTGACGCTTAAAAAAAAAAAATCATCAAGGTCTGTTCTAACTGAACGCTACTGTTTGGTGAGTTCTGTCCTCCCCAACAAATTAGACCAAAGTTGTAAAGAAAAACAAAACAACCAACCAAACAAAAAAGCAGAAATAGCGACAACGTTTTTTGCAGGCAGAATCATCCGTTAAAGGTAGAAAATGCATGCGAGGCAGGACGCTGCAGCCTTACTTACTTTGTGCGCTGCGCTGAGTCTCCGCTGTTTAATTACAAGCCCTAATTTCCAGTCGCAGATAGTGTCAAAAAATCTGCGACTATTTCTCAGAGATTCCCTTTAACAAGTGGAAACTTAGTGTCCTCCTGCACCATTTTATACATGATGAGCCGTCAGTAATGGGATTATTAAACAAAAACGTTTCAGGCGCTGGCGTTAACCTTTTTTAATGCCTAATTAGGTTTTGCAAAGAAATAATTAGATTCTACAGTGCTTACACTGCCTATATTTTCAAATGGCATCTCCAGCAAACACATCATCCTGCGACACTCGTGCCAATAAACTGCGGATATATGCGCTATAGTTGCAGTCAGATGTAAGATTTTAAAACATGTTGGGACCAAATAAGGTGCACTTAAAGCTAAAATAATTATCTAACACAGGCTATAGGCCAAACAACCGCAGGGACGTGATAGGCTGGTCGAGTGCGCCCTCTTGTGGTAGCATTCAAAATCACGTTTAGATGACTAAGAAAGCAGCAGATCATTTGTGTAATATTTGATTTAAAAAAACGAAAAAAAACTTGGGTGCTCTAATGGTTTTAGAGGAGAGCTGCAGGGACTGAACGGTGGCTAAATGTACAAAAAAAGTGGACTTATGGAGTCAGTTCTCCTTCCTGCTCGAAAAATGTGGGCGTTGACCTTAGCGCAGGCGCAATGCCGTCTTTTTCTCTTCACTATACTCAAGATGTTCTCCGTACAATAACTGCAGTGTAGCACTGTGGGTCTCCACAATACCACTGCTCTGTCAATAACCCTGACATAATTTAATGGAGACTTGTTATCTGATCATTATATGAGCTCTGTGAGAAATTCATCTTTCCAACAAATATACATGTTGTAGCTTGTCACTGTATGCATGCAGCAGAATGTGGTAAACCTCTTCCCTCCCATTTCCCTCACTTCCTCACTAATTTCATCTCTCACATATACAATAGATTTCTTTTTTTTCTTTTTTTTGGGGGGGGGGGGGGTCAGTTATTACTTCTGTCTTCAGGCTTCAAGGATCTAAGCAAGTCAGACCACCACTGTATCTTATGTTTCATTTATTTCGATTTTCTTATTTTGAAATTCCAATAATTTTAAGAATTCTCACTGAATTAAGATTCAACTTTTGTATTATCATCATTTTCCTTTGTGTCATCTCAGTACTTTTTCTTGTTTGCCGAGACCCTCAGTGCACTTACACAAACTTAGATGATACCCATAGACATAAAGCTATAAAATAATGTCACATAGCTAAGCAGAGACAAGCATAAGTTATTATGTAAGGCAGTAAGTGAAACAATACATGCATGCAGTAAATAGCTTATGATTGTTAATGTTTGTTTTATTCCATTTAGAATGAATAAAGTAGCAGAAGAGCAACTAACACGTCCAATTGCCTTTTATATTTTTTTACCACTAGAGCAGGCATGTCAAACCGGTCCACAGGAGGGCCGGTGTGGCTGCAGGTTTTCTTTCCAACCAAGTAGCAGCACACCAGACTTGACTCATTTAATCAACTGATCTCCGTCTTCAGACAGTTGATTGGTCAAACGGTGTGCTCTTGGTTGGTTGGCACAAAAACCTGCAGCCACACCGGCCCTCCTGTGGACCGGTTTGACACATGTGCACTAGAGGAAAGTATTACTTGTGAACAGGAGCTGTCGTTTTAAAATATCGCGAGAGATACATCTACGAATCTCTTTGCAGTCTCCACCCCCCACCGCCGCCAAGAATGGGGAGGTCATGACCAGCCCAACTCTGCTTTTGATTGGCTAATGCAGGTTGCCTTCATTGTTCGGGTTGGTTAAATGTAGGTATGAGGAATGAGATTGGTGAAGGTTAGAGTAAGAATTTGAAGTAAGCCAATCAGAAGCAGAGTCGGGCGGGCGATACCTTCGTCATCGTGGAAAAAAACTAACCTTGGTCAGCTGATCATTCGTTTCAAGTGGTGACTAGCACCCTGTCACTTAACGTAGAAGTTTGACGCTTTAAACTTGGTAAGCTGAGCGCTTTACTATTGTGATATATGTTTGACTAACCAGGCGCATTCATTCTGTACGAGCTCATTTAACAAGCCATAGCGATAGTCAGCCTGACCAGGGTAACATCTATTCATGAGCTAGCGGAAGACGTAGCTAACGTTAGCGAGGTTCTAGCTCTCATGCTAGTATGAATGGTAACAGAATATTCTAGACCCACCTGCTGCTAACCGTAGCTAGCTTGATGTTAGAATTACTAAAACACCGACCGAAGTACTTCTTTACTACTTACAGTCGTTGATCTGGTCTGATCTAGTTTGATCATTAGTTAAATATTATTTTTCCTTTAGAACAGCCCCTTCTTTAATAAAAAAAAAGCCATTGTATAGCTAAATTAGCTACGACTAGACTGCTAGCGTGGCTATATCTTCCATTTCGGCTGGAGAAAACGTTTGGTACAATATTTGGTTATATTGAATGCTGTGTTGCTGTTCATGTTCATCGAGATGAACTCTTAAAAGACACATTTTGCCTTTTTTTGGTTTTGTTTAACTAACGGTAAATTAATATTTAGACAGGACCATGATTCATCTCCGTCCTCAGTTAATGCGTTACCACTGAAAAGCAGCACTAGCGATAAAAGTTTGTGAGCTAAGATTCCCAACAATAGCTGACTTGCACATTTGAGTCTATTAGGATGTTGCAACGCAGATGATTAGTAGAACAGTTTGTTTGTTATATGAATTCATGAATGAAAATTAATTGGCAGCTATTTCGTTAACCTATTAACTGTAATTTTTCAAGCAGCAAGGCAAATATTACGTCTTAAATGTGAGTTTGTGCTTCTCTGTGTGTAGTGCAGTCAGTCAAATAGCTTTGGTATTTGGATTGTGTGTCAGACAGCAGTCATTTTGAATGCAACCTTAGGCTTTGAGAAGTTATGGCTAGTTCACTCTTTCCTGCCTTAAACATAATTCGCAGATTAATTGATAAAGAGAGCAGCCGTTAGTTGCAGCCAGAGGAAGGAATGTAATGTGATAACAACGAATACCTGCTTTGTTTGTGGTGTAGTTCATGGCTTCTCTTGGTATGGCTTGTTATTATTTCTTCATGATGCAACTTTTTTCCCTCCCAAGAGAGACAACCACACTCACAAAGATGGCTGATGCAAACCAGCAACATCCACCTCCCCAACTAGGGCTTATGGTGAGTTGGCTGTTTGACACTGTCACTCTGTAGGGTACACGCCACTGATTTATCGCTCAAAGATAAGGAGTACTACTCAGCAGTAAAACAGATTTTAGCATACATGAAAACAGAAGACCTGTCCTGTCATTTCAAATGCTTGAATACTAGAACAGGGAATCATAACCATTAACAGAGGTGTACCAGCACTTTACCTAAGACCCTTAGTGCAGTTAACACTGATGTATGTTATATCATAACTGATGTGGCACATTCAACAACCTTTATGTGCCTAAGTGTATTTTTGGTTTTGCACAGCAATTTTTAATGAGCAACAAGTTGGAAACTGCGATGTGGCTTTCACGGCTCTTCACTGTCTACTGCTCTGTCATGTTTATTCTACCAATTCTGGGGTGAGTTCACTCAGTGATGGTGTTTTACAAAATTTGATTTGTTAGAAAACTGACAGCAACACAATACTTCGACCCTCTTCTTATTGCTCCCAGCCTGAAGAGATGTCAGAATATTTATAACTGCTTGTGTGTTACAGACCCTATGCAGCAGCTAACTTCTATCAGCGAGCCTTGTTAGCGAATGCCCTCACCAGTGCCCTTCGCTTGCATCAAAGGCTGCCGCGCTTTCAGCTGAGCAGAGCTTTCCTGGCCCAGGCTCTCCAGGAGGATAGCTGCCATTACCTGCTCTACTCCCTCATCCTGGTCAACTCCTACCCCATCACAAGTATCCTTTTGCCTTGAAATAGTGAGAAAATATAAATGGATCAAGTAGGGCTGGGCGATATTAGAAAAAATGATCATCCGATTTTTTTTGTTCAAAATGTTCAATAACGATATATAAAACGATATACATGAAATCACTATTTTTTCATTCTTTTTTAATTGGATTGCTGTCTGCGAGAAGTGCTTGCGGCCTGGGAGTTGATAACGAGGGTCGATCACTTTCATTAGATTTTTAAACCCGGCTGTTTCGACAGTGCAAATTGGCTGCATGCCTTTTGCGATGAATTGTGTGATGACATGTGTGATGTCTTTGTGTCGTTTCGATGTTTTTTCATACACCATGGCGCTGGAAAGAGCGGACTGTATGGTTTGTTGATCAGCCTTCCTCTTATTGCTGGTCGAGGGGGCTTTACCGACCTGGCAGCACTCTGTGCTCTAATGGGTGATATTGTTTTAAATGCTGAAATAAGTTGCTGGTGTTTCCTGTTTTAGTAGGGACGTGACTTCTACACATTTTACACAGGACTTTGCTCTGTTGTTTATCAGATTTCAAATAGCCAAAGTACCTCCAGACAGCCGAGCCCTTCTGACCCTTCTTCTCAACGATTTCCTCCTGGGAAGAACTGAGGCTTAAATGCTGTGCAGAACTCTGCCCAGCCGAGTTTTCGCTCATTTTTCTACAGTCTTGCCTGTTTGGTTAGAGACACGCCGTAGTGGCTGCAACCACTACGCTACAGAATCTTTGCCGCAAACTTGCGGCTACGTGCGTCAATTTTTAGTTATGATTGGCTACTCGCGTGCCCGTGAAAACGTTGGAGATTTTTTTTGTGAAGGCGTGCGCTATCGAATGTTATCGAATGTGTCTTAATTTCTAATCGTATTAATTATAAATCGCGCTTAAAATCGAAATCGAAAAATCGCCCAAGCCTAGGATCAAGCTGTATATGTTAAGACTGTGGGATAGTTAATGTGGACTCTAATCTGTAGTGGTATTTTTGAGAATAAAATTAGGTTAAAATTCTATGATTCTATGAATCCTATGATTTTTATTATAAAATATAAAGTCATGTCTCATCCTGTACAGTTATCCAGCACTGATAATTGCAGTAAATTATTGGTGAAGATTAATTATCTGTCTTTTGATGTTTATCCTTAATGTTAGTGTTCAGTGAGCATCTTCCCAGTCTTCCTCTTCTCCTTACTTCATGCAACGACCTACACAAAGAAAGTTCTCGATGTGAGTATAAGGCAACAGTCACCTGCTGTGACTTTTAATGCTGTTAGTTAAAAATGTATGACAGAAAGCCTTTCCATGAACATTGTTTAAACCCCGAGTGGAAAATTGCCACCAGCTAAATGGTGGTGTAATTACCTACTCAATCAACCAGCCATTGTTCAGTGACCCAAATTCAACCTTAAAATTGAATAAAGCTGATGATTGATAATGTGATTTTCCTTCACATTTTCTTTCCTGTATCAATATTTTATGTAAACTCTGTGCCTCTCTGAGAACTCCTTGCTGCAGTTTCTGATCTTTTTGTCTTTCTTTGCAGTCTATGGGCCCCAGCAGCCTGATGTTCGTCAGAAACCTACTTGACAAACTTACAACCAATCAGCAGAACATCCTGAAGTTCATCGCCTGTAACGAGATATTCTTGATGCCAGCCACTGTTTTCATGCTCTTCAGGTAAATGGACATGACTCTCAGAAGTGATAGCTGTAGCGAGAAGCATTATGTTTTGGTGTTGCCCATACATCAAATTTCAAATTTAGTTCAAAGGTTAAGGTCATTGTGACTTCACAAAACACCGTTTTGCGCCCTAGCTAAAGAATTCATTCACCAATTATGACAAAATTACATGCAATTCCAATTATTTAATCAGATTGGGACCATATTTCACATCTGGTCATATACTAAATGGGTGACACTAATCTGTGGTGTCCACCTTGAAACTGTGTTGTTGTATACCTGTGGTCTGTTGGGTTGAACGTGTGTGGAACCTCCATGTTTTAGAATCTGTAGCTCTTTGCAGTTCCATCCATGTTTGAAGAATTGTAGTCCACCATAAGCTCATTGGTTCGGATGATACTGAGCTTCAGGTGATTTGCATGTTAGTACAGTTCAGATAAATATAGACAATGTTTTTGAAAAGTGCTGAATAAATAAATGTTGTAATCGCAGGTATTTATTATTAAAACAATGAAAAATCTGCAGTTGTGTGAAGTTGGTTCTCACTTTTCCTTATTATGCCTTTTTGACAGCGGCCAGGGGAGTTTGCTGCTGCCTTTCATTTACTACCGATTCCTCACTCTTCGCTACACATCCAGAAGAAACCCATACTGCCGGTGAGATGTTAAATAATACAATACTGTCATAAAACACAGGTCTTTATGTAAGCACGGTAGTTATAAGTGCAGACTTAGGGGTGAAGAAATCACTGTTTGTGAAATTGCACTGTTTTCAATAGTCAAATCCACTATGGGTCAGGCGAGGCTTTACTACATATGTTGTGTTAATGCAGAATCATACAAACATGGTATCATCCAGCACCATGAAACATTATGTTGAGGTAAAGCTACTGTTGTCAGTCAGGGTACTGAAAAATATCAGTAGTTTAGAAGGCTGAAGTAAAAATAAAACGACCCACTGAAATTTAGAAAAAATGAAGCCAAATTAATGAATGCATGTATGTGCTGACCTTGTTGATTGCAGAGTAATATAATCTGATGTTACTCAGTGGTCTGCTATTCACAAATGTAACATTTTAGCAAGTGCATCGTTCTCAAAGTTGTGTGTTAAGCAAATCTGTTTCCACCGCAGCACCTTGTTCACGGAGCTGCGAATCCTTCTGGAGCACTTCATCATGAAACCTGCCTGCCCCGTCTTCTTCAGGAGGATGTGCCTCAGCAGTATCGCCTTCATCAGCCGTCTTGCACCCACGGGCGTCTGATTACACTACATGAAAGTTTTGTTTTCTTTATCTTTATGCTTTGTTTTTCCACCATTTAGGATGTGACTTAAACTTTGATGGGGACAGACATTGCCATCAACAGAAGAAACTGTTTTTTGAATGTCAACTTTACGATCTGTGCTCCATCTTCTCTGTATACTTGAGTACAGTTGAAGACAAGTCAGTAATGCACAGAAGTCTCATGGTGATATTTCTTTTCCCGTCTTCTCAATGTGACCTCATTCAAGCAGTGGACACCCCTCACTTTTACGGACACCGCAGACATCAGGTGTGTTCTGTATGTATCAGCTGTTATGTCTTTATTTATTCGTGAAGATTTCTTATGCTATGATGAAATGTTAACATTCTGAGATTAGTAACTTAAATGAAGATGTGCTTACACATAATTAAATAAATATTCTTTTTTTTAAATCGTGTTGGATGAAGAATGATGTTGATGGATGGAGAATGAGATTTGTTTGCAGTCTCTGCCTAGTTCAGGTTTTTTATGTGCTCTGATTTGTCTAAATGCCTAACTTTAAGTGTCAGTCAGTACCGTCAAAGCTCACTCTTTTAGCAACATGCACAATCTTGGTATGATGACGAAATGGGAGCCAAATAAATGAACAAGATATCTGCTGTATTTTATGGGAGACTTTAAGGTACCAAGACATTTTACTGTAGGATTCATATGTGAAATGAGCTTCTGAAGGCATGTCATGCTTCTAACTGCATTCTGACATTGTTTCAAAAACTCTTGAATTTGTTCCATTCATTTCGTCTGTTGTAGTTTTTTTTTTCGTAATGCATGCTCTTATTTTTTGTTTCATGTTTGATGCGCTTATTCACCTACAGACAAACCACATTTTTTGACAAGGATAAAATGATCTCTTAATTAAACCAATAAAATATTAAAGAACTGTAATGTATTTATGCTTATAGTTTGTTTTAACTGCTATAGATGATTTGTGTTTCATAATCAGTGAATCTTGCACTCATGAACAAGTTTCTCCTGTCTATAGATATGAGAGACAATTATGTCTATGCTGACAATTTGTGTTTAAAACATATCTCGGAGAAGAACGTTCTTTAAAGTTTACAAACAGCTTCGAAGCCAATTTGTTACTACCAACTGGGGTAGCTTCGCGAGTTAACCAATGAAGACACAGCTTCAATTTCTGATACTTAATCTCATCCAATGGGATCACAGCTTGTCACTGCTGCTGCGTTGCCATGGGCAACGTTTTATCTGGTTCTCAAGCGTTGCATCCTTATTGCTAAAGACATTCGCGGAGAAAGAGGGGTTCAGTTCCGTATTACAACAGACAGACAGCGACTTGCCTCAGGTGTTCTGACGTAGTTCAGTAGATTCTGTGACAGATAAAATCCGTTTACCAGAATAGAGAGTTGGTGTGCAACTAAATCGTGTTAGCCAATTAGCTTGCTAGCTAACGTTAGCACGTCGAGCTAATCTGCTTGCCGCAGAGAGTTAATCCCAGGCTCTCTTAAACATTACTGACATCTTGTAATTTGGATGAAAATTTTACAAACAAGTGGATGAGTTGAACTGCAACAAATGATCCCAGTGGTTTTGTGACGGAATAACCTAAGGCGACGTGGAAGATTTGCACCATAGTTTTTTTTTTTTAATCCTCTTAAGACATCCAGTGGAGAAAGAAGATGGAGATCCACCTAAATCGAGTTGATTACATTCAGGTAAGCACAAGCACAGTCGGTGGTTTATTTTGCTTATGTTTCCCTTTTAGTATTTTATTCTGACGCTGGATTTTGAACAGTTTTACTGAACGATTCTCGTTGTTTCCTTTAAGTAACTTTTTTTCCCTTCTGCTTTGTCCTGACAGGTTGGTGTGACATCCCAGAAAACCATGAGGCTGCTTCCAGCGCTGGGAAAAAAGGCAACTCAAAAGGTATGGTTACTCTGTCAGAGCAAAGCCTGTGCTTAAACCACTTAGAGCAGTGACTTGTAGCTGCGAGTTGTGTTTTAATTGAATTGTTTCATACTACAGCATTGCGGTTATTGGTTGTTTTTTCTTTGCTTCAGGTTGCAATTGCTGATCATGATGGTATACTGACATGTTTTGGGATGAAGAAAGGAGAAGCAGTGGTATGTGACCTGGTTTTGATTTTCCTTTCCTCAGATCTTTATGTTCTGAATTTCAGTTTCTAATAACAAGAAATTTGACTCTGTTTCAGCCTGTGTTCAAAACGCTTCCAGGGCAGAAAATAGCCAGAATGGACCTTGGAGGAGCTGTTGGAACTCCACAGGAGAAGATATTTGTTTGTTCTGGTTCTCAGGTTCGAGGATTCACCAAGAAGGGGAAACAGTTCCTCACCTTTGAAGCGAACCTCACTGAGAGCATTAACGCCATGTAGGAACCACTTCTCCCCTTTGCAAAAGACTCACGCCGCTTGACCGGCTCATGCATAACCGTGTGATTGCCTTTGTATTGAATGGCGTTGGTTATCTCTTCTTCAGGCACGTCTCAGGCGCTGATCTCTTTGTGTGTGCAAGTTACATCTACAACCATTACTGTGACTGCAAGGACCAAGACTACTACCTCTCTGGAGACAAAATCAATGATATCACATGTTTGTCCTCAGAAAACCTGACTCGCCTCGTCCCAGTCCTGGCATGCCAAGATCGGGTTCTCAGAGTCTTGCAGGTAGACCAAGACCATATTCACTGTTCTGATTTTGGTACAGTAAGTTGTACTTCCTCAAACAATTAGATGAGATTTATGATTCTACTTATGTAGGGATCTGAACTTGCCTATGACATTGAAGTCCCTGGCCCTCCATCGGTCTTGGAACTGTACAACAAAGATGGAGGCGAGTTCATATCTCTGTGTGTTGTGTACTAGAGCAATTAAACATGAGAATGTTTTATGCGCAACAGATCTGTTCTGATGTGAATGATTTCTGTACAGGAGAGGAAATTCTCTATGGAACAACAGATGGCAAAATAGGATTGGTCCAGATTGGTGAACATTCAGCTGCAACAAAATGGGAGATCAACAATGACAAAAAGAAAGGAGGTATGTTGTATACATGACCATAGGGTCATCACTCCTATTACTACTAGATTAATACCAAACATTCTCCACAGCATATGAATAATAGAACTTGAAGGAGATCGAGAAACCCAAACAATAAATAATTTGTTGTCCTTAGTTATTTATTTTTTGATAAGGTTACAATATAGCACAGTATTTTGATTATTACAAAGAGCTATTTTGCAACCTGTCACATGTTTTAAGAATGCTCCAACATCTTAGAGTTACACTTTGCTGTCTCTTTTCAGGAATTCTTTGTGTTGACACTTATGACATCATTGGAGATGGAGTGAATGACATCCTGGTTGGCCGGGATGACGGGTCAGTTGAAATCTATGGTTTTGACAGCACCAGCGAGCCCACATTACGCTTTGAACATGTGAGTTTATCTGTCAAACATGGCTCATCAGAAGTGGAGAATTTACTCACTCTAATTTCAGTCCCAATTCACTACAATATGTAGTTCAAGTGCTGAGGAACTGTATTATGAATCAATGTATCATGCAGCCATCCTATGCTGCATGATAACGATCATAACGGCTGAAGTTTCCTTTTTTTCTGACTTCAGGTGTTGTCTGAGAGCGTGACTTCCATCCAGGGTGGCTGCGTGGGGAAGGAGTCTTACGATGAGGTCCTGACTGCCACTTATACAGGTTGGGTTAAAAGAAAATCATAACGGTTTTTCTGATGTGTAGTATCAGTTGCTTAAAAGCCCTATTGGCTTTTAAGTGTTAAAAAGTCATGGCATCTACTTCATTACTGTCATTGGCTTGTTCAGGATGGGTCACTGGTTTGACCACTGAGCCCCAGAAAGCTGAGGCCGGTCCTGGGGATGAGGTCAGGATGAGTAAGGAGACCCAGTCCAAGGTGGAAGCACTCAGGTATCAGCTCTTTTGTGCCTTTTAATGTATTTGACTTACTATGTAAGAGTTCAAGTACAATCTCAAAATACATATGTCCAGCAGTCAGTCATATTGTTCCTATCCAGGGCAGAGCTGGAGCAGCTGCAGGTCAAAGTCCTGCAGGGCCGTGAGCAGTACCAGCAGACCTCCCAGTCGAGCACAGCGGTTTCTGCTGTGCCCGTCTTCAGCATTAACGACAAGTTCACCCTCTGCCAAGACGATGCCAGCTACAGCCTCACTCTCGAGGTGCAGACTGCCATCGACAATCTGCTGCTGCAGGTCTGCTCCTTAATAAATCCTTGACATTACAATCTCAGGTGTCAGCAAAACTTGTGGCTGCATACTCTCATATTGTAGAAATCATGCTACAGACATAAACAAGCAAAACGTAACTTAAAGATGAATCCCCGATACAGAGTGATGTCCCTATAGACCTGCTGGATGTGGATAAGAACTCAGCTGTTGTCAGCTTCAGTGAATGTGATTCAGAGGTAAGCTGCGTAACGCCTTTCTACTCGAGACAGACATACTGTATAAATGTCATAAACCTGCTGCTGTTCCCAGAGATCTGACTCTCTTATTCTGTTTCCAGCAACCAAATGGGAACTTCCTACTGGCCACATACAGATGTCAAGCAAATACAACAAGGCTTGAGCTTAAGGTAAGACTTGCATCAAATTTGTGAAAAGCTACAGTACCATTGTGGGACTTCCAGTGTCTAATTGTGATGCTTGTCATAGGTGAGGTCCATCGAGGGACAATATGGGACCCTTCAGGCTTACATCACCCCCAGACTGCAACCCAAGACATGCCAGGTCCGCCAGTACCAGATCAAACCTCTGTCCCTCCACCAGCGGACACACAGCATAGACCAAGACAGGTGAAGACTTCAACTAATAAAATAGATTTCAGTTCGATCTGACAACTGGATCTTTCATGAGAAGTTAGGAGCATTTTCTTCATTAAGAATTTTTTTGAATCCAGTAATCAAAACTTATTTTGAAGCTTTCTAGGGAGTTATTCCTGCTTTTTCAAACTCTGAGGCAAAGGTTTAGTTATTGGTGATGCCCAAAACCAGATTTGAGTCGACCCAGCTGCAGTTCAGACTTCTGAATGGCTGCTGACATCAGATTTGCTCAGAATGAATGAAATGAAATGAAAAAGCAATTCATTATCAGGTTACTGGAATGGTGAAGTGAAACTGTAACTGAAAGCAAAACAGCCAATACATCATGAAGTTATACTAAAATAAATTAAAGAGTTTGGTCTGGACCTGCTTTGATTGGAAAGTGTCATGAGACAACTTTTGTTTGGTGCTATATAAATAAACTCAATTGAATTGAATTAAAATAGTATTTAATTGTCTAATTTTGTGAGAGAAAGCCTTTAAAGACCTTTAATAATGAATGCCATTATTACTATGTTCTGTTTTGAATTGTTTGTTATAAAAATTACATTTTTAATCTTGTTGAGCCACGTCTGTCTCTTACTTTGTCTCTGTCTGTCCTACAGGCCCATGAACAGGCTCAGTCTGGTGGGGCAGTTTAGTTTTGCTGAGATCCACTCCTGGGTGGTCTTCTGTCTGCCAGAGGTGCCTGAGAAAACACCAGCGGGAGAGAGCATCACTTTCTATTTCCATAACACTTTTCTTGGGACACAGCTTGAAGCCACCTACTGGTAAGTACACTAAGACTCTTGAAGAATTGCATGTAGAGATTATAAGGTACCTCAAAAGTGGTTATTTAATCTAATATCCTGTTGCACTAGAAATGTTTTATTTATGTTTTTTTTGTTATTTCAACAGGTTGTTGAAAACTTTCAGAGGGTATTTGTATCATGATCTGCATGGACTAAAAGATGCTTTTTCTTTGAACTTGTCATTTCAGTAAAGGAGAGGGTCACTTCAGGTCAGACAACATCTCTACTATCTCCATACTGAGTGATGTTCTCTCTAAAGAAGCCACCAAGAAGAAAATCAATCTGAATATTTCATATGGTAGGTGTATTATTATTCATTATTATTCAGGCCATAATCTTGAGTCATTTAAATTCAGTTAAACTATCTTCTTTGTTTGTTTGTTAATCTTCCAGATATCAATGATGACTCTGTGAGCCACACCCTGAAGATGATACATCCAAAGCTGGAGTACCAACTGTTGTTGGCGAGAAAAGTTCAGCTTATTGATGCACTCAAAGTAAGCATTAACATTAGTTAAATGTGTGTGAATGTGTGTTAAATCCACTTCAAGCTGTTTCGATACATTCATTGTGTGTATTCACCTTTGGTTAAAAGCTGCAAGTAACTCACCTCCATCCCACTTTCTCTCTAATTTCTCTGATTGGAAGGAGCTTCAGGTTCATGAGGGGAACGCTGACTTCCTCATCCCGGAGTATCGCAACATCTTGGACGAGTCTACTAATCTTCTCGAGGAGTACAAGAAGCAGCCAGCGCACCTTGAGAGGCTTTATGGTGTGGCATTATCAGTGCATGTCATTGACGCTTGTATCCAGAGCTCAATTAACTGATTTTCCTTCCTCCTTTTCATGTATCTTTTGCTCTCCTTATTATTATAATTGTTATGATTATTTTTTTTACATTCAATCCATTGCTAAAACTGTACAACTGGATTATCGTAAAAGTTCTATTATATCAACCTGGCATTATATAGTAGAGCTTGTTGGCAACTAATATTTGTCTTAATATTTTTCTTTCTCTTTCCTGTAGGAATGATCACAGACCTCTTCATCGACAAATTCAAATTCAAAGGCCAGAATGTTAAAACCAAGGTGTCCTCATTGCTGGAGATACTCGATAATTATGACTTAAATTCTCTGTTAAACTTTTTCAGTGACCTATGATGATACATAGATCAGATGGTATTTATATACATGTGTTTATTTTTGCTATTTTTGTATTGCATGTAATGTATTGCAAGAAAAAAATGTAGCAGCAGAGTCTGTCACGTTGTCATACTGTCATGTAGATATTGTTTGTTCTAACTACAGTGCACAATATTTACATATTGATTCATGTTAATTAATGTCTTTTGGTAACAACTAAAACAAGGGTGGTGATTAGTAAACAACTACAAGGTTAGTGCAGGTCTAAGTTTGATATTTCACTGACCTTATATAAATCAGAATTCATGTTTTATATCATAATTGCCAGAAGACCGTGAGTACCTCCTCTTGAAATAAAAATTAGAACTTATTTGTAACCAGTGTATGATTCATCATTCAAGGGGCTGATGGAAAGTTCAGCGAACAAATCCAACTAGAAATTAAACAGGAAGAAAAAGGTTTGTATGCCACAATGACCCAAACTTGACTAATGTTGAACATGCTAAAATTATATGTAATATATAATTATTACAGTTGCTGTCACTTAGCTGTAAATTAGTCAATAAATCAGTTACAAGATGTTACTTACTATTTCCAACCTTATGAATTTATCAACACAAAGTACCAAACATAAGCTGATACAGCACTGTAACTGCATTACAGTGATGCAAAGTAACAAACTACATTTATTCCATCACATGTATTTGACATGTGTAGTTCCTTTTATGAAAAAATATGCATTGTTAAAGATTAAATCACAGGTGTTTTACCACCATGAGTCAAATAACCACCAAATGACCAAAATTATTTCAGAATTAATTTGAGTATGTTGCATTGTTTCTATGTCAAATAATCTGCAGTGGTCACAAATTCAATTACAATACAGTACAATACTGTCGACATTGTTAATCCTATGTAACGTTTGTCCATATGCTCAAATGTGTCAAACCGGTTTTGAATTTGTAATTAAGCGAATATTGTACTCTTTCGGCTCCCGTAACATTGTATACGTCACTATCTATTTTGCCCGTGATTGGTTAGTTTCAATCCTCGCGGGCTACTTGAACTGAGAGAAAGCATCATCACTGAGTGTTTCTAGGTAAATGGACCGAGGCTAGCGCTGTTTTTTGCAGGTTGGTGGTAATTTCGAAATTCACGAGCATGGCGACTTAGAAACGCATTTTACTTACTGTAGATATTGCACTGCCAACTGTGCATTTTTTGTTTGTCTGCTTTGTTTTTTTAACACTGCAGTTCTAAGGGTCGTTGCCATCTCAACAGTTTAGCTTTAATTGGAAGTGATTCTTTAACCTTCCTCGACAAAGTAGCAGCTAATGCTAGCCTCCATATAACTGTCCAGAAGTGATCTTTGTATAATAAAATCATTTGGTATTTCGCATACAAGAGCACGCGACAGCTGTAAGCTTGATCAGCAAACAGAGACAGGTTGGGCTTTTTGTTTGAGGGGAAACATGTCGGGAGCTAACAGGGGACAGGGAAGCGCGGCTAGTGAGTATCACAACCAAGAGAATATGCCGTCAAGACTAAGAGGCTCGATAAAACCTCGAGCTGCTGCAAACGAAAACCAAGAAAACCATCCACCGAAACAGGCAGCCAGTAGAACCGTCCTGGGACCTCTGCAGAACAACCAGCGGAGCAAAACCCAGAATCAGCGCGGAACGAAACAGGTTAGTTTGGGTAACTGCTAGCTGGCTCGCCTAGCAAGGTACTGTCTGCTAATGATGGCTGCAGTCAAGATGGGGAGCTATTGTTGGTTTTGGAGGCAACTGATTTCAATGATCTTGCTAGATAACGTTACTCGCATGTCGAACTTCACTACCACTTTCGACTTGCGTATTTATTTATTTTTTACGAACTTGAAGATGCATTTAAACGCAATCGCTACAGCTGTTACTCGGGTAATCCGCCATTTTAATATCCTCGTTACGTTGGTGTTAGACATAATTCATACTCTTGTATTTTAATTGTCCTGTGTGTGTTGAACCTGTTCCTTTGTCAGTACTCTTAAATGTTGCATCAAACACAAATCCTCTGTCTTAAGATCCAGGTTTCTGAAAATCGAGTGCAACCGACTAATGTTCAGTCAATGCTCCTGCATTTTTCTTAAATTGCCTCTTGGTTCCCCACACAAGTTGCCTCTTTATTTTAAGCTCGTGCTATTCTTGCATCATTGTTGCTTTCAATCATATGTACTTCTTTAAACCGTGTTTTGTGTATAATGCAGCACATAATCTCAAATTACTATATTCTGCTCCAAGGACTCATCACAGACGTTGACGTGTAAAAATGAAGATTTCAGCAAAAGCTGCTATGAGAAGCCATCCACCAAACAGCCTGCTTTCCAGATCCATGTGGATGAGCCCGATGGAACCTGTGCCAAGAAGCCACAGCAGGTGGTTGAAGCTGTCAAAACAAAGTCGGTCCCTGTAGAGTCTCCCCTCACAATCAACAATGTTGTGGCACAGCTCCGACAGCCCCTGGCCACAATTGATATTCCATCAGCAATGGATGTCAGCTTTGGTGAGTTGAATATTTAGGAAGATATGATTCATAATTTTCATTGCACCTTTAATTTCTCAAATTTACATCAATTTAAGGATTCTTTTTAGAAACCTGTTGACCATAAATGCCTAAAAATGAGATTTCCCCTGCCCTAAAGTTAAAATTTCCTTTGCTCAGACTCTCCCATGGACATGTCTGTGGTCGAGGGGGAGGAGAAACCAGTCAATGTAAATGAGGTCCCAGAATATGCTGCTGAAATCCACACGTACCTTAGGGAAATGGAGGTGAGACAATAAACCACTTTTTAAACTCTAAACTTTGCACTGCCTACTGACTATTTGAAGATCATTGACCTGTGTGCAAATAACATTGTTATGTGGCACAGGTAAAAACCAGGCCTAAAGCTGGCTATATGAAGAAGCAACCTGACATCACGAACAGCATGAGGGCCATCCTGGTGGACTGGCTGGTTGAGGTTGGAGAAGAGTACAAGCTCCAGAATGAAACGCTTTATCTGGCTGTCAACTACATTGACCGCTTCCTCTCATCCATGTCTGTCTTGAGAGGGAAGCTTCAGCTGGTTGGCACTGCTGCCATGCTGTTGGCTTCGTACGTATACAGTATTTTATATTTGTTCAGTCTTTTCGATTTATCAAAAGTAAATTCAAGACTTTCCTTCTGTGTAAGTAAGCATTTTCTTGTTCAAATGCAGGAAATTTGAAGAGATCTACCCCCCTGAGGTGGCAGAGTTTGTTTACATCACAGATGACACCTACACCAAGAAGCAAGTGTTAAGAATGGAGCATTTGGTGCTTAAAGTGCTCTCCTTTGATCTGGCAGCACCTACCATCAACCAGTTTCTCACCCAATACTTCCTCCATCAGCCAGTTAACAAACAAGTGGAAAACCTAGCAATGGTGAGCTTTGTAGCAAATGTTAAAGGGTTTTGTTTTTTATTTTTATATATATATATATATATATATATATACACACACACACACACACACACACACACGGTTATTGCATGTTTTTTAAAAAGCATGACCAACAATCCCCAATCCTACTCTTGACACCCCCCCCCCCCCAAAAAAAAATCTACCTGCTGTAATTTAGCTTATTTGTACATGTTTCTATTTCTCAGTACCTTGGGGAGCTCAGTCTTGTTCATTCAGATCCCTTCTTGAAGTACCTGCCATCACAGACGGCTGCTGCAGCTTACATCCTAGCCAACAGCACAGTGACTGGTGGCTCATGGGTAAGTTTTTGGGTAGAATAGTCTTTGGAGCCATCTTGCATAAGTCAGACTTGCCACCTGAGGATTTTGGTGCAAGCCTCTGTTTAAGACTAACCTGATGTGGTGTATAAAAGCCCAATGAAATGGAGGGTTGCATACCTATGGCCTTCTGTGATCACCTATTGATGACAATTGACTTGTCAGATAAAGCTTTTATATGGTTTGATTTGTCTTGAACATAACTTACTCCAGAGCTGGTTATATGTGTAGCCTAATCCGTATTTGCAATATACCCCAGTAAGTTAAGCATCTTCGAAACCCTGGATTAATTCTAAAGTTGCCTCAGTAACCACAAATCCTACTTTCTGACACGGGCCCATCGGTGCAAAACATTGAGTTTGTGTATGCGCTCAAGTTTACTTTGCTCTCCCCCACAGTCAAAGTCCTTGACGGAGAGAACAGGATACTCACTGGAAGATCTTATGCCATGCATTGAAGATCTGCACCGACTTTACCTCGGTGCTGCTCAGCATGCCCAGCAGTGTGTTCGAGAAAAGTACAAGGCCTCCAAGTAAGTAGATTTGTTAATGAACTTGACCGAAAACATGTTCTTGGCATCTCAGAACTGCCACTGGTTGGTTTGGACTGGCTTAATCTAAAATTTTCAATGAAATCTGATGTTCTATTTTCCCCCCCCCCTTCCAGGTACCTTGAAATTTCCCTCATCGAACCTCCAACTAAACTGCTGCTGAACTGATGTCTCCCTCTTCCCTTCTACATGTAGAGTTGTACCAGGTTTTTTTTTTTTTTTTTATTTTATATATATATATAAATGACGTGTGCCACAATTTCAAGTAACATTGCCTGCTCTTCTCGGAGTAGTGCTAGATAATTTTTTTTTTTTTTCTTTTTTGTTTTGTATTTTTTTAAATGTATTTTTATATACACATTCATACCGGATGCTACAGTTCAGTTGATCAAGCAATTTTAATGGTTTGACTTTTAATCAGACAAAATGTAGAGGTCTTGTCACCCCTCTCTAAACACTGTTTTGATCTACAGTGTCCCAACTAAAGTAGACCCATGAATGTACTCAAACCCAGAAACCTTAATTCTCCTTCTACTTTGAAGGGTTGAGGTCAAGCAGTTTCTGGTTCACTTTAAGAGGCATGACAAAGTATTTGGCTTGATGGGATGCAGATTAAAGTGTTTTGTCTGTCATTGAGTCGGCTGTCTCATTACATTGATGTCTTGGAAGCAAACAGCTTTTCAAGGCATTTGAATCTGCACTGTAAAATATGGCTCTTGTAAATAAAATTCATTTAAAGTAAGTCTTCATTTCTAAATATTTATGCTTGCATTGGACACATGGGGGCAGCAGAAGACCAATTTTGGTCCTTCAAGACTTGCATAGATACTCAAGCACATAAATTAAATCTTATTAAAATGGCAATTTAGTAATTTCAGATTTGAAAATGTGCAAAAATCCATCTGACTTGTCAAAATGGGTCTAAGTTGTTTAAGGCCTTTGACTTCATCTTGGTGCTGTACCTGTAATTACTTGGCATATGAGGCTTTTACATACTAAGCTGTGTCATTAGTGAAACAAATGACAGTTATGTCATTGTAGGCTAATGGTCAATTATATCAACCAGAACTTGTCTTTTCAACTAGGTTTTACATTAATACAACAAAAGATTATACCAAATTAGAATAAAGGGTGATGGGGTACTGAGTGAACTAATGAGATGAAGAAAATCTTATCACTGGATCTTGGTAGTATAGTTTCAGAAATGGCTCTGTGAATTAAATCCACTTGTCAAACTGGGCTATTGTGTCCTACATACACAGGGAGATGGAAAATCAGGCATGCATGTCAAGAAGTGTCCCCTTATTCACACAGTTATCAACTAGTAAATGAGGAATGACATCTATTTCAGTAATTTGATTTTCTCTGAAACTGACGTAAAGGCAGCCAGTGGTGCTCTGATGCCTTAAGCCCCCGCCCCTTTCTCTCTCATGATAAATTGGGAGGCTGGCTTTGTGCGAAGAGTCTGACAGGAGAGAGGAAGCACAGCACAGCTGCACAAAGATTTCTACCATTTCATCCCAGCTGAATGGACAGCTCAGAGACCATGCTCACACTTCAAACAGGTTTGCTTTGTTCTTGACAGCACCACACTTGTGACTACTTGGCGGATTAAACCATGGGGACAGATGGGAATTCTATAACGTAGCCAAGTCAGCTGGATACTTGTTTAAACAATGGCTCCTGCAACACAGCACCTGTCGGTCTAACCCCTGAGAAGATCCAAGTGTGATAACATTTTTGGAATAGGTGTGGAGGGCGGGTTGCTGCCTAACTCCATGCCTGCACCCAAGAAATTCCTGGTGGCGTCCACCTCACTGCCCTTGGCACTCGACTGGGGCTGGAACCTGAGCTTGTATGTGGGGATACTCCTTGGACTCCTGACCCTCATGCTGCTGCTTCTCTGGATGCTCCTCAAGCAGCTGAGGAACTCAGTGGGAAAATCCATGCTGCAGCCTGTCCGCTCTTTCAGACAGCCTCAGTTTGAGCAGCAGGGGCTTCAGCACGTGTTTTGAAAAATGGAACAGTTCTACCATAACACTACCAGGACTAAGGCTTGTTGGAGTACCAGAAGGACCCCTTGTGGAATTGTGAGAGAAAATGACTTTAAAAAAATTTAAAAAGTGCTTATATTCCTTCACAAAATAATAAAATCTGTTGATGTTCTTATTTATAGAAACCACTATCTATTCTTTTAACAGCTTTTTTTTTACATCATACCTCTCAGACATGCATGAAGTACAGAGGCTTATCTAAATTGTAGGAGTAATTAAAAATATTACTATTCTTATGCTGTTTCTTTTCATCACTTAGATTAAATTTACACACCCAAGCTCAAAAATCTAAATTGCAGAGTAAAACAGCAAGCCAAGATTAAATCTGCATCTTGATTCATACTGATTAAAGCAATGCATTCAGGAGAGCAATTTGCACTCTTCTTATCTTATTGGTGAATTGGCAGGAGGGATATTGAGAACATTCTGCAAATGAAAAATATGAAAGGACCAGTGTGCCATGGTTTCTCAATTCCTGTGTCCATGTCAGGGGACAAAGTAAATGAGACCCTCATGGCAAAGGCTAATATCAATTGGAAGAGCTCACAGCCTTATTGTTCAATACAGCCATTTAAATAGTTATCTCTCACAGGCATGGGATGGGAGCATTTGACATTTTTACTCAATATGACTTGGCAACTCTAAATTTTTTGGTTTGGTTTTTATCCCTATTTTTATTCATTCATTATTGAGAGGTGGACAGGTTATCTTTCATTGAGTAGTCCGAGAGAAATCAATAGCCATTAGCCCCGAGGGAAACATGTTAATTATTACATTGACGGGTTTCCTTATACAGCAGCACAATAACAAATAGCCATGGCAGACAGAGAGCCTCTGTGTGTGATGACCACGGGAGTTTGCATTTCTCAAGGGGTGTAACCACTAGCATCTCTACACGGAAAGAAATAATTGCTTTCGAACAATTAAATTAGTTGCATAAGATTTATGTAATGTACTAGGTAGATTTATTTAAAGACATCTTGTTTTCGTGGCTTTTGTCTAAGGAAAAGTTCAACAATTTTATGAAATGCTCTTAATCTGTTTTCTTGTTAGATGGTTAGGAAAGAAGATTGAGACCACTCTCATGTTAGTGCAATAAAAGTGAAATTGGAACCTTTTAACATAGAATGGGAAATAGCTAGCCTGGCTCTCTCCAAAGGTAAAGACAAGCCACAAAAGCAAAAGTTTTTATCTACTTTTTAAAAATCTGTATAACACTTAAGTGTAAAAACATCCAAAATGTGCAAGCTTCAGACATAGACACTTCCTAGAAACTTGAACCTTTGTTTCTAGTTTTTGTGCTAAGCTAAGCTAGCTACACTAACCAGCTCCTGGTTCTAGTTTCACATTTAGAGTACAAGCATGATAGCGGTTTTAATCTACTCAACAAATTCTCGTCAAAAAGGGAAAAAAATCCCCCAAAATGTTGAACTTCTGTAGACACTGTCTCTCAGACAATTTTAAATGTTGGTCTGAAAACACTTCACTATTTGCACTATTTCAGGGAGTATTCTTTCTGAGCACAGGCTATTTCCAGCTAATAACAGTTCACTTGTCTGCCTCTGCGTGGCCATCTTTGGCCTTTTGTTCCTTGTCTAGAAAAAAACAATGCCATTAAGGTTCTGAATAATGATGAATGTGTGAAGAATCACAGCAGCTTTTGAGCTACTATCCCTGTACAGAAGAGAGGTAGATTCTCGTCCAGCAAAGATGAGATAGGGTGAGAGATAAGGAATCAGAATGTTGCTGACAACAACAAAAATATGAAGTCTGTCTGTATTCTGTATTTATTTTATGGACCCCTGGTTGTATTTCCAAGAGAGAAGACATAGAAAACACCTGCTTGGTGTTAATATAATATAAAACAAAGCAAGAGAAGAAAATAACATTTTCTGGAGTAATCTTTGTTCTTATAATGGTTTTTTTGAACATGTTGAAGACAAAATATCTCTTTATATGAAAGGATCAGCTGTGAAGCAGGTAAATTGTCATTTTACGATGGAAAATAATTCACAGCTTATGTCCCTCTGTGTTAAATGTTGTTATACATTGTCATACTTTTCCCTTTGGTATAAATGGTACATTTTTCAGCTCAGTCACATGTATTTCGAACAGATAATTTGGCCTCTGTGTACAGTATTTCATGTTTCTTAGTGCATTATGTATATATTCCAAAATGCTGATGGCAGGACCTGTAGTTTAAAATGCTGCTAATAGCTTCGATGTACATAGCCCACTTTTGTGGCAGTATAGCATAATGTTTTGTTGTTTTCTTGCAGAGAGTTAGATGATAATTAATACTCTGCTGGCAAGTTTTTTTACTTTAACATATTATAAATTAAACAGCGATTGCACAATGTAGTGGCTATAGAATGATGACACCATCACAGTTTAGATTAGTTCCATTAAAAACTGGCTATCAATATTTGATTTTGCCAGGCATAAAAGTTCCCTGGGAATAGAAGGCTGACTGGTGATCCAGTCAGACTGGAGACCTGGCACCATTATAGACCAAATGAATGAATAAACTCACATTTTTGTCCTGTGTTACTGGTAGTTGTTACTCTGAGTAAAACAGAAAACCATTTGATAGGCTTTGCAACATGGGCCCTAACAATAGGCTGGCTTTTTCCACTTTAAGACTGGTATCAGTCTTCTTGTTTAACTAAAAACTAATAAAGACATTTGTTACCAGGTTAGTCCAGTTTTGACTTTATCTTCAGACATAGTGGTTGTAGCTGTTATATTTGTTCCATATTGGAAATTGGTCTTAATTAATTTACCTAACTATCCTACAACTCCAAGTAGGCTAGACTCATTTCATTGTCACTTATTGTATGTTCTGAAGCAAGTCTGTCTGACAATAGACAATGAATAAATCTGACATCAGTTCAAAATAAACAATGCACAATCTACAGGTGGAAGCCTCTATGTCTTTCAGTGTGAAGACGGTTCTTTACATCGGAGCCTCAGACAGTTACCCATGAGAAACCCCCATTATTCTCACAAGAAGTCTTTCAAAACTGCCCCAGATGTTATGAAGTGATTCCAAAGATCCATGAGGCCAGGTAATATTTGTTGAATTGGAGCCATTTTAATTTGATAACACCTGCCCTTGGCACAGAGGCAAACAGAGCTGATCAGCGGTGGCCGGGGAGGCTTTTTGATTGATTACAGAGCTTATTGTCTGTCAGTCAGCACCTGACGTATTGAGCTGTCCACAGCTCTGTATACCAGGATGCCCCATGGTGTTCCGCACATGAATGAAAATCTCACCATGCTTCAGTTTGAAAACGAACATCTCAGGCATGATAGCATGAAGTGAAAGTAACGGTCTGCAGTTCGCAAGTCTTGTTGATTTGGCTTATAAAACTCAGAAACACTTGATAGTTGTTGTTTTTTGAGGTTTTGAGCTCATTGGAACCTGAAGTTGACAAAGCAATTAAGGAACTTTGTCTGTCTCAACTTAAGCTTGGCTCATTAATTTTTAGCTCTGATTTCATCTCCAAAATACTTTACCAACACATCTCCATCTTATAGCCTATATTTTGAAATACTTATGATACTAAATATTAAAATGATGCAGACGTTTAATATCCAGAACAGTGCATGATTGATTCAACATAATTAGGCATGATGCTTGTGGACTAATAGACTGCTCGGTTATGTGGAAAAAAGAATCTCCTTTTAATCTGATAAGTTTATTATTAGCTGCTTGTTTAGTTGTGATTAAAGGAAATTTGCCTTCACGTCAGTCTGGGAGGCTGCGAGATGAAACGGCGAGCGGATAACTTGAGAGATGGTTTTCACACTCTCATCTTCTCACAAGAGCTCACTTTAATTAAGGTTTGCAGGCAAATGATGATATGTGATCTGCACCTCGCCGCTTCGCTCCATCGATCGCCTGCACTCCTATCAGGATCAGGCATCTCCTGTTTGTCTTCTGTTTGCCATAACACATGCGTACCAGCGCTTGAGAACATGTCAACCCCAGAAATGTCAAGCATGAAACATAAAGAGAATGATATCACGGCCGAAAGGGAAAGTGCTCATAATCCAAAGATCCACGTTTTAAATTAAATCTAACTTCAAAATGATTTATTATTTCAAACAAATGACGACCTGCTTCTGTTTACAAAAGGTCAGAGAGGTTAAGAAGCTGAAAGTAACTAAGTACATTTACATTTATTTAGAGAAGAATGTTGCACGTTTACTCCAAATACATTTATTTAACAATTATAGCTACTTCACAAATTAGGATTTTACACACAAATATTGTGTTACTAATTTATATATGCTTATTTATTCCTTTAGATCAAACTACCCAACAGTATATGAAATATATACAATCATCTCCAAAAGAGTATAATAATAATTCCATATGAATGTATCAGTAATTATAACACAGTAATATAACATTTAATATCATAACTCTCAGAGAGTTCTGCATCGAGTACTTGCAATACAGTATTTTGTATTGTTGTAGTGTAGTAAAGTGTTGGAAGAAGTATTCAATATGCTCATTTTAGGAGGTGAATGTATACACTAAACCTAAACAAAAACTTAAAAATGTCCCTGTTAACCTCAGGAACAACTGTCCCATTAATTGTAATTTAAGAAACATTGCAGGAAAGTATAAAAACTTCTTGAAAATATAGCAAAAGCCTTGTGACCTTGTCACTTTTGTGAAAGTCACACAAAGCAGCTGAATGCATGAGGCCATGATCTCCTGCTTGACTTGACGGTGTTGTCTTTCAGTGAGTGAAAAACAACACCGCATGTGGATGACAAAGACATCTTGTCAGCTTTCCCCCGTGACTCTGCAGCCTGCACAGAACACAAAGAACCTGAGACACAGATCACCTGTGAGAAGGAACAAGCCTGCCGGTAAGAGCACACCTGTTCTGCTTGTACTGATGCACTTGTTGAACAATTACATTTTTTTTTGGACAATGACATATGAACTCTACACCTATTTTAATCAGAACTTTGTTATCTGTTCTGCCTTTTGTCAGGTGTCTTCCATCAGTAAGTAGAATGGTAAGTGTTTCTTTTCTTTTTCTTATTTTCTGTTAAATAAAATATCCTCACAGTACGGGAAATTCTATCGTCGCAAGAAACAATTTTGTTTTTTCACGAAAGAGCTGGAATCAAGAGTGGTTTAGCCACAGCACCAGAACTAACCTATATGTTTGTGTGATGAAGTGTGTCTTGACTCTTGAAAGGTCAGTGCCTCTGCATGATCAGCCCTAAACAATACACATCACAAATAACTGATAGCACCAGCCCCAGATTTGCATGCAACCCTCAATGCTTTTTTGTGTTGACTTTATGTATGCAGCTACCCTGACTTCTAGACAATTCCCAGCTCACTTAGAAGATGCAGTCATCAGTAAAACATTAGCACAACTTGCCGTGCAGTATACTTACAGTGACACAAAAGTAAAATGGAGCAGCTTTATTTGACATCCTTGATATGATTTTATCCTTTTGAGCTTGTTGGGAGACCTCAGAATGTCCAATGACAATGAGTTGATTTAAAAAGCAAAATGATATAACAACTCTGTTTCAGTTGATGACGATAGTCTAATTTGTACCGTAGTGTTTACTATGTGCATAGAAACTACAAGTACGTGTGTCTGTTGTATCCATACCAGGTTACGATTCCCTCAAAGAACAGCTGGGAAACAATCCTTCCTGATGCCCCTGAAAAGGATTCATGTGCATTTTTCTGAAAAGCCATTCTTTGAGATTTAGCAACAACCATGATTTATCCATAACTAAAAACCTGCTATCTATCTATCCAATCTACGCCTATGCAATTGTTGATTCAAGACTGCTGTATGAGTCAAGAAAACAGGGAAATAATGCAGAATAGACATTTTAGGAATAATAAGAGAAATACTGAGATGTTGAAATTAGCCAGCAGGCTACCATTTTCACAACAATACTAAAATGCCGATGTTTACAGTTAAACCATGTTCACTATCTTAGTTTAGCATGTCAGCAGTGTCTAATTAGTACTAAACTCAAAGTACAGCTGAAGCTGATGAGGATGCCATTAGTTTGGCAGGCATATGGTTGTTGAGTGAAATCTTCCTGATGTTTCAGCTAGATGAACATCAGAGGATCACCAAAGTCAGTCCTTTGGAAACCTTGGATATCCTTACCAAATTTCTATTTTATGATTCATACAGACAAGGACAAGGCTGTGACTCTGACCTAGTAGTGTGACACATCCTCATGTTGCAAGACGAGGTTTCAGAAAATAGCTTCTGTGAGTGAAAATAATAAACAGAAATCTTTACTGAGGAGGACGAGGGGGAGACAATATTCTTTCACTTCTCCCACCTGTGCTAGAGTTTGAAACAAAGCTGCAGCTGAGGCATACATTTTATTGCTTTTTCTTCAAATGACATTATCCCAGGATAACAAGTGAAACACAGCACATTTAAATTACCTGCGTAATACAAAGCAGCAGCCAACAGCAGCGGTATTAAGTGCAGTGTGTAGGATTTGGTGGCATCTAGCGGTGAGATTGTAGATTTCAAATAACTGTAAACCACTCACTTCACTCTGCCTAAAATGCCTCCTCTTGAGCCAGCGTTTGGTTTGTCCTTTCTAGGCTGCTGTAGAAACATGGCAGTGCTACAGACACTGGAAGAGGACCTGCTCCCTCTGTATATATGAAAGACTCTCAACAGTGCTCTTTATTGTTTAGGGATTATAAACTAATGAAAACATAACTATGAATATTATATTCCATTTCTGACTCTAAATCTACTCGTACTTTATATTATACAGAGGACAGATCAACTACAACAGCAATTTGCAGCAAGGAGCACTAAACCTCTCAAATGAAACAAACCAGTTTAAATTCATCATCTCACACTAATCTGAACAAAATACAATACGATGGTTTGTGTTGTTAGTTTCACATAGCTGTATAGGTGAAGGTAATGACCAACTATGATATTCTATTAATGTCCAAAATCATCATATGTTTGTATGTATCTTCAATAGCATAAAAACTAAAGGATACTTGAAATAAAACACATGCATCCTTGCAAGCACACAGCTCTTTAAACCCAGTGAAAATATACTGTAAAGTGCTTTAAATGTGTGTAACATTTGTGATGCTTTCCTCCCACAGGCGTACAGAGGCAGCGTTAGACCTTTTGTCAACTTCAACGCCAAACATGATGCTGAGATCCTTCATAAAGCCATGAAAGGGATCGGTCAGTTTTCTCAAGAGGAATGCCATATACAACTGCAGTTTTCCACTCACACTCAGAACGTTATGCCACTGTAATTCAATTCAATTCAATTCAGTTTATTTATATAGCGCCAATTCACAACAAAATTTATCTCATGACACTTTCCAGTTTGAGCAGGTCTAGACCAAACTCTTTAATTAAATTGTAATACAGAGAGCCCAACATTCCCCCTTGAGCAAGCACTTGGCGACAGTGGCGAGGAAAAACTGCCTTTTAGAAGGCAGAAACCTCGGAGCAGACCCCGGCTCAAGATGGGCGGCCATCTGCCTTGACCGGTTGGGTTGAGGGAGAGAGAGAGAGAGAGAGCGAGCAGGAGAGCAAGGGAGAGAGGCAGAAGGGGTGGGGTGTGAGAGAGGTAATACGCTCAGTCTGTATACTTTGTCCATTTACTTTTACTTTTGGCTACTCATTAAAACAAAGATAACATGAAAACACGGTAATGGCACAGCTGTTCTTGGCATTCTTAACAATTAGTGTGCATGAGAGATATAAATTCTTTTTTTCTTTCCCAATATGTTCTTCTACTAATTAGGAAAGAAACTTGAGTTAAAACTGAGTACATTTCACAGTATTAAGTCATTTGTACAGAATCACAGTAATGTGCTCCTATTGTACCACAGAGCATGGAGACGGTCAGTTCTATAATATGACAGCAGGAGCCAAGAGTGGGTTGCTAAACCACGTGAAATTGTTCTCAGAGTTTGAAATTTTTACAGACTGACTGATAAAGTGATCATACAGGCAGTGCATGCTGGGGAAGTGAAAATGTATGGCAATTTTTTTCCTCTAAATATAGAAAATACAAATATGTTATATAAAATATTTATTTGCAGGTTTGTATCTCCAATTCTATTATAGGCCTAATGTAGCACACAGTATACAGTCAATATACAGTATTTTCATATAAAACAACCATTATATCAAGTTGTCTAAGGCCATGTTTAGAACTGTGTCAAAAATGCACAGCCTCCTCACTTATTTCAGTGAGTCTAGCTTTTGTTGTTGTTCAAACTGGTTAGTGTTTTAAGACAACGCTGTGAACTTGTTGTTTAAGGCTTTAAAATGATCAACATGCTCCATTTAAGTGTACATACTTAACTAAGGATAAACCCATAAAACAAATGTGAGAAATCTCTTAACCTACTGGGCATTTATGAGGAAAGTATAATAAGACCTTTACAATATAAGGATCTTGTGTCACATAATTTATGTCTTGCTCAGTTTAATTTGAATTACTTTTTAATAGCCTGATCTTTGACCCCATTTTCCGCTTTCGCTGCAGAAATACAAAGTGGGAAACTGCAAAAAATGAAAAAATCGAAAGGTCCCTCCGCAGTCATTAGTGAAATCAATGGGGCCTGATGATTGTCAAATAACAGGTGTAATACAGGCATGGTGTGTCAGTTAACACCAACGCTTCTCCTGCTCAGTATAATCTTACTGACCACCAGCACCTTTTTTCCTTTTAATCTCTGATGCTTGTTCCCTGACAGTGTAGCACTCCCACAAAAAGAGGATTTAGGAAATCGAAAATTAAATAAATAAATAAAATAGAGAAGAACAATGTCCCATCTGTGACATCTGTTTATAGTCAGAGCTGTCATGCAGATCAGCAGGACTTAGTGCCATAACTGCCTTGAGCTAATTTAACGTTTTGATCCCTCAGAGGAAATATCATGTGGCACTCTTCAGCATGTTTGTCTGTCTGAGCCGTTTTCTCTGAGGTGGCGCTGACTTCCAGAAGCTATTGATTGTTATCCATTTGAATGCTGATCTCCTGCTTTAAGGGGCTTATTCTTTGTTTCATCCTTTATTCTGTCAGTTATTCTCAATCAGGTCTTGCTAAGGATGCTTCTGCTAGATGATGGGTCCAGACAGAGTAATGCTTGATAAGATCTTTATAGATAATGAAGAAAGACTTTGAAATATAAAGCTGATTTTGGTCTTTATTCACAGTCAGTGTCTATGTGAAGCTCACTGTGATTGTTATCTAAGGCTCATTTTACTTCTGGTGCAGGTACGGATGAAGACGCGATCCTCATGCTTCTGGCAGCCCGCAGCAACGATCAGCGCCAACAAATTAAGGCAGCATACAAAAAGGCCTACGGAAAGGTGAGCCACTGAGAGCAAAACAGAGAGCTGGTGACAGTCTGCAGTCAAAATGATGGATGGTTAACAGGTCATGTATCCTCCACACTAGCTAACATTGCCTAGTTGATGCACAGTCTGTAATTAAATATAGGGTTTCATTTTTTTTAAAAAAAGAAAATCTAAAACATTGCACACTTTAGAGCTAACATTCTTCAGCGAATTGTGCTTGGTTTGGGAATTTTAGAGTTATCTCTAAGATTCTTAACAAGATATAAAAGAAAAACCTAATTTCTACTGTTCAGAATGTGGAAAGTTTTGACTTACTAGATAACTTTAGGAGTTTCTAGCCTTTAAAGAGGTCTGGTCAAATCAGTAGGTTTGATTCACTGTTGGTTTCGCTGTTATCCTGAAATCTGTTGACAGTAAGAAATCTTGTGTTTGGCCCACAGGTTGGGAACTGCTAGACTTTAAATATCTGTATGTAAAGTATGTAGTGAAACTACTACAGCTACAGCAATGAAACGCTATGTATACACTATTGCATATTAAAAGTTAAATAATAGACTAATAATAATAGTCATATTTAGCACAGAATGCAGCTACAATGAGGTTACACAAGGCATTCAGCCATCTGAGCATCCAGTCGTCCTGTCATTAAAAATCAAAGAGCCAGCTGACGGTTATATGGGGAAAAATTTAATCAGAGAAGAGGCAGGAGGACCAATTTCCTGAGGTCTCCACAGAGTACAGTTCAGTTAGTTAAACCCGGTTCATTTTATGCTGTCCCGCTCTTACTGTTACATCACAGTATCAAGTTATTTTATGACCATCTGTGGATTGAAGCAGGGTAAATTGCTTCCTGTGCAGGTTACAGAAAATTGGGCTTACCTTTTGGTGAAAGTTGTAGCACATACTGCCAGTCTGTTATGAATTTGTGTGTAATGAAAGTTTTAAACATTAGACGGTTGCTGTAGTGTCACCATCACCACCACCTATTAGCACAGTGCTTCCTAAACTTTTTCACATCAAAGACTCGTAAAATGACACAAATCAGACCCATGGGCCCACATCTGATTAGGATTTTGCTTTCAGATATTTTATTACAAAAAGACGATGAAACTCATGACCATTATAGTCATATACTGTGTCAGTTTAATTCAGTTCAATTCAATTTTATTTATATAGCACCTTATATACTCAAAATTGTCTCTAGGTGCTTTACAGAAACCCAGAGCCTGAACCGCTGAGCAAGCAGACAGTGGCAAGGAAAAACTCCCTTTAACAGGAAGAAACCTTGAGCAGCACCCGGCGTCCTTATGTTACTTATGGATGGAATTATAGTGAAAATAAAATTTCCTCTTTTTGCTGGAGATCTTCTGGAACGTCCTTGAAGGACCTCAGACCTATTTTGAAAAACTTTATTAGCCCACAATACAAATTGGGGAACTTTGCACAAAGTTTGCTCTATTCTCATTCACGAGAAGCCATATTTCATAGTAGGAAGAGGAAGAAGAGGAACAGTGGTCCCAATAGAAGCCGGCTGCAGAGCTGCCTGGTCTCTAGTCAGTTCCTCCTAAGAGCACCAAGAATCCTGTTTCTTCCAAAACACGTTTTGCAGACCACACAACTTTACAGCTTGCTCTGGTCCTCTTTAGGGCCCTCTTTAGGACTGTCTTAACTATATTCTCTGGTGCACTCTCACTTTTGTTTTACCGAAGGTTCTTAATGAATTGTTACAAGATTACATAGATACTAAAATGCTACAAGCCAAGCATATGCTTTGCCAAATGAAAAGCTCACATTTTTTTGTTAACTTTTAAGATTTTTTTGAGCTCCAGCATCCAGACGCACTGTGTGCCTGCCAAGATGAGCCTGGATTCATCCTCTGGGAAACACTGAACCTGCTGCTGCACTAAACCTTTACACTGGTCATCATCTAGCTGTCATTCTGGAAATTTAGGATCTCAGAGTCTGCTTCACCATAGTCTGCACTGTCAGCCTCATTATCGAACTCCACCCCCACAGAAAAAATAGGAATTAACCATCTTCCTCATGTTCTGTTTGCGGGTTGATGCGGAGCTCATCATAAAAAAGTTTTTTGGCTGTTTTTACTTTGTTAGGTTTTTCCACTCACTTTTGATACATTAATTCATTAATTCATTGATTATATTGGCAACAATTTGTTTATTAATTCACCCTTTCATTCACGTATTTATCCATTCTAGTTGTGTGTATGTGTATAGATGCTTAGTGGTACTAACTCACCCCTGTTCCTTAGTAGTTTAATAAATATATTGATTCAAGTTGTATTTGTACTTTCCTTTATAACACATATGGAGGTTACTGTAATCTGGTTCAGACTAAGGCTGTTAAGAATGATTCATTTAAGATCATTAATGCTTTGTCCTCTCACAAGTGATTTACACTTACACCTGTCTGTATGTAATATGTGCTGTTTGACTACCCATTTTAAGTAAATACTCAGTGCAGGTACTTGTGCCCTCATCTCTTTGACATGAGAGACATGAAAATTCTCTTTTTAATCATCTTTCTATTTGTAATGATATCAGGATAATCTGTATTTCTACATCTGTGGACACTAAAGCGTCGACTTCTCCTGTCAATATGCTGTGATGATGTTGTGACTCTGTAGGTATCCAATAGGTTTCATGCATTTAGAGACTGTATGGATATGAAAGGCTGTGAGTTGAGTTGAAATCACCAAATAGCTAATTTGTTCTGTTTCTTGTTAGAGCATGTAAATGATGAAAAGTTAAGTTCTGTCCAAACACAGTTACTACTGTTTTTGTTTCCCTCTGTCAGGACTTGGTCAGTGCATTGAAATCGGAGCTTGGTGGGCTGTTCGAGAGTCTGATTGTGGCCTTGATGACTCCACCTATCTTATATGATGCTTCCCAACTGCACAAGGCTCTCAAGGTAACTGATTTTTACCTCAGTAATTTTCCTCAGATGCTCCCACAGATTGCAAGGCTTTTATGTTCAAATGTGCTGAAACCCTCAAACAGTACAGTATCCACTATGTGCTATTTGTGCACACATGCTCCTCCAACATTTGATGCTGAAACTTTCAGCTGAACAGTGAGAGCCATTCCACTGGGTTGACTGATTCTGTGTAAAGAGCTGACAACTTAGTCTGGTATCAGGCATTTCTTAGGGCACTGACTTCAACTTAAGTTTCAAGAATTTCCCTTCAGGGATAAATAAAGGAATTCTGATTCTGAACATAACATAGCAGGAAAAACACGTGTATGCACTTAAAACAGTGAAGCGTTTCTTCTATTTAATCCATGTAATAAGCCAGCATGCACAATGACAAAATTGTAACTCAGACATTATTATCAGTTCCACCTGTGATCATGAGCATTCAAAAGACACTTAAACTTAAAATTCATTCTAAGTCACTTCTATAACATTTTATGGCTGTTGATATAGTGCATCAGAGAAGTATGTGTGCATTATAACACACCACGAATTCCCACATAACTCTTCGTAGATGTGATCTTAATAGAAAATATAACCCAATTATCATCCGACCCTGTGGCTCTGCACAGTACCTTGTTTTAAGTCATTATTTTGGAGAGAGACTATTCTCACTGTTGAAAACTGACAACAAATGGAAAGGACGCAAACCTTCAGAAATTCATTTGATGAGCAAAAGATTAATTGTACTAGTTCATCAGAGAAGATTTTGTTTGGAAGTTTTTGTTTTTTTTTCCTATTGATGCATATTAATGAAAATTGGCAATAGCTGTTGTTGCTCTAGGTTGGATCTTAGAAACAGTATAAATGTGTTTTTTGGCTAAACAAGAGTGAGTCATAACATAAATTAATGACATACAGCAATGTACTGAAGTGTATTTCATGCTTCTTGAAAAATAACTGTGTATTCAATTGTTGGGTTGAAAATTAACAAGAGAAACTGTGACATTGTGACCCAAGTACTCAATACAGTGCTTTTGCTCCATAATGAAAATCATCTTTATAGTGTTATTTTTATAAGTTGTTTAATGTTTTCTGTCTCTGCATATGTTTCAAAACTATTTTAGGTCAGTCGTTAAGGTTGGTTCTCATTCGAGCTTCTCTAAAATTGCATTTGGATCTTATTATTTCATCATCATTCATTGTGTTTTTTGTTCTAAGTGCAGATTGTAGAACCTGGGAGGTAGTGGAGCATTAGACTTCTCATCATATCTATCTCTAACACCAAGATGGCACACCAAAGTAGTGGTTTAACATCTGAGCACTTCTGTTCTAAGTATTGTTTAATCACATTTACATTTGCATTACCAGCATGAATGAAATGTTAAGTCTAAGTGAAGGTAAAGCATTTAGGATTTGGCTTTGGCAATCCCATCACACCATCTGCTCCATTTGTTTGGTATATGTAAGACATTTTTTGATGAAAGGTTAATTACAGTGAAGAGAAGAGAATTAGTCTTTAAGTATGACTCATCTTCAAAGCTAATTCTCTCCGGTACACATATCCATTCTCTAATTTCACACCTTTTCAGTGTATTGTGCAGACAAATTATACTTATTTTCTTCATGTCCGTCAGCCCTGTCTCTTTCACAATTTCTGGCTTTTGTCTCCTTTAATTATTAATATTGATCTTAACAAACCATGAAATTGGATAAAATAGCAAAAGATAAGATTGCTGTGAGAACACACTGCCAGACCAAGCCATGCTGTCTCATACTGAGTTCATCCACATATTATGTTTGGTTCCCAGGGCGCCGGCACTGATGACGATGTGCTGATTGAGATCCTGGCCTCCAGGACCGGCGAAGAGATTAAAGATATCATCAAAGTATACAAGAAAGGTAACTTATTCAGCTGTGAAAGACAAAAACAAAAGCAAAATGTTTATGCTTACTGGTTGTTTAGTTAGGTTGATGTTTCTTTAAATATGAAAATATGCAACCATTTGCATAAATATTTTAATGTTGTGAAGAGTTTAAAGTACAAGTTGAAACTCAGTTTTTGTTGGTTTAACTTCTCACCTTCCTGCAGTGGTACAGGAGTGTCCACTGTGTACACTGTGATATCAGCATGGCTACAGCTGAACACAGTTTTAAATAAAGCCAGATACATCAGGGGTGAGGTCAAAGGTGCAACACACTCGAAACTTTCAGAGAAAGAAGTGTCGCTTTTCAGTCTAGGACAAAGTTAATCTTTATTTCCAACATCAGGGGTCAAAATGGCTACCAGTGCATCTCTCTGTGGATTAAACCAGTTGATGGATATGAATGATAAAAACTTTTTTTTTCATCAATATGTAAATAATAGAGTGGTTTCTTTGTCCACCATCTTTCAGCTTAAAAAAAATATTTGTCAAGAAAATAGCTGAAGTACAAGCTTGTACACAGCTTGACACAATCTAAAATGTTTTTTTTTTATTACATGTAGATTTCTACTGCAATGTTTTATAAAGTGAGTAGAGGATGCAGAGCACTCTCTTTTTTTCCTTTTTCACTAAAACGTGCCGCTGCAATACTGTCTTCAATATACCATTTCTAAATTGCAACAAACCACAATGGAAAATAGTATGTGACAACAAAGACATTGGGGGCCAAAGAAGAAGAGGCCAGTTTATTTGATTCGGCCCACAAGGGTCGATGGCAACCATTAGTGACTGTTGTGAGCGTGAAGTGTAAGTAATCTTCTGCCCCTCTTCTCCTCTTTCTTCCAGAGTTCAGCGCCAAGCTGGAGAAAGATATCTGCAGTGACACCTCAGGGCACTATCAGAAACTACTGGTGATCCTTCTGCAGGTAGAGAAGGAGGCTTGCTGGAAAGACTAATGTTTCCTTTATCAATAATGAGAGCCTCTGGTGATGCCATTACAAAGTCATGAGAGGTTTAGGTGTGGGATGGAGAAGGGGAAGGTGATGACAGCACAATACACCACAGTTGGTTTCTCAAATGTGTTTTGGTTTACACACAGAAATGTAATCTTCATGGTTCAGGCAGATAATGTGATCTTTAGGGGTTACCTGGGTTTGAGAGAGACTCTGAGCAGGACTGAGCTTGACTGTTTCCATCCACGCTGACCTACTTTTGTTTTCTCCTTTTCTTCTTTCTTTCTACCTGTCTGTCTTTATGTCTGGCTGATCATTTGTCCGGCCTTGAAGGGGAGCAGGGAGGAAGGAGTGGATGAGGGAAAGATCGAAAAAGATGCAAAGGTAAGAAGCAAGAGCATGACAATAAATACAGCAAGATGTTTCAAACAGGCTAATGTGTTTCCCCTCGCTTCCAGTCTTTATGCTAAGCTAAGCTGCTCAGCTGCTGGCTGCAGCCTGGTGTGCAAAATTAGATGAGTGTAGTACTGATTGTCAGCAGAAAATGAATGTGTATATCCCAAAAGTTTAAGGACAGATTGTGACATAGAAACACAAATATTAATACAAGACCTCTTTTTGTGTCATAAAGCAGTAAAACATTTTTTTAACCTTGAGACACATTGAAACTGCTGTAGAGTGTGGCTTCATGTAGCTGCAGTTATGTCTTGAATTTGTTTGTTTGTTTGTTAGCATTAAAGTGCAGTCTATAGCATCTCTCAAAAGTGCAATGAAGTTAAAGTGCAAAGCTAAAAAGCCTTCAATGGGAATAATTAATTATAGCAAATAAAACTCTGACAGTGGAACATATAATTTCCTATAAACCATTTCTGATTATTGATTCATTATTATTATTATTATTATCATTATTATTATTATCATTAATATTATTATTAGATCTTTTTTTGAGATGAGAAATATACAACAGGTGTGTAAGTGAACTCCAACAAAGACAGACTGAGATAAACAAAAATATTTTGTTTTGATTTGGCACAGGACAAGATCCTACATCAGTGCTGTCAGTGCTGCTCTTGGTGTGTGCTGTCACTGCTGTTCTTTGTGTGTGTTCAAATAAATCACATAAGTCTACCCAAGGCTACTGTGTGTGTTACCGTGAATGAACAAGTGTGTATCTGCCACCACAGGACTTGTACGCTGCAGGTGAGGGCAAGTTTGGTACAGATGAGGAAAAAATCATCCAAATCATCGGCAACAGGAGCACAGAACACCTAAGAAAAGGTGAGTCTATGACTGTTAGCACATTTCTATGTTGTGATGTGTTAATATGTAATTTGTAAGTAACAACATACCCTCTCTACCATGTTATACATTATTATTTCCCCCAAATAATTCAGGCAACGTTTAAAGGGTTAGCTGCTGTTCTAATAAATGATAGTTTGAGCTGTTGAACTTGAACAACTTGGTATCAGTAGATAATTGTAAAAAGAACAACAAATCATCAATGTTTAAGATGTGAGGTTGAAATGTGCAGGAGAGACTGAAAGTTGAACTAAACTTCACAGTAGTTAGACACAAGGTTAGAGGACAACTAAAAAGTACAGAGCACCAGAATTTGTGGAGTTTATTAAAATGTGATGAACAACAACCGCTCAGCAGCGGTCCTGAGGGCAAAAGTTGCTCACTGCAAAGAGAGGTCAGAGAGTCAGTCAGAGTCCCATCTGAACACACAACTCACTGAAAAATTAAAGGCGATGGACTTGCAGCTAAAAACAGGTCAGTCGACAGGTTATATGAAGCTAATGTGAAAGGGAACATGATCACCAACAGGAGTCGGCATTGAGTGGCCATTAGAAGAACTTCATATTCGGGTATTTTTGCATACCCTTGCTGTGTAATATGTCTGCAGTAGGTAACCTAATGAAATTATACTTTGTTGTCAGATTCAGCGATAAAGAAATTCTTGTGATTTTAGAACAGAAAAATCATATTAGCATCAGCATCTGAATCCTGAAGAGACATTGCTGAGAATTGAGGCTTTTCAGAGGGAAAACAACATACTGACTTGGATGAGGTGAAAGCATTTATGCATCAGGAGCTACAACATGATGGACAGATGCAAAGATATTGCTGGTTATACCTACAGGCCATATACAATACAGATGTCCTTCCTTGTTAACATACAGTATGTGTTGCATTCCCACCGATATCTGTGGTGTGGTGGTGTTGAGCCAACTTCTCAAACTGAAGCAGCGTGGGTTTTTTTCCCTCATAAGTCTGTCAGTTTTTTCTCATTAGGTTCTTATTTTATAATTTCAGACGCTTTTTGTCAAGCTAGTTTCCATTTAAGATAACATGAGTTGCCCTGAAGTCAGTTGTGTTGCAATGTTACAATGTTGTAACCTTTTCAGTGCTGAACAGGGCATGTTCCACTCCTAAAATAATATCATAAGTGGCACTATGGTTGTTTTGTTCTCTGTAGTTTTTGATGCCTACAAGAAGCACTCTGGCTCCAACATTGAGGACAGCATTGAAGGGGAGACCACTGGGAATTTGGAGAACTTACTGCTAGCTGTGGGTAAGACCAGTAATCTGTTGGGCTCATGCTTGACCGATCATAAACCGGAGACAAAAGAAGAGGCTGGTTCTGGGGTTTTCTTTTCTGACAAGCATGTTGAATGAAAATGAAAAACAATAGAAGATGACACTTGACAGTAGAAATCAATGCCAATACAATGTGAGAACCACATTCACACAGAACCTTGTCAGTGCCTGATGTTTTTTTTTTCTCCACAGTGAAATGTGCCAGGAGTGTTCCAGATTTTTTTGCTGAACGCCTGTATACATCTATGAGGGTAGGTGTCATTGTCCCACAATATCGCATCTGAGTCCTTCATAAGTTAACATATACATTTTTCTGTAATAGTTAGAGGTATTTTTGTAGGGTTTTGTTCCAAGAGTAGCCTTCAAGTAAGGGGGAAAATAATACAAACTAGTAACAACAACAACAAAACTCAAGAGTATTTCTCACAGAAAAATAAATGATACAATGGAGTGTATGGAAATTAACTGATGTCTTGACATTTTGGGAAATACACTCAGCTGGTTAATAGTGTTTAAACTTTGGGTATTGTACAAATTGAACTAATTGTTGGTCATCTGGACAGAGCCAGGCTAGCTGTTTTCATGTGCCACTTAAACATTGCTTTCAAGAACCAGAAATACACCTCATATCACAGCTCTCCATTTTGTAATCAGTGCTGATGTCTTTTAGATTCCTCATTATGAAAAGCAATTAGCAGTCTCCATTCCATCACATCTGGCTTATTCTTACATGATTGTTGTGTGGTGGTGCAGTATAAAGAAATATTTTTTGAAAACAATTTGAAAGTTAAAGGAGAACGCTGATGGCCAAATCTTAATCTTTGGTTTAAAATAGTAATACTTCTTTTAATTTTGTTAGTACCTTGTAATAACATAGCCAGCATTGTCTTTGAAGTACTCATTGTCAAGTAGCAACTTCTCTTTCTCAAAGTGAATTGACATTTGATTCGGGAATTAAGCTTATTGCATGTATCAGCAACTCCAGCTGTTGTATATGTTCCTATGTTCAGCGCGCTGGAACTGATGACAGCACTCTAATGAGGATAATGGTGTCGAGGAGCGAGGTGGACATGTTGGACATCAGAGCAAGCTTCAAAAAGAAGTATGGAGCATCTCTGTACACCACCATCCAGGTACTGCTCACCCAACCCCAAAAACAGAATTCTCAGGGTCTCTGTATATTTCACAGATTTTCTTCACAGATTTTTTAAAATGACTACTAAATACTCAAACCCCTCTGGGGGAAAAAAATCTCTTTACAGTTTTCTCACTGATGTTCTAAAAACACTCATCTATCTCTCTGCATGCTTTAAAGCACCAGCTGGATGTACTATGGTTATGCTGCTTATACACCATTCATGTCAGTGTGCTGATGGAGTGCAGATTAGTGATTTATTTTAAATGCCTTGTTCAGCGTGATGAGACTGCTTCCCTGCTTTTCACACAAGCCGAAGTGAATTAATCTATTCCCCTGGGGCCAGATGTTCAGGCAAAGTTATTGCCATCCTGCAGTGGAACTCCCGAATGGCCAATATTGAATAGATAAATAAGTCATTATGAAATAACCTTGGAATAAATGCAATGAAATGTATAAATGAACCAATATATATTTTCTTATGATTTGGCAGAGTTCATTTATATTTGATTAGAGTAATTATTATTTCAAATTGCTCCATTTTCCTTCATATCACTTTTCGTGACATTTCGTGATGTTAAAGTGTCTGAAAAAGCAAGCCAGTTTGTCATCCAAAGTAAGTGAACCCATATTTATTATGATTTTATATTTTATCAATGCATAGTATTTCTCACACAACTGACATCTCACATGTTGGAAGAAAATGTAAACAAACTGGTGGATAAAAAAGTCAAAATGCTGGAATTTTCGTCTAAATAAAATCAAATTTTAATACTAATAAAATCCTTTCACCAAACTTAAAGTAAATTTTAGTTTGTTCACATCTGATTCTATTTTTTCACAAATGACTACAAACATGTAGGTCAAGAAAAGTAGCTAACTGGGGGTGTTTAAATGGTGTGTTTAGAATAATAACTAACCATTTTGAAATAATTTCAGAATAATCGCCTTGATTTTCCTGGGCACTCGCTTATTTACTGCAGCAGTGAGTTGACAAATTTAGAATTAAATTACTAGTTGGCTAAATTTTGGTAACATTTGCTGACTCTATAAATAGAGGCCGGTGTGATCAGTGGTGTGGAGATACATTCATTTGGAGGACAATGACGATGATAGTGTGAGCAATTTGGTTCAGTTTCTTGCTCAACAATCAGCATGTGGAGAGGTGGAGCTGAAAATCCAACCACCCAAAGCTACAACCACCCACATGCATGAAAAGTAACACTCTGACATACCTGTGTCACAGGAAAAAAATACCCATACCAAAACTGGGGCATTTTAAAATAAATATGTATCTGCAGTAGAAATGAAATGTGAAGACTGAGTCCTTTTCCACTAAAGCTCATATAAAGTGGAATGAACTTCTGATATACTGATTTAGACTAAATTCCACAAATATAGATGAAACTTGAAAATTTTATTAGATTGATAAGATAATGATGTGTCTGTTGTTTTTGCAGGAGGACACGACTGGAGATTACCAGAAAGCTTTGCTCTACCTCTGTGGTGGGAATGATTAATGCTGTTTTATGCTGTGTTTAGCAGCACTGAATGATCAGCCACCATGTTGCTGCAAGACAAGGCTACACATGAGATGAGGTTATTGATCCAGTGTTGTTGATTCTCTCTGACTTCAGTTTGCTATTGATTGAATTAGTGTGAATTACCCACTTGTCATTTTGACTTATGATTATATCTTGTTCATGAACAGCAGTCAGTGTGCATCCTCTCATGTGTTATTTAGTTACTATTTAATATATGGCCCACTTTAAAGAGAAAACAGCTCCACACAATAATGAGTACAGGTGCAGTTTTCCTTTAAGATAATTCTTTTTCATTGTAGGTAATTATGCTTCAAATAATTTAATATTTTCGCAGTTGTTTTTAGTGCTCACAGCATGTGTTAAGTGCAACTTACAAAATACAATACTGCTGCTAAATTATTAAACCCTACATGCTGACCGCAGTCCCTCGCTCTCATTAATTACAAATGAACTGCTGATCCGGACTTGAACTGCAGTGTGGCCATGAATGATGAATAAGTAATGGTACACCATTAGACATTTGTTGACTTACAGAAAGACATCTACTATGTCCATGTCTTTCTGCCTGAAACAAATTCTGTCATTAGATCAATAGATGGGAAATCATTTTGCTTTGCTGGAGTTGTACCACAAGGTGGCAGCAAAGTCTGAACTGAGCGGCGTTTCTCCCCATTGTTTTCATTAACAGTGATTTAGGAAACTATAATACAGCTGAAGTAAATGCTACTTTATAGCAGTGAAATATTTTACCCTGAAAATCATTTATCTGAATCTCTCTTTTAATCTTCTAAAAACTTTCCATTCCAATTTTGTTCCACACTGTGTGACTAAAGTAATGTATTTTCTTCTGTCTTTCTATCTTGTGAATAATTTTATGTCTGTGTGATTCCACCCATTAAGAAATATTTTATCACTGGAACCTCCTGATCTGAGATATATAATTTTAAATAAAGTTCTGTTCTGGGTTTGGGAAATGCTTTTCCTCACAACAGGGGTTTGCAGTAATATGAGCCCATCAAAATGTCACTGGGGTTGTAGACATTAAAATATTAAGCTATTATTTGTTATTTATAACTGTGGGATTCATACACTGCAGCAGATTCTTGTGGTTTTTGCAGTTACATTCAAGACATGATGATCTTTGAGTGAGCACACCAGTTGGAACAACTAGCTTGCCACAATCTGAATTTGATTTTACAAGTTTGTCCTGACAGTCACCTATACACAGGACTATGTGTCAGAAAACAAACCCAAGTGAACATTTCTACACGTCTATGTGGTTCAGAACCCTCTCCTTACGTTCATAAAATCTCTGTCTGCCAGACACTGTGTCATGCATTCGCAAACCTCCTCAAGGTTCAAGCTGTTTTCATGTATTGACATGCTTTTCTGTAGAGGCTCACACTGTCTTTGCAGACATTATTTCACTACTGTTCACTGCAAAATGACGCTGTACTTAGTAAGTAATTCGGGTGAGGAGCAAGAAATCTGTTGCTGTCTCTGATTTCTATTGCAGCTCCATTATTATTTTGTTTCAGTTATTATGTGACTCAAGATAAGAACATAGCATGTGAAGACAGTTTGCACCGACAGAACAGTAGAACTGCTAATTTTTGACATCTTTGTTTTGAAAATGCAAGGGATATCAGTTTTAAAACATGAAACAGACAAATCTGGAGTGGCAAAATGTACCACAAATACAATACAGTAAAAAAGGAGAGCCATTAATTATAAGTCAAGTTTGAGGTCAGGTCTTAGAAATTACTTAAAAACATCCAACAACATTATTACAAAAAGAAAAAAAACTCATAAATGTAAAAATAAGGAAATGTGAAATGTTTTATTTACTTATGAGGCCTTTTGAATAATATAATATACTATGGTTCTGACTGCTTTTGACTGACTTTTGTTAATTGCAGTTTAATATAACTGCCAGTCCTGCACTAACAGTTGATACAATTTGAATTTAACTGAACATTGACTGCATCTGAAGCATCCAATAAAAAAGCTTGCTGCACCACAAGAACATTTAACATACTATGGCATGCACAACAAACACTACATGATTCTATTCCTGTATGCATTTGCTTTTTATCAGGTGTGATAGCTATGATCTGAACTGTGCCATCCATCCATCCATTTTCTATACCGCTTATCCATCAGGGTCGCGGGGGAGCTGGAGCCTATCCCAGCTGACTACGGGCGAGAGGAGGGGTTCACCCTGGACTGGTCGCCAGTCAATCGCAGGGCCAACACACAAAGACAAACAACCACACACTCTCACACTCACACCTAGGGGCAATTTAGAGTAGCCAATTAACCTAATGTGCATGTTTTTGGTATTGTGGGAGGAAGCCGGAGTACCCGGAGAAAACCCACGCAGGCACAGGGAGAACATGCAAACTCCACACAGAAGGGCCCAGACCGGGATTCCAACCTGGAACCCTCTTGCTATGAGGCGACAGTGCTAACCACTGCACCACCGTGCCACCCTCAACTGTGCCATAACACGGAATTGCTATAATATGCCTTCAGGTTGTTAATCAGTATGAATGACTCAGCGTTCATATGGCCGGTGGCTCATAGTCCTAACTGTCATAAATCACTTGTGCTCTGTGCTGGACGTTTGCTTACACTGCTGGAAAATGCAGCCAGTCTCCTGTGCCTCATTTCAGCCTCAAATAAATAAATAAATAAATAAAGATCAAGTAGTTTAATTTTTCCATAGTTTATGATGGCTATATAAATTCAGTGCCAAAAATCTCTGCTCTACTTCGATTGTTCACTCATCTCTGTTCTGAGAATGTGACTTGATGATTTTTGTCAGTTGTGGGTCAGTTTATGCTGCAGTCACAGTGCTGCTGGGTGCTGATTTCTTGGTTGTAGCACACACTCATCAGTCTCATTTCACGCTAACAATGTAATATTTGTGGCGTTTCATTAATTCCCTTCAGTTCTTTATAATCTTGGCTCCACCAGTCGTAAAGCTCCTTATAAAGCAAATTCCCATTCACAAACACATACAAAGGCATTCATAGAAGCATGTAAGCCTGGTTGTACTCACACACACACACACAATGTGCCAAATCTCCTTAGAATCAGTAGTGCTCCGGTGTATTCTCCCTCCCCTGTTCAGTTTGACCAAGGCCCACATTTCTCAGCCAATAAGGAGCTGCAGGCAGTCAGGCCACTTGTAAGTCAACACCATCCACAGTACACTTAGGATGGATGCTTTTGGCCCACAAATACTGTAGGATATAAAGAGATTTCAAGCAGCATGAACCTGAAAGAAGGGCCAACAACGACTCAGAACAATGCTGCAAGCACAAAATGCAGTACAAAAAACTCTTTTCACCATTCGACCCAATTGCCAGAATAAAACTTTCAAACCTTCTGCAAACCATGGGTGTATCTTGACCATGTTATTTATATTTAATGGAACTGCGTTCAGGTACTGAGAATCCTTTGCCTATAGGACACCAGTCACAATGCTGAAAACATAACAGTATATTCATTCTTAACTGGATGTTATTATCCAAAACATTTGGCAGTATCATAATACACAGGTGACCCCAAGTGCACTCACTGAGATATGCAGTATCATATTGGGCAGCATTGCATTTAGTGTCTTCTCACTGGAAACAGGTATTCTTTTGGAGGAGCAGAACGTGACAGCACAGAACAACTGAGGGTCATTCAGGTGTGTCTGTGTTTTCAAGCACCTCTACAGACAACATTTGTGGCCAAATATATGATTGTGTATTCGAATATAAAAAGCATTTTAATGCAATGTTAATACATCACTGACACTGAACTCTTCATTCTTTTTTACCATATCTCGAGTAATTTTGTTTTTCGTGCTTCTTAATAACCTTGAACACTGCAGTAGGTCAATTACCTTAATCAAATTATTCCCGATACAAAGTTGTTTAATGAAGAATGAAAGGATTTTTTTTTCTGTCATATTTAAGCTTTTATGTGACTTGTTTTCACTGCATGTTCTCTTGAAACGGCTGTATCGCTTTTCACAAACTCCTCGGCAGAATCAAAGTCTTTTGTTTTCAGTAGCCTGGTGTTGAAAAATATAGCTTGGAGGAAAACTCCTCCTTAAATGTATGTCTATATTCTACATTCCTGAAGTTATTTCTTGACTGCCCTCTAATTTACTTTTAGTTGCAGCCACATCTGCCATTATGGGTTGTCAGACAAGGCCCAGAATGCAACCTGCTGAGAGTCTGAACTTGATGGATTTCAGCTGTGGCAATGCATTATGTTGCAGCAGGAGATCAAGCTGAAATCATCAAGAAAAATCTGACTCATTCCCATTTGTCAAATCACAGAGTGTCCTGGGGCTGCTCTGTTCTGCTCTGTTGCAGCTGCTGTGTGGAGAAAGTTGTATTTCTCTCTTACATAAAAATCTCAGTATCCCTGATGTGATATCACATAACATTATCAGCTATTTGAACAGGAAGATGACAAATATATGCATACTCTAAAACATAGAAAGGGACATTACCAACAGCTGCCCAGGAGCACTGACGTTTTTATATAACTAACTAACTAACTAACCTGGCAGATTTTCACGTGTGCCATATTCCTTTCATTTCTTCATGATGGATTTAACTGAACGTCAGGGGATGTTCAGTGAATTTTTTTGTATCCATCCCCTGACTCACAGTTTTCAATAACCATTTCTCAGAATTGCTTGGAGCCTTCTTTTGACTTCATGGTGTAATTGTAGACAAGAATACTGATTAACCAGTGACTGGACCTTCTTTATACTCTTTATACTACAGTCACTTGAGACACATTCATGGCACTCAGATGATCTCCATTGTGAGAATGCTGCATTAGGTTAGTCATTTTAAAGGGGGGTGAATATTAATTCATTTACTTATTTTACATTATATAATTTTAATTCGCTGACATTTGTAGAAATCTGTTATCACTGTTTTGTTTGTAACCCCCCCCCCCCCAAAAAAAAAAATTATGACTATGGTTCCATTTATGGATGTAATAAAAGGGGAACACATCCAAGGGGGTGAATACGTTTTATAGGCATTGCACTTGCTACTGCTTCTAAATTAGTGAATTATTTGACTATTTTCTCCACTATACTGAACAACAGTGAATTCATCTATTGTTGGTTAAATATCATATAAGACAGTGATTAATCAACCTTGTCTCCTAGAAATTATGTTTATATACAACTTATTTGCAACAGCAAATATATTTATGTGGGAAAACAGCCTATCAACTTAAATCATACTCCTTAGTCCCATCTCAAGCAACATGTAATTTTAGAAATTTGAAATTAAAATGTAGTGAAAAAGTCTAATGGCCATGTTAAAAATGCCAAACATAATGTATAAATCTTCAGTTTCTTGCTAAATATTTTTGTTGTTAGTTATCTGATAGTGTTAACAAGAGCCCGCTTCCCCTTGACTTTGATTTTGCAAGTTGACCGTGTGATGTTTTAATGAGTTCACGCTGAGTATGTGGATTCAGGGACTTGTCAGTGCCAAAGTATGCATGCCAGGGCTTCTAAAAATCATACTCCCTCTGGTTGAATTTCTGTGTCAATATCCAACATGCTCAAACTATCTTCCAACAAATACCTTCACCAGGACAGAAAGGGGCTATGACATCAACAAAATTGTTTTGAAAGAACAAGGTAGAGCTATTGTTTAAGATGTTTCTGAATAAAGAACGAAATGTATGATGGAAAACTTTAATTAAATTCAAATGAAATTATAAGAGGATGGTGGGGTAAGGCTTCATGTGCTAGTGTGTAACAATGGGAACAATGAAATGTTATTCTAAGTGTTTGCTCACAAAGTAATATCACCCCAGTAAATTTCTCCCAAATTAACAACAGCACCATTAAAAAATTGATAGAAAAAGTATTTATTGAGGGTTAGAACCTGTTAACAATGTCAAGACAAGATGTGAAGTTTACATGAAATCTGCAAAAACTATTCTGTGAGAACAGATCTATAGAGAATCTACTGTATAATATGACAAGTATTCATGTGATTTCATAGAGATCAGAACTTATTTCAGTTCTTCACTTTTTTCTGTCTCAGCAATCATAATCCTGCACCATGGTAAAAAAGAAAGTGCAAAGGCTCGACCAGGAGTCGTTGCAGTACTCCTCTGCCAGCTTCTTATTGTTAGCTTGACAAGATTTGACAGGTCTGGATGCAGGTCGTGGGGTGGAAGGCAGGTAGGTCTTCCTCTGTGCATTACGGAGTCTGAAATGAGCCTCTCTGGCAGCTCTTCTGCACATGCCCACCCTGACCAATGCACTAGTGTCCTGGCACAAATTCTTTTGCTTCCTCAGTGCCCTGGCCATTTGCTTCCAGTAAAGTTTGACATTAGAGGCATACTGGGGACAAACGGCTGGTCTGGCGATATACTCACAGCTGAATCTCCTGTCTCCCTTCTTGCAGGTTACTCCAAGGATAAAGAGATCCTCACCTGTTGCTGCCCATGTACACTCTGCTTTGTCTTTGGTGCCCATTTTGCCCTTAATGAGCTGTGCAGAGACAGATTTAGTATGACGGCCCACCTTCAGCCCTGGCCTGTCCTTGTGTTGTCCTCTGTCCACCCCTCTTCCCCTTCGTCCATGGCTCTTCTGACAGCTGCTCAACATCAGCTGATTGGAAATGCAAGCCAGGACCAGCACGATGGTGACATTGGTGAGTAGAGCCATGAAACCAGCAGAATACACCCTGCAAGAGGATAAATTCATACTTAGATGTCTGACCTCAATTCCCTTTCATTTCCTTTCTTTTAAAGAATCACTATAATCCCCTACTAGGCCTATGTTTTGGAAGGAAAGTTTTCCTGCAGAAACATTAAGGGCATACTCAGGCTTCAGATGGTGACTCACAAAAGGGCACAAAAGGACAAAGCAATATTTTTAACATAGCTCCTTTTGAAGCAGTTTGAAGGTCTTTTACATTAAGCTTAAAAAGGCATTAAGGAAAGTTATAAATGAGACCCTAGGCAACAATAAAACTCACATAATCTAGAATTTAAAAGACTGAAATTATACAGAGCGATAAAAGTCATAAATGAACAATTCAAAATAAAACAAATAGCTCATAAAAAATAATAAGGACAATATTACTTTAAGAGTACTTTAAAATCACGCATGCTAGTAACATAATAGTGATATAGAAGAAAGACCACATGGAATATCATATACCCTCCCCACCACCACACACACACACATACACACACACACTACAAGTGATAGTATACTAATACCAAGTAAGTAGGTTATCACTACAGTATTAACTTAACTTACCTGAAGTTTTCAGATTAAACTTCGTCTTTTCCTGTCTGATGCCTGAGAGCTGAATCGCCTTCACCTGCAGTCACAGAATACTGCTGAAAAATCAGCCCTCCCTTCCCATTCACATACACACACGCACACACACACACACACACACACACACACACACACACACACACACACACACACACACACACTGCATGATTGGAGGGCTTAGAAAGTTTGTTGAGTTCACACTAGTCACCCAAGGGCTGTCTTTTATAGGCATTTTGAGTTAGTTTACTGCCTGTAAAAACATTTTTGTTATTTCAGTAAAGCTTGTAAAAACAGGCTAATAACTGAGATACTGCTATCATTAATTAAGCTAGAAATGCTGCATTTTAAATTGCCAAATTATCAAAGTTAAAGCACTGTCATCTTTGTTTTTTCTTGGTCAAGTGATTTAAATTAATAACGTGGCAAAACTGCATTTTTGCATAAATTTGTAAACACTATGTTGAGATACTGCGACCAAATGTAATCTGTTTTGCCTGATGTACCATCTGCTTTATGGCAACTTCACTTTTTAGGCATTTATTTTAAACAAATGTAAAAAACTTTTTTAAAAACCTTCACTGGACCATCTGTGTGCTAAAGATAAAAAGAGCTATGTGAAATTAAACAAATCAGATGTCCCTGCAGGAGAAAATTTCTGACCGATTGAACTTGGTGGTTTGTTTAATTTAAGCAACAGCGACATCTGAAGGTCAAATGCAGTATAGCAGATAAGTATTTCATTATGATGATTATTTTTGATGATGGTACATGATGAGACATGATGATATGCTGCTCTTTTGCTATTAAATCTCACTGAATTCATTACATTTAACATTGAGGATTTTTGTAGTTGTTTTGCATCAAGAAGGAGCAATCAAGCTGATCAGCACAGAATAATTGAAAGCACTTATTTATTAAATACAATCATTGTCACATTCACTATTTTTCAGACCAAAATAAATAATACTTTGGTCTCTCCCAACAAGGTAATATTATATGATGCAAGTGGATTATATACAAGAAAACAAACACAAATTCAAATAAGTGTTGTTAGTGTTATGTTAGTGCCCTTCTCTCAGGGCCCATATACCTTCTCACAAGTTAAAGTACTACTTGTACCATTTCATACAACCACTTTGCAAAACATTTGTTAATACACAGGTAAAACAGGTATAGTGGAGTTTTTCCAGTTGTGACACTTGGAAGACCGTGCATGTGAGAAATTCTTCTTTGTCACAGCAGTATTATCTCTTCCCCTGAAGAGAGCACTACAGTTCTTCTACCAAAGGATGAACAAACTTCTGGTCTGGAATTTTGCTCCAGGGCTCACTTTACTCAGACATCAGAAGTTATCTTCATCAGAATTTTAAATCTGTGAACGAACAGAGGAGGGGGAATGGATACACATTTATAAATTATGCACATCAGTAATAATTTGAGGTAAAAAAAAAGACAGAAAAAAAAACACAAGGAAAAAAGTTTGAATTTTCCAAATGAATGCTGGAGGCAAACTTTATTTAAATACACAGAAGCCCTAATTCTGCCACTGTGCTCTTAGATTAGAAATAAAACAATGTAGTAAAAACTGTGTGTAATGGAGAGGTCCAGTACTGCTGCTCACCTTCTTCACTAATTCCGAAACAAACCGATGAAATAGGAGCAGATGCCTTGAAGGGACCTCCAGCAGTACTGCCGAGCCATCCTCTTAGCACTGCTCTCCAAAGAAGGTGTCGTTGGTTCTGGACTGCTTCTCTGCGTAGTCTTTACCCTTGGTAGAGTTTGAACTGCTTTTGTTGAAGGTTGCCTTGCCAAATCAGACCTTGTGGGTGCAGGGGGTCGAGGTCTTGCAGGCTGTGCTGCTGGTCTTGCTTCTGCCCTAGAAGCCTCTGGCCATGACCGGGAAAAGGAACCAGATGAGAAGACCATTTGAGAATCATCAGTTGCCTTCCTGCACATGTGAGGTTTGATATGCCTTGGTGCCTGGCAGGCATTGTTAAGCTTTCTGAGGCCCCACATCATCTGGACAAAGTAGTGACGAGGGTTTTTATTATAAGCGCTGCAGGTGTAAGGTGTGCCCAGGTATTCACACCAGTAGGAGCGCCTGCTACCCTGACACGGCAGTCTCAGCTTGGTGTATTCCCCTTGACCGGTGATGATCATGCTGCATGTGTCATTTCCTTTGGTTTTGAATTTAATGGGAACATCCCAAATGCTTTGTCTCCTGCTGCTGTTGTTCTGAGCCTCTGATGACCAAAGACAACAGGTAAGTAGTAGGAGGAGAGTGCTGGCCTGAGTCCACATGGTGTCAGACGGATGCTGTGTGGAAGAGGAGAGTGGAAATGCTTGAGCTGAGGCTGCCTCCTGCTATTTATTGGCTAAGCAGTCAAAGAGGGAATTCAGGTTACCAAAAAAAAAAAAAAAAAAAAAGTGGCAGAGGAGGAGAGCAGTGACAAATTCAGTTATTGCTGTCTGGAAAAAGCAAGGGCCACATGTTATGTTGACAGCAATGCTTACGTTTATGAAAAATAAATTATGCTAATTGCATCTTACAGAACAATTTCTGACGCATTTTTGTTGCCAGCTAGTTAAGATAATCATGCAAACATTATAGTTTTCTATATTTATCCCATGTCTTCTGAGTGCCTCTCAATTAGAAAGAAATGCACCATGTCTGAGAATACACTGACGTAAACAAGTCTCCTGAAGCCCTCAAGTTCTTGCTTGTTTTAAAGGGCTGATGGAGCTCATAACCATGCAGTGTAGCCTATCATAATACCATCATATACCAAACATAAGCACAGTTAAATTGAACAAACACAAAGACAAGTGAGTAGAAGTCACACACATTGCTGACCAGGTAGTGTTATGTGTTGTCAGAAGTTGCTGGGCCAATTAAAAAAGATCAAGAAATGTCTGTGTAAGACCAGGGTTAGCATGGTGGTCAGGCCAGAGAGTGTCGGGTAGGACATGTCTTAAGTGGTTTCATTTTCTGGTAAATCTGGAGGTATGAGGCCTCGCTGTCAGTGATGCCAAACAAGAAGTCAACACATGAGGAAGAGATTTAGCGTTACTAAATAGTAAAATAAAAAGAATTGTCTTTGTAATTTTTCAAAAAACACAGTGTGGCAGATCATGCTCATGGATTTACAAAACAAATTTAAATTGCTTTACTCAGTTTTTAAATAGTGATCTTAAATTTTGTCACCGTTTTAGGGTGAAGGGTTTTTTGTTGTTGTCTTTTTCGATATGGTGTGTTTGCTGTCCCTTGGACTGCAGCATATTCACTGGTATACTTTGTCTGATGTAGCGTAAATACACAGTATGCTGTACATTGGTGTGCATGATATTCAGAGAGACACTTCCTTGATGACAAATGAGACAAAAATAAATTCAAATGATGACAGTTGTGTATGTGTGGAATTCCAATAATAAATAAATAAATAACTAAAAAGCTACAGAGCCATTAAAATTAAAACATTTCTAATGTAGCCAGATATGTGATATTGTCTGTGGAATTTTTATTAAGACAGTAAACAGCATTATGCATTTTAATTTGTGAATGCTTTTCTTCACAATCTTTCAAAGTGTCGATGTTGACACTAAACTCAGTGCGGGTGTGAGGCTTTACTTATCAAGCTAAAAATGGATTGTACATAATCTACAATGTAATGTGCATCTTGGAAATAACCATTCCAGCACAGTGTAGACAGATTTTTTCTGAACTGCTGCTTCTGTTTCTGAATTTTATTTGTTCTAATCTGTCTCTTTTACAAGACTATTCAGAAGTAGGAATGTGTTGGCATGTGGTTTCGCTGATGCTGCTCATTCACATACTGTTTGGTGTCTGAGTAAACCTCAGAAGGAAGCTTGTAAGACAAACATCTCTGAAAATAACTGACCAGTAACCAAACGGGTTCTGGCCAGCACTGGCAGCACCACAAATGAATGTGCAGTTGAACTCTTAAAATACACAGTGACTAAGATTTCTAATGTTATGTCATTTGTTTGCATAATTATCAGACACTCTTTTAATATATAGCCTTATTTCCCTTTGTTTCCCATAAATACATTGCCTTTTCGCCTTTTTTATACACTGTTTTTATAATGACATCTGGTAGCTTATAAGAAAGAAACTAAACAAAAAAGAATGACAGAAATTCCATTTCAGAGTTTATTCACAATTTATACACTCTCTTTCACCACCACATAAAAACTTCCTCTTCCATTGCCCCATCAACACTCAACTTTGGAGCATCACAGTTCAAACCAGTCACCACCGCATCTGTTGCGACTGCATCCAACCAGAGTTTGGATATACAATAATCTACTTTAAGCACTTAGTTAAATCACACCCTTTTTCTCCCAAGATGGGTCACATCCAGACTCTTGCAGATAACAAAATCAGTGATAGTCCTGTGAAAGTGAACACACAGATAGGCTCAAAAATGTCCATCTTAACAAGAACCTAGGTATTGCAATGAAACACAGAAACTGTCAGCAAATCTTATGCTAACTACAGCCATTTTTACATCACAGTAAGAATTTATTCTGAACACTGGTACATACAGTATTTATGACATAATGCTTAGTACTATATGTAGTTTTTTGATTCATGGAAATAGTCAGATTGTCTATGTGATGTAAATTAAATATGGTCATAAAAGTGAAATTTTAAAATATTTTCTCTAGTTTTCAAAGGTAATCTGTTCCATTGACACAACTTTGATGCTAATAGGGGATCAAAAAGCTTGCAAAATTATTTAAATATCATGTCAGCTCTTAGCTAGACGTGCAAAATTCAGTTAAGATGGACATTATTTTTTTTCAGTGTGCATCAGCATGATCGGCTGTGTAAATCATAGCATTCTTCCGGAATGGATTGTCTGATTTTTCACCATCATAACAGCACCGACAGCAGCTGCAAATCTAACCTGTAAACATGGAGGCGAGGTGGGTGGGATAGCTTGACTGGCTTGCGCAGTGCTTTAGCAATAGACTTCAGCATATTTCTCAGACAACATCATCCAGTGAAAACAAAAAATAGTTCTTGAATACATTCACCCAATCAATAATATGCTAAATGTATCCATAGATAGGCTATTGTGGGGTTTTAAAAAGCAGAAACAAAATAAGCACACGACTGACAGACCACTAAGACCCGAGACCTGCAGTGAAAAACAAAACAAAACCAAAAAACAACAATTTGGCTTGAGAAATTATTTCTCAACTTTAAAAGTATCATCACTATGGAAGCAAGAAAGATCCAAGTAAAAAAGAAAAGCAGTCATGTTAGTGAAATCAACATGATAGCGTTGTTAATCAATTCATCATTTACAAAACCAACTATAAACATAACTCTTGTTAAAGTATGTGATATATGAAAAATGCACTGACTTAATCATGAGAATTAAAGGGAAAATCCACCACACCCCATTTACATTGTTGGTTTGGTGAGGCATTTTTTGATTTATTTTGTTATTTGGTGAAGTATTACTGCTGCTCATGTGATTAACTGGCCAAACCTTGATCTCAAAAACAGTGGCACCACCAACCTGGTGTAAGGTTTCTTAAATGGTGCCCAAGAAGATTAACAAATAAAAACATGTTTATGTAGTGCATAATGAAAGGTAAACACAATATTGTCATCTTAGGTTGTCAGGTGTCAAAATCAATTCAAGCCTACTTAAATTGATCTGTTTTAAATTCCCTAATTTTCCCATAAAGAAAAAAATGGGTTTGCTGTTATGAGTTAAGAGAAAATGGGCATGCTAAAAAGACATCAGAGTAAATCATTTGATATCACAGTGTCACAGACACTGATTTTTATTTAATTTTGTGAGAGCATCAGTGGGTGGATTTTCCCTTTGAGAAGGATCACATCTGTCAACATGCCACATACATTTGAAAGGCAACCAGTCATATGCAGTTTTCCCAAACTCTGAATGTTTTGCAATATTGTAAACATTTAAAAATCATTCTAAATTTCTCCATATTACCCACAAAAATCCACCTGGTAACAAACTGTTTTTGTTTTGTTTAATTTTTTACCACTTCATTCAAATCGTCCAGCTCAACTCATGTATGCTGCTTACGTAGACTGTGATACATCCATTCGAAGTGCAGGAGAAACAGCTCGCCATGACCTTTGAGACTTTTCAGCCGCTGTCTTCTTAAGCACAAAATAAACAGGCATCACAATTATTGTCCTTTCCTCTTGCTGAATGAATTTTTTAGCTTAGTTTTGTCTAAACAACTGTAAACGCAGACACAGCGGTCCTTTGACAAATGCAGAACAAGCCTGGCTCAGATTGACGCTGAGGGAGAAGAGTTTGATGTCCTGCAGGCATAGTTTCTTGGAGCGGCAGGCAACATTTGTGGACTGATGAGAGTTGATCACTAAAGACAAAAATATCCAAAGGGCTTTGTGTGCTCTTCTTCTCTTGTAAGGAAACCAGCTTTTATTTATTTCTCTGGTCCAAGGGGGTCATGAGACAAACACTTTGAAACAGATGGAATAAAAGAAAGATGTTAATTAGTCAACTCAATATATAGTAAATGTAACTGAACATTTCTTCACAAATTGTTGCACTTTTGCACCAATTTAGGAAAAGTTTAAGTACAACTTCTACTTCTTCTCTTAACCCTCTTTGTGTCAGTTCTATAAAACTGTTTGGAAATCTACACAAACCTGCACTAATCAGTTCTCATATTGAGTTTTGAAAATAACAATTTAAAAAAATGGAATAATGGAATAACAACACTTTACACATTTCCAGTACAACTCATGTTGGTCCAGGAATTGCATTATCTTGACAGTTACAGTGATCAGCTTTTTTCTTGATGCTGAAAATTCTCCATTCAGGTGAAACTACATTCAAATTCAAATTTCAGTTCAAATGTTACAATTTGACAGGAAAATGTAGGTAAGAATTTGAGTTTTAAGAAAGGGTTAGTGATTAGTTAGTGATTTTCAGATTCAATACTATAGTAAATTAGCTGTTAAGTGGATCAAATGGAACAATTGGACCACTGTATTCCTTACAATTGATCTGGGAATTAGAGCCCATTCTGCTACTGGATCGATTGTCACAGATTGAACCAAATGTCTACAGACTAAAATGTAAAAATGCAGAAATGGCAAACTTACTATGATGTATTTTAGTTCCAGCTTTCGAGGGCACTAGAAGACAAATATTGTTGAAAATGAATTAGATTATTAATATATTAATTTAATAATTCCAAACATACTGTATTGTTTTGTTGTTGTTTTTTTTGCAGAATTATAATTTGAATGATTCACACTGACTGAAAAATAAAAAAATAAAAATTCCAACAGAGGCATGAAGCTGGACAGAAAGGACAGAAACTTTGTAAAAAATGCAGGTTGAATAACAGATTGTTATTCTTAATAAACATCAAACACAGCAACAACACAGGGAACATGAACATTTAGCACATCCCCTCTACTGTACACTGACTAAGCAGTCATAAGTAGTCAAGCATAAACAACATGAGGACATTCATGGTTCACTAGTGAGTCTAAAATTCTCACCATGATGATTTTCCTGCAAAATCACCGTGAGCAGAAAAACACTAAAATGAGCTGCAATGAAGTGTTAGAGGGTTTGGTTAGAGTGAAACATAGTGATTCAAATATAAGACTAAAAACAGAGGAGAGATAGCTAGATGGCATGGTGACGGCAGACAAACGACAGCACGAGATGACAGCTGTGAGAAAGAAAGATTAAGGTCAGAGGGAAGGCATTAAACAAAACGGTGTTCGATAATCAGGTCTGAGGTGTGGATTACCAGTACCTTTCACGAGCCAGAACAAGAGCCGGCTCTCTGTCACCAGTCAATGTGCCTCGGAGGAGCCGAGGCCCGTGGAAACCTGTTCATAGTGTCATAGGTAGGGATGCTACGAGCACAGGAACACACACACACAGGGAAAAACTTTAATAGCACTAACAGAAAATTCAGCAATACCTCAGCCTTTTTTTTAGAAACCTCCTGCTTCTCCTCTTTTACTTGGCAAAGAGGACAAGCTGTTCATAAGGCAGAGAGCAGAACAACTTCATCAACATCCTCTCAAGGATTAAGACTGATAAACTGTAAAAGGTAAAGTTTTTCATGTTTTTCAATGCATAAGATCATGTTATGTTAGTCTGGGTTTATGGGGTTGTTGATCAGCAGTGACGCAAAATTCAAGTTTCATTCCAACATCCTGCACCCATTTGAAGAAAAATATAGAAGATAATTATTCAATATATGAGAAAAACAGAAACAAATTCACATTTTGAAATGTTTTGTTTTGAAAGTTTATGAAGTGAAAGCTAATTATGGAACCAGTGTCTGGTTTTCTCTGTAATTTAGCTGTTTTGCTCTCTTCCTATAGCTGCTGTTACAGTAGGTTGGATGTCCAAAAGCATCCTCACCCAAATGCAACTTAAAAATATACTCAACATGCAGTTAGATGTTTTGTTAGATTAAGAAGCAAATGAAAGGAGCGGCATTTCTAGCACCACACCAAAGCTTGACATGCTTGCCTCTCTCTGAACAAAATGATCAGGTGTACATTCATCGGACTTTGGCTGACTCTGAATGAGAGGAAACAGGAAGATTTTTCATTTCAGTGCGCACACAGAGCATGCAGTTAGTGACATGGTAGAATCCCCCAAACCACACAGAGGAATATTTGGCAACAACACAGAGAAAAGTAATGGTACCAGAAAAACAAACAAAAGATGGACTGAGCAAACAATTTACAACAGCTAACCACACCATTCTCATTTCTGTAAATTAAATACAGAGCTTAAGACATGGTTAGCTTAGGTAGCAGAGAGATGCTTGCCTGTCTCTCTTCAAAGGTAAAAAAGTATAATTGCTTGCACCTCTAAAGCTCATTAATTAACATGCTGTATCTTGTTTAATATGTAGACAAACAGAAATGTAAAAAAGGTTCTGCAGCCATGTAATAGCACTGCGAGGCTTTACTTTCAAATGTCATCAGCATGCTAACATGCTCATAATAAGAACAATCACATTTGTGATGTTAACCATGTCTGCCAGATTAGTTTAGTGTGTTAGCGTTCTAAACTATGCTGCTTCTCAGAACTGAGGCTGAGGGAAAGCATTGTTTTTGCGGGTATCTGTTCTTAAGCCAAACTACTGGGCAAATTAAACTGTTGTCATAATTACGGTGTTAGATGTAAAGCCTGAGGGTCAATTCAGAGGGGCATATGAATGTGTGTAGCACATTTCATGGCAGACATTTCACTAAAAGTCAGAGGATCAGAGGTCAGAGGACCAGAGGATATAGAACATTCTGGACCATTTTGACTATCTGTAGATCGGAAAAGATGCAATACATCATGTTAATATGTGAGTTTAAGAGGTGTTGGGGAGACAGCACACATACTCTTGTTCATTCTTTCTGTAGAGCTGATTGCCTCTACCTTCTGAATGCACACACATGAGACTGGTACCAGTCTTTTTTTGATTAAAACACTGAAATCCAATACAATCCAATATGTCATATTAGATGTTTTCTCATAAAAGCTACCATTACTTGTCTGTTAACTTGACCTCCATAAACCGATATGCATGTCTGTATGCATGATTGTGCGTGTGTGCATGTGCAAAGAACCAACTCCCTCAAAGGCATGCATTGTGTCTGGCCATGTCATTAAGCTTGTGAAAAAACCCACTTCCCCAGGCATGCCTCCACCTCCCACAACATGCAGTGACAGGATTATTATAACGTTTACCTTGTCATCATAGGATTTGGGATACCTTGTGAGCGTTCACTATGATAACCATTATTACCATTTTCCATACTGAAAACAAAATATTGTATAAAAAAAAGGATGAAAAATGTAATGTGAGAGACATGGCATGCTGCTCAAACTTTTGGAGTACAAATGCTCTTTTTGAGTAGTAAACTCTTCAAGAATGTTACGATAGGTGTTTTTTTTTTCTTTAGAGTATAAATCATCGTGTTTTATTTACACTGTAACTTACAAAAAGCAGGTGGACTTGTAAAGTAATGATTGCAAGAGCCCTTCATGAAAGGTAAGGGACACTTTTCAAAGGTAGCACACGACAAGAAGCCACAGCATCCACCCATAAGAGCAATTCCAAGCTTAAAATGTAAACCAGCACCAGGAATTTAGTAAACAGTTGTATGTACAAGATCGAGAGAAAAGCACAGAGTGATTGAGTTGAAAAGGAGAGGGACGATGGGTAAAATGTCTTACTTTTTCATGGGAATTGTCTCAATGCTATAAAGATACACACAAAAAAACAACAAAAATGTTATTGAAATATGCAGTGATAGAAATGCACCAGAACGTTTCCTGTAATCCAGCACAGATCGCATGGCGAGAGATGCCACTGATCGGGACTTTGTGTTGTAAAGCCATGATTAAGTGAGTCCAGTGAGGGTGAACAAAAGGCTCACGAAGAAGGAATATAAATTGGCAAATGCATCAATGTTTCTTTTGTAAAGTGCCAAGTGCTTGACTGAGAGGAATGACACAAAGAATAAAAGATAATGAAGATGGAAACAGTAGAAATGGTTATCACAAAGTAAAATGCCAAGTCCCAGAAACAGAGGAACTACAGGGAAGAGAGAAAGGGGAAGAAAATAAATCAACAATAAACCAGTAGAGCTACTGCAGAAAAAAGGAAGCCCAATTTAAAACATCTTAATGTTATTGATTTAAATCCTTAAGTAAGAGAATTAAAAACTACAAACTGAAAAGTGACATTCCTCTTTATTTGAAGCTTAGCTAGATATTAACTGAAGAAGCTGAAGAGAAGGATGTCATGCAACCATTGACAGCATATCATAAGGATCATATCGCATTCTGTTCATTCTGACCTTTAAAATAAATTTATATATGTATATATGCAGGTATGGAATAACAAGTACAATTACTCACTCATCGTAAACATCCTCTGTGTCCATCCTGCGGTAATACTTGGCTAGTTTCACTGCTAGGATAATGCTTGGGAGCAAGAAGAGAGTGCTGCAGCCCAGGCCCATCCAGAATGTGTTCTATGGAACAAACAAGCAGTTAGAGAAATGATCATTCCGTCAATCTATTGCTTGTTTGACAGAATATTAATACAGAGGTAATATTACGGTTTTCTTAAAATTTCTTTGGAAGCTTAAATTTCTAAGACATATATGAACCAAATGGACTACAGTAAATATATCCAACTGCAGTGGGCTACAGCCAAACACCCTGACATTTTAAAATAAATTCCTACCCCTGTTTACAAGAGGGTTGTTACCCTGTATCTCAGGCATAATTACCATGGAGTCAACCAAGAAACTGCAAGCAATGATTTCTGCCGTGTCCACCATGTTGCTGAAGGGCTTGCATGGCGCAACCTCCATGGCCAACTACAGAGAGCAAGATATAAGCAGTAAATAAGAGATTCATACAGATAGATACAGCATTGTCCCATTATTTTGTATGATCAGTTATGTTGGCTGCTTAATAACATGAAATTCTGTGTTGTTACTATCCTACAGGTTGAAGCATCACTGCACTCAATACACAACAGATGCTTCTTCAGACTGAAACACTCTATTGACTCTGAGATCGACAAACAGCTTCAGCCTTCAAGCACGTTTTTTAGTTTTTACTTTGTTTTAAATTCCTTAAGTTAAATACAGCAGAAACCAGAGAGCCACAAAGCAAATTCCTCAGATTTATGGAGGTTGTAATTGTTATATTCGTCGTCTTTATATTTACTCCAAGAAGTCTGCAACATGCAGAAGTCTTTCAGTGCACAACATGTGACAGCGGTAATGCAAGAAAGAACTGAGAACCACATACGCTTCAACAATTTAACAAATTAACAAACAAAACACTTACGGATGTTTTGACCCATTCTATGTATTGATGGAAGTAGCCAACAATGGTCGCTGTGAATCTTCCAGTTTCCTGAGGAAGATTAAGACATAAAGTGAGTTGCAGACCACCTACACTTTGTCAATATAAACAAAAGTAAGCAATCTTTCAGTTACCCGATTGATTAAATGTGTAGCATTCTGGGAGATGAGGTGCTGAGCAGCTTCGATGGCATCAATAATTGCTAAAACTTTGTTCTGCAGAGAAGAAATGAGAGATATCGATCAGTCATAAGCCTAAATCCAAGCCGAGCTTCCAGATTCCAGCTGAAGGGCTAGTTGACTTACTGGCAGGTCTGAGGCTGTTCTCTCCAGGAACCTCATGCTCTGGTTCAGTGCGCTCTTTAAAAAGGAAATTAAAAGCACAAATTAACTTGAGCAGTGTCAAAGGTCAGGGGACACGGTCAGGAGTCATTTTAACAACTGGAAACATACGCCACTGAAACACAGACGGAGACCAGGCAAGAACAAAACCGAGACACTTGAACAGCATTTTGCTTTCAGTACAGACATGCAGAAGAATTTTGTTCCAAAATGAAATATACATGAAGTGAAGGAATCATTCTTTAACTGTCATAATGCAATTGCTTACATACAAAGTATGTAAGCAATTGATTAGTTTTGTTTTCCCACCAGTGATGGAAATGGCACCATTATTACCAAACGAATGACAATTTGACATTTTTTTCTTTAAGTGGATATTTTAAAATATTTTGGTACAAAACCCTTCATCTCAACACCATAGAGCTTATGATCTTTATGTAAATGTATAAGAACACACACACACACACACACACACACGCACACACACACACACACACACACAATACTACCCAAAATGAGACATATTTTCTCATGTCATTTGTGAGATAAAATATCTCTCTAAATGTTCCAAATGATGAATGGGGACACTACATACAAAAGATGGACACATTTCTGCTTACCCTCGCTCTAACATATTTCTTGAAGTTGAAAGTGAAAAAAGTGAAAAAAAAAAAATAAATCAAAAACAGAGAAAACATAAAAGGCTACTGTAAAAGCTCTGCATCACTGCCTGTCTGAAATGCCAGCGGCTGTGAATCTTCAGTGTTAATGGGACTGCCTTTGACAGAAGAAGGAAACCTAAATATTTCATTTGTTTTTCACACACACGACATGTTTGACAACACATGCCTGAGAGTCAAAAACACTTTGCTTTTTATTGATGTTAAATGAATGGCTGAAAGATATTTTCTCCATCAAGGATGATATCGTTCTCTTAATTAGATAACACACCAAATAATCCTATGCTGTAGCTCCGGCACACATACACTATAGCACATTATAACCGTTGACCTGATGAGTCTTACTCCTGAGCATAGATTATCTTGCGAAAAGCAAATTTTTTTGGAGTATACTTTCTTTAAACCTGAATGAATTGATTTTTTTTGCCACTTGGGAGCAGCACAAACACGCTAATACAGAAAAGCTGTTAAGAAACAGCTTATTTATTCAGTCATAGTTGTGTTTCTGGCCACCTGGTGAATGCAAGTCTAATATTCACTCACTGTTTGCTCTGTCTTTTGGTCTCGACCAGCTCCTGAGGGAAATATCCATCTCTTTGGCTGCTTAATGGTCCACTAGGCTTATCTGGAAATACCCACTTTTGCACACTTTTGTTCTGGCCATTTCTTACTTTTCCCCCAACCTGCTTCATTTTCTGAGATGATTCATTTTCTAAGCCCCGTGGTTCTATTGCATTCTGGGATTGTGAGGTCACTGTGACTGAGAAACCTGGTCTCTGCCTTCCTAAAATATTAGGAAGGCAAAAATCCAAAAACCTCAGTTCATCTATCAGTTGCTGAGGGGAAGAAGAACAATCAAGTCAAAAGAACAACAGATTTGGCCAAATTAGTGCAAAATTCATAAGTGGCTGTTTTTTCATGGTTTTCATGTGGTTTATGGTGGCTATTTCCTTTAAGAGGAAAGACTTCAGAGTAAACCTAACCAGTGAGACCCAGTAGGACATTACCATGGCCTGTTCCATGGGGATGACCTGTTGGCTGTGGATCTGTCGCAGAGTGCTGGTGTGGCCTTTCAGGGCGGTGTGCAGAGACCCTTTGGGCTGTAACACACACAGACAGGGAAACAAGCAATTTTATCCTTTATCAGAGTAATAAAATAAATATTATTATTATTGTGTAAATATTATAAGTGCTCCCATAGCATTGCAAATAAATAAGTAAAGGACACAGTGTGAAACTGCACAGAGGTGATGCTGTATATTAGCCAGAACAGTTCTTACCATGAGGTCTGTCTTGGCCTCCAGCTCTCTGGTAAATGAGAGAAGGTCTATCACAGTGACTCCTTTGTTGACCTGAAGATAAGCAGGTATAAAGAGAAAACACAACGATGTCAACATTGGCGAAGCACTGAACTTATTTAAAAACGCAAATTTTTCCATCGACTGACATCCATTATTAGCTACTTAAACAGAACTTTTTTTATTTTATTTTATTTTTGTTTATTATATTGCTTTCGGTAGTACACATTTAAAAAAAAATCCAGCTGCACCTTGGAATGTGCATAAATTTAAAGCATCATGATGGCATGGATAAAACGGAGCTAAAAACAGACGAACGTGGCATCATTACATTTTGAAACCACATCAGTGCATATTCATCTAGCATTTTCTCAAGTGGAAAACACTCAAGTACTTAATTTTAATGCAGTATAAATATTTTGGATTTAAATAACCAAAAATTATAACCTGTTTTTCAATTTCCTGTAAACATGCAAAGTTGATAGAATTCACTGAATTGATGCCCAAGATCAAATTGGTCTTTTTACTGCAGATCTTGAGTAAATTAAATTAAGATTGAATAAGTGCATTCAGTTTCAGTTTATTTATTTGGCGCCAATTCACAGCAAAAGTTATCTCATGACACTTTCCAATTAGAGTAGGTCAGACCAAACTCTTTAATTAAATTGTAATACAGAGAGCCCAACATTCCCCCTTGAGCAAGCACTTGGCAACAGTGGTGAGGAAAAACTGCCTTTTAGAAGGCAGAAACCTCGGAGCAGACCCCGGCTCAAGATGGGCGGCCATCTGCCTTGACCGGTTGGGCTGAGAGAGAGAGAGAGAGCAAGAGAGAGACAGACAGACACACATTTGTTTTATTCTGACTTTTGGAGAGTGAGTTGTGCATCAGGACAAGTGGTTCACTTGAATGCAGTCCTTAAATCCTTTTCTCTCTCTTTCTCTTTCTCGTAGGAAATAAATCTAAGTGGGCCTGACAGATAGTGTTGGGGAAGACGGTGAATACCAAGTCCACTCTTGTCCCTACACGCTCTTCACCTTGGCAGGAATCCTTTTGGGTCATCAAGTTTCAGTGGTATTCAGCAGAACCTGATGGACTGTGTCATGTCACAGCTCACATTAGGTAAAATGTGGCTGCCTGCCGTATGTTCACTGACAGCCAAGAAGAAGGCTAGTCAACCAAGCCTTAGGAACCAAGCTATTTCAGACCATTAAATACCACTACAACAAATTAGTATTAGTACAGAACAACCTGTTATAAGTTTTTGTGCTGATCCTTCACAAATAAACTATTATTTTTTGAGAGCTAACACTAATAAACTGAGTCATATAAACTATTAACATCCAACTGGTTTTAGAATTCGTGTGAGTCCCTTTAAGCTTCCTCTCATACACATTTTTAGCATCTCTGCTCTAGCTCTCCATACTTCTTTGTCTGCTCATTCAAATGTATTTATTGTGCATCTGTTTGTGTGTCACCTCTTCCAGGTAGTCTGCGTAGTTGATCTCCGACAGCCCTGCTTCTGAGAAATCCAGAAGGTTCTGCTTCCCCTCTGCCTCTAACAGGATTATTCCCCTCAGGTCGATCTTTATACTGTCCAGCTGACCCACCACATCCTTCGTAAACTGTAAACAAAAAAGACACAGAAACAGGTTGGATAAGTCCTGGAGGTAAAACACTGAGGCTTGATTGTTGAGAATCAGAATCAGAATCAGAATCAGAATCAGAATCAGAATCAGAATCAGAATCAGAATCAGAATCAGAGAATCAGCTTTATTTGCCAAGTACGTGTGACCATACAAGGAATTTGACTCCGGATTTTTCTCTCTCCTGTGCACCATGCAAAAACACTAAAAAATGATAATAAAAATAAAGTATTTACAAGAAGAAAAAAAACAAGATATAAATATATGTACATGTAGTGCAAACAGTGTGATGGTTCATGCAATGGCAGGTGGATTACAGGGAGATCAGGGAGACAGCCTGGGGAAGAAACTGTTTTTGTGTCTGGTAGTCTTGGCATACAGAGCTCTGTAACGCCTACCAGGAGGAAGCAGATCAAACAGTTTGTGTGCAGGGTGTGAGGGGTCTGCAGTGATGATTCCTGCCCATTTTTTGACACTGGCCTGGTATAAATCCTGAAAGGAGGGCAGGTCGGCCCTGATGATTTTTCCTTCAGACCTGATTATCCGTTGCGGTCTGTTCCTGAGAACAGACTGGACGATGGAGGTGTAAAAGATGGTCAGCAGCTCCTGAGGCAGGTTGAACTTCTTCAGCTGTCGCAGAAAGTACAACCTCTGCTGGGCCTTTTCCTGATGAGGTCTATGTGGGATTTCCATTTAAGGTCCCGGGCGATTGTGGTTCCCAGGAACTTAAAGGAGTTCACAGTAGACACTGTGCTGTTGAGAATGGTGACGGGGGGTAACGTTGGTGGGTTCTGTCATCTCCACAGTCTTGAGCGGGTTTACCTCCAGGTTGTTCAGACCACACCACGTTCACGTCTGTAGGCAGCGTCATCACTGTCCCTGATGAGGCCAACTACTGTTATGTCGGCCACAAGCTTAAGTAGTTTAACAAACGGATCCCCTGAGGAGCAGTTGTTCGTGTATAGGGAGAAGAGCAGTGGGGAAAGAACACACCTCTGGGGGGTGCTGCTACTGATGGAAGCAAGGTAAATATTAGAGCATATTGTATAGCTTTAGAGGTTTGATCAAAATTTCTACCTCTTTTTATGTCTGTTAGAAAAGCTTAATTGTTAATTGTAGTCCAAGTCTTTGTAGGCCATAGCAGAAACAGGGAATTACTGTAAACATACATAAACATAATGAAAGGCCAACAAAAATGCCCAACAAATGTGGGCACTAGACTGACCAAAGATCTTAGAAATGTGGTTTGGATGGAAGGTCATATCCCATTAGAATGGTAGTCCTTGATGTTGTTTCTTTGAAAAGTTGCTCTTTAATTCCTCCACAAAATTACAGTCCATATTAATGCATTTCTGCACACAATCCTCTGCTTTAGTGTTTTGCATTTCTTTTTATACCTCTAAATGCCTTTCAGGTCTTTTGTAAAACATTTCGGTATTGCCTTGTGATATGTAAGTACACAAATAAACTTTCCTTACCTTATAGAACCAAATAAACAAATTTACATGAAAAATAAACAGTTTTCTACAAAGAACCAACCAAAAGCGAGTAAAGAGAGAGAGAGAGAGAGCAAAAAGTAAAAAAGAGAGTAAAACTATTTCAACTGAGCAGACATGAGCAGTGGCAAAATTTCTACAGTGAAAACAAATTAATGTGTGAATAACTGAAGTATTTTAGTACTTTCAATTTTTTTTTTCTTATTAGGTTTCATGTTTTCATCTGTTCTGAAAGCCACAACCAGAGAGAGCTATAGGCTGGGAAATATGATTTTCAAAAAGAATATCTAGAATAGTAATGTGCAATTTTACTACCAAAAACAAAAACGTACACTTTTGTGGCAACATAAACACAACCAAAAAGTTGGCAGTAAAGTTGTTTGTTCCTAAGATGCCATTGTACTGACACCGTACGTTGGATTTCCCAGAAAACTAAAAAATGTCCAACATATTAAGCTATGTTGAGTGTGAAAATCTTCAGAATAGTTTTCAAACTAGTTAAAAAAATCATTCAGAAAGATGGAATTCATTCAAATAAATTAGAGACTTTGGCAAATATCTTTAGTTTCACAAACTGCAACTGCAACCATAAGTCACGATGGCATTGAAATGTATGGTATTAATCAGACTAAAACAAAGGGACATTTAGGTGTGGAATAGGAAAGTATTCATATCGTGACAAAACAATCCATTTTACTTTACGTTTTAAGAGAGTCTCATCATTTTATGAGATTTGTTACAGCCTGTACAGCTGATAAAATAACGGACCCATGGGTTGTTTATAGAGAACTTCTGTCAGGCGGGGTGTTACACTTTTGGAAACTTGAAACATTGGCAAGCATTAAATGAAGACAAATGACCACTGCGCAGAGCCAGATACAGCATGGGCTGTTGGCTAAAATGAGCCAGGCAATTTTGCCAACTGGCAGGAAAAGTACAGAATGTCTTAGGCATAGAGATGTGGCTGATTCAAGGTCAAAAAGAAATAGAAACTTCCATTAATGTATTGCTTCAGGCATACACTGAGGTAAAGGCTGAGACATGTTTAATCAACTGGCTGTTAGCACACAAGGACGAAGATTTCTGGACACTCCATCACCTTCAGCTTGTAGAGCTACATGTCCAGTTTGCATACTGTATTAATAACAACCCATGTTTGAGGATGTAGTGCTGTGCATTGATTTATTGTATATTAACTGCCTTTAATAGTATTTTGTGAAGATCACCACTGAGTATAGATTTTTTATAATTTCTATTAAACAAAGCTGTAGTGCCATACAGTGCTCCCTTACAGTGTGCTTGTTTTAATCACATTTGTATTGAAAGGTCCACAAAATGCCTGTAAGTGTCTACATTTGGCTCTGACACATAAGTAACATCAGGACTTATTGTTTGTAAATTGTATCTTTAATCAGATAATGATGGCATCACAGCCGAACATATATTTTCTGTATGTTTTATGTGCTTGGAGTGATTAACTTTCTGATTTGTCTTGTCATAATTAAATGTAATTGAATTGAATTGTGGGTGTTTATCAAAATCATTATCAAATCAGTTCCACTACATTTGCCAGAATGCTAATGCTAATGGTGTGTCTTGAGATTACTGACCACTGTAGTGTTCAGGAAAGAGGAGATGTTGAAGACTTTGTCCAGACGCATGGCTGAGTAGATGCCTTTGTTCTCTTTGCATGTGCTAAGAAAGTCAGACAAACAAACACATATGCACAGGTGTAACAGAAAAAAGAAAGAGAGAGAGAGAGGGAATGTCAGCATAAAAGTTTCAGAATGAAAGTATTTGCTGCCACCAAGTGAAATTGACAGGAAGTACATGGCACACTGACATGCTCTCTGATAGAAAATGGAGCAATGTTCCTCAAAAGCCCGATGATGTGTCAAAGATAAATTATCCATGACAACATTTAGGCAGTCACATGCATCACACACTCACATAATATACGCAGTATTAGCACTGCTTGCTTTTCAGTAGGCTAAGACTTATTGGACACTGAACATTGCTCTGTTTGGAAATATAATAACTGCTATCCCAGTTACTGAGGATATGCAGCTTCTCACTGGAGGGAGATGATGAAAGCTGATGTAATCACTGAGAAAGAGGCTGAAAAAAAGCAGCACAGATACCGTAGAAAAAATATGCTAATTATCTTCTCAAGGTCAATAGCAACTCTCTCTCATTTGAGTCCTCATCTATGGAAATAAAATATTCAGTTGCATGATGGATGCCTGAGCTGAAACAAAAAATGAAGCAAAATGTGAAAAACTGCATCATCCAGCAATTCTTCAGCCTATAATGAAATAAATGTCTTGTTTTGCTGCCAAATCCATTCATAAATACGAAATGCAGAGATGACAGATGTGGAGTTGGCCGTGATCAGAATAATCATCATCAAGCATTGCTTCTGAAAGGTGGCAGAAACACTGTCACCTAAATACATAGAAATGAGTTTGCTTTGCCTGTACAAGCTCTCTGCTGTCAGCTCCAGGTCGGAGTCGTTGTACATGTAGCCAGGGATGAAGTTCTTCCACTCGGGGTTGACCAGATATGGAGTGTCCACAACCTGGCAAATCAGAGAACCAGAAAGAGGATGTCTGTGATCAGTCAGGGTCAATCAGTAAATTAAATAAATCCTGCAGAGCCAGTGACTCCAAGAATTTAATTAAAGGCCAGGGTAATTCAGGACCCACAGACCCAAAGAGCAGCAGTCTTGCTTCACGTTTTCCTGCATGTTTTCTTGGGTGGGGGGGCTTTTTACTCTTACACAGTCAAGCTGCGTAACAGTGACTAACACGGCTATGTTTATGGAAGAGAGGCCGCCACTCCTCTTATCTGTTTTCCTGTACTGAGACAGCAAGTGAGCCAAGAGAAACACACAGGGAGGCAGAGGAGAAAATTCAGTTTCAACTAGTTGTCTAATTCATTGTTCAGTAATACAATCTGAAAAGTTTAATTCTATTATTTCTCAGATTAGTGATTCCTCAAATTAAGAGAACATACTTCACCTGCTTAAAAAGATAAATGAACTGATTAACTAAGCCACTTTTTTACATTTTCTTTATGAGCATTCTAAACATGGTGCAACGATCTATCTTCTACATTATGGATGGACTTAATACAAACATCAGCAAGTCCAAGTACTACTTGAGATGCACTTTTTAAATCTTTAGGAGGCATTAACTGCTGCATAATGTCTGGGTGTGGCTCATGACTTGCCTTGAAGACTTCTTTGGTGTGGAAAGGTTCACAAACAAGTTTCTCCATGTTGCCTCCAACCAAGAAGATGGTGGTCACCACTCCCATGAGCACCCAGGAGAAGATGAAGCTAAATCCAACGCCACTGTGGAGAAGGACAGACGTGCCCACAGTTACAGCTGAAGTATGGAACGATAAGATATGGAGTTGTAATGGAGCGAAGTGGACTGGAGGTGGTCTAAAGTTTGTGTCCCAGAAAAAAGTGTTATAATAAAATGCAACTAGCATTTGCCTCACTAGCATCCTATACATTGTAAAGGAGGAAGAGGGAAATTAAAAGGAGTTACAGTAATGAGTATGTTTGTGCCATCAAGATCTGTATCAAAGTAGTAGCAGTAGTTGTTCAAGTACTGGCAGTCCTATATATATCATAACCACAAATAGTACTGAAAATACTAATAAGGTGTGCCTCATTAATTTGACCAGAAAATCGTATTATGGCAGGACTGTTTCTCAGTTTTAAATCTCGAGCCTGTCATGTTGACAGTTGACTCACGCCATGAGCATTGTTCCTCCTGTATTGGAAATGCAGCCTCGTGTTGTAGGTGAGGCGTGCTTGTCGTATCCCAGGGTGCCACATAGCAGGCCCAGGTAGTTGAAAGCCAGGACCAGGACCACCATGCAGCAAAGAGCAATACAGCCAATCCATCTATAAGCAGAAGGCAAAGATGAACAGTTAACATAACTCAAACAGTACAATATCATCCTCCACTTGTCTTCAGTATCCATGTGTCCTGGGATGGGACAGTGAAACCTGACCTGCTTACTCAATATGAAACAGCCCATCAGATAGATGGGATAAAAGAAAAATGTAATTACAAAACTTTTTAAACAACTAATAAATCACCTTGGGTTTCCCTCCCCTGCACTATTTAACTGAATTAATGTGGGAGTGCTATGAATATTTCATAAATGTAAAATATTAATGCTAACTTTTACAGCAACATTACTGCAGTGTACAGGAATCTGGTGAAGGACTTGGTGGAGGTCTAACCACCCACACATCAACACCTCCAAACACCTGGTGGACTGGGCGGCACGATGGTGCAGTGGTTAGCACTGTTGCCTCATAGTAAGAGGGTACCAGGTTTGAATCCTGGTCTGGGCCCTTCTGTGTGGAGTTTGCCTGTTCTTCCTGTGCCTGTGTGGGTTTTCTCCGGGTTCTTCGGCTTCCTCTCATAGTCCCCAAAACATGCACATTAGGTTAATTGGCTACTCTACATTGTCCCTAGGGTTGTGTGAGTGTGTGATTGTCTGTCTTTGTGTGTGTCAGCAATGAACAATGTCCATCACCCTCTGCACAGCACAACACAGGGACAGGCTGCTGTCTATCTACCAACCTACCTCCCTACTTATTGACCTACCTACCTATCTATCCATCTACATTTTACAGTAGCTTTTAAAAAGAGTCCAGACAGCAGGAAGCTAAATGTCAAGTATCAAGATTCAGGTTTGTAGAGTTTAATTTTACGTACCTGTAGAAGTCCATTTTGTCAATTTCAGGGTAGTAGTCCTCAATCTTGGCATGGGCATGGCTAATGAGGATAGTGAAGTTGGAAAGGCAACTCTGCACAGGGAATACCTTGGAAAACCTGCTGATGTTAGTGCCAATTCCGTCCATCAAACCTTGTACATCTGAGAGACAGATCATTCAATTAATTCATCAGTTTTGATAAACACCTCCTGTAATAATAACAATAAATAATAATAATAATGATGAAGCTGCCAAAGCTGAAGTTCAATGCTCAAAAATATCCTCATGTTTTATGGTTTGCCTGTTTTCTTATTAGCTAATATTGACACAACACAGATGAAAGATGGCAAATCGGAAAAAAAAATAGACAGCATGTAGACAACAGAAAGAATGAAAAACAATAAAACTTATTACTCTAGTAACACACACTGTAGAAATTTTTAGATGACCGGAGTGGGATTATTTGAGTTTAAGTATTTCAGAAGTGTAAACTGTCACTCACTCTCCACAACATTTCTGGTCTGTTCAATCACCATGTGTGGCGTGTCATTCAAAGAGGAATAACCCTGAGAGAGGAAAATAACAGTTTCTTGGTGCATTTTGTTGTTTGAGGGTGACTTTTTTATTGTATTCTACTAAAATAACTAACTAACTAATCTGTAAAATTGACATTACAGACTTAACAAAGCCACCAATGAATATCCACAGATTTAGGGATCAGGCTCACCTTCTGGACGATAGCACTGAGGTCCGTTCTCAACACATCGTTCACCTTTTGCAGCTGAATGTTCACTTTGGGTAGCTAAAATATAAACAGGCAATGAAATGCAGTGATAAATGATCAATATTTAACAATTCTTAATCAATACTTAAAGGTCCCTGTCCTTCTCCACACATGGTGTAATGCTTCATGCAAATGGTGAAAAGCCAAATCAGTGCAGTCACCATAATTTCAATTTGTGCTTGAGAAGGAGGAATATTTACATTTGTGTCTAATCGGTAATGTGTATATCAGAATGTGTCGCATTCAGTTTTGTACCCTTGTGAAGTTGGCGCTGATCTGCAGTTGAGACAAGGAGTTGCGGATGTTGCGGCACAGCTGTGCCGTGGTGGCGTCTGACTCCTCATCATTACAGCCCGGGTCGTCGAGGGTGTGGTTGATGCGGGTCCGAACCAGGCTCAGGTTGAAGTTGAGTTTCCCTGTTCCTTCTTGGAGGACCTCTAGACCCACACTAGAGTTCTCCAGGGCCTCCTTCGTTTCTCGCATGGCTGAATTGAAGAGACAACAGATGAGATTGAAAGTGGACACCGTCAAAATAAAAGGACTCTCCTAGAATAATTTGCCCTCCAAAAAAGTAGAACAATAAAGTGAGACATTTTCCACTGTTTTCACTGCAAACTTTAGATCTTCTGTTCTTCTAAAATTGAAAATGCGGTTGCTAATACAGCTGGAGTGGCTTACATACTCAACTGCACTGCAAACAAATAAAGTTGTCTCTTTAGCTAACTTACATATTTGAGGTTAATTTCAAAATTGAATATCTTATCAGGAGAAACCTTTTTCCATGAGCTCCAGAATGTGTAGCTCAGCTGCAAAATGACTCATAAAGAGTGATGAATATTTTATTTCAATATTAGCTCTGTATTGGGAAATTCTTAGGAAATATATACTTTTATTCAGAGCAGTAAAATATTTTTTTGTCAGTCATGAAGCCAACATTACTGGGGCACATCAATTTTTCATATAACTTTTGTCTTACCAGTCAAACAGATATAGCAGCTAGCATAGTAGGACTTAATGTTCAACTCGGCAAGTACGAAAAATTTTCCTTTAATATCAATATATACAGCAAAAGGACAGACTGTATAATATTGTTTCATGTTACACAAAAGCACAGACTGTACAGAGAGTATGCACTCATTGTGAGGACCAGGCCTGAACCGAGTACATCATACTGAAGCCCGTTTGCACATTTGATTGCCAAACAGCATTGCTTTTAACAAACAATAACCAGGGACTATGAAAAAAGTAAATTTCCTACCTTCTATTAAAAATCATTGCTGTTAGTAAGTAACTCTTTCTCCATCACAATAGCCAGTGTTAGTAGTTAACAATCACAGAGTAGCCTGCAGCAGACTTTTATAATTAAACAAGACAAAGCATGCAAAAACACTGGCATCCTTGAACACTGGTAGAAAAGACGCCTGAGTGAAGGAGAGGAAACTGGAGGGAGAGAAATGCAGAAGGATGCAATGTGCTGAATGCATAAAATCCATAATCATTTCTGCTTATGCCTTAGTGAAAATGCAGTTTTTAATTCCCCTATTATGAATCTGATAAACCACAACATTTATACCAGATACTAAGGGCCTCTGACTGCTCGGCTCAGGCCCAGTAGGAACACAATAGCACACAAACATTAAGAACACAAACTGTACTCGCAGTCACTTGTAGTCAGGTATTTTAACATTTGAACTCTTGGCATGCTTTCTGACTGCTGTTTCATCTTTGTTCTGTTTGGCCACAAGCCTGTATATTCCATATAATCGAACATCCATATACAGGTGCTTGCTGTAATACATTAAGTAACTAAATAAAGTAAGATGAGTATTCACACAAACACATCACTTGTGTATGCTCACGTCACGCCGGGGTAACACAGCTGGAGTCAAAAGGGAGATGTCTAGGTGCAGGTTGATGTTATGCTGTTTTTGGCAGATCATTTGATGTCATTAACTTGAAACTGCACTAGGCAAGACTTTTTATGAAAAGAGAATCAGGGAAGCCTTCAAAGAAGAACTCACAGATTAACTCTGTTTGCCCATAAAAAACAATTTGTGTGGTGACAGCATGAGCAGAAAATCATCCGAACAGGTTGGAAATGCTGAATTTAACCTTAAGAAATTTCCAGGAGAGCAAACCAGGCTTAAAAAAGACAAAACCCATAGTGAAGATATATAAGTGGCACTTCATTGACAGGACTTAATAATAATTTCCGGATTGTGAACTTCATCACACAAAATCATCTGTCATTTCTGGTCACCAGAATCACACATTGCGAAGTGCAGTTTTAATATATTAACTGGCTGGTGTTCATTAAGATGTAACTCGGGTCTAAGAGCTGAAGGAAGATCACATAAAGGAACAAATCACAGGAGCAACACTGGTGTCAACGTTCACAAGGTGAGGGGTCAAAGGATTGTGGGTCATTGTCCATTTACTGAGTTGCCGTTACCTTTGATGGCTCTCTCGATTTTCACTTTATAAAAAAGCATAAAATATAAAGATTAAATAAAGACTCTGAACTACTAGTACAAGCTACAGCTTTTTTTAGAGAAGAAATACTGAGATTAGATACCAAAAAGCAGAATATCTGAACCACAACAAGTAATTTAATCTCCAATCTGATCAAAGCACACCTTTCACGGGGTCACCCAGTTGTTCTGAACTGCGGTTATTTTTCTTTTTAAATAACTGAGAAATTCTTTAATTAAATTTTAATTATTTAAATTGATTTTGATAAATGAAATATTTGTAAGCAAAGAAGGATATTATATGTCGTTTAATGCTGTAGCCTGTATTCAGTAGCTTGCAGCCTACAATAACATGATCATATCGCAACGAAGAAGGAAATGAAAAATGCGCGCATGTACCTCCAGCCATATTTAGCACTCTGTCCAAGGCAGGGTGGACCTCCTTATCCAGCTGGTCACGTATCCTTCCACCCAATAACGGCCCTATATCTGTAGAGATCACAGCATCAGATCAACACAAGAAGACAGCAACACAGCCCAACTCCCTCTCTCTGTTATTTTTGCTGCCTAATATTGCAGGTCTCAACTTTCAAGAAAGAGCTGCCTTCAGTAATATTGCAGGAGAAAAGTGGGATGAATACTCAAGGGATCCTCCATAACAGTCACTGCTGTAGCTATCTAGACCTAGTTATGTCACAAATCTGTTGTGAAAACAAGTCAAAGAAAGTAGACACAGTAAATTCACATAATAAGCATGATATACTTCCAAGAGCAAGAACTGTGAATCGTTTCTATCCACTTAATTCACTAACAGAGACACAGAGGAGGTCTACTTACTATCTAGGTCATAGATGACTTTGTTCTTGGCTGTGGCATATTGGGATATTAGGTAATCAATTTGCTGCAAACAGGAAACACAACAGAGCAGAGCAGTCTTACAAACGGAAGCAAAAGAAAACGGTTTTAATAGTGTCGTCTAAGACTCCAACAAACAATCTGTTCAGTTCAGCAAAACTTCAGTTTAATCTTTTTGTCAATATGAAAAGAAAGTGATAAAATATAAAACAGGTTTTTATAAACAAACTTAACATTTTGATGTTTGTCTCTTGGTAAAACACTACCGATATAACACACACAAGTGAGGGAGGCCTGAATTCAAAAGTCATGTTTTAAATGGTAAATTTCCAGCTGTCACACACGCAAAAATCGAGAAAACAATTCTCTTTTCCCACCTTAAAAAGGATTACATAAATGAAGCATGACTAGAAACAGTAGCAGGGTGACATTTCAATTTTGAAATTTTGGCTTTTCATTCAACCGTGACTAAACCCTTTGTCATACTTCACCCAAATTATTTCACAAGCCAATCAGCTGCAGTTCAATTGAGAGTATTGCCGCAGATTGTAATTTGTAGGATTGTTAAACAGCATGTTGATCATGTTAGTACGCACAGCACATAATCTGAATTTCTCTGTTTCTTCTTGTACAGTGTGTTAAAATATTGTGTTTGGATTGGAGACAAAGCACAAGGGACAAAGACACACAAAACATAAAGCTCCATGACACCACATTCTATAGAATAACTTGTCCCTCACCATTGGCGTGTCATTAGCGAAGGTGTGCAGGTCCCTCATGTTGCTGTTGACCAGTCTCCGTATGTTCTTCACCTGAGAGCTCAGGTTCTGGTTGGCAGCATATGCACACAGTACTCCGATCCTGGACAAACAACACACACAAACACTGTGACCTTTCTGTCTCCACGTGCCACTGAGGGTCCTGCTGTTCCTGCATCAGTCAACCCGCTCGTCCAGGGGTGTGTTTTACAGAACAGGGTGATAGCATGTCATTAACAGTAGGGGTCAGTGTGCACCACTACATTTACTTTGACATATTCTTTCTTCACTTTCTCTGAGTGCACCTGTAGAATGGACTTCATTTCTGGCCAAACATTACACAAAACAGCCCTTGTAATTACAGTTATGTGTGATTATAAAAATGAAATTGATTTATATTGAAGATGGCATAAAAAATATATTTACCACAAGTCAAGTATAGTTTTAATAGAATGGAATAAGGTACAATGAAAGCCAACCGGTTTTAAGATAATAAGAGATGAATTTCAGGTGCAGATCTTATTTCTTAAGCAATTTGAAAATCTTCTCAGGTCAGGAAATGCAGGTGTAGCTACATTAAGCTCCCCATCTGTACAATATGAGGTCCCCGGGTTGTAAACATATTCAAATTAAATATGAAAACAGAATTGCATGAAGCAGGCCATTAAAGCGAGCCTCTTGCATACTTCAAACAGACCTGAGTAGCATGGTACAAGGCTTAATTAGCTCGAGCAACATCAAGGGAAAGACATCCCATAATATTAAGATGTTTCCATGACTCACACTCATCCCAGCTGAATTTTCAGTTCAACAGCTCACAGTAGTACTATGCATCCAAATCTGTGCATGTCTTTATTCCTGTATGGACGTGTGCTCATGAGCACGGTTTGGGTTCACGGGGTGATTAACCTCAGAACAGATGGCAAACTTCTCTACGGTGGATTGTGAAATATCAAAGCTATGACAGTATGGTTGTATAACAAAGTGAATCTCATTTATAGAAAGGTCTCGGTGGAATAAGCAGCTTTATGAATGATGTAAGATGATTCACAGAAAGGAATAACAAAAGGACTGACTCAGGAGCTACGGGGAGGGTTTAGATCAATGGAGATGAATCAGGGTGTTGTGATTCACTGTATAATGAGGCAGAGGTCTCTGTATGTGGGCCTGTGTTTCTGTGTAGGTACAGCCTGTGTGTACATACGTGACTGCAGTGCAAAGTGAGATTATGCCAAATTCATTCTTATTGTTAATGCGAGAAAAAGGTGTGTGTGTGTGTGTTCATCTTTACAGTCCAGTCGCTGCTGTGGAAGTCTCCCTTTGTCTATGTAATCCTGCTAATCTAGTCTAATCTAACCTGCATTATTCTGCAGACATTTTGTCACAGTAGGGATTGTATGTTTTTCTTTTTTATCGCTATCGCTCTGCTTTCATGATGCACTCAGATAAGATGGATCCAGATAAGAATATTAAATATTCCTAACAGATTTACTCTATTAAATATGCAGCAGTAAATACACAATAGAATTGGGAGGAGGAGGACTAATAATTATTGTCCCCGTTATTGTTTCAATTAATAATGTCTTTAGCAAAACAGTCTCACTGGTCTTTGAGTTGTATCTTTCATCCAAGTTGTGTGGTTATTCAGCAATACATCCACCCATCCATTTTCTATACCGCTTATCCGTCAGGGTCACGGGGGAGCTGGAGCCTATCCCAGCTGACTACGGGTGAGAGGCGGGGTTCACCCTGGACTGGTCGCCAGTCAATCGCAGGGCCAACACACAAAGACAGACAACCACACACTCTCACACTCACACCTATAGGGGCAATTTAGAGTAGCCAGTTAACTTAATGCGCATGTTTTTGGTATTGTGGGAGGAAGCCGGAGTACCCGGAGAAAACCCACGCAGGCACAGGGAGAACATGCAAGCTCCACATAGAAGGGCCCAGACCGGGATTCCAACCTGGAACCCTCTTATTCAGCCATACATATATTATATATTTATTTTACTTTACATTTTACATAAAACTGAGAAAATCAACCAGTTATTAAATTTGTGTAAATACTTTACATGTGTGCTTTAAAAATACCAGTACAGCAAAAATAATCAGTGTGTAGCAGCTAAAACTGCCTAGAGATACCTAATCAGTCACTGCTGATGTTAGCCACCATTAGTTTCAATAAAACTTTGATAAATTTAATTTAAATAAGTTTTAGTGTTTAGAGGGGCAGCCGCGGCCTAGAGGTTGGAGAAGCGGCTTGTGATTGGAGGGTCACCAGTTCGATTCCCCCACCGGACGGGCAGGAAAAATTTGAGTGTGTTGGAGTGATTAATGCGCAAAAAATTGCTCCCCCCTCCATTAGCTGGCTGATGTGCCCTTGAGCGAGGCACTTAACCCCCCAATATGCTCCCTGGGCACTTGATGCTGCCCACTGCTCCTGTGTGTTTCACTGTATGTAATTTGCTGGGTGTTGCATGTGTGTTCAACTAAGGATGGGTCAAATGCAGAAGACGAATTCAGTGTGTGTATGTAAAAATATATATACTGTCAATAAAGCTGATTCTTCTTCTTCTTCTAGAGACACTAAAGATTCTGTCAAAATGTCAATGTCATGCAATAGAGCGAGTAAAGTTCTATCTTTCATCAAAGTGGTAGGTGTTCTGCAGCTGGTGTCAGGGCATCTTTGAATGGACAAAGAAGAACAACTTTTAAAGCAGTTTCAGTTGAAATATGGTTGGTATGTATGAAAACTCTTGTTTGTGACTTGTACCTAACATGCTTGCGTAACCTCGCTTACCTAGCTAGCTTGCATAATGCATAACCACTTCTGTAATTCTCAAAAAAAAATCATGAGATCATGTGCCGCCCTAAGGTGAGAAACTCTTCCAACCGGTGTAGCATAAAGCAACATCATGTCTGGAGGAACTGTGACGATGTTTACCATAAATAGTGAGTGGGCCGACACAGTTAGCGCAGTCCTAAATGTAGACTCCATGAGAAACGAGGCCAAACAGCTCGGGCTGGGACACAGTGAAGTGGAGCCATCCGGAACCAGGAGAAAATTCAAAATGACCACTTCTACAACAAAAGCCTTTTGTCGAACACTTCCCTGCCCTCTCTCTCTCTTTCTCATACACATACAAGTACACAATTCCACACATGGTGTCCCCGTTCTCTTTTACATACACTGCTGCACCAGAGTCCATACCTTCTTCTCTCATTTGTCTTTCTGCTCTGAGCCGTCTGTTTTCATCTATGACACTTTAACTACTCCTCTCTTTCTCACTTTCTCTTACTCAGACTTTTCATTGTTTCCCCTCTTTGCTATTCTGCCTCTCAGGCTCATGTGTTATTCTCATTTTCCTACAACTCCCACTCTCTTATTTTGTCTCCTCTCTTTGCCCTATCTCCCTCTCTCTTTCTTTGTCTCTCGTTCACTCCCTCTCCCTGCTGGTGTCCACCAAGGTCGCTGGAATCTGCGGCCAAACAAAGACCCTTTGAGAAAAATGCCAAGCGCTTTGCAGCGAGTTGTGTAGTACATGATTGTCCACCTTACTTCAGCAGAACCACATTTGGTTTAGTTTGGCGGTTAAAATTTGTTACTGGAGAAGTAATAAAATGAAATCAGGAGATGAAACAGAGAAAAGAGGGGGAAAATGCATATGTGCATATGTGTGAATACAAAATGATCAAACAAACATCAAACCTGTGATGACAAGCAAAGCACGCCAGGGCTGAATAACAGAAAATAGATGAGTGCTGCTGCTGAGTGAATTTTTGTGAGAAAAACAATTTTGTCACTGATCCTTACTTCAGGAAACATGTCAGGTTCTGCCAGTACAGTTGCAATTCCTCCGTGGCATCACCTTCATTTCACCTTAGGTTCAACAAAGCCCTTTATAGCACATGTGAATGAGAAACATTCCAGTCTATTCAGCTGAGTTGCTTTTAAGAAGCCATGCCATAAAAACTCTCTTATAGAAAAACTGACATTATTAATTTTGCATGAGAGCAGTGAGAAGACTGGAGTAAGGAGGATGTGAAGTTCAGGCTTAAAAGATTTTGCTTTGCTTTTAAGCCACAAACCTACACATATTGACAAACTGACAGGAGTTTCATTCCCGAATGTCTCAAGTGAGTGAAGCACAATACTAAAACTACTGTTGAATCCAAACTTGTGTATACCAGTACTTTTACTTAAAAATGTTTGAAGAAATATTGGATTGCGATTTTCAGGTAGTAGTTGCTTGTGGCCACTGGCCTTTAAAATACCATCTGTCTATTCAGCTGTTCACTTTTTGAAAATGGGTGCTGTTGTGCTGCATCATCACATTTCTCTGTTATCAGCAACTCCTAAAGTGATGTTCAAGCCCAAACTGTGGCTACCGACCGGCTGCATGTTGATAGTGTGTCTCTTACTGACCACTGGGAATAATCCAAACACAGCGGGAGGAAGAGTTACCTCAAGCAACTTTGTGAAAGGGCTGTAATTCCCGTTTGAGCGAAAGCCAATTGACACATGAAACTCTCTTCAGGGTGGAAACCCCACAACAGCAGATGAAAAAGAGTGTTGAAATAGTGCAGTGCCCCAGTATCTAGGCCACTACTGGGGGCTGGGTAGTGAGTGTTACATGGTCTGGTGGCTCCAGCTTTTACAAACTCCAACAATGGCCTGCATTCAATGTGACTGTAGTTACGAGGCTGGGACAGTCGCCTTTCAGCCCCTCCCTGCTTTCACACTGCTGGAACTGGACCTCTATTATCTTATTTCTCTGCAGTAAAATGATAATTGTTGTCATTGAGATAATTCTAAAATACGAATAATATTACAACTTTTTTTTGCAATATCACTAACAAAATGGTGCTGCGCATAAAGTGCTTTTAATGCAGTGTCATTTTTAGCATTTTAGATTTTTAACATCTAAAGAGAACAAACAACAAATTGTTGACCAAGGTCTTATTCAGAACATTAGAGTCACACCTTTGAACACAGAATTTGTGTGGGATTTGTCATTTTCGTGCCAGGCTGACCTCAGTGACCTGAATTCAAAAGCTTAGAGAACAGATAAATTACAACATAGCAGCTTTGTGGAACAGTAAATTGGTCAACTTGCGAATCACACACATTTTATAACGTAAAGAGTTCACAGTGGCGACTTGTAGACACCATTTTAACCCATTTTAGGCACCGTTTAATTTCACACAGCCAATACTTTACTCAATTTTAGCAGTCTTTTGTTCACTAATATACAGTCCCATTAACTGCTATTTCTTCCATTTTCCCCTCAACTAGCCGTGGTTATACCCCTTTCATTCACTGTTTTATTTATCTTCTCAGAGCTTGCCAGGTCACAGCCTAAACCTGGCTACCCAGTGCCGTACTGTGTCCTACAAAGAATTTAAGCAGACATTGAATACTTAATCTTTGTCACTGCAGGGCCTTTGCTCTAAGCACGACAACCCAGTGAAGACAATGTTATTTTGCTCTTTTGCTTTATGCTGAATAACTTACTTACTGTTCCATTTAAGGACTGGCTACAGTGGTTTGATGAGAGACAACAGACCATTAATTCCACAGTAAACAGTCTAGGAATTATATGAATACTAAACCCTAAGCCAAACTGCCTGTAGGGCTCAGAGTTGTGCCAACAGCCACAGAAGGTCACTGAAATACAGTAGCATTTTAAAAAAACTCTAGAAGGGCCAAAAGACAAAAAATGCCTTCTACATGAATCATCCAGACAGAAGAAGTACTATAATAACTGATTTAAAAATATATTAAGTCACCGTCACTACAGTCCTTAAAAATGATATTAGCAAAGCAACAGTCTGAGCGCCTGAGGATGGCACCTCTTATTTAAATTATCAGTGCATCTCAGTTTAGAACAGTTTTAGGAGTTTAGGAAACCAGAATTCAGTTCAGTTCAATCTGCAGGCTCAAACAAATGTAACAGTAAGCATGTGCTCTGCTTGTGTGTTTATGAGCTAATCACTGAGTTCTACAGTACCGGCCCGTCTGTAATTTGTGGAAGCAAATAGGCGGCCATCTTTTTCCCACGAGGCTATCAAAAACAGAAGCTGATGGTGTAATATATTAGCTCTGCTCAATAAACCATCCCTGGATAGATTAAGGTTGTAAAAATAATTAACCTTTCAAGCAAATATTAACGGTGCGATACAAGAATAAATCACAGCTGTCCAAAAGAAAACATCTCATGTCAAGAAATGCCTGTTAAAGAAATTCAAAGAGCAGGTGATTTACTCAGTAAACTTTAACTCAGGAACTTAATAGCAAGTTCTTGGACTCTCTAAAGCCTTGACCAATCAAACTTTGAAATGATTCAGCTGTGACATGCATTTAATTATTTAAGCCTCTAACTACAAGAACTTGGTTGAAAGACCTGAAGTTTAAAACTTTATGACTAAAACACTATTCTACTCTCACACTTAGCCATAAATGGATGTAGAAAGACTTTTAAACATCTGTTAGTTTATTGATACGTCTTCCTGCAGAGGGATGAGCAATGATTCATTTTATAGCTTGTACTGAAACGGACTTTACACACCGCTTTACGATTCTTATCATATAATCCACGTGGAGTCTTCATAGTCCCTTTGAGGGACATAGTCCTTTGAGGGAATCTTCTCGGATATGTACATGAAGAAACGCCGGAATACACAACCTCATAACCATACTGTTCAGGGACGCCAGTTTCAGTTAATTTTTCCTTGATAGCCCTAAACCACTAACGACAACAGTAATTCATGGCAAAAAAATGTGAAAGGTGCTTTCCCTTTCCTTTAGTCCAGCATCTTGTGAGGTAGAGCTGGCAGATAACTTGTCTGCCCTGACTCTCAGTGAGTGACACAAACAAATGAAAGACAGCACTACCTGCATAAAATGCTGCTTTTTCTGAATAATAAATCCTCCGAGCCAATTCACTCTGAGGCAGCGAGTACCTCTTCTCATACCTTCTCTCCTCTGAACAGCAATGTGCCATATCATCACTACTGTGATGTCTCCAATAAATTCGACAAAAAGCCTGACCAAGCTGTGAACATCAATTAGTTTCACTCTGCAGAATGTCCTGTTAGGTTACTTTGTGTGTGTTGATTTGTAGCATGCACACTACAGTACAAGGACCATAAGACCATAAAAGACTCCAGGATGAGGGAAAAAATGTAATTAGAAAGGGGATTTCAGCTATAAACTAGAAATAAAGGAGAATTAGAATGATTAGCAAGAGTGAGTCTCTCCAGGAAGTTGTGATAAATTATGAAACACACAATAACTTCCGGCAACCTCTCCACTCAATGAGTTTGGCAGCGGCTGGTGTAAAGCTGCCATTATGTAATGGTTTGGACATTACGATTTGTGGACAGGGAGAGAACCAGAGTGCTCGGTTCAGTTCGTTAATGGCAATTCAACCGAGGAGCAATAAACCCAGTAACAAAACAAATACATGAAAATGATCATGTCTGAAATTAAGGATGAGATGAATGAAAATAAAGTCAGAGTGGACAGAGCGCGAGAAACACAGAGAATCAGCGAAAATCATTCCAATCTTCAAAATGTTAATTATTCAGGAACTCAGAGAATAAATTTTCTAATAGGATTCAAAGCTAAGCTCAACACAGAGCAAAGGCCTTTATTAATGATAAAGTCATTCCAAATCATTCACACCAACAGACAAAATTCCTTTTGTGTTTAAGATGATTACAGGTTATGACACTGTCCGCAGCACTTGTTAAAATAATTAGCTATTGCATTCATTTTTCTTTTTATCAAGCTGTTTTTTTAAAAACATTTTTACTTCTTCTATGACATGACGTTAACGCTCACAACACTATTAACGAAGTCCCAAAAACAGCCCTGCTCTCTGAAGGGAGGCTGGGTGAGGATGTGTGAGTGTGTGTGCATCTCCAAGTGACTAATTCTGCTCTTGTTTTGCGTGTGTGTACGAGCTACAGGCTGTGTGTCAGCAATAAGTATAGGTGACAGTGAGGTGACAACATTACAGATGAGAAGTAATAATAAAAAATAAAAAACAGTACAACGTCCAGCGAGCCCAAATTTATTTCTGTACCACAATTTATAGGAAAGTGGATTCTGGATGTGATTCTATTAGTCTTTCCATATTCTGACTGTAGCTTAAGAGAGAGTAGATGAAGTCTATAGCTTCTCTTGATAAATCATGTATATGTATGTTTCTAGCTTTATTCGCTTGTAGTATAGCATACAAATGTTTGTAGGCTGCGGCTGTTGAGCTCTTGGCGATGCCCTTTCAGCAACTCTGCTACAATAAAAAGGAAACTAGTAATGAAACTTTGTTTCTACTCATTATCTGAGTGACTTAATTAATAATTCAGCACAATTCAGTGCTAATATATCATCACATAGAAAAGAGAAGAGCTACTGTGAGCCCCAAATTAACTGAGAGGGTCTTTTTCTCTTTCTTTTTTTCAGTAAATGAACTCAGACGACTCTGATTAAACTATCAGTACTGCGTGGTCTAAAGCGCACGCCCCCAGCGCATTTAGGGCACGTCCAGCTCTCTTTGGCTCGATGAGCAGTGCATAATCTGGGCCCAAAGTGATGCACAGGGCGCAAATGAGTTGTATTTAATCTGTTAATTAATTATAGATGTGTTTTGGGAATGTCGTTAATTTAAATAATCTCGAAACTGTTTTGCTCTTGAGATTATGTAAAGACAGGATGTGATACCATTCACCTTTTCATCTACATCTCTAAACAGGTAAAGCTGCAATACGAGTGGATAAAAAAATGTTCAAAAAATGTGCTGTCTGTGGTCTGTATAGCAGACATGTATATTTATTAATATGTAGATTAAGGGGAAATAGCATCACACTGAACACAGTCTGAAGGTGCTGAGACACCTGTTCCTATTCAAGGCAGAAGATTGTAATTTAATTCAGGATATGCCTCACAGACCCTGAGATTGTTTGTATTTGTATAGATTTTAGTATTGCATCATTTTGCTTCTCTTGTTGAATTATATAAACTTGTGTTTTAAATCTTAAAATTCTGAATTTGTTTGTGCAGAGGAGTGTGACACAGCTCTTTGCCCTTCCAGCAGGTGATTATTGCTGCGTACTGGTCCCGTCCACATACAGTAACATCATGTACATAACCTGTATCACCCCCCCCCCCCCCCCCCCCCCCCCCCACCCAAATTCTATGATTCTATGATTCTATGCTAGAAGGACATTTTGGAATTTGGGATGGAAATATCTATCAAAATTCAATACTGCCACATTAATGAAAATATTGTTTTTGTAATTATAGTTGGTGAAGTAGTGAAGAACAACAGGCGACAGCGAGAGACCAACCAGCCACACTCGAGCCAGGGTCAGTTCACTGTCGCTTAAATTATCATTAATTAGACGCAATATGATTAGCATGAACTACTAAGCCCATAATGTTAGGACCTTTTGTGTTAATAGCGTTGGACACCCAGTGCCTGAAATAGCATGTTGAAATGCATGCTGGGTAACAGCATGAGGCAGGGGTCTTCCACTTGGCTGGAACAAAGGGAAGTATCTTCTTTTTATCATTATAAATCCATGCAAGGGTTATATGGGATCAGGGCTGATTAGTAGAGACTAAAATAGCTCCCGCTGTTCTGTTAATGATGTGCGGTGTGGCCTTTGGATAGCCGGCTGGCGTGATGTAACATGCTGTTTTACTACGTGGTACACTTATTCACGAGCTATGACATGATATGTTAACAACAAACAAGCACACGTGGGCTGGTGTTCAGACAGATGTGGCCACTGACGAGTACTGAGAAGCGTTTGTGCAGCAAAACTACCGCAGCACCGGTGATCACATTCACAAAACATTTTAATTTTGTTTCTCTGGCTAGAGAGAAAGGCCTTCTGATCCATCTGTTCCTGCATAATTAATATAATGTTTTCTTATACTTTTTTTAAAAAAATGGAAATATCACCACATTAGTTTATCGAGCTATACTTGGACTCATTACAAACCAATGCTGTGCAGAAACATTGTTCAAACCTACAGAAATGTACTTTAAAATTGTCAAACTAAAATATGTCAAGCTGGATTTTTCATAAAATGTATATAAATGAGGCACAAGACATGCTGGAGCCATTAAGGATGAGGGGTCTGGAGTTTGAGCATTTCAGTGTTCACACTGTCAGATAGGACTAAGTGTGCTAAGAGGATCCTGTTGACCTTCATGTGATTGCTGATGAAATAAAAAAACAAACTAAGAATAAACACATTTTGGATAGGTTGGACTATTTAGGATCAACGAGGATGCTGACGTTTATTTGCTATTAGTGCAATATTACATTTAAAATTCATCCCACCCTAAACTTAAGTCCAGTGGGATCTAATCTGTAATGCTAACACACCTCACTTTGATTTTCCACAACTGCTAACGTGTTTCTGATATGAGCCAAGTCTCTGAAAGAAATCCGTCTGAGCGCAGTAATCTGAGGAATGACAATTTTTGCAAGTCTGTTAATCAGTTTATGCTTATTTAGATTTCAAGATTCATTTACATAATTTAACCTGCTGAATGTGTTAATAAAACAGCCACACTAATCAGAGTATTGCCTTAATCTGGTTCTGATGAAATTATTGGTGTTTGTGTAAATGTCATGATTGAATCTACAAAATCTTCTCATCAGATTTACCCCAACAAAGCTGAGCCTATTTTCTGCCTCTAGGACACAACATTCAGAGACAAACGGTGTAACAGAACGAACTCTGCGGTGAACTTCACATCTGCTGCTGTTTGTTGGATTTAATCACACAGTGACAATAAACCCAGCTGTGTTACTTCGACAGCACATTTGTAGAAAAGCATTAGAGCGGGAGTGCGTGCCCTTTAAGCATGACTGTCATCTGTGTGAATCAAACCCAAAAATCCCTTCAGCGCTACTCTAACCCAGTGAACATTACTCATTCACGTTTACAACCACAGCTTTTTGGCATCTCCTCTGGGTTTTGACCCTGCCACCTTCGGAGTAATGGGTAATGCTCGCCTGATTTTTGATAAGTCTTGTTTTATTTTGTTGCCGTTGGTGCTGTCCCACTCTGAGTCGTCCACATAAATCCCATGTAAAATATCCATCCATCCATCCATTTTCTATACCGTTTACCCGTCAGGGTCGCGGGGGAGCTGGAGCCTATCCCAGCTGACTACGGGCGAGAGGCGGGGTTCACCCTGGACTGGTCGCCAGTCAATCGCAGGGCCAACACACAAAGACAGACAACCACACACTCTCACACACACACCTAGGGACAATGTAGAGTAGCCAATTAACCTAATGTGCATGTCTTTGGTATTGTGGGAGGAAGCCGGAGTACCCGGAGAAAACCCACGCAGGCACAGAGAGAACATGCAAACTCCACACAGAAGGGCCCAGACCGGGATTCAAACCTGGAACCCTCTTGCTATGAGGCTAACCACTGCACCACCGTGCCGCCCCCCATGTAAAATATCATCATTAGGAAACTATTGCACTGACTCAGCCCAAACAAGTACCACAGGATATGGTAGAACCTTAAGATTGTCAGTGCTGCATTGGTCTGCTGCTCCATTTGCTAGTTGTGAACACTGTAATAAGGGCTTGATTCCTTTCTTTCCACCAACTGTTGTCAATGGTGGACTTGTATGTGGACTTGTAAGGTGAAAATTAGATAAAAGTGCTTCATGGGAACTCAGGAGTGTTGGGGCTTAAACAGGAGAAAGCATTCTAATGTCAGGAGTGATTATTAGTTGCATTACTCTTCAGTTTCTGTTATAGTATTGTTTGAGAAAAAACTGAAAAATCCACTTTTTGATATCTGTCTGTACCTGTATCTGTACCTACAGCTTTACTGCATGTCCTTCACTTGTATCAAAGAATGTGCAGAATGTCCCTGGGCATTTTACTGTCTTCACCTTTACCTGGGTGTATTTTAACCCTCTTAATCCGATTTTAAAGTTTCTTGGAAAAAAGATATCACCCCTGCTGCTCCTCTGTACCTCACTGTCAGCTCTCTAGTGGCAGCAAAAAAGCAGCTGGAACCTGAGCCCGATGCTCATCCCTCTCCTGCCTGTAATTGCTTCATTAGAGCCTCTGCAGTGTCTCTGCCTGGTAGCTGGGGGAGATTTAATAAGAGCTCTGAGGATGCGCTCAGACTCTTGGGTCTGGTCTCCTAGGATATTGTTGTGGAATTTCTAATAACCGGGCTTCGTACCACCAAAGACAGAAAGTCAAAGAACATCAAGCTAAGTGCACTCCTGGATCCCTTCAGTCCAACACAAGAGGCAAACGTAGCTCTTCCAAGTCTTTTGTACTGTGGCTCCATCCCCAGCGGCTACTTCTGCTCCTACCGCTGAGACTATAAAACAGAGTGGAGAGTAGATTGAGAACCCGTGGTCCATTTTCTGAGTGATGAATTTCAGTGAGGTGCAGGACGGCAACAATGTAATCGCTGTCAGGATCTGAGGTTTATTTTTAGTTTCTTCCTTGTTTTATTTTGTAGATTTTCTCCTCTTGTGTCCTGTTCAGCTTTTCTATTTTCCCTCCTTTTTTGATTGTTTGCCCCTCCCTGAATGATTTCACCTGTGTCTAGTCCCCCTTGTTCCCTGGGTGTTCCTTAAGATCCCTGTGTTCCCTGTGGTTTCCATTGTGGATAACTTATTTGTTTGGAAAATTCCAGCTTTCAGCTGCTTTGTTTGCCTTTTTAGATTGTTTCTTTGTTTGGACCATTATTACCTGGACTATCAGCTGCCTTTAGTTTGTTTCTGCTCCTTTTAGAGAGTAAGTTTATTCATTAAAACCTTTTGTTCACCTCACAAACTGTCATTTTTGGTTCTGCGGTTACCTTTCAATGTACAGAAAACCCAAAGATAGAGTTTTAAAACTCCAGTTAACAATAAAGACAGTTAAACAAAGTCATGACATTCTCGTGAACATCTTTGAATGCCTGCAGCTGCCTGTCTTCTTGACTGTTTCTCAACTAAGTGTTGAAACACAAACAGGTTAGGAACCCACTTCTTTCCGTCTTTCCTTCAGTTTTCATCATCTGTAATATCACTTTCTGAATTATCTGCATTTCAGGTCTGAAGCAGCTGGATGCAACTGATAGCACTTTGGTGTGGGAGACTTCAGGCTAGCAAGAGCTAGAAGAGGTACTGTCTCTTTAATCCTTAGATTACAACACTTAATTACAATTACTGCAGTTTGAAACAGGTTTGATCTGGGAATATCTCATTTTAATGCTAGACTTATTGCTTTTGTCACTGGATAAATTCATCAGTTAAATGTTTAAAATGTGCATGTAAAATGGAGAAATGGCAACTGGAACAGTAATGTAATAAAACCTGAATGCAGATGCAGTAGGTACTATAACTTTTAGACAAAAAAACAAACAAACAACACCATTTGAAACATATGAAACCCAGTCGTATAGTGAGTGAGTGATGTAATTTTTAGACAAAGTTTGGATTTTGGAGTCATTTGTTAGTATTTTAGATGTACTTTCAGAATCCCCTGCAGATTATAATGACCAGCGCTTATGGAACACGAGTATAAAGGGTGCTGCCACATATCATCTACACTAGGACTTAACTATATATAGCAAACAACATGGGGGGTTGGGGAAGGCTGATCTGACCATGTGTGTGTTTGTGAAGCAGACTGACGAGATGACCAGAGGTGTATGTGTGTACAGTGTGGTTTGCCTGAATGTGTGTATATACTGTATGTGCATGAGTACAACACGGTCTGTGTGTGTATGTATGTGCATGTGCATATACTTTGCTTATGCAGGTTTGCACCATAAAGCACACGTCCGCATGCAGGCTGATATCCTCATATTCCTCCATGTATGAGTATGCATGTGCTGTACTCACGTGATGACCAGTGAGGTGGAGAAGAGCAGTGTTCCCAGCAGCCCACGCCGGCAGTCCGCGTTTTTCCTCTGGCGCTGGTGCATCTCGCCGCCGCAGTTGTCACAGCAGCGGCACATGCAGAAGAAGAGGCCGGCTATCGGCATCAGAACGGTGAACAGCAGGCCCACAGCCGCACACACAAGGAAGCCTATCTCGTAGTAGATGGCCTGAGGTCAACGGGGGAGGAATGAAAGGAAAACAAATGAGATGAAGAACGAGGTACAAATTATTTAGGGAACATAATAGAGAAAGGAGGTGTAAAGGGGAGATGAAGTGACAAAAGGGGGATCAGAGGTGAAAACAGATGAAACAACAAGAGCAGACAAACAGGATGGGTTTGTTGAGAGAAAAAAGGATTGGATCAGGAGAGGAGAGCAGATGAGTTGGGGAGTGAAGGAGAGAAAAAAGGATAGATTAATAGCAGCATACAGGAGAAGAAGGGAGGACGCACACACACAAGGAGGCAGAGGATAAAATGAGCAACAAATCTAAAAATATCTGCTAGGATCTCGCTGCTGGAAATCCTCTCTCTCTCTACTCTTTGTCCAAAAGGAATTTGTGGATAAACAATAAACACATTATGTAACTCTACTCGCCAGAGGAGAATCCTTTTTCTCTAATTCTTAAATACCACAAGCCAATTCAATTTTCTACATTATTACACAACATTAATGCCAAGACAGTCTTTCTTAATGAGTGGGATGACAATACTTTTCTCACATACTACACTGCAAGGTATCAAAGACTGGGACAGTAAGCAGTTCTTAAAGGTTGCTTCCCAAAAACGACAAAACTTCCAATATGCACTGAGAGGATAGCAACACATGAAGGATTATGGGAAAATACTCAAAGGAGTCAGAGCCATCCATGGGGCCCTTTGGTGCAGTTCTAATGAAGGGGAAAGACAGCATTTCTGATGAAAAACCCCACTTCAAGGGGAATGGACTCGAGCACTGCAGAAAAACGCCTTAACAAGTAATTTAGACTTGTATAAAGTCATACATTTTTTTCTTGAAACAAGGTAACAAATCAGCCCCTTGGGTATAGTTACACCTGTGCAGTTCATCCTTTTTAATAATTTGGTTGCAGAAAGTGTCATTTGAGAAATATATGACGCGTCAACCAGTTCCAGTTTATTATCAGACCATGATGATATTATCAGAGGGAATCAGCACAGTGTGAAACGCAGGTGGAATTACCTCTTAGCCACAATCGATTTCTGCAACTTGGTTGTGATATGATCTATGTGAATATCGTTGAGCCAAAACCTTGCTACTTCAATTTTACAGCTGAAAATGAAGAATTACTTTATTATTCGCTGTGTCCGTGTTCTGCACTTGTTGATCTTAGAATTTATTAGGTGACTATTCGACTGCATTAGTCTCAGCTAGATGTTGCTAATAAACTAGTAACTGAGTGTATATTACTTTGAAAAACAAATCAAAATTTGATTGGATGAACCACACAATGATGTTGACAACCTTAACTCTTTGTTGTTGTTGTTTTCTTGAACTTCCCTCAGGATCAATAAAGTATATATCTATCTATCTTTTTTTTTTTTTTTTTTTTTAAAGAAATGCAGCTTTCACCTGTAAAACAATGTTATACAAGTTCACATGCACAGTATCTGTGGTGAATAGTTAGATTGTTAGGATTAGAGGGTGGGTGCTCGGCTTAATAGGAATGTAGTGAGGTGAGATAGCACTGGTAAATTGTGGTAAGGGCCAGTAAGATTAAAGTCCTGTTAACAGTAGAGGAGAGATGCTGACTATAATGTACACATGCAGTGGTATTAGTGTATTTTGACAGATGGATTGTGTCTCAGTATTTCTTGTCGTTGATCAAGTATAATACACATTCAAAGTGGCTACACATGATTTTTTTTCGTTCTGATATATTAAAAGGGTTAACTTGCTGCTGTTGGCAGGTTCTCTGCAAAGCTTCCACCTCTTCTTGTCATTTACCACAGTGTTCCCACTTAATCTGCCCCTATCTAAACCACACTCAGCACAGGCTTTGGAAATTGCCAAAATTGAATAGGGGGATTGGTAATTCCCACACCGTGTGTAACGTGTCACAATGATGTTCAATAGCTTCTTCTTCTGAAAGGATCAGAGCAGGGCTGCTATCACTGCTTCTGAATGGACGAACTGCTCTCCCAGCTGATTTTCACTAATCTTTATCGCAGTGATAAGTCAGTGCCCCTGCCTGCTACGGGGACCTGCGGCTTTCGCTTTTTAACATGCAGGGTGAAAAGAAATGGCTTCTGAACTTGACTGAGAGGAGTATTCTTCTCTGGTTCATTTAATCTGTGTGTGGACTTGGAAGAGTCTGAGCATAATTCAAACTTCACGGCAACTCATGTTTGGTTGAGGGAGGCTCCTAGCTGTGTCACAAACAGAGTCTGCCACTAGGGATGTATGATATTAAATTCTGGCAGGTATCCGATATGCTAATATTAACCCAACTCATTCTGGCCAATTATTACACATGCTCTTATTGTGATAGCCTACCTGCAGATGTGCACATATCATGCTTTTCAAAATGTGGGCAAACTGGGCAAAATAAGAAAACTACTGAATCAATACTTTGTGCTGTGTGTGCATAACTGAAGCAACTGAAGTTATCAGTCTGTTATATCACCTGAAACATTCATTTTGGGCTAATGCAGATGTTTAATTTTTACCGGCCCTTTCGGGAATAAATGCCTGAAGGATTTAATGTGGTTTGTGTGTGTTTTGAAAACGTAGAGGCAAAAGAGAAACAACGTGAGTGTATGTGTGTCCCGTGTCATCTAAAAGCACCAATGTCAGCCCAGTTATTGAGGACATTGTGCAAATCTGAACGCTTGCAATGTCATTCTGCTTCTGGGCTCTGCTCGTTATTGGGTGAATCTTCACCAAAAAAAAAAAAAAAAAAAAGGTCAAATATGTTTTATTTTTTTTCCAACACCACTCTTAAAGGGCCTGCAGCTCTGACTATTTTTGGACTATAGCTTTGTCTTGGCAAGTGCCCAAAAGAAGAAGGTGACCTTCCAGTAAGAGCAAACTGGATGATGAGGTGGCAGCATGTGTGAGTGGTGAGGACAATTGTGTACTTATTAGTCAGATTTAATGAAAGCAGCAGCCCCAAAGCCTGCTGAAGTGTCCTAGAGTAAAATGGTGAATTAGTTAACATCACGGTCCTTTTGATTATTTGTGCTTCCTATTTTTATTCATTTTTTGTGTTTAAGATCCTTGTTGTTTAATAGCAAATTTTAACACCACTCTAGAAGCACAAGAGAAACAGGATATTTTTGTGATATAAGTGATGACTGTAATTCTGGAACCTCACGAACAGCAGCAAGCCTCTGATCACAAATGGACTAACCCACTGTATGGAGGCTTTTGCTTCAGACCGTTCAGTGATTAGACTCAATGGCTGTTGAAAAAATCTACACTTTGAAATGATGGCTAGATAACAGAAATCAATGTGGTGGCTATTTTTACAAGACAATCAGCAGTACCATTATGAATGAAATTGGATGACATTTAAATTTTGGGATATACTGATGTTGATTAACATCATAATTGGAGTCCATCCTCTAAAAGCGTTCATGTCAGTTATGCTAAAAAGAGGAACTGATTTTACATTTCCTTAAATTACGCAATTTATAAATATTAGTTGGTTGTTTTTTTTAGGGATTGCAACTGTAAATCACATTCTCAAAGGACTGGAAAAGTGATTCTCTCCCTCTTATTACTTTGTTTTGGGTTGTGGTTGTTCATCGAGGTGTGAAGCTCTCAGGAGGATGTTTTTATGAAGCTGTGTGAAGCTGTGGCAGCACTGCACACTGTGTGTCAGTGGTCCAGGTCAGTGTGTGGAGATTTGTAGTAGTAAAAAGAGTTCTGCCAACATCAGCACACAAAAGATCAAGAGCATGTGTGTTCATGTATGGCTCATCTTTGCTGTGGTGAGTCGACACTACTGAGAAACAAATTACATGGCTGACCAGTGGTTTCAAATCTATTCTGCCTGAACATTTATGTCCACACAGTGCTACACATCAAGAGCAGAACAGAGTTGTTTTGTATAAGTATGACATTAAACAGATCAGACTAGTAAAATATAACTTGCCAAATCCATATCGGTGTTTTTCACATTACTTTTGATTAGAATGTGCTGGTTTGTGTTACATGCTGATCTCCGAACATGGTCACAAGTTCTGAGCCAAGTAATAGTGCAAATCAGTGTAACGCAGGAGAGTGAAGGTCATGATGCTGGTGTCATAGAATATTCCAGATGGTCTGTAAAACATATGAATTTCACTTTAGAGCACTAAAAATCTTCCTCTGTGACGCAGTCAGCATTGCTGCTCCTCCATGAAGCTAATAAAAATCTAAACCAGGACACGTCTCAAATGAGATAAGAGCTACAACTGTAGTGGATAGGATGGCTGGGTGAGAGCTGCAGAGCTGCACAACTAATGACAAATACTCCCATGATAAAGATGTTGAAATAAGCAAAAAAATGGAGTAATATGTCATTGTCAATGTGCAACCCTGGTGGCTCAGGACAGAAAGGCATGATGGGACAGGGGATGGGTTGCACTGCAAGTCCAGCGCGCAGAATTTACCTGAAGGGTCAGCACTATGTTCTCTGGCTGAGGAAGGCCAGAGCAGATCAGATGAAGAGGGCATGCAGAAGACAAAGGCAACACAGCATCAAAAAAGAATAAAGCCACAAAACAAAAACATGTGGATGAAACAGAAAAACAAGAGAAGAGAAATCTAGGATTTCAAAACTGCCATGCGTATTCCTGTGCTTGCATATTGTAATACTGAGCACAGATATATTCTCCCATAATTGAGGGAAAGGAATAGTGTGAACTCTCAATCTGCACTTCTTTTAGATCTCAGGGACTGTCAAAAAAAAAATCAGCTATCACATGACAAATCAAATGACGTAGCTCTGATTATTTTCACAGGTTGTGCCAGAAGCAATCACCACTTTTTTTCTGGGGTGTCAATAAAAAGATGGTCTTGCCTTGGCTTGCAAAAGCTATTAACACCTTGCTTCAGAGAAGACTGAGCCTACAGAGTTTCTCAGGTGCAATTCTAGTTTAATTTATATCATAAATTGCTGCATATAAGAAAAGAAACATAATGCAACGGGATAAAGAAAGAGGCACAGCAAAACAATCATTTTAACACACACACACACACACACACACACACACACACACACACACACACATACCTTTTGATATTCTGTCTGAATGGCTCCAAACTTGTCCTTTGCCAGTTTGACAATAAGATCTGCAACAAGACAGAGAAAACAAACACAACATGAAGAGACACAACACTGTGATAAGACCTGCTAAATAAAATAAAATACATGACTTTAAGACTGAATTTAAGGAATTTAATGTCTTAATGTAAATCTAGTTATCTGTCAATGCAGACAAGAAATCTTAAAATCGGTTGGATCCAGTTGAGAAACAAGAAGGCTCTGATAAGAGATAAGAGTTCAATTTACTTGAGATCACAGTGAAATATAATCAATATTTGCATTGCAACAATTCTTAATTTGATTAATTAATTATTATTTTTTGTTTGTTTTTAATTTAAGCACAGTCAGAACAGGTCAAAAGGTGTTCATTGCACTTTGTGTTTAATGCTAATTAGCAAATGGTAGCATTATGAACTTAATAAACATAACCTGTTAAACATCAGAATTGGCACTGTGCGGATGTTAGCATTACAGACTTACAGTAGACACTGAGAAAACATCACTGAATTACTTCAAAGTTTGTGCCATTTCATTAAGTGTCTTCATCACTTTTAATGTGCCCAGCTCATCATTCTTTCATTGCTGTAGATGTCTGATGCGTGATGTTCTCGTCATAATGATTATTCTGAAGTTTTAGTTTTGTTCTTTTTATGACTGAATGACAGTACAAGAAATTTACGGATGAGCACTTGAAATTAAATGTTTTTGTCTTAACGTGAGTGCTGTATCCTTGAAGTGGATGATTGACGGACATGTTCCTTGTATCTAGTTATAAACCAGTTCATATAAAGATAAAGTTGCCTATCCACATAGCATGTGACATTTATCTGAAATAAGTCTGTCATGCTTTCCTCACACTCCAACAACCACCACAATCTACTACAATGGTCTTGCAGATTGTTGGCTTGAGAAAGGAAAAGAAAGACGCAGCTCTGACAATGACAGCCACCTAAGTGTTATTTTCAAGTTAAACTTCTTTATGGTGTGCATAAAGCTTCTGACTTTATTTTGACAAGCATATTTATGATAATTTTTATCTATTATATAATGGGTTTGGTCTGAAAACTTTCCTCAGCCAGCAGCGGGAAACTGCAGAATATAGTTAATGTGAGACATCATTAGTGTCAAGCTGAAGCAGAAAGTTGACATCTTTGACAAGGTGGTGTCAGGAAATCCAAAGCCAAACTCTGACACTGCAGTGTCCCTTCATCCCCATCTCTTCCCTCTGGGTTTAGACCGGGGCATGTCTGACAGGGTGAGGAACTCTTATTTTATTTATTTCTGGACTGACATCGTGTTAGGATCCCGTTGGGGTTGTTGATTTTCTGCTTGCCTCTGGATATCAGAAGAACTCACAGTGAAACAGTGAAAGTTTATTTTTGGGAAACTGGGATTCTGGATGCAAAAAAGTGCAATTTTGTATATTATGCTACTGTTTCAAATAAACGAACTAGCTGTATTAAAAAACAAGATAAACGAGGCCTTTACATGAGCAACAAATAACAATGGGTTGTAATTCATTTGCTCTTACTAGCAAGTGCAGTGGCTTAAATAACCTTTAATTTTTCTTTTCTTCTTTTTTTCAGGTCAATTTTGGATCATCTCAGTGGTACAATACAATATTTTATTAATCATTATATAGACAAAAAGTTGCAAATATCTTAAAACAAGCTGATGAGGTACTCTAACACTTAGTGCCCTCTAGAAAACATGACTTGTCACAAAGGTTATGAGCATTTATAATGGATGTTCAGAATTTCAACCCTAGCTTTCAGAAGCAGAACAATCATGGAGTTCCAACAAAACAACCCAAACAAATCTCCCTGCTATCAAATATTGTGTGTCTCTATTCCCCTTCGTATATACACCTGGCTGGAGCAACGCTGGCTGTGACTCATCATATAATGATGACACAGACAGCAAGTCTTCTCAGAGGCAGCCGGTTTCCTAAATTAAGATGCAAACGACACCGGGGCTTTTCCTCCTCCTGCAATGCGGTGTTTCTTTTTTCTTAAGAAGAATATAACCCACAGAAGATCTGTTGTAATTTATAACAAACCAGACTTATGATCCCTGTCTATTATTCAAAGCATGAGATTTGTATTACTGAGAATGCACTCCAGGCTTGTTTTTCACCAAGTTATTATGGCTGTGTTAGGAAGAGAGCAGCTTGTCTCAAAGTATTTGTGTCTAATTACCTTTATTAAACATTTATTAATGCAGGATTATTTGACTAAGAGTATTTTTTTTCTCAGTCAGTCTTCCTCACCCCAACCTCAGCTTTGTAGTGGGTTGAGTGCCCCACTTAGGGACCGTTTGGTAGCTCTTAGAGGCAGTGAACATCTGAAGTTTGTGACACACCTTTTCTGATTGAATTTTCTCAACAAGTTTGAGAAACACAAGTCTACTTTATAGGTCAACTGGCCACCCTAGTTTCCCAGGTTCTAGGTTAGTTCCTCCACCCCAGGAAGGCTATTGTCAGTCACTATTGTGCTTATGGAGGTGAGGCGTAAAGTGATCCAGGCTTTTAGAGAAAGTACAGTAAGCTGAGCCCAGCTCTCATATTTTTCTTACTAGGTTCCTTTCAAAGAAGCTCCTGACCTTGTGGTGAAACAAAAACACTGCAGCAGGTTGTTCTGGGGTTTGCTCGTTTCCTCATGCTTCAAGTCAGCTTTGAATCTTCAAAATTTAATCAAGGCCGAACCTTTCCCAAAATTCTTCCTTAGGACCAGTTGCCAGAAGCATCCAAAGTGTAATTGCAGAGGCAGTATGTTTTCTCTGAAACATGTTAGTCAGTGCAAATCAAGACCAATTGGACAGACCAGAAAGGCTGGAGCTGACCATCTCAGAATGAGAGAGGAAAGAGAAGGCTGCTGCTGAAGCCTGTAGGAGTGTATAGAGAGTTTAATAATCAACAATAAATAAATATAAGAACTTGTAAAAAATCAACAGGTCGAACTCAAATGAACAAGGACTTTTCTGCTTTTGAGATCTGTCCAAACAAAACTCTGTGAATAATAAATGAATGAGCTAGTAACTGCTGGATACACTGAGCCAAGATGAAGCAGAAGGAATAAAAGAAGCAGTGGAGGATGGAGAAAGAAGAAAAGGAGAAAGATCAAAGACAGAGGGATAAGAGAAGAGGAAAGCTAAGAGAGGTGAAAGAGAGAAAAGCAGCAAGGAGAGTGGGCTGGATGGAATCCAGCCTCCGTTTCTAGTGAGAGGCGTCTAATCCCTCTCCATGAACGAAAAGCTTCCAGTTTCCACCCACGTTAACTCTATCCTCCATCCCCTCACAGCTAACACTCATCATTTTAAAGGCATATAAATGTAAATGCCAGGACACTGTGACCTTTAACCCCTTTAAACTAAGCTGCTGTTTGTCATGTTGACAGTATATTGGTTTCAGAGATCTCCCTTGATTGCAAAATGCTCTCTCAGCTAAATGCACATACACAACTGGAAATGTTAATGTAAATGTTTGAGCGAGTTAATGTACATGTAATGCATAGCTTCAGCTTCACAGTTTCGAACCAAATCAAGGTAGAGGTTTCACAGCAGATTTAATGAAGCTTTGCAGGGTGCTCAAGATAAGGCAGAAAATGGAAGGATGAATTTTTCATTAGTTTCACTAGAAGGGAGTCGCCCGCCCAGAGGAATCTAGCAGTTCTCCATCTTAGTTCGACTGCACAGTTTTCGAATAGCGGAAGAAGAAGATATTTTGATGACCATGAATAGTGAGGGCCCCCTGGATCAGAATGTCATGTAGTTTCTGTTTCTGCTTCAAGTTACAGAAAAATATTTGGATTTTTAGCATTGTTTCAAAGTTTCCTCCACTACCGGGTTGTGAACCAGGGCTTGTAAATAGAGCGTGAACTCAGCTAGCCCACTTATTGAACATTCCTGTGTAATCTTGTTTGATTTTGACAGCAGAAAGTCAAGACAAATCAGATTCCATTCCATGTAAATTCAGCCTAACATTTGCAAGCATTTGTCTGCACTCTTTCCCTTAATTTACCTTCTGTGTTGTTCATCAAGGCTAAGAAAACATTAAAAACAAATCTTAATCAGGCCAGAGTGCACTTTAACTGATTTTTTATGCCTGGATTTCCTGCTGTCTGATTGATATCAGCAGATGTTTTTTCGCCTTTAGTTTGTTCAAAATATACAAACTGACAGCTCAGACTGACTGCCATCTGCATCCAGCATACAAAGCAAAGTCCAGTCATTTAAAAACCACATCAAAACTACTGTTTATACTGGTAGTATGGGTTTTAACTGGTCAAATGTGTGAGCTCTCTCTTCTGTGGAGCTACATATGAGAAGGAAGGGTTAGGGTTAAGAAAAATAGCACAAAATATGATATAAACATATATTACAGTGATATATAGGCTTCAGTCATTCGAGATTAAAGACTTGATTAAAGACAGACCAATAAAGTGAATGTCATGCTAAAGTGTGAATAAATTGAGTTTTGGTCTGCTTGACTTTATTTTTCCACTGATTCCACTAGGAACCAGTTTTCCCTTTAGCTAAAAGAAACAGAACTTCCATGGTAACCTCTTAATACTGAATCACATTATCACATTACCAATCACACTTTGCCAACCACATTATCAAAAGAAATTTACCCAAAAGTTTACCCCCCCCCAAAAAAGCAGCATCTGAACACGTGGTTCTCAGAATACTGAGATCAAACTATAAAACTAGGCAGAGCTGATCAGACATAAGTCAAGATTAGCGCATAGTCTCAAATGTTTTCAGAAACATCTTAGTGTTCTGTTCAGTTGTAAACGGTTAAACAGCTGATAACAACACTGTCACTGACAGACATCTCATTTGGCAACTCTTATCATCATTTTATTGTGTAGTGTGTGCAAGCTTTTTTTTAAAGTAAAAATGTCAAACATTCTGTAGTTACAGGTTAAAAAAATATGATTCTTTTTAAAAATAAAACTGTAATCCAAATGTCTTCTTGTTTTGGACTATTGGTAATTGGTGATAAAAGAAGCAAACTTGGGCTGTGAAAACTGTAACATATTATTCACTATTTCATGACATTTTCTGGACTAAACAAGCCTTTTGTGAGTGAATAAACACATCTATGCTCATACTCATCTATGCATTGATTGTCTGCATGTATTTGCCACAGAAAGGTTGGTTGATATTTAGCTACACTGCCAACGACAAAACAAAAAACAAAAAACAAACAAAAAAAAATGTAGCTTTGCATGTTTCTTTAAAATAGCTGAGACAACAGCACTGAGATCTAATTAACTCTCAGCATGCACACTTTCAAGCATGCATCATGCTTGATCAGATGAACTACACAGCAGCCGAGTAATCCACGGAGAGACCCTTTATAGTGTACCTTTGTCTATTTGACACTGTCATCCACAGCGACATGGCTTCATGTTTATGTCTGCTCATCTTTGTTCAGCTTGTTATCTTTGTTTAACTCCAGCTGTACTCTCTATCTGTACCCTCCTGTCAATTTGCTCTCTGCACGGTGTACAAGAATACTCAATGAAACAAATCGAAGCCAAATCTAAATCTCTCCCTAATTACTAAATCATTAGCCGGGGCTGTGTGTGCCCATATCTACCTTTATCCAATGTCTGCCCCAGTGGAAATTTGTCTTTAGCTACTTTAATAGCAAAGTACAAGTACATACACTACATGTAGCACAACAGAACATAAAATATGCAAAATGTATAACATATGATGGGCAACCAACTTCTACACATTTGCTGTAATAAAACGGGCAGGTGAGCTCAAGTATGATAACGGTTCTGCTGTTGTTCAGTTTGTGTTCATGAATCCTTTCATCATTTGATGGAATTCTTTTACAACATCCTGTGGTTGTTACTAAAGCTGTTGAGATGATTGACCTTTGTAAAGCCTGTGCTGATGCCCAAACAGCATAAGCTATTCAGGAATATCATGTAACATACAGTCTATTGTGTAAAAAGCCAATAACTGTGTACCTATGGGAGAGCAAAACCTTTTTCAAATAAATGTCATACAAAACGGATCCAGTTGACAAAGCTGCCTGGTGGGGATGAGACAAATGGTTGAGTGTTAAAGGGATTACAAAGCACTTTCTCACCATAATACTGTAAGGAAAATACACACATCCTGGGTTTTATTTTTCACTTCACTGGCTAACTTACCTGCAATGTTGGAAACCTTGAAATCTAAATTTTATGTGCTGCACTTATTTGAAGTCAATTCAATGGCCGATTCAATGCCCCCACTGGATGGGCAAAAAAAATTTGGGTGTGGTGGAGTGATTATGAGAGCTGCAGCTGCAAAGGCAATCTCCTGCCCCTTTGCTGACTTTGAAAACAAGAACAAAATTAAATACTTGCAACACAATAATGCTTAAAACTTAAATTAGGGATTATAAATTGATAATGTGAATTAAACCCAGTATCTCACAAGATCTGCTGTGATTAGTGCTGCGTGAAAAGATTCTCTTTCTGTTAAATCCTCACAGTCACCTGAAGGCAGCAGGCTGACACTTCTTGAGCTACAAACTGGACATGTTCTGTCAGAGTGTAACACTGTTACGAGTATAGTGCCATTATGCGTGGCCATCCACTGCATTAACATTCATTAAATCCTGTGCAAACGACACCAGACTGACATAAAATAACCACCTCTGACCACATCACGTGTGTAATTCAGCACTCTGCCTGTTAATATCTTTCCAAAAAATCTTTCCAAGTTTTTCAGGGTAATGAGAGTAGTTACTGGCTGACAGCATATTTGTTAATCACCACACCTTCAGATCTTAACTTCACCCAGCCCTTATGTACTGCATGATGCTGCACCTTCATGAATCAGAATAGTAGATGTGCTTGCAGGTGTCCACATACTCTGTGGCCCTGAGATGTAACCCTCTGCACTTGCACGACTAACATGGGGCCCTTATCAATGCTGTTAGGTGGACAAACTGTTAAATGGCATGCTGCTGTTACTTGCAGATGTGCACTTGCTACTACACACTAGACACTGCCGAAACTGAAAGCAGACAGTGTAAATAAGAAATAGAGAGAAGGAAAGGCTGAAAAAAAAGAGCTGGAGCAGGCTGAGACAGATGGACAAAGAAAAATAGCACAGTGAAAGAGTCAGCGGGAGGTGTAAAGGGATAGAGTGAATGCTAATAGAGAGGATGAAGGATACATAGATCGATAGAGAGATGGATTAATCTTTGGACATTTGGAAAGACAAGTAAAATTAAAGAGATAAAGTAAAGGTCAGGGAAGCACAGGTGTTCATGCCCCCGTGACTGGGCGTGCACTATTTACTGATGGCATTGTGGAAAGCAGAACCTGCACGGACTGCTCGGAAAAAGGAGGAAAAAATCCAATCAAGTTGCACCAAAAGCCACCAGCCGAATCAACAAAACTCTAATATTCCCCCCATACTAAGCCCCAGCAGTCGTCTGTGACAACACCCGTGGCTAAAAGGCTTATTAAAATAAATAAATAAATAAAGAAGTAAGCCTGGCCAAGAGATACTCTTCCACACCACAAAACTTCATTCAGCCCTGCTTGCTTGCTTGTAAAGCGTACGGTGCGACAAAGCAGCCAGCCAGTCGGGGATTTTTCCTGAACAGAGGGACGTTGCTGCCAACTACATGGATTCTCCCTCACAAAGTTATCTGAGGACACACACACAAACGGTCGAGAGCTCCATGTTAAGAATTAAATTCAGCAGGAGCAGTAAACACTAATGCAGGCAGGGAACTCTGCCTGGCCTTTCTGTCACATTATCCAGGCCTTTTGCTGGTGCTCTCATAACACAAAATTTTCATAGTGATGCATTTTATGTGTAATTGCTGAAATGAATCATTTTTATATTAACAATGGGTGAAATGACTCATATAGTGATCAGTTATTTATACTCTGCACTTTTCTCCTTTCTTGGTCGGGAATACTGCATGTGCAGTGTCTGTAAAAACAAGAATTTCCCTCCAGGGATTAATAAAGGAATTCTGATTCTGATTCTGAGTTATCACCTGACTGTGATTTTAATCAGCTCTCTGGGGCATTTTAGCATATTTTAGCTCACTGTTTTGGCTTTACATTCTGCAGCTTCAGTACACAACAGCGATTAGAGCTTATGGACCAAAACGAAGATAAAAAATAAGCCAAAGAAGATTTTCACTGTAATCACCGCATATGTCATGAGAATACGTTTTGCTTTTGAGTCATTTTGGGAGCCAGGACACCCTTTGACACCTTCAGGAGGTGTCATCAGGCTTCAGACTGCAGTCAGCCACAAAGCTTTTCTCAGGGTGCTGCTGTGAATAACTACTAAAAGAAGGGACTACAAGCAAGTGAGGAGCAATTCTTCATCCTTGTTGCTATGCAAGACAAATCTGAGTTATAGCGACTCTGTTACATCTGAATGGTATACCAACAGCACAAACTGAGCTATAATCCACTGATTTTACCCATAAGACCAGTTTACGAGTAATGTGGAATACTAATGCTACTCGCTGTGCCAATTGCATCTCCTCTGATGTTCTGAAGGAGCTTTAAGTCTGAAAAATAACCCCCTAACTTGGGTTTAGAGACTATACATTTTTAACAGAAAGGCTGTGTTACAGACTGGGGTTGTGGCATTTGAAAGATTGCATCACCAGAGGCAGGATAGCCTTGTCAATTTTAACCTGTGAGTCAGTCCCATAACCTTGTTAGAGTTGAAGGACTGGGGGTGGTGGTAAATCAGCTAAGGTTGTTTGGTAAAAAGCCCATAAGAAGAACAATGTTTGCTGCTAAGCTTGTAAGTAAAAACTATAACTGGTAGAAATAGCTAAATAACTACTATCCACACAGGGACAAGTACAAGATGGCTGACTCCTCTGATTGCTTTCACTCATGCTGCTCCTGAAAATCTGTAAATCCTGTTTTGGTAAATGTCTTCCAGTGAATGTTAGCACACAGCTGACTTGACATTTAACTGAAATATTTCAGATAAAGGAGAACAAGCATGTGTGTGTGTGTGTGTGTTTGTGTCTCAGGGGCTGACTGTTCGTATCAGAGCTCAGTTCCCTTGAGCTTGGTCTAAAAACACCTCCGCACAAGGTAAACACTCTGTTACCATAGAGTCTGTAACTATGGAGAAACAATCAGGCTTAACTTTACACATACAGCACACAGGAAAAGAGGGGACACACACACACACACATATACACTTACAAACCTACAGGAAGGAGAGGTATTTAATTTAAAACTGTATATCTTTTAGCTAGAAGACTTGGTAACGTTGTTCCCACAGATAACATTTGCAGAATTAAACTGAATCAAGAAGTCGAATGGGAGCAAGAGAGAGAGTTCATCATTCTTTGGTATCAATGATGGGGCAACTAATAAAAAAGGTATTAGTTGGTCTTGACGACTTAGCCTGCCATGAGAAATTTATCCCTCACATTTCAATTTAAAATGAACATTCCTACGGTTTTATTCTAAGTCTATTGTTAGATATTGACGTCAATGCATGCACATGAATGCCGGGGGACTGTTCTTGCATACAATAAATGTACATATGTGTGGGTGCAGAGCACTTTACTGTACCCTCCCATGTGAACAGCTGAGTCTCCTGGCTACATTCACAGCTGGAGTCCCTCACTGCACTTAACTCTGTTTTTACACAGGAGCCAGATGAGCTCCATGAAAGAAAAGAAACATCCACATGTCTCATCTGCATGAGCCCACTTACACATGTTTAGGGAAATGTAGTTAGTGTGACTCACTGCTGTAAACACAATCCAGTCTGCACATTAATAAACTTGACAGTCTCTGCTCAGTCATCTCATCACATCGATAGATAGAAATGCATTACAGACAAGACACACACACACAGATAAAAATAAATCTTGGTGACATGACAATGACACTAATAAAGAACATTATATTGCAATCTTGACTAATGACTATGTGAATTGGCAATATGAATTGTGTGTGCCTCTGGGCTTCAAAATAATACAAATCATGTAGACTGCAGATGGTTGTCCATAACAGTACTGTAAAGAACTTAATCTGTCCAATTTTGAGAAGTTCAATTAAAAAGTACGGTTGAACAAGGACTCGGCTGAAACGAGCATTAAATGTGATGAAGGAAAATCCTCACTGCGTAGCTGACTGAAGTTCATTCATTCAAGTTTATATGAGACTGAAAGGACTGCAACAGATTTTTTTTGGGGGGGGGGCAAACCACATAACTGGACAGTTTGTTCAGTCTTGAGGCCATTTATTTTGTACTGTATGCTTACACACACACTACAGACTTATTTAAATTAACCAGCGAGGATCTTAGCTGCAGTTCTGCTTTTCTTTTGTGTCACATAAATAAAATGTTTTTCAAATGAGGACCTCAATATGCTCTAAAGACCTTGTCAAACCATCAAACATCATTTGAACAGGACTAGGCTACTTACATCACCGGTCGTGTGTAAAACCCAGTGAAATGCTACAAAGACCTCAGAGCAGGGAATGTTTGCAGCCTTATCCCCATTTGTGTGATTCATAATGCAAAAACTACGAAAACAGACAAAAAACAACACAGAGCTCTTCAGGAGATGATTAGACAGTGAGACATCAAGTAAAGAGATTGTTTGAAGCCATATCGTTGAGCCAAACACCAGATCTTCTTAGAATCTAACCCTTGAACCATGATCATCTTGTTACACGCCTGCTATACTAACTTTCAGGCTAAGCACTCATTTGAGAGGCCAGGGACAAAAGGACAAGTGGTCTGCAGTGCAGTCTGGTCAGCATGTTGACCGCTGAACAGAGCCAAGAGGATTGGCTCTGCAGCCTGGTCCAGGTAAACAACATCCCAGATTACCATCAGCTAATCAAGTCTGAAGCCGTATTGTGAAGGTGAAGATGACCACATACTGGCTAGACACAGACTGATCTACACCACTTCAGATCAATGTTACTTTTCTAGACTGAACATACTTGACATACAGTTTGTCACTGAGAGCTACATTACAGGCCCAAAAAAGGCTCTCTGGTTTGTGACGAGGTCATGTGACCCGTCCCACTCAGGGGGACTTTCTCTGCACCGCTGAGAGAAAGCTTCAAGCTTCTTTCGAAGGGATTTGATGAGCGACAACAAGGCTGAATGGCATGTTGCAGAGGAAGATTTAGAGTAGTTGTTTGCGACATTGGCAGGTTGACTCCTTACCGCCACACATCTGCAATTACAACTCACCATGTCCCCGAGTGGGCTTGTAGCGGGCACCACTGCGCCCACCAATGAAGCGGAACGAGGGGACAGAGAATGCATGACTTGCCATCCATTCAGCAGGACTGAGCCGCTCGCCTCGCCTCTCCTGCTTGGCTACCCAGGCCTGACCCAAATATGACATCCCCGAATGAGACACGGCTTCAGCAGCATCCGGGGAAGTGGCAGCTCTTACTCCAACATACTCCCTCTATTTATTTCTTTTACCCATTCTTTTTTTGTGCTTCTTTAAATAAGCTGATATTTTCTTCAGCCTTTCTGGCTCCAGTGATCTTTTGATTTTCGTCTCTGCCTGTGCTTTCACTCTGTCTGACTTTGCCACATTTCTCACCTGCTCTGTCAGATAGCTGGGAGCTTAAGCTGATGGTGGCATTATAATATTACCTTGAAATGTCTCAAACGTTCAACTTATCTTAATGCCATAGCTTTTATCTCCCTTTACGTGGTCTACTAATGTGCCAGGGCCCTAGTGAATGCAGCTTTCTAAATGAGATGCATCACTTTCAGAATCCAGGAGCTGCTTGTTCAGTCTATTGATCTACTTCCTCTTTGTTCTGCAGGAACACATTTCAAGACTCAGTGACACAGTGAATGACCTTTCTCTATGAAATGTGGAAAATGTATCAGGCAACACACTGTGATGGAGTCATGCAGAGCTTTTTTAATTCAACAATTAACCCTGTATGGTCTAAGTAAAATGCAGCCAAAGCTGTATCAATGAAAAAAGGATCTCTCATTATCAAAGTGTTTCCTTGATGCACTAGTCATTTGAAAATCCTTCACAAGTAACTAAACACCTCTTAACTTTTGAACTGACAAGATTAATAGACAAAGGGGTTTTTGGTTTGTTATTTGAGAGCTAATTAAGCTGTTAGAATAGGGGGTCGTGGAGTCTGTAACACTGCTCATCTTGAGCTCTTGTTTGAAAGAGAAATGTGGAAGGTACTAAAAAGGAATCAGTAGTGCTGGCAAAGTGAGGAAGAATGTTATCAGTGTCTGCCATGTACTGTGTTTCATTTGAGGATTCCTTTTTGAGGCAGTACCCTTCAAACTTTGAGGTATATAAATACATAGTATATGAATACATTGGAATATTTTTTTCTTAAATTAGTTTGCTCTTACCTTTAAAATATTTATATGTAAAATTATATTAAATTATTGCTACCTCTTATACCAGTTCAGGCAGAGTTGCCAGCAACTGATCTGTCAATCATAGTTCACAGATTTCAGCTCTAAAATAAAATAGCCTGTGTGTTAAACTGTCACCCTATTCTCATTACTTCATCACTGAGTGGGTATTTAGACCAGTTACAGCCCTCTGCTGAAAGTCAGGAATGGAATGGAATATTCAGAATTAGATTTTCACAAGATTACCCAACAGGATTGCTGTGTTTTCCTTACCTTAGAATGAGGCTTTTATATCTACAGCTTGAGTGGCTTTGGTGGGACTAATTGCCTCAGGTGCCAGTGACACAATAAAATACAATGCAGGATGAACAAGAACACTGCACAGTTGTTACATTGTTACAAGGAAGGATTTTCACAACTCTGGAAAGTTATTGTGGTGGTAATTGTGTGATCTTTTAGCACAGTGATTGTGAAGTTTATTGTAGATAATACAACAGGAGAAATCTGGTGGTAATGTTACAGGTCATTTGTGGTGGCACCGATTGTGGTCCGTCTGTCTGTCTGAATGCAGTCCATGAATGCTAGTGAGGTTTAGGGTTCTCTTGCTGAAGGACTCCTGAACAAGACACATGCACTGTTGTGACAGAGATCTGACCTCTGACTTGACTGTAATGATTGTGTCATTACTGAGCACTGCCCTGAGTGCCAAGCCACTCGTAAGCAAACATTTGATGATCCCATAAACAACAGAAGTCTCATAAGAGTCTAAGGGAGATATAATTGCTTAATAGACTGTAATAGCTCAATAAAACTGCAATAAACTGTGCAGAGCCACAATTTAGAACAATCCTCACTTTGTTGACTGCCAAATAAACTATTGTCTCCTTCTTCCTAAACTTTAATTTGTCCAGGGCAGTATAGTATTCTCAGTAAGGACTTCTTTCATGTCCATGCAGTTGAGACTTAGCATGTTTGCACGGCTTAAAAGCATGAAGTTTATCTTTTAAATTTAGGTTGACTTTGGTCAGTTAAAGGTGAGAGAAATGTTTCCTGTTTGAAGCTGAAATAGGGTTGAACTACTGGCTGCTGCTTGTCCCCATCTTTACTTTCCAAAGAGCTTTGTTGATGTTAAGCGGCTGCCCATCTCAAGCTGTGTCTCCTCCATTAAATCAATCTCTTTAAACACATGAGTTGTTTTTCAGTTTGGTAACATCATGCCAATTTTAGGAAATGATCGTTTTTCATCTGTTCTTCGGGTGGTCTTGGAGAATGTTTTGTAGTGTTTGTTTGGCTTTGAAACATAATTAAATAGGTGAATAATCACTTTGAAATAAATCTGTTCATTTCCAACGGGCCACCTCGGCTGGCTGAGCCTTTAGAAAGACTAATCCCAGATTTGTGGATCCATTTCAAGAGTAACAACATGTAGCTAAAGGCTATCTTTTCACAGGACTGGAGCTACATTCAAGGAATTTAAGTGCTGCACAATGTTTCGTTTTGGACTTTGATTATGCAGTGTGATCTTCTCTCACAAAGCTGGGACGGCAGCATCTTAAATGTACAAGAAGCCGATGTGTGACGAAAGCGTTACCAGTTTGTATCTCTGACCTGCTATTCACTTGTGGAAATGAAAAGTATGTTGTTTGCAAAACACAATACTACAAACCATGTGACGATTCTGTTCACCCACCACTGAACGTTTATGTGGCACAGATTAATAAGCTTATTGTTTGGCACAGTAAATTTGGCTGCAAATGAATATTTTCACTATCTATTAGTCTACCTACTTTTTTTTAAAACAGTGAACTGTTTAAAGTGTATAATGTAAAGAAACAGTGGAAAGTAGCCCATCACAGTTTCCCCCATGCCAAAGATCTTTATATTCAGTACCAACAAAGCGAGATCAACTTTTCCTGCTAACACGAACAATTAATTGATCATCAAAAGAGCTTTTAAAGGTTGCTTTTCATGGCATTGTTTAGCCATATGCCATAATATAATCAAAATATATTACAGCCTGCCGTAAGCTATTGCTTAAATAATGTGTGTGTAACTGCTGAATAATAGGAAAGCACTGGGGTATGCAGTTCAGCCAATATGATAAAGATACATATTTTGTTTTCCCTTTGTTTGAAGGAACTCACAACATGCACTATGATAAAAACACACCTTATCTGTGGGAGTCCACACAGACAATCCTCCAGTAATAAATTATCTGCAGACATGAGCAGAAAGATGGAAACTTGTGAATGGTGTGTCAGTTCTGCATGCAGTCACCTGCAATGGCCTCCTCGGCTCTGTGCTGCAGTGACACATTGCTTCTGGCAATCAGCTGACATGATGCTGTAGGCAAGTAAGGCTGTGCATGTGTGTGTGTCCTGAAGCGTCCTCGTGCCAGCGGCCATCACTCTCATTGCAGTGACATGACTGCATGTGACAGTACGAAAACACTGCAGAGGAAACATATACAGCACATTTTTCCATGCAGATCCTACTATAGTATGGCACAGGGTCAAATTTATTTATGCTATAGGATGAATTTTCTTTTCTTGGATTGTTAGATGATATCATACAACCCGTGTGGTCATGCCTTAATGAATCCTTCCACAATCACATTTTATCTTGTTCAGTAACAGATGGAAGCTGAGAAAAGTCTAAAATATTGAGGACATGAGTGCCTTCATCACACCCAGACATGTTTGTGTTCACAGCCTCCAGGCTGCTATCCAATCCTACAGAAGAGTGGAAAAGCAGCCACATGATCCCATTTTCTCTGTGTCAGAATCGGTGGATGTCACATCGACAACAATGAAGATTTATGTTTCCATTAACCGTTTTTGAGCAAACATTTGAGACGTGATACAGAGGGAGCTGGACCAAATCCATCAGGATCTGATCATTAATGGCCACATGAATATTGTTGTTTTGTCAGCTAATGTTGCCCAAATCTTAGCCTGCTAGAAAACAGGGAATATGCTTTAGCAATGCTTTAATATGAAAAGTACAACTGGCACCTTTTTCTTCAAGTATGTCAGGTGGTACCCAAACCTGTAGATATTGTAACATTTGGCCACATTCAAATTGTTAAGAACTACATAGCCTCCTAATTCATTTAAGTAAGACCACTGCGGGTGTTTGTGCAGAGAGCTCTTAAAAGTTCAGCTTCATCCATGAAAAATGTTGATCCTGACATACTATTTGCCAGAGGAAATGTCATCCAGCAGCGCGCTGCATCAGTCAATATGTGCATGTTTTTTGTGATGTTTTTGCATCGTCTGGAAGGGTTCCATCCCAGTGACCACAACATGTTAGTTAGGAAGTTAAAGCAGCATGTTTGCGAAGTTAGATCTTTACATTTAGCCTACATGTTTTTTTTTTAATGTTTCACTAACTAACTAATGAACCCTCTGATTGCTTCAGTTATTATCAGGAAGCAATATCAAATTATATACTGTGATAAATATCGGTATTGATCAATATGGAAAGAATTATTGTGATCACATTATTTATAATATTGCCCAGCCATAGGTGTAGCTACTTAATTTTCACATCATGAACAAACAAATTATACAGTTATGCCAAACATTATGATAGCAAATTTAAACCCTTTGGGGGCCCATCACAGCATCTAATGATAATCTCCACAGATGTGCCCGTCACTGAAGAAATCACTAATTAGGAAAATGTTTGGCTAGAAAAATAATGACTCATGACACTTTCCCCCTTTTTTTTCTGACATTATAAGAATGCTTTCAGCTATTAGATTTGTCTTTGCAGTCAACCTCCTGCACACAAATGTCAAAGTTCAGGATCAGCAACAGACTCACATGCTCAGGACAGGCTCAAGGACACTCCAGCAGAGCAGATGCATGCTGTCATGGTGCTTAAGTCCCCACCATTCAGCTGAAGACACTCTGGTTAATTACTTTACAACTACAGCAGGACAGCAGTGCCTGTAGCATCTACTAGTCATTCATGCAATGAATGACCTACAGGAACACTCAAAACTCATTATCTCTCACCAGATTCTTATTTTGGCGTTTTGGCACAGTCAAAATGGACCCTGGAGAGTTGATGGTCTTACCTGTGTTTACGGTTAAAACACCACAACCAAACCAAAGTGGGATGCTGACAACTTTTCCCTCATCTGCATAAAAGTTCTATTATCCGGCTGCACAGTAGGCTCCAAAATGAACAAGCAACAAAGCATGCAAAGCTGGTAAATTAAGATTTGTTGGGTAAATTACAGTGGGCCAACTGTGCCACCAGATTCATTTTGAGACAGTTATTTTCTTTATGGAAAAGTCTTGTGTTAATACTTGTACAGAAAGCTGGTTAACTGAACAAAATCAAAGCACACAGCTGAAGACACAGAACCTCGTCTGTTCTTGACATTTCCACGTCAGCTCTAAAACGCCGAAAGGCACTGTGTGCAGACTAATCCACTGACAGTGATTCACCATGCTTATAATTTGGTTCTTGTTTAATTTAATGGGCTATAATGATGTTAATAGGGTTTTTGGAATAGATTATAAGCACAACTGTGATAACATGTCCTAATTTGGAGAACTACAGGATGCGAGAGTGATTGTTTTGGACTCTTTAATACACCTGAGTTTTGAATGAGAGGTTCTAGAGCATCGTCCACACTGGAAAGCCTGCGTTACAAACTCCTCGGTCAGAGTTTGAAAACAGTGGCAAGTCAAACGATACAACTACATTTCACAAATGATCCTGTCTGCATGTCAGTCCTTTGGCAAGACATACTGTTCCCAGTGCTGCCACTGGTGTGTGTGTAAATGGGATAGAAGCACGATAAATGAAGCCAATTACACCTGGAGACCACCCAGTACAGCTGCATCTGCCGGTCACTGAGCAGCTGCACTGGAGCTACTGCTGCTGCTTTCACTTCCCCCACCTCATCATCCAGTTTCTCTACGCTTTAGGCCACTACTGCTTTTTGGGGCTTAACCAACTAAAAGTTTAGATATTTTGTCCTCTGAGGCATCAATTCTTAACATTTGTTTTTCAGCATGCCTTTTGTGTAGTGTGTAATTGCATTATTAATCACTGGAATAGCAATTTAATAGTTAACACAGCACACAGTATTTACATTTACCTTAGTTATTTAAGATGGTATCTTATGTGCAGACTCCAGACCTTATGGTGCTATACACCCAGACAGGAAGAGAGAAAACTGAAGAGCGTTCAGCAGCATAAACATTCGAGGTCAAAGACTGATTAAAAATTTCTCACCATTATAGTTGGGATTTATCAGCGTTTGACATTAAAGTCTCTTTCTTTGTCGATATTTCTTCTTCAGAACATGAAAGACGTTACACCAAAATGTCTTCTACTTTATAATTCCAGTACATCTCTGATGCACATCATGAGAAATGCTTCATCTCTGCTTTGTCCTTGGTAAAAAAGAAAAAAAAAACCTTTTGAAGTGTTTCTCTTCAGTTTCTTTCATGTCTGTGCGTCCTTCACTGAACACCAAAGAACCCTTTATGCCTCAGTGCTGTGAAAACACACTCTGGACTTCCTTTTGATGAGTGTTAAATAAACATGGCCTGAGATCATATAACATCAGCTGTATGAATTTACCTTGTCAAGCTGTACCACAGAAAATGCTGCCACCAATCGCACCAGTGCAGCGAGACACATGCAAGTCAGACAGGTGGGTCAAAACACACCGGCCGTGATGGCTGCCTCTGGGTTTCCTTGGCAACCATTTCTGGTCTTGAATTAATGTCAGCTTTTCACCAGTCCTCTGTTATGTGACTTCCACCTAGGTGTGGTTTCTTGAAGAGAGGGAATAGAGACGCTAATGAGAAAACACTCTCCAACAGGGATGTGCTGCATGACGGCTGCTGGCACGTCTCCTCAGTCGTGCTCACCCACAGGCGTGAAATGATACTGTTAAAACGACAGAAGGAGCTTAATGCACCTCTATTCTCCAGTGATGGTTGACTTACACCAAGATTAATTAAAAGACTTGGCAAGATGAGAGACCTACAATATGTTAATGCTTTTATTAACTCGTTTGGGGAGAGAAATGGATGAAAATAAATGGCTTCGGGTGTGTGACCACCTGCAGTCATGTTTTGACACTGCTAACTGACTGCAAGCAAACTGGACAGGAGCGACCGAAAAATAAATCCAAATCTACACTTGCTTCCATGTGAAATGTTGGCGTATGTACTATTTGAAAACTACAAAGAGTACTACTTTGATCCGTACCACAGCTGCAAATAACAATTATTTTCATTATCAATCAATCTGCAGATTGTTTTCAGGATTAATCGATTAATTGTTTAATCTGTAACATCTCAAAAATTTGTGAGAAAATTCACAATTTCCCTGAGATGAGTGACATCTGCAAATCGTTTCTTTTTTCTTTTTTTTTTTTTTACAAAAGAAACCCAAAGATTTAAATGACGAAAAGAAAGCAGCAAATCCTTACTTGTAAGAACACCAAATATTTAACACTTTTACTTGACTGAAATAATTTATCAATTATCAAAACAGTCAGGAAAAAAAAAGGTTCTTTCGATCCACTAATCAATTAATCTTGCTACTCTAATCCACAGCAGCTGCATCGATGACTAAATGAATATCCAGCAAAACATACACACATATTAAAAGAAAATCCCAACTGAACATCTTTTCATTCCATGCTTGATCACTGACAGACTTTATAATTTAGCCAGAAGTCTCCATCGAGCTAGCTCACCGTGGCTACAAATCACCAGCAAAATAACTTCAAATCCATCAGTGATGCAGCCTGAGAGAGAACAGAAAACACTCATCTTCCTTCATATTAAACTTTTCAGCTGTCTTCCCGCTGCACTGCGAGGTCAGCACCGGGTCTCACTCGTTCTTCTGAGGCAGACCAATAAATTAGCAACATAAAATGAGAAAAATCACACACACACAAATACAGCTTGACGAAGCCAGCCAAATTCCGTATTTCACGTGTGAAAATGGCTTGTGATCCTGGCATGTGGCGGCTGTGTGGTGGTGAGAGTGCGAATGGGCGCCGGGGTGGTGGCGGCGCTGTGGAGAAAAGGAAAATGTTGGAGAGAGTATGTCACTCTTCATTTACTTTGTGCGGGTGTCAGTGAGACACAATAGCTGCTTTGCTAATAACACGTCCTTCGAGCTCGGAGCCAGCGCGCCGTTTAATACAGAGAATGAACGTGTCAGTCGACTGCGTCTGACATTCATTAGATTACAAAAACATTTTTAGAATGTAAAATGTCGTGCTGTGATCGTGGGAGACGTGATGATGGAGGGTCACTAATTACACAGTGACATAATGTTCAACCATTGAGTTGTTTCCAGGGTTGGACCAATACATCAGGCTGACACTAACAGTGATGTTATCTTCTTTACTGGGATTAGGGCTTTGCACACAATTCTTTTTTAAAGCCTTCTGCCATATTACATAATCTTGAACAGAAAGGAGTTTGCTCAGCCGTCAGTTGTCTGTTGATATACAAGTTGTGTATCTTACATGATGTTGTCCATAGTGCTTTGATGACTACAACTACTGGCGTACAGTCAAGAGTATCAAAGTTTTTTGGCACTAGTAGCTTTCATTACTAACAGATAGAACAGAGGGATGATGGGACATCAGTATTTCCCCTGTAATTGTACAGGAACCCACATCAGGCCAAAACTAACACAGAACATCCATTCACTCGTGTATTTTGAAATTTTATTTTGGAATTACAGGTTTGTTTCCACTTCCTCCTCTTTCCGTTCTCTGGCATGTGTTTCTGCTGTTGTTAGCAGTGCAGAAGCGTGTCCACACACTGACGATTTTAGCTTAGCAGCTACAGTGAGGATTTTGGTTTATAAAGGGGCGTAAATTACATCTTTTCAAATTAATTTGCCTTCCGGAGACTTGTAGCACAGTGAACAAGCTGTAGAAATATCTTGTGAACTAAGAAACTTCACTTGACTATGCATCAGTGTGTGAGTAAATAATAACTGAATTTTCATTTTTGGGTGAACTGTTCCTTTAAAGGCAGACTATTTGCTGCATTTGTTTGTGGATTATGGACTGTTTTCTTGAATAAAACGAATAAAAACAGCTGAAGATGTCACTTAGGATTCCAGTTTTGACAGGCATTTTTCACAACTTTCTGACATTTTTCAGACTTAACGATTATGAAAATATTCAAAAGAAGAAAATAAGTAGCCCTAATATCAAACTAATCCAGCTGTCATTAATCTGTTCGCAGTGAGAGATGTGTATTGTGTGTATTTGCGTCACTAAACTTCAAGAGCGATGTTGCTGTTGAGTCCATATGCCATTTTTGGTTTTTTTGGATGTATGAATGTGTGATTTGATGAACAGTTAGTAAGAAGAACAATTTCTGCAGTTTTTTCTTCCCCCGTTGAGTGCTCCGCGATTAATTCTTTAAATGTCTGCTGGAAGTAAAGCTAACTCTGCGGTTTACCACAGGCTGAAGTGAAGAGACACCCACACCCACCCAGCCTAAACAGAGCTCCACTCTGACATCAGTGCAGCCTCGGGTTACAAACCACTGCACTGGAAACTACTTGCAGATTCTTTTCTAGACATCTAATATATTTTAATGTTTTGTTTCCCAACAAACGGCACAGTGCAGAGGGGCTTCTACGTGTTCTTATAGGAATGACAAGCTCTGCAAGTCTCAAGGGTTTGCTGCAAACCAGCCTGCATTCATCACAACAGAGCTGACAGATCACTGGATTTGTGCTAAATATGCATGCATGCATGCACTATTAATATGTAGACGGCCTTTGCTTACTCCAGCTAAAGTCTGATGAACCCAAAAAATGACAATGAAATCCTCTGGGCTTTCTCATCTAAAAGAAACACATCACAACAGCCGTGCAAGGAGCGTAAACAGGCCGCTTCTCTGCTGACGTGCGTACGAACCAACAATTTCCACATGATTTCCATTCATTTTGGTGGGTGCACCCATGAATGAACTGACAACTGCAGTGAGCAGCGGTCTGTTCCGTAGGATTAGGACCACGAGCCCCCGAGTGCTGGTGACAAACTGGAAACTAAAAGGCCAACAACATATGGCGCAGGGGCTTATGGGATTAATCAATTAACAAGGTGACTCAGAGAGCTGCTAATCTGCGAAATGTTCCAATGGAGTACGGACACTGTGACGCATGGAGGGGAGCGCGTCTTTTGAGCACCCACGACCCAGTTAAACACACACACACACACACATCATGTGTGTATAACAGTCAGCTCTAATTGTGATGAACGTAGATCTACGAGCGTAGAGGCTTTGTGGGTGCTCACATTCCCATTCACTCACTCAGGCTAAAAGAAAGAAAGAAAGAAAGCGTATAAACCAGTGATTACGCACGTGATGTTGTCAGCAAGAGGTTCACTAAGCGACATCACCTCGACACAAAGTGCGGAACGGAGGGACGTGAAGCGCAGAGGGGCTACAAATGCGCGTGTGGACACATTTTCACGCGATGAGACAGAAGAAAAGCCGGATGTCATCGGTCAAAACGAGAGCCGTTGATTCAAAGTCACTCATGGGAACTGATTTAAACGTGCTTCTATGCATGCAGAGTTTTGGTTCATCAAAAAGTGGCAAAAAAAGGAGATTTGACGGGATACAATTAATCTTGAGTTGGTGATATTCCCAAAACCAGCCAGTCCCACAGGACAACCAAACAGCATGCTGTCCTTGATGAGTTCAGAGACATAGCCTAGGTGCTGAGACACATAACAGCCTACAGTAACAGTTCACAAGTAACACAGTCAGACCAAATGAATGTCTCCAAAGTGATTATCCCCAATGTATTCCCTGGAAGTGTCACACACCGTTTTTGCTGCCTGTCCCAAACACATTCCCCAGGGATTTCATTTGTCCTCTATACAGAGACACTGGCTGAGGATGCTTACCTTGTGGGAAGGCGTTGGGTTGCACGACGTACAGAAAAGCTTGCACCATGTGGAACAGGATCCCTATCGGTCCCGGTTCGTAATGGGCCAGTGTCTCGTAAACTCCCGAGGGCACATAACCGAAATCCAACTTTCCCGGGGGTGGGAGTTTACGCGGCTCCGTGTCTTGTTGGAGTTCGCCGGACGCCAAAAGCACCCACAGCAGCAGGAGGACCCCGGTCTTCCACATCGCTCTTAAAGGAGACCCCGATAGGCCGTCAAACTGGAGTGAAATAGCTCACCCGAAGAGGAATATGAGCAGGAATGTGACTGTCTGGACTCTTATCTGCCTTATCAATGGGGGAGGGAGACACAAGGGGAAGGGGCGAGAGTAAAAAGTGTCCAGATGGATGGACCGCAGCTTTTTTAAGTCCTGCTGCCCACGGAGACACTCGTGACGAGCATGGTTCCCCGCGGTCTGAGGCTCCCTCACGGACGCAAGCCGGGTGATCTTCTCCCCCGTCTCTGGTGTTCGATGTGCTCAGTCCCACCGAGATGAGCGCGCCTGTCGCTTCCACTCCAGCAGCATCTGTGCGCACGAGGATGCGCTGCGTCACGGGAGCGGGCGGGAGCGCGCGCATCCATCACATCTATACGGGGATGACTGGTCCAGAGGGAAGCGCTCCTCCTGTCGGGGAGAGGAAGAGGAGGGAGAAGAGGAGCATCTTGTATTACAGTATCTCTGATTTCTCCAGACTCTATACAAACAATCTGCGAAAAAACAATTATCATTCATGACCGTCATAAGCAGATAAACAACGTTCAGTCTGACAGAAATCTTTCAGGGAAAGACGTATGCAGTGGTGGAATGTAACGAAGGACATTTACTTAACTACTGAGCTGAAGTAGCCGACAATTATGAGACACTTGCAAACAATGTTGAAAGAAGTATTAAGATTCTGTTCTTCAGTCACAATACTAGCCTGCAGAAATACACTGTAAAGGTCCTTTTTTTCCCAAAAGTATAACCAGAAAGCATTAAAGTATCTCAATAAGTATTCATTATGCAGTCAGGGAGGCCCCTTTCAGAGTGTAATATTATCACACAATATCACTGATGCATTGACATGTGAGCAGCATTTTAATGTTGTTGTCAAGGTGGAGTCACTTTTAATTGAACTCGCTGATAGATGTACAGAGTCAGCCAAAATAATGTATACACACATCAGGAAAAGAAAAACATGCATAAATATTTAAAGTACTTCTATACATATAGATACCTCTTTCGAAGTTTGATCAAATTACAATAACACTGTGTACTGTTGTACGATGTTTTCTCTACAGATGGCATTATCCTTTTTTCCTGATGTGTGTATACATTATTTTGGCTGACTCTGTATATGCATATTGCATTTGATGTTCATCATGTTTTCTTTGGAATACAACGTACTCCATTTCCATCCGAAATGTACTGACAGAAGTATGAAGTAGCATAAAACTGCAATATTCATGAAATGTCCTAGAGAATTGTGAGAACTGCACTTCTTGAATAAATTTACTTTATTTCCCATTTTACTCCATTGTGACTCACAGGCAAGCAGTTAATGGCTGAATCAATGTATGGATGAATGGAACAGTATGTTAAATAGGTAAAATTAGTTTCATCTGAACCAGTTAACTTTGGTGCTGACACGAGCACATTTGACATTTTAAGATAAGATAGGCGTTTATTAGTCCCACAGTGGGAAACTACACAAAAACACATTCACAGGATCTCATGATTTTAAAATTATTGGCAGCAAGAAGCTACTGTACTGCACTATAGGTACATTTATTGTACATTGAAGTACATTTTGTGTATAAATCTTTTGTAACATTTTGAACATGGAACTTCTGGATTACTTTTGCATTTTAGTTTTACTGCTTTGACTTGAGAAAATCAAATAATCAAACAATTAGTTTATTATACAAAGAAAATAAATCAGTAGATTTGAAAGCTTATGATGACAGGAAATTGTCCTGTCTTCCCAACCTTTGACCCCCCCCTCCTCCTCCACCCAGAGGGCAGACAGAGGATACCTGAGGTGCAGCCCAGAGGGGTGATGTGATTGGCGGAGTAGCGATCAGGTGGGCTCTGCTTTGGTCTCTTTGCACAATAGCATCCTTGTCCCCTCTCTGGAGCACATGGGGCCCCCTGGCTCCGGGAGACAAGAGGGACTCCTGTTGGGAGACCTTTGATCACTACTTCTGAGCACCTTTCTTCACTGATCACACACAATTGTTAGACCTGCAGAGGGGCAGATGGGACTTTGTGGCTTCTCATGCAGTGAAGAAGTGCAACCTCTGTGGGCTGAAACAAAGAAATAAGATTTTTTAGAACATTTTCTTTGCCAAAATGCAGTCAGGGCTACTAAGATGAATTCATTTACTTGGTTGCAGTTATTGCACTTGTCTTTCTCCTGGTCATATATTTGATGTCAGTTTTCTTTTTGAAGTTAGGTCTCTCTTTGAGACATCATCTCAAAACTCTGATGTAAACTGGACTCTGTCTGAGTACTATTACCGTATTACTGCAGTAGTCCTGTCTTGAAACAACTCCATGGTAGCTGTGACAGAGCTGAAGCTCGTCTCAGTCTTCAGCAGTATAAGGGGATTAGCCCTCTAAGAATGTCTGCTGCAGATTTACTCTACCTGACCTCAGCTCCTCAACAGATACTGCACGGCTCAGCTTCTGGACAGGAGAGAATGTACGGCTTTACAAAAAAACACAAAAATGAAATGTATGCTTCCAGGAAGCATGAAATATGGAGATTCATGTAGTTTGACAATAGCAAATCTTTGTCCACTTAATATCTTCTTCTGAGCTTTTAACCATATCACCCACTGCCTCTCAGCAGATGGAGTTTTCTCAGTTGTCATGGAGATAAGTTTACATGCAAACGCAGTAGCAGTGATGATTTCATCACATAAGCTCATTTGACTAAACAGTCCCGACAGAAGATCATTCAACCATATCACAGAGTGTGTGATGCAATCAGTGGCCACTTTATTAGGTACACCTCTCCAACAGAGGGTAGACCCAGAACTGCCTGCATGCAGTCCAGCTCTCCTTGCTTTTACGCTTTGAGTCGCCACATTATTGGTCATTTGCACAGGGTATTTAATAAAATGGGCATGTTATCTATTTTAACTTTTAAAATAAGCACAAAATAAGCACATATGTATATGACACAAGAATCGCACATTTAAACGTATGAAACACAATTTCATATGTTTACAAAAAACCCATATTGCCCATGTGATAGCGATTCCGTATTTGACAAATATGATGAGTCACGTGTTTATTGCAAATATGGAAGAAAGAATATGTTTCTTTGTAAGTGGAAAAAAAAATCTTTTACAAGACTGAAATGGGTAATTAATCATTTTGCAGTTTTCTATGTATTACTTTCCACGCTTTAATATTTCAGCTTGAACTTTTTTTTTGTTTCATACTTTCCAGACTTGTGAATAAGAACTTCCATATTCAGAGGATGAAAACAAATCATCGTCAGAATAACGGACTAACTGATCCCATAACCTGCAGCTGGGTAATTAAACTTACTGATACTGTTGCTGAGTGAAACTTAACAACACACTTAAGAAACAAACTTTTATTAATCCAAAATGGGGCATTATCATACATATCGAGGTAGGAATCAAATAAGGAACCAAACTGATGAAACAATGCAGGCAGTGTACTGGACCATCGAAGCTTGAATAAGAACACTTTTGCCTCATCTCCACTAGCTCGGTTGAGCCTAGCTGGGTCGGGTTGTGGTTGATCTCCACTGCAGACTGGACCCAGTGAGGCTCAGCTAGCCTGCAGTGGACAGACCACAGCAAGACTGAGCTCAGATCAGTGGAGACGAACCATTTGACAAAAACACACAAAGGAGTCAGAGTCATATTTCATGCGCGAAAAACACATAATCCTATCTCAACCAGCAGCTGCAAAAATAGAACTATCTTCCTTATTACAACAGTAATGAACATTATAAAGAACCCTTTTTTTCTCCATTATACAATAAAATAAATGCTGATATGTTTACATTATATACACATTACTTCAGCTTAAAATAAAAAAAAATCAGTTTACAACATGACAGCTTCTGTCAACTTTAAATATATTACCACGAGTCATATGTTACACTGTGGAATTAACAGGGCATTAAAGTGCCTTTTAAATTCCAAAATAAATAAAGAGTGCAGCAGAAAAGGGAAATTTTCAACCCAAAGAGAAGCGAACATGGTAACATTATCAAATTCACCAGCATGTGGGGGTAATTTCACTGTATGTGTCATGTGTTTCTCTTTATAATTCTATTAAAACTACTCAGCTTGATGCATGTAACTGTTGCTGTAAAAGAGCTTAATAGAAATGCAAACTGTAACCTTGTTAAGAAATCATAAAGTGCTCCATAACATAGCATTTGTTGATTTGAACTAATCTGGATCAGAAAAAAAAAAGTCATGGAGCTCCGACACAAATGAAATAATAATGCATGTCTGATGGAATTTCATGGGCTTACACTGAATTTTAAAAACTCTCTTTGGAACAATATGTTGTAGTTTGTTCGCGCTCAATTACGTACATGAGTGACAAATGAAAGACGATGTTACTATGAATTTTTAGATTTTTCATTGCAATAAAAGAAAAAATTAAATCTTACCAACCAACTTTACAAGGTCAGTTAACAAAATGTAAAACACACATGCAAAAAAGGCATTTTGTTGGGTAAATATTGCTTCTATGTTCTAAGATGTAAACATCAGAATATGCTTGGGAGTCGAATGAGATCATACGTTAGAACATCTTATTTAAGACAACACGGTCCACGAGTGCAAATGTTCTTGAGACCAAAACTGAATGAATGAATGAATGTGATAAATGCAATTTCTTATAACGAAATGACTGTGCTTACTTACTGAAGGATGCATCATGTAATATTAATCCTTGAAGTGTTGACAATTGTCTAACAAGTATCTGCATTTTAGAGATTTTTTTCATGATATGATTTGCCGCGTAATATACTGTATATAAAGAAAAGTGTACCCTAAGCAGCAAAGAAATTTTCAGCATCTATCAGAACTGACTATTGACTACAGGCTGTCTTTTATTCATATATTTAAGAGGACCTCTGAAAAAAGTCTGGCTGTGTAAGCGTCTGCAAGCAGCGGCTGATTTAGCGTCAGCAGCTTCGGTTAATGTTGCTTTAATGAAAGGTCCTTCAGTTGTCGAAGGCGCAGTGTGGGCTGCAAATGCCTTTATCAGCTGGCTGTGTAAACAAAAGGCTCTAATTCAAAAGCCACTCTTCTTAGTCACATTCACAACTCCATCAACTGATGCTGCAAAGTAAAAAGTAGTCTCACTGAGGTACATTAATCGAGTGAGCAGCGACGTGTAGGCTCTAACAAGATCAGCGTGTGAGAGCCAAGAGATGGGTTCTCAATTTTTGGCTTGTGACTCCTTAAAAACACAAACCACTGTCTATTTACACTCTCTCATTACCAGCGTGAATTTCAGTTTTCTACTTTTCTCTTTCAATTGCGTAAGTCACAAAGACACAAAAAGGTAAAATTAGACAGCAATTCATAAGAAAGGGGGTTAACGTTGGAGAAAAGTTTCAATAAACATCGTTTGGTGCCAAAGTAAACACCTGCTTTCTTGGATTTTATTCACCTTGTGTCCCACCAGAATGATCTTGTGACTTTTGGGAACCACTGACTACACTCGCCTGACTGAAGGAGCCACTTAGAAGCCTTTCCATTTTTAGCCCATTCAGGATCTAAATTTAAGTAACCTCAGTGTCTGATTATAAAGTCTGTGCTGTAAAAGCAGGCTACATTTTCTTGCAGATGTGGTTGATATGCTGGATGACACCCAATATTTTACAAAAAGAAACCTCACAGTTTTTAAAATCAGGTTTTCTTGAGGAAAAAGAAAATGTCTGAAGCAGTGAAATGTGATTCGGGTTCTTACTTCAAAGTACCAGTCTGGAAGTTTGTTTTCTGATTGCTGAGTGAACTGAGAAATTTCCAACCTTACGGTCCCAGTGCTGCTCAGACAAGTGCTTGTGTGCTCTCACACATACGTCGCTTCACACACACTCTCACACCCACACACTCACTCCAAATACTGAACCACTCAAACACTTAGACAGACAGACTTGACGCTTCATCCTGACGACTGGGCTGCCACAGTCACACTTTCTGTCTCGTGCTGTTTATCAGCCAGCTGAAGTTTTCTTTGTCAAATTTCTTGACTTAAGGCTTCAACAACAGCAGGATCATTGGACACTAATATTCATAATAACTTATACTGTAATGTCACTGAATTTAATAAATACTCAGCTTTCTGCTGCTGTTGGCCAGGAAAGTCAAGCTGCAGGGCCTTCTTGCTCTCCGTATTTCCTGAGTGGTTAATCGCTACATCAGCGGCTGCCGCTGGTCAGTTGATGCGGTTACCACAGATTGTGAAACGGTCGATCTCCAGAAGGTCTTTATTGGAAGTCCTGTGTTTCAGTTCAGGGGCCCCTTGTTCCTCTCCCTCCTCTTCTTTGGAAAGTGAAGGTGTAGGCTGTTCAGGTTCAGGGGGTGGGGTTGGAGGACGGCTAGCTGTAGCCACAGGAGAGGCGTCAGCGGGCGGGGTAGGGAACAAGTCAGTCCTGGGAGTCGGCTGGGTGGTCACAGAGAAGGAAGAGGAAGACGATGGTGAGCTGAAGGGTGTGGCTGTAACCTGCTCCACATTGGATTCACCTGTAGACAAGTGTGGAAGACATGATACACCCTATGGATGAGCAAGATACAGATACTGATGACGTCATCTTAATAATACATATGACTGAAGTATAATTATTAATTTTGTGTGCTTTTGTTCCGTCACAGTTGTGGATTCTCCACACTCATTTTTTGAGTGTGCCGAAAAAACAGATACACAACAAAGTTAAAGAGAAATCTGAATCTTCTTTCATTCTTGAATTATTTTAGATAGTCATTACTGTGAATTAGTTTGGCCACAATAACTGTGCAATGGAATCTCAGCCCAATACACAATCTCAGTAGTTACATGCATGAATTAAAAGAAAACAGAGATGAAGGCTAAAAAAAACACTTTTTTTGCTTTTCTGCATTCACAAACGTAAAACACAAACAACTGTGAGTTGAGACACAGCCTGTGTAGACAACTGATGCGCGTCTGCTCTATGAAACACGACTGAAAGGAACATTCTGACGGCCTGGTGTGTCTTGTGTCCATACCGGACAAGTCATTTTACAACATAATGATAAAGGATGTTTGCATATTAGAAGAGCGAGGGTCAGAAAGCGGGTGAAATTTTTCTTGAAGATAATTTTAAGAAAGAAAATACAGTATGTGAGCAGGTGATGTTATATCTTCCAGCAGAAAAAGTCAGCCTGTAACAGAAGAAGCGAAGGTGTCGTGGCTTGAGCGACGGGGGAGTGATTCAGTCTGCCGGGTCTACAAGCTAGCCAACATACACCCACACCTGGTTGCTAAGCTTCGAAGAAGCACAAAGGGAGATGGATCACAAAGAAGCACCGTTGTTTCTAATCACAACTCCACTGCATTATGTTGAGAGAAAACACTGCAAAGCCTTTTAACTTTCAGCACAGAGTGCTACTACATTAGGAAGATCAACCAAACAGAATAATTCATTATATTAGAGAGAATTGAGCGAAGCAGCATATTAGATATTAACAAGGCCGTCCGCAGAGACAACCGGCCAGCCTGAGGCTATCTATCTGGCTACAACAAACTTCCAATTCTCACTGTAGACAGAGCTGAACCAATATTTTACTGTAAAGAACTACTGCAATCCACTGAGCCTATAGAAAGCGTGTTTGAGTAAGGCATTAAATAGAATTTCAAATTTGATGGAGGCTGTGAGAACAGACATTGTAGGACAACTAAATATTAGAAAATGTCAGCTTTTGGTGCCACATACCTTTGGATCTGCCTGAATATTTAATTGGTGAATCGAATAGGAAAAGTATGTCTTTTGATCGTCAATAAATAAACAAGTACACGCATTTCTCACTTTCCCCATTACGTCTTTCTTTCCTTCAGTTTAACTTTGATCCATTTGCTAATGCCAGGATCAGATGACACAATATTTTTGGAATAAAACAAGCATCTGTCACACCTGACACTAAGCTTATAGACACCTGATGGCGATGGTGATGAGTGCTCAGAAGTGGCCAAGAGAAATCAGTTAAGGCAACTTTGGACATAGCAGTGAATTTGTCAGCAGAAGCTCTTTTTACTTAAACTATATTTGTTATTTAGTTGGTTGTTTTTCTTTTAATTACACCAAACGTTTTGTCTGGATTGTGTCATAGACGTGTAAACAAAATCTATTGTCTGAGTGCTTAAGGGTGTGCATTAAAAAAGAAATGTAATTCAAGTTACATACAGTAAGCACAGAGTATTCCACTTCCTCTTGGGAAGATATGTGAGCTTTGATTTAAGTTAAGCACCATATGGGGCTTGAAATGGCTAATGTGAAACTGCTCATTACCCTTTTCTGGCTTGTGGGCAAAAATGCGCAGTATAGACAGATGGCATATCTAGTTTTATGCGAATTCAGATCACTGTAAAGACAAAGGCATGCAGATGAACGTAATTGTGCGGTGAATCCACTGGAGCAGCAGGTGAAGCTCAAGGCACAGACCAAAGTTGTTTAATGTTAGAACACTGAGCATGGTACGTGAGGTTGTCGGTTCAAATCCCAGCATCTAAATGTGTGGGAAGCTTGAGAGTCACATTAATTCCCCACAACCTTAAAGCAATTATTATTATACTTGATATGTTGGAGGGTGGCACCTTAAGCCTTGTAGCTGCTGCTTTCTGAGAAACCAGATTTGTTTGAAACACAAGCACTAGTATGAGCTTTGATGTTTGATATGACATGGTGCACCATCGGGATCTTCTTCATTTTAAAGCTCCCGGCTGAGCACAGAAGGCGAGTTCATGGCACACGGGAGAAAAGATCTGTGGGGATTCGGCTGTGGATGACAGCAAGATATACCTCCACCACCAAATCTGTGTGTCTGATAGTATGTGTGTGTTTAACAGTTTGTCAAGATATTTCTGTTATTAACATATCTGAATGCTGGAATGCTTTTGTTTTGTTCAGTCATTTATTTTTTAAAGGTCATATAGGATGATTTCAAGACACCACTGCTTATAAAGTTTACTAGGACTACAACTGACAAGTACTTTCAGTATTGATGAAGATGCAGATTATTTTCTTGAATATTCTTTTGGTTGTTAAAAGGTCTGAATTATGCACAACAGTCCAAAACACAAATATATTCAATTAATTACAGTAAAAAGAGAAAAGCACTGGGACAAGCCTATTTACTATTGAAAGCAGGTGTGGTATGGGGCTATTCACACTGAAGCAGTGCTTTGGTGAGCAGTGTGTCCTATGAACAACATCCAAGAAAATGATTTTAGTACAAGCACTTTGTTTTAATCTGTAAATGTCAAACTCACCATCTGACAATCTGAAGTCATACAGTGATATTTATGTAGGCCCACTAAAAAGGTCACACGTTTGATTCCTGCATCACTACATGCTGGATGTGTGTTGCCTGAAGCTGAACACTGGGCTTCTACCTGCTGACAAATCTGTCTTAATAAAAGTGTCAGTTAAATGCCTAAAATGAAAATCAAAGTGTCGGCTAAATGTCTAAAAATATTAATAAACATCATTCTTTAATGCGAGGCAATTTTGGTCAGCCTCATGTAGTAGTGAAACACAGGATTTAGAAACATTAACTAGCATCAGAACAGTAATACGCAAATAACTATTATCCACTCTAGCTTGAGATATAAATACAAGCGCTTTGTTTCCTCTATACACCTGTATGATCCTTGTAAGACATTACCGTTTTATGAGATGCAGTGTGTCAAAGTGTAGAGAGACAAGACAGATCATCGACTGAGTAGGAGGTAGAGAGCAACACACTCATTATTCATAGGCAAGATTAAATCCCAGGACATCTCATTTACTAGATATCTATAGCTGAGAAGCACCAGAACCACCTTTCTCAGGTCATGACAAGTTTAATAACGCCAAAATGGGACGAAACTTCCCAAATGTTACATCTGTTCTGCAGAATACTTCAAGCTGATGTCATTTAATCAAAAATGTTTGTGCAATTAAAAATAGATATATCTTATATATTCATCATTGCTTGCACAGTAGCTGCAAACACTGAAATTGATTTTTTTTAACATGCTCATTCTGCATTTTCAAAATTTTGATCGAAAATCAAACTGTTGCGTTGACCTCAGCTGTCCCAAAGTGTCCCAAAATAGATGGCTTGAGGTCTGGTGTTAGCAGGCAAGGGACTTTACTTAATCAGCTAAATATTTAGTTAACTGAAAATGTTTTCATTTTGACATATCATACTTGAAGCTGTGGAATACTCCTTTAAAATTTTTTAAATTGCAGTGGTGCCAATAAAACAAAAAAAGAAAACTGAATGTTCTTTAAAGCTTTAGTTTGAATTTGCGATTCCTAAAATTTTGTTAAACACTCTCATACTAATGCTTATATACAGTGTTGCAGAAGAGGTGAGACATATTTCATATCTTGTTGACGAGCAATGCCACAACATGTTAAAGTAACTACATTATGATGTTTCTGGAAGCTAGAGTTAGGCTTAAATACACAGACACTTAGTGTACAAACAGAACCTGTTCAAAGATGGTCAGTTTTCATACCTGAAGGTGTGGGACATCTGTCCTGCTCGGCTGTGCTGGGCTTCTCCTCAGAGGATGGACTGGTGGGGGGGCTCTCAAACAGTTTGTCCTCCATGTTGGCCCTCTTGACGTAAACACATGACTTTCCCAGCAGCACAATACTGTTCAACACTTTAAGTGAAACCAGCCTAAAGAGGGAGAAGGATGCTGTTCAGAGAGATGCATTTCTGTGTTTTGTAAAAACAGTAAAAAACAATAAAAACATGACAAAGCATTCGCAGCTCTGATGAAGGGACATTTATTTCTGTCTTATTTGTTGATGGCTGCTTTACTTGGTGAAATCAACAATCACCGAATATTGAAAAATATGTTAAAATTTACATAAACACATCTGTTATTGCTTTTGGCAGGCAGTGTATTGATAGATTTTTTATTTAGTAATTTGAGCTTTTTCAGCAAACTGGTTGATGTATTCAGCACCTTGAAAACCAAGTGTAGATTTTAGTATATTTTTGAACAGAATATATAAAAAAATAATGGATAATTGTTTTAGTCAGGACTGAACAGCCTACTGCAAACTTTCTTGCTGTTATCACAGTGCTGTTTGAGCTGGGCCACGGCTATAATGAATCTCTTCTGCCATCTGGTTTCGATCGCCATAGTTCACATCCCACCACTGACACCAGGATGTTGATGTGTACCATCCTTCTGTGTTTCTGGGCTCTGCTATAAGGCCCAGCCTCTGACACTGTGATGAGAGAGAGACAGACACATTTGGGTCTGTGGACCACTGCTCGCTGTGACAGGGCGTTTCGGACTGGGGGACTCAGAATGGCTGATTCTTTGCCAAAGCACAGAGATCTGTTCAAGCGAGAGCTATTTTTAAATCAGGGGGTGGGGAAGGCCAGAGATGGCACTAGAGATGACAACATCGTATTCTTCACCCTGAGGGAAACTCTTCAATGGTACGCACCCAATGGGATCTGGCAAAGGAGAATGAGCGAGGCAATCAGCAGCTCAGCACAGGGAGAACGTGAGAGCACAGCGTTAATGCTTATGTAACTGTGTGTGCCTTTGAATCTGATTGTGCGTTTATGACAGTGCCTGCATGTATTAGTGTGCAGACAGCGTTAAGCATGTCTGTATACAACCCTAGAGAGTCTGTGTTTGTGTGAGTCTCTGTACATACTAGACACACTATCATCAACAAAAAAAAAAAAACGGAAACATTTAAATATTCCCTATAACGTGATTAAAAAAACGCGAGTTCTCATTCTTTGACCACAATTTCTGTGGTTTGAGCTGACTTCAGTAAGAGGGGAGAAGGAGTAACGACATATCTTGTCACCAGATTTATGGGCATGAACAACTTAGCTCGGCAGAGCAATCCACTGTAAAATCATGTAATAACATTAGTAACATTTATGCTTACCCGAGATAAAACATGAACACACATGTGTATGAAAGAGCTCCCTGCACCTTCACCGAACTCATCAACACTCGGAAAACCTGTTAAAACATTAAAAGCAGAAGAAACACTGAACATTATGAATGAGTTAAAACAACAGTGAGAATCACCAGGCAACTGTTCTCAGTACAAGTTTGTAGTAAATTGCTAATGTTTATGTGCTAATGGCGAACTCTCTTCTGGTGTTTAGTGGCTGAGCAGCAACAGAATGGAGCCTCCCTTACCAGAACAGCTGAAGGCAGAGGGATGAAGCCCATCCTCCGGGCGACTGAGTCACTGTAGTCTGTACAAGCCTACACAGTGACGGATAACACAGAATACAGCCCTTGACAAAACTGCATTGATTAGCTGCGCAGGCTCAGTGTTATTTATGCAAGTATAATAGCAGTGATATGAAAAACAAAAAGAAACAGGCAGCTGCTTACATTCTTCTGTCGACTACTGACAAGATCGAAGGCCAAACTGGCTCTGTATTCACTGTAAACCTGGGAAAAAAACGAGAAAAATAATGAGTATGTGAGTCAGAGAGTTTGATTTACTAAAGACAACAAACCACATACAGTATTATACATGTATTGGGTGTGATAAGTTGTTAGCTGGTAAATAAGGACTATTTTAGAAATAGTGAATGTTAGATCTGTTCCTTACTTCCGCAGTGATGTCGTTGAATTTGGTGATAAAAGCATGTTTAATGATGTCAACAGCAACTTCAGAGATGATGACCATAAAGACGTCAGGGAACAACATCCACATGTGGTCTGAGGGGGAAAATGAAATTTTATATTTAAGTATTTTATTAACTTAATGTCTAACACTGGGAAAGTTTTGAGAGAGAGAGCACATGCTCAGCAAGTCTTCTCTGGATACTGTGAACTGAACCAGAACAGTGAAGCTGCATCCTGAAAAACCAAAACAATGTGCTGAAAGACACTACAAACAACCCCAATCATACAAGTCACGGTACAAGTATATTGCTTAGTGCAGCTATACATAATATAATCACTCACACAATTAGGTGCATGAGTTTGCAAATGCCATGTACACATTTCTTTTCCAAAACAATGCCTATACAGTACAGTATGGTGCTTTGGCTCTGTATAATGTAAACTAGGAAGCGCAGGCTCCTCTGATGTAGCATGGCATGTAGGTAAATTACTGAGGACCTGTGATTTGTATACCGCTTTAGCAACAGAAGGCTGCAGCTCTGCTAGTATTAGCACATCAGTGTTGTGATTTCAGCTGACAAGCCACGTCTGTCATCTACTGTGTGCCTGGCTTTGAGAGTGGCAGATGGAGCTGATGGTTTTCAGAGGGCTGTCATACAGAAACGCCCAGCTCTCACCCCTCACTCTGCTGTCGCATTCGCTGGGGTTTGTCAGAGAGACTGATCCCCAAGGTGCTGCAGTGGGTCAAACAAGAGCACAGCAGCAGGGAAGGAGCTGTTCAGCAGATTTCTCTGAATTTTTACCATTTTAAACACTGACCATTTGTAAAAGTTTTCTAAAAATTCAGCTTATGAAAGAGACAAACTTTGGTGAACGAACCTGGGGGAGCACGCTGTCTGTTTGCATTTAGTGCACTATAAAAAAAATCTATTAAACTGCAGTTAGAGGAAAAACAAACCATTACCTGGCTTCCATGCAAACTGCTCCATATTCCTCAGAAAAACAATGAGTAGGAGAACATAGCTGGTGAATCGTTCCTTGATATCTATAAGATTAAAACAGACAAATTTTGTTATAATAAATGAAACAATTACAATCTCTCACCAGCTCAGTTTTACTCTACAGTGCTTTACTACAGAAACTGAGAGAAGTCTGAAATACATCACTGTTCACACATTATGGCCACCTATCACAGTTACAGTGGTTTTTCATCTTAATACGGCATTGCATACTATAAATATCCATCTTTTCGAACTTAAAGACACGGCAGTAAATGTCCAGCAGTCCATTGTGACAACATGCTAGTTAGGACCCGGCTCAGAAGTGAACAGTGAGAGGGAAATGGCACCTGATTAAGGCTTATTGTTGTCTGCTGTCAGTAGAACACAATATGAGTGACTGAGATAAAAAACAAAAACACGCTGCCTCGAGGACTTATTAGGGAAATGCACAATGCATATCTAATAATACAGCTGTACTCAGACTGTCAAAGCCAAAAGGATAAATTCAAGAACAGCTTGCATGACAACAGAAATAAACCCTTTTACTTAAGTTCCTTCTTGTTTTGAATGAAGTATTTTTTTAGTACAGTTGGAAGCTTAATATTTTACTCAAAACAAACAAACAAAGAAACTAAATATCAGTCACGTTGAAGAGATTAGTCAGGTCAGTTATAGATAACCCCAACAGCAACCGACAGAAAGTGCTTTTCTATTGATACGGAAAATAAATACGTTAACAGTAAGTTATACATGAGACTTTTAATTTATTCAGCAGAGACAGTAAAGAGATAATAAATATATTGAAACAGTAAAAGGCGTATGGAGCAGATGATAATCACAAATCTTGCATACTGTAAGACACTCATTCTCCACAAGTGTTTCAAGTTTTAGTATTTAATTCTGTAAGTGTAAATTAATCACATCACTTAAGAAATCAACTAAATGTAAACATATCAGTATGTTTTTGCTTCTCTTTCCCTTTTCAATACATTTCATACTGTATAAAATGTGTGAGTTCTGAAATCACATTCATTGTCTTACCACTGTTGGACATTTGGAACAAGTTGTTCTTTCCGAATTTCTTGAATACACTTGCTTTGATCTCCACAAACTGTGTTCGAGACAGGAAGAACAAAGAAAGAAATGCAATGAGCCACATTCATGATCAACAAGACACAACACAAGCCAACATGTTGCAGCTGCAGCAGTAAAGTTTCGTCATCTACGTGTCACGTTTTCCTAGGATATATGTGCATACAAATTATTTAAGCGAAATGTATTTTGTGAGCAGGTGTGCATACATTTTGTTTGCAGAAGAATGTAGCTACTTAAACAATCACATCAGGCACATTGTGGTGCACCACATTATCGTGCACACAAATGTTGATCTGCACGTGTGTTCGTGTGTACATCCACTAACATTGTTGGACATCATGATGGTGAGCAGGGACTTGTTGTGTGAGTTGAAGGCGACGTTGAGGGTGGAGGCTTGGACCATGATGAGGATGGAATGGAGGACTGAGGAACAGCCACTCAGGAAAACCACTGATTTAAGAAGCATTTTAGCACTGACCATGACATCATTAAAGCTTAATTTGCATCCTAATAATTAGAAAGACCACCTTCTAATGAAAAGACCATCAGCAGTAATGAGTTCTTTTGACATATCCTTGAGCACGAGCCTGTGCCCTGCTCAAATGCACAGCAAAAATAATATAACTCTCAACAGATTAGTACATTGATCAATCTAGAAAGGTTGATCAAATATGGAATGGATGATTCAAGGACATAAGGTAAAGTTGATGAAAACGAGATATATAAATCTACTAAATTGCACTGATCCTCGCTGGCGCAGGTCTCTTGGTTGTAAAGTTGTAAGCGAAAGTTATTTTTTTGCCTTGTAGTTTCTGTTTGTCTGTCTTGGTGGAAGAAAATCAAAACAAATTTAATTCTGGTGTACGTCAGAAGCAAGTAATGGAGCACTTACAGGCTTCATTTACCCCTTTCAGTGGTTCCACAGGGCTCACAGATCTTATAAAGAAACAGTTAATTTCATGAATCTGCAACAACAGATCTGTCTGTTATCTGTCAAAGGTAACACTAGGAAGTTAGAAACAGTGGAAAGAGTTTCTCAAATTCAAATGAGTTCAGTTCACAGCCGAGTTCACAATTTAAGACTTAAAATATTTTCTGCTGTGGATCTGAACCAGAAAGGATACAGACATAAAATACGGCCATAATGAAGTGAGGAATGACTCCTAAACTGTCTCTTTTCCTTTCTTTGGGTTCTGTGGCCGTCCAGTAGAGAGCGTCCAGGATGTCTTGACCAAATGAGGAGAAGAGGCGGTCAGCCACCTTACAGAAGAACGACAGATAAGATCATTATTTACAAAATAATAATGGCCTGTATTTTAGTCAGAAATCTAATTCATTACCCCTTTCATTTAACCTGAATGCATCTTGTTATTATTGTGTTCCTTGGTAGTTGTTGTCTTGCTGTTTCCAGAAAACTATTATGTGAATTAAACTATATCAAGATGTGTTCTCTTTTGACACAAGATCATGTTCACTTTTGGTTCAAAATGCTGAAAACACAATCAAAACAAATCTGTGTGCAGATTTAGACATCTAAGCAGAACTGGATGCATTGTGTGCACAAAACTGGACATCTGAATGTTGCATGCAGAACACAGGCAGTTATTTTACTACCAACTGTCAGGTGTGAGCATATGAAATGTGAGATACCTCCAACATGTTATAAATGAGGTAGAGTTTGATGACAGACTGCCCTCTGATCAGGTGGTACATCATGGAGTAATCGACGTAATGCATCATGGAAAAGCACAGCACCAGGATCAGGCCCTTCAACATGTCACACACCTGCGCTGGCTGCAGTAGCCGAGACCCGCTGACCACACACACACACACACACACATACACAGACAGATCAACTTATAGTATCTGTATTGAATATAGAAACACATTAACACATTTAACCAACCTTCTTGAACATTTGCTTGTATTTGAACACATACTGGCATGCTGAGAGTGCAGTATGAGCATAAGCAGAATATGTTTGACATGCACACACAACAACCTGTCATCATATTGACTTTAATCTAATTGCGTGAACAATTACTTTTGTTTGTAGCCAGAGATAACATACATATTCGGACAAACACGTACCTTTTAACCACATAAGAGTACAAGAGCATGACCACATAAAACATTTGTATTTACAGCATAACACAGACAGCATCAGTGATACTGAGATGGACTGGTATACAGCGAAGATACCAGATCACAAACATTACTAACTGCTGCTCTGAAATTTCACTGATATTCATACCATTCAAATAAACAGTAAGACAATTCAAATAGGGGTAAGTAATTCATTTCTGTTCAAAATGAGATCTCCCACAAAACGGAAATGATGAAAATAGTAACACCTCCCCCCTCAAAAGAAAAACTACAACATAGAATATTAAATTTACTATCTCTTTGACAACTTATTTAATTCACAAGATTTATCTCCTTTTAATATGTTTTTGTTTTCTGCTCTTAAAGGATTAGATCTCCATTGTTCTTATCTACCATACAGACTACACCACAACAAAAACAGTTTGAACATCTATTGTCTGTATCTTTAAAATGGCGTTGGCCATGCAAAATAAATTGAGGAAAACTACTAAGCTGTCATATACTGCAAGAACAGCAATGCATGCCTTCAAATGGGTAATAACGTGTTTCAAACATGTGCAGCTTTCATAATTAATAGCAACGGTTGTCAGTGACAGCCTGGGAGCATGTTAAGAGGAGGGCTGACAAATCCATAGGGCCGGTTATTTGGTATTTACTGTGACAGGGATAACCGGGAAGAGCCAGAGGGAGAGCTTAACTCTAAGACGTCCTGCATATTTTACACGTCAGCTGTGTGTGGTCTATATGTCTACAAACACCCCAAACTACACCACGAAAAATATGTTTCATCTACTCACCACATGGGTTTCTTAGTGACCACAAATGCCAACTTCAACATTCACTAGTATTATGGTTTTCAAACACGACACGGCCGTATTACACAGTGCGTTTACACAGAGTGTGTTTGCCACAAATACTACAGGATCATAGTGCTCAATAACAGCCATCTCACTTAATATTGCACAAGTTAAATCATCTCGCAGGGACTACTTTACAGTTTTCCACTAAATCGCTATGAACCACACAGACTAATACTAGACTAGCTCAGTGCACAAAACACGGCAGGAGAAGAATGAACTACTCTAATAGCCATCATTACCTTAATTAACTTTAGAAGATGCTGATCAAAAAAAAATGTTTCAGATGGAAGAGGCGGGGGTCTTGAACATGTAGAGATTTTAACTATTTTAGGAGCCGACTCCAAGCTGAGAGAGGAAAAAAAGTGCTTGAGTTCAGTAAGGTGTGTAAATTAGCTCGGCGAATTATCTCACTGTCTTCTGAATCAATTTGCAGCTGAGCACAGAGCTGTGAAGACAAATGGATGAGATGAACATCTGGGCCTAATTATCCATGTATATATATATATATGTATATATATATATTTAAATGACAAAGGATAAGATTCAGATAAAACTGCAATAACTGAATACTATCCTGTATCTCAAATGTGTCTGTGTGATAGTAAGATATCTCATGGTTTGTTTTCCTACGGCTCCATCCAGTGGCTGGAACTCATTTGAGTGAAAGAGGCAAATAAGACTTCCCTTAGAACATGCTGGAAAATACAGATTTGGTATTCAGGTGGTTAAATGCCCTAATGCATCTTAGCCCCAACATATGTGACGCTGCTGCAGCCGGCTGGTGGTGTACCCTGTGCAAAGCAGTATTCACTGTATTCTACAAGCATTATCTTCATAACATGCATGTATATTACGCATGTTTGAGTGCAGGCAGTTGTGTGCTGCGCTCAAAGTAACCATCACTGTGTTCCATTCAAACTGCATTAGCCTGACAGTAGGTATTAAGATTCTGCACCAGCAAAAGAGGATTGATACGAAACCCTGTTAGAGAAGGAAAACTATGAGCGAAAAGAGGATGGTTTAATTCTCTGAAGAGTTTGGGAGTTTCTGTGCAGGGAAGGTGAACAAGCTTTTTACCTTCCTCAACAACAACTGCCCATAGATGCCCTTAAACAAGACAAATGAGCTCTGTTCCAGAGGAGCTGTACAGAAGACAGCCCACCAGTTTCAGCATGTGTGGCATCACTGACAAGCAATATGATTGTGATGAGAATGAACAAGCCCTCTCAGCAAACCTTGCCTGATTGAAAAAAACAAAACACAGACTTTGCAGAGGAACCAACATGGCTGCTCTGACTTAGACAATGGAACATGACGTGAGATGCCAAGCTGTATATTAACATACACAATGGGGATGAATGGATGTATAGACCATCAGGACAGTGATAACATTTATGGAGCCTTGATAGGCTATACAAAGCATACCTGCTTCTTCTGCAGTAGGGGCATGTGCGTGCCCTGCAGTGAGGAGGAAGGCAAGGGGAGAGTCAGACAGAGGGTGAGGCAGGCTGGAGGACAGGCAGTGTCCATAGGGGGTTCTGATATATATGTCATATAGCTGTACTGCACTGCTTTTCAATTTCAATATCTATTTAGCAGATGACAACTGACAACAGCTTTTCTTTTTTTCCAGATTTTTGGTACAAGCCTACAGGCCTTTGATGTAGACAGAAAGACAGTAACATAATCCTGGTAAGAGGCAGAACACTGCTTAGCTAAACCTTGACTGCTGATATTAATAAGAAACCTTTAACACAATGACTTGAGTCCTATTTTTGCCCAGTGTGGAAGAAAAACACAGCTATGTTCAAAAGTCTAGTTGCTACAGTGTTTGTTTTCTGTTTATCTTGACATACACTGAGAAGTAATGAACTGGTAACAAATTACTGAAGTGGATCATCAGTATTGTGCTTAATAATATTTTAGTATATGTGATCAATATACAAAATGTGGAAATTCTGTTTAAAGTGGCCATCAACAATTAAACATGACCATGTTTTAAGAAAGAAAGAACCCAAACATTTCTTATCTTTTTACATGTTTTGGTTTAGCAAGTGTCTCCTGGCAAAACATACTCATATCATACTTGGGTATGAGGTATTATTATCATCATGTGGTTTTGTATGTTTATAGGTTGAAGAGTGTATGTTTAACTCTTACCTGAAACCACAGCATGGCAGGGTGAGAAGGCGGAGCACGGCCAGAAGCACCCTGAGGGGCAGCAGGGTGAAGATGTACAGGAAGGAGTCCAAACACAGGAAGAAGCCAAAAAGCATCAGCTAGAAAAGTCACACAGCAACACCTCTAAGTCAGCCAATGACAGTCAGTGTGAATGACCTTGAGCAAAACGTCCAAAGTAACAGTTATCATCAGTGGGAAACCCTGGAGACACATTTAGTCACCATCTTGAAAGATAAGTAAGTATTTGCCTGTAGAACAAAATAAAGTAAGACAACGAAAAAAGTGCACCACCCGGAATGATACGCAAAAGTTTCCTCACATGCAAATGATTTCTAGCTAAGAAAGTTATTTTCTATGGACCTAATAAATGTTTTATCTACTTTCCGTCAGAGGAAAAAACAGGTGAAACTTAATAACCACCACATGAGACTAAAAAAAAAGACCCCAGTCTAAATGATGCAGCAGATACATACCTTCACATTTTCCCACACATGAATAGCCATTGCCTTGTCATTTTAACATCAACGAGAAGTGAATTTAATCCAGCTGATGTTTTATTACTCCTGAAGGTATGAAGGCACTACATTTATGTAGCAGCTGGTGGGAGGACTCGATTCTCATTGGTGGATTCTGTTTGACTTTTCTTGGGGCCTTGTCAGGTGTGGGTGAAATTGGTTAGTCTGCTTAACAGGTCTTCATATGTTTACACACATTCCTCTTTTCCCCCAAGGAAAAACCAAGCCAGAAAGAGCTACATTAGCTTGGGCTCACTTGTTCAAATGTATTTCTTTGGAGACAGGGCCTACTCCATTCTGAAAACAATATATAAAGACTTTTACACTACACGAGAACACTGAGGATACCCTTAAAGGCCTAATTGTGTGATTTTAATTCATCATAATTTAATACCTTGGGTCACTCTTCTTACAGGATAAATGTAAACCTGGTTTTTAGGGCGATGCTATATATGGTTACTACAAGGTATTATTTGATAGACTCATAGTAAGAGCCAGCACGCCACTCAAGTGAGTCTACATTTTATGTGTCAATGCTGCCCCCTGGTGGTTCAAGAGGAAAATGACAAATATAGTGGTGACAGGGAGGCAGGTCAAAAAGTGAAATATTTTTAGATGATACTGCTTTTAACACACATTAATTATCAGAACAGAAAATAAAGACAAACATTACATTTAACTGTGAAGTTTTAAAATTGCAAACTTAATCTGAAAAAAAAGTACAATTCATAATGATATTAAATAGAGAGAGCAAGTTGTTTATATCAACATTTGGGATGTTTCAACCAAGAAAACAGTGTTTTATGCTTCATAAATGACCAAAATGAAGAATTGTTTACAAAGCTTGGAGTTGATGAATTGTCTAACTGACTTATCAGTTCATTGCTGGTGCAGAACATGTACAAGGGAATTACTAAGTTTAGAACTAACTGTGGAAAAGTTATGGGCTAACTCTAAAGTGACAACATGACTTTGCTTTCTGTGTGGGAGTGAGAGCAGACGCATGAAGATAAATGAAGATAAAGAGGAAGGTAAGTTCAGGACTCATATTATGCAGTACCTTTTCTAGCTCCTTGGGAATGCGCATGCATGTGTAAATTCTCTCTCTGCGCTCAGTGTATTTGGCCTCATTGTGTTCCAGGAAGTAGCCTCTGGTGAGCTCTGCGGCAATGAAGCGCGTCAGCGATGGATCTGGAACAACATTAGAGCACAGTGTCATCCCAAGGCCATTGTCTGCAACAAATACAACTACAGCTATCAACACAATGAGAGAACCAATGTTTTTAGTGTCCACTGCAAACTGAAAGAGAAGGAAACTTCTCCACCTGGTGAAAACTAAGGGTTTATCAGTATTCTTAGCTCACTGTTTGATTCAGAGCACCATGAATACATGTTTAGAAAAGGTGAACAAGCAAAATGAAGTTCTCATATACAGCAGATTTATGAAATGGTTAATATAAAGCTCTGTAAACAAATAAATAAATAAAAGTGATAGGTGTCCAGTAACTGTGGCATAATATTTTTTCATCAGACGTTTAAAGAGCCAAAGATAAACTAACAGTATAATGTTGGTCCAACTTACAACAGTTTTGTTGTTAAAGTCACACGGAGCTGAAAAATGTTGGGGTTTAACAGAGCTTAAAAAAAATATTCCATCGACACAAGCATATTTAGTAGCAAATGAGTGTGCCTGGATTGCAAAGAGAGTTCTGAGCCACATAAACTGCGATCCAACAACAATGTAATGTGTTGTCGATGTAGGTTCTCCGCCATCCGGGTCATGGTAGTTGAAGTGCTAGAAGCAAAGGCAACTGGATATCTTTAGGTTGTTGAAGACGTTTCACCTCTCATCCTTCTTTAGTTCTAAAATTGTTGGGGAGTTCCAGGTATTACATATGCAGATATACAGACAAGACGCAGCTGTATAGCTGCATCTCAAGGATAAGGTACACAGCTTTGAGGACCCAAATGTTCACATTCTGGACAAAGAAGCAATGGTTTGTGAGAGGTGTGAAAGAGGCCATCTATGTCTGGATAGAATAACCATCTTAGAACAGAGGTGGTGGCTTATGACACCAACTTTCAGCCACCTGCACCTACTGCAGCCTTGAGATCATTTCCCAGACGGTTTAACTCCCATTCGCACCATCCCTCATGTGACCCGCAATAATCACATGATGGAGTGGGACAACGACTCACTAATAAGTCACACCTTGGCTCATGTGACCATAACTACTCACATGGTGGCACAAAGTGTTCCTCAAGACCACCCCCAAGGTGACAACCACACTAGAGGTTAAAACAGCTGGAACTGAAGAACCCTTTCGGATGAGAAGTGAAACATCTTCAACAACCTAAAGATATCTGGTTTCCTTCGTTTCTAGCGCTTCATATTTTAAATTGTAAATTTTCCTTCTTGTGCAAATTTGCCTCTTTTCTAAGCTGCTACATCAGCTGAACCCTTGACTTGTTCTAGACAAGTTAAGTTCACAGTGTGCATGATCAAACAAGGATGTGGGTTGGATTAAACAAGACTTACAATATGCCACATTGGATTTAACAGTTGATCAAGAAAATGATGGGCAAGACTGAATATCTTGCCACCTCCACTGTTTGAGCGACCTTAAGCTCTTTTCCTTATGGTAAAGACTTATACATCAAACAAACTGATGGGTCACAGACTGAGGCCGTTACCCAAGATGATGGCTATCTGATATTTTAGTGCACTATCATATATTATTTAAAAAAATACAATCCTCACACTGAAAAAGTTTCAGATAGTTTTGCTTGAAATATAATTTCAATGATTGATAAACCTAAAACTGGTCAAACTGCCCCGTTTATTCAGGACTGCATAAATTCATCAGACCTCAGAATCTTATGAGTCAGAATTCGATGCAACAGAAAAGCACGATTCATGGACCTCCTGCATCAAAAACTGGTTAGACATTGCACCTTGGTTACAGTTTATTTGGCTGTTTGTGCAGCGTTTCACGCCATTCCTCGTTGAGCTGCCTTACTTTAAACAATTATAAGGTCGGTTTCTCCAGTCACGCAAACTAAGTTTGGACATTAATAATGATAAAACAGCTACATATAATGAGAGAGAAGATTCAAAACTGTTTTCAAAGAATGACGCTATTGTGGCAGTCACAGAGTTTCTGTACCTGGCGGGTTTGGTGAGCAAGATTCCAGGACACAGTTCATTATCAGCTAGCTACTTAATCAAGCTAGCACTGACCTAACTCCTCACAACAAGCGTTGACAGTTCTCGACTCAGTTTTACAACACAGCCACTTACCCCTGGAGCTTTCATGACTTTAGATTAAAAACTACTCTTGTTGTCGTTAAAATCTTGCCTTTACAAAGTCACTACAGCAATAATGCTAACGTGCATTGCCAGCAAACTAAAAAGACACACTGAAGACGTCAATCGCTTATTAGCTGTAACGGTATTAACATCAGAAGGAGGGGACCTGTTTAACGTTACCTGCTGCATGCTCCCGTCTCTCCCGCCTGACAGCACTTATATCGTAAAATCCCAGTGTTTCCGGCAGTTCTGGGGTTAAACCGATTTTGCCTGACTTGTGAAAATCATCCCACGGTCGTTTCTGTCTTTTTTTTAGCTCAATTTCTGCTTCTTTCTCTTCTGACAGCTGGGTCCCCGACAAGTCCGCCATCTTTACTTTGACCGCCGTCACTGCCGCCGCGTCGCCCTGTGCAACGTCATCGCATTGAAAACAAACAACGTCATAACGATACCAAGATTAAGACATACATTTTTTTCCCCAGACATGTATACTTTTTGGTTATATCTCATATATACTGGCAAAAGCCGTAGAATTCTCTAAAGCGTCCAAACAATAGACCTGCAGTCATTAAATTCAATTCTTAATCAATCCAAATTCTATGAAAATTATAAAGACTTTGTTTTAAATTTTTATTTCAAATATTCCCCTCCTAGCCTAAATTTTTCAACTTTTCTGATCTTAACTTGTTTAATTCAATAAAAAAAACAAAAGGTGCAAGAGTTTCAATAACGCTGATCAGTGTGATCACACTATCTCAAGGTAGAAAAAGACTTTAATTAGTTTGTGCATCCGTTTTTAACATATAATAATCATCCCACGAAAATCCCACGTGCATAAGGAAATTGACTAACAAGCTAATTAGTTACTTTTAGCTGTTGGAATAAGGCACAAATAGTAGGCTATAACCTTTAGGCTGTGGATATTATATATGGGTATTTAAAGTGCCATTATTTTTAGAAATGCAGCAATAACATAAACTCAATGGTTACATTTAGTTACTGTTGTTTGTGGGTAAAAAATACCGTAAAAATTCCAATCACAGATCATTTGAACGTTGTTGCAGTACACAAAAAGTTCCACATGTTGTCGCCAAAGTTCCATCAAATCGCCCTGGATGTTAAATTTACCCAACAACAGCACCAAGGCGTGTACCTACTGTATTACCTGGAGTCCATGTTCCAGGTTTTACTTTACTTACGTGTCTTAATATTACTGTTGTTAGAATACTGGAAAGAAAATGTTACTCAACTGAAAATTAATTCAATCAGGAAAATGTACTTTAAGTTGTAAAAGTAATGTGAATGCAGAAAAATATCCCCTGAATAATATTATATGTAACATAATTTACCCATTTGTTTAGCCTTGCAATAAAAGTGAGTTAAATGATTATCAAAAGAGCTGCCATTTAATAAGCAAAGTTATTAACAAAGCTGCCAAAATTTAAGTAAACAGTATTTCCCTCCGAAGCATAATGGAGTCAAAGTAAAAGTGGCATGACAAAAGAAACTTAAATGTACCTTCTGTGTATCCTTGTACACAAGAAGAAACACAACGTATGGACTGTATTTCAGTTTTGTTTTTCAATTTTTTCTTCCACATTTCATGATATTTTTTGGAAATATTCATGATATTCCAAAACTTACTGCGTGATGAAGAAAAGTAGCTGTTTAAAAACACCCTTATACATTTAGGGATTTCTTTCATTTCCCAGAATTCTTTTTAATAACCTCAGAGGAGTAAAGGGAAGGTGCAGAACCTTGAAGTTAAGGTTTTCTAATCAAAAACAAAAACATGAGAAAATAAATAAATTATTATTATTTAAATACTGGATAACATCAATCATCAATGCTTCAAATTTAAATCACAATCTGTCTAGCGACTGCATTCCACTCTGGTCTATTGTATTGATCTTTATCATAACCCTGGCTGTTCTGTAATACATACCTCCAGATGGACATTAAATGGCAGCAGAAAATGGAAAGAAAATTTTGCTGTTTTATTTGAGAGACTAATGGCTAAGGATGTTTATGTTGGATCTTTGAATCTTTTTCTGTTACTATACCACATCACAGATACAAGGACAAAATTATTTTTTCCAATTTGCAGAAGGTCATGATGAGATTGTCTTTGTCAGCTTAACTATGACCTATCAAGTTGGTGAGAGTAAATATCTAAATAAGTGGAGGCTACATGATGCATGTAACCCAAACCAAATTCAGCTCCTTTGTAAGCACGTTTTATTGGCACACATAATGGTAAAGCATACATACCAGACATCAGATATGACACTGAACACCTCTGCTATATAATGTACAAATGGTGTCTAATAATACTAGCCTCAAACATATTTAGAAATGTGTTAGCTTCCTTACAAATGCACAAATAAATACCCATAAGATCCAATTGTATAAAGACATGTGTCATTGTCTTCTTGCCCATTTTCAAACAAAAGTTCAACAAAAGAGACCAGGGATATAATATCAATTCACTTAAAGATTAAAGAACAATTGTGAACACAAATACAGGGATCTCAAACCATTTCTGTGGGGTGGATGGGATTTTACCTGTTGTTTTTAAAATGTAAGATCGCTTTCTTGCCGTGTTTCAGAGTATACAAGAAACATGATTATGTACTATGATACTGTTAACTTTGTGGCTTTGGTTCTGCACTAGCTAAAGAGGACAGGAAACTTTAGAGTTAGAGGCAAACCAGAGTCCATCCAAACCACCCAACAGAAATCTGAACCTCTTGTACAAAACAAAACAGCTGCCATATCCAAACTGGTTTCAGTGGCTGATTTACAGTGGACAAAATAGCTTCCACCTCTATTTACAGAGCTACAAACCTTGTGACAGTGTTCCCAAACTGATGAACCCAAAAGGAAAATCAGACTGACGTGTTTTAAAAAGTACATATATCAAACTAAATAAAAATCTTATAAAATCATGCAGGAAAAGGCTTTAGTATCAGTTTGGGAGTAGGTCATTAAAGGGAAAGAAGTCCAATTTTCCAAGGAGGGAAAAAGAAAACAACGTTAATGTGTCAATGCATGTCGGCAAAGTTCACATACTGATCGGCAAAATTACAATGTGATTGCAAAGGATTCTGAGAGAAGCAAAATACCAATAGACTACGAACACAATCAAATTGGTTTGCATGAAATCACAATCTGTGACGACCGCAGTTAAGTGGAAAAACAATCCTGGGACACGATTTTCCCTCGTCTGAAAGGAGTCCATAGCGGCAGAGAACTTTTATTTCCTCTTAATTGGAAATGGAAATAAACAGCAATGGCAGAAACAAACCAACAGCCAGCTGAATTTCAAATAAAAATGCAATTGCCTCAAACAGTTATTCATTTGTCTCCAATGTGGTCAGATACTTTCATAGGCTCTGTTGGTTGTTAAAAAACAACGTGCATTCTCTGCATTGAGCTTGCCATTTCTGAGACATTTTGCTTGTTGTTTTTATTCTTCTTCTTTTCTCCCCACTGTCTACTGTCAGCATGATGACTTGTGACCTGCAGGTCAACCAATCACAGCTGTAGTATTCCTCTCGACGAGAGGTTTGTATCTGAGGGCCCAAGAAAGAGAATTTGATCCACATTTTTCCAATGCATTCTTGAAAACATCCCGACGCCTTGCTATTTTTACATTACAGTTGCATACGACTTGTACGCGTTTGTTGTCTTTGACATGTGGATATTGCTGTGCAATGCTGCCAGTTCTCAGTGTTCTCCAAGATGTTACAGTGATTCAGAGAAGAAGAAAATATCCAAAACAGACATATTTGGGCTGGACATGCCGGTGGTGAGTTTACAGTCAGGGGTTCTGATTCAGTACAATGTCATGAGGCGCATAAGCACTGCCATCAGAGAAAGAGGAGAGGTTAAAAAGTCCAGTCCTTATGGAGCCAAGGATATGTTGTTTTCTTCTTCTTCTTTTGTTTTACTGCGAGGGCTGGGGCGCTGTGCTCTCAGGCTTGCTGTCCTGAGCGGCGGGGGGTTTGCTGCCCCAAGGGGCGTTGTTGCCCAGGGCTGGGGAGCTGTTGAAGTCGTCCTCATCATCCAGGCCATTGGTGGCATCATACTGCGTGTTCTCCAGACGAGTGATCAGACGCTCATCCTCGTCCCCGAATTCGCCGCCCATCAGGGTCGGCTCGCCCACCACCATCACGTCCTGGAGAGAGGCAGAGACAGGGGGAGCGAATTTACTAACTGAAAAGAAAGGAAATTACAAATCTTGTTCGTGGGTTTTTAAAAAGGTCACATCATGTTCAAGCTGTGTCCTTTTTTTGCTACACTTACAGTTAAAAGCACACTTTATTCAACTACTTATGCTATTTGAATTCTGACATTAAAATACAATGAGGTAAGTGTTGTGTATCATATTTATTTTCATGGATAGAGAAAAATAACCTTGTTTTTTGATAGGGCACCAATATTATGCTAAATCAATAAGTTTTTGTTTACCCAGTGGGGTTTTGAATGGGTTTGAATTTTTGTGTGTATAAATGTAACATCATAGCCCAAAAAATCCTCCTGATCATCTTTTTAAATGTATTTAGTTTCATTTTATTGGTAACCAGGCAACCTAAAGTAAATGGGAACACATCTTTTCAGTCATATTCTTGAAACAGAACACCTACATACTTACATTGTTGAATTTAATTCCTTCTTTACTTGTTAGTTTATCTTACCAGTTTTACTTTTTTTAGCAGTCATGATACACAGGCACTTGAGATGTGTTTTCAGTTTTGCACAGGACCATCCATATTTCACTTCATGATGATTCCAAATTAACATGCTAAAGTGAGTGAGAAAACATCAGAGAAGGAATTAATGCGTATCTGTTACATCTAATTCTGAGACCAGTGCACCATCTGAATATCAACTGATCACATATTCACCCAAAAAGAGAGAATATGCATGTTATCTGTTTCGCATAAACTAGAATTTAATTGACCACTTGTGAAAAAAGAGGATTAAAACATTGCAAGGTCATAAAGAAAATTTACTAGACTTCATTCAGCAGCTGAAGTGTTTACACTTGCTGATATATTTGTGTGTGTTTCCGCTGAACGAGGAGCAGCCAAACTCTGTGTGATGGGAGGTGCTTATCTTCCTGTTTCAACACACATCCTCTGCTTGCGATGGAATAACAGTAGTAGATTGTGTGGCTATGTTTCAGTGTGTTTGTGTGTGTGTGTGTGTGTGTGTGTTTAGGACAAACACTGGTGTATCCAGTGAACCCATGCATGTGGTTGACCCCTCTCGAAGCACTCTGTGCAAATGAAACCTTCCCGTAGAGAAAGCGGATCCCCCAGTGCTCTGTACCCGCCCCAATCAATACTCATCATGTAAGACTAAGATATACTGTAAGATATACTGTACGCAGCAAACACAAGCATATAGACTCATACTAACCCAGGAAAGTACACAAAAATCCCACAGAGATAAACAAACATGAGCAGATCAAACACACGTGATCACATCCAGCAAGCATTCCTGTAATACAACATGCAAACAAAACTAGACAACTAATCACACCCCAAGCAAAAACTCTAAACACACACACTTGGATGAGGAGCATGAATGGGGAGAGGCAGTTTATTTATCCAAGCCATCCCAAAAACCCCCCTAGCGACCACTTCTACACCCCACTATGCCTTAATCAGGCTAATTAATTTAGGTGAGCTTTTCAACTAAATGACAATATCCACACTGATTTGTTAATTTGCATAGCTAATTAAGTCATTAGCTAAAAACGTGCTGATTGCCAACAAGCCTTGCATTCACCATCTGTTCCTGTGAGGAGGCCTGTCAACCTACCTCTGGCCAATTTTGCCCCCCCCCCAAAAAAAAAATCCCTCAGACGATAACAGCTGGTGGCTAGTCTGAGACTGGGGAGTGCTAATTGTGAACTAATTAATACTGTCTATTCGTCTACTCATCTTGTTAAGAGTTAGCTTTCACGCTAGCTAAGCGGCAAGGCTTTGAATGGGTTGACGCGGCAATAAATGCCTCCCTGTTCCTTTCATTCACTGACTGACACCATTAGCATATTTTAGCAGTCTGTAGCTTGGAGGAAATATTTGCTCCTCAGGCCTACACAACAACAAGTGGGAATTTAAGGAAGCCAGAAAAGGGAATGGAAAATAATGCCTCAATAATAACAGGCTCCATAGTTTCCAAAAAATAGCTGGGCACCGCAGTAAATTTGTTCAGAACTGTTTTTTGTGGCACCAGATTTGGTTCTCTAGTGAGCAGAAAATGTAATGTCCATGTTCATGTTCATATTAATGTGGGAATACTTCGTCCAGTGCAGTGGCATGGTTCGTTTATGTGTTTTTAATCTCTCTCTCTCTCCCTCCCTCTCTCTCTATACACATATGTACATATATATATATACATATATATATATATATATAGAGAGAGAGAGAGAGAGAGAAAGAGAAAACAGGAATAATTTTTAATTTTTAGATACACAGAAAAGTAGTACGGAGTCAAGAGTATGACCAGACTTATCCATCAGGGGTTCAAATACAAGCTAAACAACAACAAATGTTTTGTAAACACTTGAACAAAATGAGGAAAAACAGTTATATTCCAAAGTTTTCAGACAAGTAAACAACATAAATACATTGTAAGTAAACACATAAAGACTTTGACTGGATGAGTACAGGGCATCAAGGCATCGTTTAACAATGACTCCATCTTAATTCAATGCAGAACCTTGTAAACAAAAATAATCTCCAGTCTACAGTCTACCAATTTAATATACCGACACAGACTACTGACACTGGCTTACAACAGGAGAAATAACTGGATAAAACCTACTTACAGAAACAACATATGCTCAAAACTAAATTCAGACCACTAGAGGTCAGTGTTGCACGTCCTATAAGCTTTCCACACCGAACACCCACCTCCCACTTTCTTTCCTCCGCACCTCCTCATCTCCAGCCCTGGTAAGCCCCCCACCCCGAGCGTCCACTCCTTATTGTCATTGGGCTCACGTAGGCTTGTGCTCAGGCGCAAACGAACAACTTCTCAGACAAAGACAGCAGGCGCGCAACATATGTAACCAGCATGTTACCAGCCACGCTGCCTGTCTTTAAGAGGCGTGTGAATGCAAAGCATGAGTAGTACGAGTGGTGTGTGCCTATGTGTGTTTGTCTGTCTCTGTGTGTGGGTGGGTGGGAAGGAGGTGGTGAGAGCTAGGGAGGTGTGTGTGTGTGTGTGTGTGTGTGTGTGTGTGTGTGAGTGAGTGTGTTCGTGTGACGGGGGAAGGGGCTGGGGGTGGACACTGTATACAGATATCAGTGATAATGAGAGCTGGCACACAGCCAAACTGCCTCCTAGAGAGAAAACAATGTGTATTTATGTGTGCGTGATGTAGGCTACATTATATATGTGTGAAATGGAGAGAAAGAGGGAACAGAAGAGAGGGAGGACAACATATCTCAAAAGATGACAAGCTAGCTATGGGACAGAAAATAGAGGGACAGTACAATATATGTGTTTCTGTGTGTGTGTGTGTCTGTGCAGGTGAGAGAAAGCATGTTCCTTATTTAGAAATACTGCAAACATGGAGAAATTAAATACCGACCTAATGAGCCACAGCCAACCAGATTGGAAACTGGAGTTTCTGCTGATGGAAACTGGAGTTTCCAATCTGTATAAAAATGATGTCCAACCTCTGTAGAACCTCTACAAGTTCTATCATGTATATATATATATATATATATATATATATATATGTATATATGGACTTTTTAGGTGAGCTGAAAAAGTCTCAGGACTCCTTTCTCCAGTGTTAAACACTTGGTCCACTTCCTACATCACAGGGGCAGGAAAGATAAGAACTTTATTGATCCCGCAGGATCTTTCAAAACATGTATATAAACATCATTTCTGGAGGTATATACCGTACCACTTACATGCACAAAAGCTTCAGTACCCATCAGAAGAATTAGTCAAGATAAAGGCACAGATTAATGCCAGGCTGCAACCCCTAAATCTTCCAGTTATGTTTGGTATCAGCACACTTTGAGCTCCCCTAAAATGACCTGTATTCAAAAACGCAATGGTGCTGCAACAGTGTGGTTCCAGAATAACAAACCGGAATGCAGTTGTGTAAATATAATACAGAATGTTCGTAATGAGCAGTGTGTAGAACAGGTAGATAACTAGAGCCCCTCCAGGCACCATGCCTACAATAGCCAGGCATGTGGTGCACACAGTAAGCCTTGGCTGTGTATTTCTAAACGTGTCTTTATCCAGTTTAGATTGTCTAAATTTTAGGTCAGTATAGATCTCTGGTTATTATTGTTGTAAATTCCTTGTATGTGTAAACATATGTGGCAATAATACTGATTTCGATACTAATTCTGATTTGTTTTGTTTCTTGAATACTGGTTGGTTATTGACTCCACTGCTGATGTAAGTTAAATTGTTCACTCGAGTACACGTGTTGAAAAGATATGGGGGTGAAATATAACCTGAATAGTCTTGCTTAAAAACACCCACAACACTCTAAACATATGTTTGACCTGTCTTTTTTCTTAAGTATTCAGTTATTCAGCACATGTCACCACTGAAAAGCTCCATAAAAAATACTGGCATGTCAATTTTGTTTTCCAGTATTAGGTTATCGTTTTGCATTTGCATCTTTATTTATTTATGCATATTGTCAATAGTGATTAAAAAAATCCATTAACAATTCAAAATATGCTATCATCACTACATATGAAGATGTTTCATCAGAGCAAGTATTTATCCAGTGCTCATTGCTTTACATTCAGTCAGTTTGAGACATATTGAGTACAAGCAAACTCTGCTGGCAGTGCCTAAGGCAGCTCTGAGTTCAGTGTCTTGGTCAAGGCCATTTCCAACAGTGGTGGCTGAGCGAGGGCCCAGAGTCACTTTCCCCACCCACATTTTCCCATTTGGTCCTGAGATTCAAACCTTTTTTTTCCAAAACCTTTAGGCTATGGACACTTGGTGGAACAACAGGGTCAGCTGGGTCTTGTTTAAACAAACAAATCCTGAAGTACATTGAAGTATATTCAGCTAAAAACTGGTAGAAAACTAAGAAAGTAGATACATATCTCCAGTTAGGGATGTGATAATACCTGCAGCAAATCAGTGCAGGAACCCTTTCATTCATCTTTACCTGGTGTCATAACTTTAGTTGTTCTTGTTCTATTTTGTGCTTTGATGATTTTTAATGTCATTTGTGTTATTCCATAATATTTGATGAGTTTTCTCTTTGTCTTTTGGAGCGAGATGTTTTCATACGAATCCCTTGAGGTTTATTTGTCTCACTGCACAGGTTTGTTTTTTATTTTTCTCCTCCTAGTGCCTTTCTTTCTTTTCCCTTTTGTGCAAGTAAATGAAACGTAATAGGTGCAATACCATTAGGAATATCTCGTCCCTGTGAGTAACCCTGTAAACATGCATGTGGAGTCATAGAAAAAAAAAAAAAAAAAGTAAAAGAGGAGGCAAACCGAGTGGAGCCGATGCTTACAGGTACCTGACTGGAGAGGCTGAAGTTGGTGGCAGGGCTGCGTTTCTTGCCTGCGGTGGTGCCCACGCTGCTGTTGGCGCTGCTGGCTGAGTTCTTCCGTTTCCTCCTCTTCGTGGTTGTCTGTCGGGCGGGCTCAGCTTTGGCGCGACCAGCAAAGAGAAACAGAGGCAATGCCAAGAACATAATGCATACAGACGGAGACTGGGTGTAGGGCTGTGTGCTGCTCAGAGAATGTGTGTGTGTGTGTGTGCGTGAGAGAGAGAGTGGCACACAGTAGAGGCTCAGACAGACAACATCATATGAGGAGGCACAAATGCATGCAGACAAAATTGTACAAAATTCCTGTATACATGCTTGCATGCAAAAAGAGCACCCACATACACACATACAAAGACACGTTACAGAGACAAAAGCAACTAGTCTGCAATGATCCATGCTTTGTTTTCTTCAGAGGTGAAACCGCAAGAGCGTTAACATCTCCCCAGACATGCACTAGTAAGAAAGAACCCCTGCCTCATTTGCATAAATGCTCAACAATGGACCCTGATGCTCAACGTAATGTAAATTTGTTAATGATTTCAGCACTGCACCAGTTGCGATGTTCCTCAATAGCATGAGCCAGATTAAAACTGCTCTGCTGAGGCAGAAAACACATTCACGTTTGTTGCAGTTATATTGCATCTATGTTTGCACATCTGAACATTTGCTGAGCACGAATGTGTTATCGTTCTAATCATTATATTCTAACCAGCGCTTCAGAATTCCACTACATGTAACCTTCATTCCTTATATCAAAGGTGTTAGTACTGTTTTCAGACATGCAGCTGAGCATCCATGATGAACTTGCACACAAAAATGTATTTCATGGCATTCCAGCAAGCACTACAATGCTGCTTTCTTATGGGGCTTCAGACAATTAAGAGAGAAGATACCTTTTTTGTGATTTGAGGGAAATATTTCCGTTTTGAAGTTCTGTGGGTGTCCAGCTGAAACCGGAGCCAAAATCAGTTTTATTTTATTCAAGTGATTAAATCATTTCTTTAACAATTTAAGACATAATGAGACCAGAGATGACAACAGAGAAAAGAAATAGCTGAACATTCAATGCCATACAAATGCTAGTTAACACCACTGGGAAACTTCTGCTTAGATGAAAGATGTTTGTCCAATTACGAGCTATACATAATTCCTGAAGGTGCAGTTAAAACACAAGTGGAATTAACATTTAACTATTATTAAAATGGCATAAAGTACTGACACAGGTTAAATAGAGATCTAGGTGTTTCTAGTATTTACAAAATAATTTATGTATACTGCATAATTTATGAATACATGCATTTTGCAAATTCTTTGTTAGAAAACAATTTCTTTTAACCTCAAGAGAGACAAGAAAACACTGCTGTGATCTTCAAACAGATGCCTGTAAATGAAATACATTTTTCGAGGTTCTTACTAATCACACCAAGGGAGATGCTTTCATATTCAGTTACAACAACCAGCGACTCATGATACAAACAAAACTGGAACTGCAAATCAAAGGCAAAACAATAAGGGGAGTTTTTATCAGTATCTTTTCTCTTTTGATTCCTGACTTTGACAGACGTGTGTGTAAAAAAGCGGGCCCATTGTCAGAGACAATCATTTCTGTTATCCGACTGGTTTCCTTCAATGCTGAACCCGTGACGCACTAAAATCACTTCCATTTCCACCAAAAGGACTTATCAGAGCATAAATGCGCCTGTGACTTCCTCCCTGGCTAAATCCCAACCCAGTGCTGGAGAAGAATTGCAGGAAAGGGGGAATAGCATGCCACCAATAAGGAAAACCGCAATTCCAGCTAAACTGCAATGTTCATGTCAAAATATGGACAGATGACATGAAATAACCCTGAAAAACATTTTTTAAACTGTGAAACAGACTAATGAGGCCTGACTCAGATTTAATGGATCCAACACCAGCATTCCCACATAGACTATATCAAACAGTATCAAATTACATCACAGGATAAGTTTTTCTTCTCATAAATCACACATAGTGCTACACATATAACAGTTTCACCCATATAGGATTTCATATAATGCTGTGTTCTCTTTCTAAGTGCACAATTAACCATCAATATAAAAGCCCCCCCTCCACCAGAATTTATATTCATAAAATTCTTTCCATTTTTTTTCTTCTCTGTTTTGTTCTTTTCTTTGAAGAACGTTGTCGACACTAGGGAGCCGCTGGCCGGGGAGCTGGATCTACTAGTCTGATTACACCCGGCACTCTTAATTAAAGTTACACAGGTCTGAGTCAAAGGCTTTTTGACTGGTGTTGGTTTTTAAAGACATCTCGTCACGCCTCGCTAGGCATTGCTGTAATTTGCAGCCACTCCGATGTGTCCAAAAAACCCGGCTTTACTCTTTCTCTCCAGCTTAAAACCACACAGCCAATTTAAGCCTGGTACTTTTCAGAAACTGCCCTTAAAACATCAATCATAGAAAGCTGAGAGGCCCGTTAAGATTGGCGTGGTTGAGATTCAAGAGGCGGTTGTGAATGCTGATTAATTTCACATATCTGACAGGTAAAACATATTTAAGGGATTAACAGGTATAATGGCAAATTTGGAAACATAAATGATGCAATAAAAACACACTCAGAGAAAAAATATTCCCATTTCTACAAAGTGAGTGACAGTACAGAATGAAAAAGAAGTCAGTTAAACCTCAGTAGAGGAAGCACCTCACACTTAAGACTAGCTTCACATAACTGTGTCAAAGTTGTCATTTATTCCAACTGGATTTGATGCCATTTGGATAGGAATCCCTTACACAATTTATTTCTGGGGCTTGTCCCAGGTAGAAAAGCAGCATTTTTTTGAGATTTAGTCAAGGACAGTAAAGATGTCTTAGTGGAATGTAGTTACCTGGTGGGGCTACCATTCTCTGCCACTTTTGGAATAGGCATGTCTTGAGACAGTCCCGGGGGCTGAGGTTGTAGGTCTTGTGCCTTGACATGAGCTCCTGCATGGGTTCCAGGATGACACACAACTGCAGACACAATGGGACAACCACACATTTAGTTTAAAGGAGATTTATTGAGCATTTGATGAGGTAACAGCGTCCTGTCCACTGATGCAGCCTCTGATCAAGGTAAAGCAAAACAACATCCATAAAAACGTGGAGTTTGTTGCTCAATTAATCACCCACAGGCTGACTTTGAGTGATTAATTGTGCAGTAAATCTACATTTTATAGACACTATTAATAAAGTTCCTTTAAACAACAGGTTTATTGTCGAGCACTTCAGAAAGCTCAAGACAGACAGAGAGAGAGATAGAGAGAGAGAGAGAGAGAGAGAGAGAAAGAGGGAGACAGTCTCTCGTTCCCACACTGTACTCCAAAAATATTAGCCAGTTATAAGATATTCAGCATGGAGAAAACTGTAAATCTCTGATGATCTGCAATGAAAGGAACCGGGGTCAGTCTGTCATCTTAAATACATCAGGCTTAGCTTAGCTAGATAACATCTGGATAACATTATAAGCTGGCCCTTCTTTAATAGCAGCAACCACCCAAATGCTTGTTGGTGTAGTCAGAGGACAGTGATTGGACAGCTACAGGGCTGGACTGGGATCAAACTCGATGCAACCTGCCTGTCTCTTTCCTCTAACTGGATTAAACTGTGTTCTTTCTCTCCATGACTTATCTTTATGTTTGAAAATTTCAGTTATACTCTTTCTGAGCAGCGTCCAGTTTTATGACAGAACAGTGACAGCAACTCAGAGACGATAAAGAAGAACAGCAGACCTATTGTATCATTTTTCATGTTGGCAGTAAAATTACATATCTTGCATAGTGTGCGTAGTTGTATTAAACCACAGGTCTATAACAAAATTACACTCCCCACTGAGAGTTACAATTGTCCATTAGCCGCTTTGTCATTTGAAAGTAAACATACTGTATGTCATTTTGGAGAATATGCAGACATTTCCTTAGAGATGCACACTCTCATGTTGAAAAGATAGTTAATTGATTAACTTGATGGTAATTATTTGATTCCAAAGAATAATATTCGACACACGTACAAACCAGAGGACCTAGCTTCCCTTCTGTTCATGAAGAACGGTGTTGAATAATGGTTGAATAATGGACAGAAAAGTTTTTTGAGGAATGTTATGATGTCGCAGTGAAATGGGCCTTTCAGATATAAAAGGTCTCTTCATTATTTTATTAAACATTTGTGCCAAATGTCATAATTATTGCATTAATTTTCAAGTTATGGCTAACAATGTGTCCTTTGAACACCAAAAACTAATCTGTTCATCCTTGGAAACAAGTGGAAATTTGTGGCAAATTTGAAGAAATTCTCACTCATCATTATTATGCAACGGAGGTTTTGGTCACTGATGATACTTAGCCACTCTGTAGCTGACCAGACAAACGGTGCATGCGGTTACTGTTTGTAGTTGTAGTTCCCATTCAGAGTGTTCAGTCAAAACATAGTGGACAGAAAAGCAGGTGTAGGTTTACTAACTTGCCCAAGGGCACTTTGACAATTGTTACTGAGAGAAAGGATACTGTTAATCATTCACTGCATGCTCAAACGATCTCATCTGACCTTCAACATCCCATCACCCCCATTGCTGATGTCAGTTCTCATCAACATGCTCATCCTGTCTGCAGCTGTACTGTACAGCCACTTGGTAAAAAGAGAAAAACATGGGAGAAAATTTGAACAAAACAGTGGACAACGTTTTCTTTTTTTTTCTTTTTTTTTAACTACAACTGTGTTTTAAACAGGTTTAGAGGCTTTAACAACACCAGGAATCCTTGCAGGAATGTTTTAGCATGATGGATATTCAAACCAGCAGAGTTCACCAGTCCTGGATCCTTTCAAACTAGTCTTTCTAACAGCCAAACACTCGGCTGCTTATGCCAAATTATCCTACATGAACATAGTGATGTCTGTTGCTGTTACCCGGTGTTAGGATGGCAGTGCTATGATGCCATGCAGCTCAAGGTAAAGTGAACATCCCTGTGGCAGACTAATCCCTTGTTCTCCTCTGATAGTTCCCTCCTGACAAAGTAATATCCCTCCCCAGCTCAGCCAACAAGCCCTGGCTCTCAGCCTGAAAACAAGGGCTATTTTCAGGCTGAATAGTAGGAAGCCAGCAGTTCCAATACATGGAAAGGCTTAAATACTCCAAATGAAAAAAATAGAGAGAGTGTGTTTGTGAGAGCGAGAGAGAGGCCGGTTGTAACCCTTTAGCCAGGAAACTGTCCGTCTCTTTTGGAAGAACTGATAAACGCTGGGAAAGGCCTTTTCCAGGGACACATTATTCAGCTTAATCTGAGGAAAGGGTGTATTTTACTGTGACATCCTTGGATAACAGTGGGGGAAAATACACTTTTCAAAGTGAGTGCCATGATGAATTACACTCACTGTACACTGGGGAGTGGGACCCCCAGAAGGAGTTGTAAGATGAATCGCTGATGGTGATTTTTGGTGGTAAAGGAAAAAAGAAAATCTAAATCCCCCCCAAAAATACAAAAAATATGCTTCTCAGATGTTTCTGAATAAAGAATATTTGCTTTGATCTTGTGAAATATTGCATAGTTTTATCTCTTCAGGTGTGAAAATACCATTCAAATGTAGCAGTCTTTGAAGAGAAAACTCACACTCATCAGCACTTAAACCAGTGAGAGGTAACAAGCTAAAAAGTTTGGGAACCACTTCTTTAAAAGACACAACAAAACCTCAATGAAACAATGAAAAGTCTTTCCACGATCTTCAATTATTGCTTCTGTCTTCTTGATACTCTGTAAAACTCTCTAAATTTGGTGAACTTAAAGTACAAATTCGACAAACTAAATCTCGTTACGTTTAAATCAATGACATGATCAATGTAGTTTATGAAACCTGAGAATAAGGTTAAATCCCTCAGTGAGATGAACAATTTCTGCAGCATTTAAAATAAAACCACATTGTGCTTTGGGAAAGTTGGCCAATTCCTAATTTAGCAGATGCACAATGTGGAATAGTTCAGGTTTAGCCCACTGCAGCAGTGCGAGTCACTTCCACAAACGAAACCGTTCTTCAAAAGCAAAGCTGGGAATATTTAGACACCGGAAAAATTTAACCTCTTCCAGAAAACACATGCTGTCAGCAAACAGAAAATAAAAGCATGACCCTGTTTGCACTGACCATCTGAAGCACCAAAATAAGAAATGAGCAGACGCTAAATCTTTAGTGTGCAATTACAGATGCCTGAAATATGTGTTTTCTCTTTCAGTGGCATTACAGTTACTTTCTGTATAGAAAATCATTGTTATATGAAAACAAAAACATCCACCTTGTTCCCTCACTCCCTCTCTGTGTGCCTTTCTTCACTCAGTTATTATAAGCAGCAGAGGTGCCGTTCCCCGATTCGTGCGCCATTTCACAATTATGAGTCTCAACAGGGAGCGTTCATTAATGTTATGCTAATTTTCTGTATCCAATTAATTCTCCTCTCTCCCGCTCGCTCTTGTTCTCCCATTTGGAAATCGTAGCTGTCAGTCAACTGTGGCATTGGAAGAAAAAAAAAAAAAACACAAACAAAACCCTGTGAAATAATCACTAATGTATTCAGCCCACTTATACTTGCTATTTCCGTAAATTATATTGCTGTGGTCAGGTAGAAAAACATGTATATGCAGAGAGTAAAGGAGGCATAAGTGCTTATTTTTTTGTTTTGATGCCGTGAAATTACACACTCGGGTTTCAAAAAAGTGAGAGCCATACAACGTGTTCAGCACATAAATAACAGTATAAGCTCTCAGATACAGTAAGAGAGAAAATAGTCACATTTACATTAAAGAGTGAATATGATAACGTAGAAAAGCATATCTGGAAAATGAAATTGAAGTCAAACTTGAACACGTAGACCCTGAATATACATTACGTGCAAATGTAAAATGTGAAGAGCAATCATGTATTAATAAACCAAGTCCTGCAGTAATCATACCAAGGACTATATTAAATATGACAGAGTGTGAATATCCTACATAATAAAACCATCTTTTACCTGTCTAGACACATTCACCTAAGAGATCCAAATATGAGTAACATGAATTAATCCATTTCAAAAAAAAAAAAAGGACAAGAATTGTTTCTCTGTGTGCTTTAAAGTGCGAGGAGGTGAGGACAAAAACAAAAGCAGAATGACAGTCATAGAAACTGTCACGTGCACACACCCACAAACACAAACACAAACACACACACGCACACACACACACACTCTTACCCTGAGGTAGTTGAGGGTGAAGTTGGTCAAGCCCATGCGAGTGATGTTTTTGGACAGTTGTTCCAGCACCTGAGGGTCTTGTGCCTAAAGTCATCAGCAGAGAAATGACAATGAAGAACAAATGCATATATGGGTTATGTATTGTTCAAATGCATTTTGTCATGTTTGCATTCAACTGGCTATGAACAAACTCATTATCTACAGCCAATTAGGGTAATTGGCATTCATCAGATATGCACAATCAACACATTCACACCCTCAAGTCATAAATGCAACTGCTTAACATTGTTATTGCAGTCGTGGCATGAAGCTGAATTTCAGACCTTCATTTCACGCTTATGTCAAACTGCGAGCTAATTAATCAACATTACTTTGTTGTTTCATTTAAATGCATGCACATTTTCAATTTCATATCTTTACTGAATTGGATGATGTTTTCAGTGTGTATAGGGTCTGGGCCTCGGGGGAAATTAGTTTAGAAATGTTAAGTTGTTGAACAGCAGTTGTAACCCACATGACATTTTTTAATGTGTTTATGTGTTTTTTTATTTTTGTGAAGCAAATATAGCAAAAGCACGTGGTCCCATCACACAACAGATTCAGAACTGACCACCATATTTAAATGAAAAATTTGTGCTGAATAAACTGACAGTAAAATAGAAAAAGCATTAAAGCAGTAAAAGCAGTAAAGAATAAATCTTAAATAAGAACAAAGCAAAAGAAACTAACAGCCTAAATAACAATTACAACATGACATCTGATAACGAATCTAATAACGAAAAAAAAAATCTCATGAAGAAACATGATTATTCATATAGTTTGTTTGCTGTTGAATCATAAAAAGCTGTAGGTATTGACAGAGCAAAACACAGCCCAGGCTGAGGAGGAGCGGCAAACACACTTGCATTCACACATCTCATGAAAAATGCATAATTCTATCTCCAGTCGCATCTCTGTGTGGAGAAAGTCAAGAGGGAAGAGAGAGAGTTTTTCCGTACCGTCAGCAAAGCAGCCTGACTGACGGGAGGATTGAATTAGTGTGCATTATTGGCAGACCATCAGAATCCGAACTACTTTACTCATCAGGTACAATTAGCCTAAACGTACTGTACAGGAATTTGTCTTGGCAGCGCGAGTGCAGCCGCGTATCAACAATTCGTGAAGCACATGAGTAAATACTGGCACATATGGTTCAGGGACAGCTAAGACATTCAGTTTAAGAGGAGAGAGACAAAAAAAAAACAAAAAAACAATAGTGTGCAGACTCTACAAGAAAGAATTTTACATGCATGGCACTGGTCCAAATAAGATGTTTAAATAGTGAAGACGAGCATCTGCAGCACATGCACCTTTTTGTTGGAATTCAGGAAGTCAGGAATCTGCTCAGCTGTGGTTTCACTGTGTCTAAATGCATCACATAAGTCCTGTACTAAAGTACAATTTTGGTGATGCTATATACTTCTACTCCACCATACTTCAGAGGGAAATATTACACTCTTTACATTCATTTGACAGCTGTAATCACTTTGCATACAGTATATGCATCAGTAATAATAATCCAACAATAAAATATCTAACTGTACATAATCACAGGATCTGTGATCTGTCAGCATAACAAATGCTTGCTCTCATACGTTGTGTACATTTCTATATTGTTATTTATTTTTATACTGCTATATTGTGACCTTTTTCTCTTTGTTTTTGATTTAATTGCATGGCATTAGTACTAAGGTAAGAGAGAAACAGTATTTTGATTCTCCTGTATGTCCTGCACACACAGTGAATTGACAATAAAAATCTTTGAAATCTTTGGAAAACATTTTCCTGATAATACTATTACACTTACATTTGAATAATAATAATTAAAAAACAACCCCATAACTTATTTAAGTAAAAGAGCTGACAATTCTTTCCAACACACTTACTATGTAACACTCCCTGAGACATATTGTGTTGTATTACTGCTGCTACCAGTGTGTTTAAAAGCTCGTCTAATGCCATATTGTTCTATTTGTGATGATAAATGTTTTACTCTCATTAATTTTAATTTTTCCACATGTAACTGATTGAATTCAGCACTGCTGCTTTAGCTTATGTGTGTACAAGGGAATGGGTGCTGTATGTGTGGGCGGGAGGTGGTGTAGCAGATGTTTGGGAGGGAACAGATCACCTGAGATGATGTGCGGCTCCAGTAGTGTTTCATGTGTATGTATTTTTTACTGTCTTTGTATATATATATATATTTTAACCAACTGTCATACAAGGGGATACTTTTTTGCAGTGGTTTAATACATTTTACATAAATAAAATTTATAAAATATATGAATACGTCAAAATAATGTCAAAAACGAATCAACTTCTAAAATATAAACAAAATTTATCTGCCCTTTTGTACTTTTGCTGAAGTAAAATTATGAACGCCGGACTGCTACTTACAAATGAGCGTTTTTAAATTGTGGTGTTGTTACTTTCACTTTAGTAAAGAATAACTCCACCACTGTGTTTATGGATAATTAAACCTTAAGTTAAGTTAAACCTCAACTTGAACCAAACATGAACATGAGCAATGTTGAAGGGACTAAGTGACGGTTTACTGCTGGCTGCCATCTTGGAGAAACTCACTGTGATAATTTGCCAATCAAGCAAACATGCCTCCCAAACTTCTCTTCCCTTTATGCACTCTACGAAAAACAACCTGCCTAATTAGAACCACCTTCAAGAGAAATGTAAAAGTAAGTTAAAAAAAAAAAAAAAAACCCTCAAAAGTCTTGATGAAAAACACTCAGTTGACAGTTTTGTTACCGACTTCAGCACAGATGAGTCTCTGAAGTCAGCATCTAGTGGGCATTAACAGGAACTGCAGACTTTTGGCTCTGGCTTCATCACTCAGGTGGGATGGATTTTGTACATTTTCACAGAACAGTTGGAATTATTTCCATTTTGACGTTTAACTGTACATGATGCGTCACATATGTGGAAGAGATGGAAAGAAGAGCTGACACACAGCTGTGCTTTGGGACTGGCTGTTATTTCAATAGCAGCTTTTAACTAAGAACTCATGAAAAGCTAATTAATTTGAGTGCTTTTGTTGACAAATGTTTAAATGTGTACTTTAAATTGCGAGTAAGCATTCTGGATATTTAGTTAACTATGTTGTTGTCTACTCCTTCTTGTCTCATGTTTTTCAGACATTTTTATTTTGTGCACATTTTAAATTAAAATAAGTCACTTTTTAATAGACATATATATTGATACTTTCCATCACTGAACACACGCTTTGCTTATCTACCAGTAAACTTCTGAAAAGTAAAATAAGAACAAACTTTATTTCTTTTCCAAATGGTTCCTCATGAGCGACTGTAAAAGTAGTTCAGCTCACATCAAAAACTGGGCCTTCCACAGTGGCTACGTCTGTACTGGTATCTGCAGTTTCAACTTTCCTATCCTGACTCCCATGTGTCCGTATCTGCTTTCATTAGTCCAGGCAACGATCAAAAGAGTGAACTCACATTCACACACAAATCACTGAAGAGCTGGCCAGGACCCACAATACCACACAATATCCTACTCTCCAGGAATTAGTGTGAATACCCAGAGGGGCCAATTTATTGGTGAGAGAAATTCATATGAAGATTTGGCCAAAAAAGAAGCTGGCTACGCAGGCGAAGCTGCTTCTTACACACACCTTTAGGTCGATGGGGGTAAATAGAAAATCCTGGGATTGATTCTTCTCTTATTTATCAAATTGAAAGGAGCTACACAGCAACATCAGTGTATAGCAACATTGCTGGAATCTTCTGTCTATTAAGGTGATGGCTCTTGTCATAACTGACTTTTATGTAAATGTTCCCTGTGGCTTATATTTAAACATAAGAGGACATTTATGGAAACAGAACGTGCTGGTGCAATACTTGGCAACTTGACGCGAGAGGAGGCGTCAGCACTGTTATAAAACAGGTGTTAGTTGAAAGGTTTTATGATATGAAAGGAGAAAAGGTGTTTTCTGTTCTCTCACGAACTGATGGATTTTTAAAATTGAAGCTTTAATTAATGGAAATTTTTGGTCTTACTTCTCTTCTAGTGAATCTCCTATTAAATTTACTAAGTACAGTGTTCTGCTGCCTGTTTTATGAAGTCCAGCAATGGGAATTTCTATTTTCTCACGAGCTGTATGTGAAGCATTTTGCTGTGTATTCTTTTATGTTTTAGTAAAAAGTTGAAAGCACAAGAAAGAAACAGAAACTTATTTCATATGAGAAAAATCTAAACAACAAAGTGGTTCATAGTATATTAAACAGATTGAATTTTCTTTAAACACAGAAGATGAAACTTGGAAAAAATGATTTTGGAGATCTCAATGAGGCAAAAAAAAGACATTTATTTACTTTCTCTCTGTGTATTAAACCTTGTACTATGTTACCATTGTGTTCTGTGTTACTCTTTGTGTTAATCTAACAGCTTTCAAATCAGACTTGTGCTGCATGAAGTATTGCAGAAATGTTAGCAGGTCCTGCCTTGTCAGATTGCCAAAATGACTTTTCCGTAAAGGTGACTCAGGCAATTATTCAGACATGAGACCACCAACAAGTAAAACTGCCCTCACATTTGCGTAAAGCGGCATGTCTGAGAGGGGCTTAAGAGAGCTTGCAAACCCATAGGTCCTTGAACTACACACTCTGTTACCAGTTTATTAGGTACACCTGGCTGTAAAAAATGCAGTCTAATACGATGCAACGTAATAAATCCTCAAGGTTTTTGTTGAAACTTTTTTTAGAGAGGAGTTGAATCAACTTTATGGTAATTTTTTGATGGTGCAGTTTGTGTTGTTTTTAATATTTTCATGAAGGTAGGATTTATTGCAGGCTATATTAGTTTTAGCTAGGTGGGTTCTAATTTGCCTTCCTTTATTTAAAAAAGACATAATGTTCTTTCCCCCTAATAGCAGTGCTGTTAACATGCAGGTTTAGTTCAAAATCACTTGAAAATAGATGACCGTCTGCTTGCTCGAGCTACACTCCACAGCTCCAGTGACTAAATTTGTGTTACACTTAGTGGAATTAAGCAGATTATTCATTCGACCTTGTTTTTTTTTTCTCTCTCTCTCCCTTTTCAGAGAAGGGCCCTTTTTTTTATCCTCAGTGGCCTTTGATGTCTGCAAATAAATTGGTTTGCAAAAATCCCTCCAAACTGCTTTGTTGGCGTTTAAATTTCATATGCTCATGAATAGCTTCTAAAAGGTGTCTTTGCAGGGTGCAGAGACCCTTGTCAGGAGTCAAAAGTGACACCTAACACCAGCAGATCTGTGTTTTTTGTTTTTTTTGTTTTGTCGCATCTTCATGATGTCACACTCACGTGCATGGCCAGGATGCTGCGGGGGATGAGCTCTCGGTACTGCCGGATGGTAAAGTGCCACGTCTTGATTCTCATCAGATCATCAAAGGCAAACTCCAGTATCAAACGACCCTCTGTACAAACCTGGGCAAAGATCACATAGTTAGTGTTACTTCACATTCCTCCTCAGCCCTGATATCTTTTTCTGTAATCTGTAACTGGCTGGCAGGCAGCCATCTGCTGATTTGGATCCAGTCAAAATAGGAATGAGCGTTTATTGGCCGGGCGTGATTTTGATTTTAAAAAAAAAGTGCTGGAAGGGTTTTGTTTCCGTTTTGGAATTTGTTCAAGGATTTTGTAGCATGGAGTGAGCTATTATGCTCACAATATTTACTCTGCTCGCTTCCCTCATTCAGAGCTTCTGTCCTTGGGCTTCTCAACCATCCAGCTATTTCTAAAATGTGAAAATAAATGTAATCTGGAGAGGGGTGTGTTTACACCAGAGACAAAAGAACTTCAGGTCAGAGAGAGTTGCCAATTAGGAGGAGAGAGAGAGAGAGAGAGAGAGAGAGAGAGAGAGAGAGAAAGGGGGGGAGGAAGACAGCGAGAGAAACAGTGAGGGGAAAAAAACATTTTTTTCGCCCCTTTAGCTGAATTCAGCGCTTGCTGGGGCCCTTGCGCTTCTCCCGTATTTTGTTGCTGTGACAACCAGGGAGAGAGAGGATAGAGAGAGAGAGAGAGAGAGAGAGAGAGAGAAATGGAGAGACAGACAGAAAGAAGGGGGAAAAAAATCAGCTGATTAGTTGGCATGGCAACGGCAAAGATGTAATCCCACCAGACACACTCTAATCAATGCCCTCAGCGCAGATGGTCTCCTGAGGATCAGCAAGAAAGAGGCTAGCGGCCATACTGCCCCCCCTCCTCCAAAACCCACACACCCCAACACCACAATCCAGCCCCTCCTCACCTCATTCCCCACTTCTCACCCACTCACCTACCCCAGCTGGTCATGTGCTTCCCTGCTAACTCCAACACACTCAAAAAAAAAGAAAGAAGAAAAAAAAAGAATAAATAGAAGCTCGATGGCTCCAAAAAAAGCCCCGAATGTAGAGCCGTTTCTCTCCCGACTTGACTGACAATGTGGGTTCTGTGTAATGTCCTCGCTCTTTGTGCAACGGAGCATTTCCTGAGTTAACAGATTGTAATAAGTAATATATGGAGAGTTTTGAACCATAATGAAACACCCTCTCATATTTGGAGGAAAAAAAAATCAAGGTGACACCTACAAGTTAAAAACGCTGGTTGAGAACAAATGAAGCAACTTTTAGAAGACAGTAGATGCTTTACTTTATTGTACGTCTATTGCATATTCATAAAATTAGACAGAGACACTAGATACTAGATTATTACTGTTATTATTGCTAAATATTTAGGTCACATCACATGGTCTATAATGGTATTTTTCTCGATTTCCATTGCAAATATATCACAAAGTATAATTTTATATATAAAATTATATATATATGTAATTAATGTATGTAATTTTCGAAATTAACACTTTCATTCAATGACGGACACAATTCAGTGTGTTCAGTGAGTTTTTAAGTGCAAACACATCTGGGATCTGCACAGTTGGTTGTATAATGGGCTTGTCTGAGCTTGATAAGTGTGGATTAAACTAGCAATGTTTGGAAATAATCCTTGGTGTTTAATGGACAATAAAAATGGTCTTGATTTTACAGTTTCATTCGGTCTAATTTCAGCCGTTTGTTGAGTTCAGAGTGAAAGGAAGGATACAAAATGACTTGTAACACCCCAAAATGTAACCCAACATCGTCCCAAGAACTTTAAGTGCGCAGGTGACTCATCTGTCGTATTTCACATAAACTGACATGCCTCTTTATGATTAAAAATGTCTTTCTACCTCTTTAAAAATCAATAGGATTATCTGAAAAATATGCTGAAATCAAGGTGAAAACGGCTACATTTCTCAGCTCAGTTTTGGTTTTCACAGGAGAGCTACAGAAAGCACATGTGACTTCTAATTTTAGAATCAACTGAAGCCACATTCTTTCATTATTTTGCAAAATAAAGTATACTGAAGAGTAAAAACAAGAAACCATATTTGTGTATTATAAACACACCACGTATGCATGTTATTAGATTTTGACTGTAAAATCATCATCACTTGACCCCCAGTCCTCGCCTCATGAATTCTAAGAAGGTATGTTGTAATTAACCTGCCAGTAGTCAAAGTCTCTCTTGAAAGAGAGACAAATAAATAAATTAATAAATGAAAACAACTGTAGATTTGGTGTTCTTCTGTCGCTCCTTTGAAATGAAATGCATCACAGTTATTACGTGTGAGGATGAGTTTCATGGCCTATGGGCTGCTCAAATCTAAAAGCCCAAATGCTGTGGCACGTTTGAGGACAAAAGTGGTTCTTTACATAATTTCTGAGAGTGTATGTTTGGGAGAGTTAAGTGAAATTGTGTTTACTAGTGAGCTTCTAGCATCATCTGATACTTTCCAGGTGCTGTAGCCTACAATGAAACAACGCTGCATTATTGATTTCTTTTTCCATAATGCCAACTTTGTTTTTAGCATTGCCTCCACCGCTGCTCTTATTTCTCCCTGCAAGCTTTCTGCCTTTCTGTAACCAATAAATAAATTGGCAAACAAGCTAAATCAGAACCAGAATAATAATCACTTTAATTGCCATGTGCAATAAATGTGCAGGAATTTGCCTTGGTGGAACTGGCGCAGAGACGCATTAACCACAAATGCAACCACGGCAGCCCTTTTCCCACTGATTCCAGCGTAGATTCAATCATATAAAGCAATTTATTCCTTCATTCTGATAGAAAATTGGTTAAAATCTAATATTTCTCACAATGGTCATAAACATTTCTTTTTCTAAATAGTGTTCCCTTATGAAAACTAAAAGGAGGAAAATCCCCTTGAATTAAAAAGTGGTCCCTTAAATGGTACAGCCCTTCACAGAGAGTCCCCATTGATTTAAGAGCAGGGTCATAAATCTTCCACACAACGGGGCTGAGATCAGGGGATCTCCGGCTCAAAGAGCGAGAAAGAAAAACAGCTCCCTGCTGCTGAGACACTATTCAATACTGTACCCTAACATGACAATCAATTAACAACAGAAGAGTTGGAAGTTGTTAAATCAATTATTATGAGCATTCATGACTGCTTCTGGTGAATGTCATTGGGACTGAAGTTGACTAAATATGCTCAGTTACAGCAACAGGCTGTTGACATTCTTTAACATATCCTGTATATTAATATTCTTCTTATTCTTCTTTATTCTTCTTCTTATTTATGGTCACAGTACATAAAGTGTTTTGCTTTGAACTTGTTGAGTTTACAGATAAGCTGATTAATTGGTCACCAGAAAAAAAAGCTTATAAGTGGTTAATTGTTAATTGTATGTCATTTAAGAAAAATTACAAAAAGTTATATTGTTGGGTTTTGAAAAACAACAACAAATGAATTTCTATGTCAACTTGGTTGTGGGAACTCATGAAGGGCGGATTTTTTTTTTTTTTTTGACAATTTATAAACCAAACAATTGATCACTATTGAAAATGATTATTAGCTGCAGCCTTAGTTGAAATAAAGCAAACATGTAAAGATTAGTTTTGCTGCAAGATGCTGTGGACCTAATTTAACAGCTTTAATGTCATGTATTTAACACTAACATTTTTTTTTGAGTATTTTGTTATTGTTTAGAGCAGAATATATCTGAATATATTTTATATTTATGAATAGTATATAATTGGAGTGTTGGTGGCATGTTAAGCTATATAAGCTATGTATGCAGCTGGAGGTTTGCTGTTGTGACTGCAGCCCCCCCCCCCATGTCTCTACTGTCTTCTGTCAATAAAGGTTAAACATTCAAAAAGTATAGCATATATGATCACACCAGCCAGTATGGTTAAAATAATATCAACTGTAACTGTACTTAAAGATACTTAAAGATTACTGCCATGTTAACATAAATATTATTTCTCATTAGCACAACTATAATGAAAGTGCGATAGAGTGACAACTGAAACATGGGGCTAAAACTTGGAAAAAAAAAACAACATCCAAGCAAAGCTCAGAGAAACACACACAGAGTTGACACGGCACCCGCTCACAGAATTAAATTCACTTGAGCTGAGATCACTGTGTCACTAACTCGCCTTTTGCTCTTTGCTCGCCTCCCAGCATGCAGAAACCCCCAGCTGGGCACCGGTAACAAGGGCCGTGCCCTCACAGCTGACACTCACTGGCCAGGGAGAGCAGGGCCTGCTGGGTAGTGAATAAAGGTGCTTGGATCCCGAAGAAGCTGGGATGCTGGGGCACTATGTGGTTAAATTGGCACCCTGTATCACTTTATCAACACATTGCGGCCCTGCAAACCTGCACACGTGGTTGGGTAGCACCACCAGCTCTCACCACCCTTCTAACCCCACCCATTTGTTAGTCTGTAGACAAGCAACAATATTTGATTTTACTTCATCTCTTTCCCTCTATGGTGCATTGACTTGTCTATGTATATATATATATATATATATATATGTATTCCATTTGTTTTGACATGATGATACCACTACAGTTTGTTCAAGTGAGGACGATCAAACACACTGAACAAGCAGGTGCTTTGAGGAACACTTTGTTCATTTCCATTTTCTACCGTACATGTTTAATAACGTTTAGTGACGTGTTATCATCGGCCACAAATCTATGTTTATTTTGTTTTCAAATACATCTGAACAAGAAATTAGCAATAAAACACCTTATTAACCACCCTGTTAAATATGCACACATGTTGCAGCTCAGATTACTGACATGAAAGCTTATGCTTGCAGGTTTTCATAGTAATGCTGAGTGCTTTCTGGAACATTGTGAGGAAGATGTTGATAGATGCTGAAATATCACGTATCATCCTTGTCAAAACGTTTTTCTGTTTTTTGGACGTTGTGTGTTACCTTTATAAGTATTAACTGTGTTGGTTTTGTTGGTAGTATGAACCTGAACTCTGCTATGTTCACATCGAGGATCTTGATGGCAGTTAGTCTCAGACTTTATTGTTTTACCCTTGACCTTTATGTTGTTGTGTACGATTTGACGTCCTTCTTCTTGTAATGTCATATAAAACTAAAATATGATCGTCTGACTGCTAGTGTTTCTTGCTCTGTAGGAGGTTTTTTTTTTTTTTAGCATCCCAGATCTCAGCAATTAGCTTGGTGACTGACATGGCTGATGGTCGAAACTCAAAAATAAGATCAAATTGTAATAAATCCTTAAAAATGGCCATGCAGTAAATAAAATCTAAATTAGAAGCAGAGATAGAGGGAGAGAGAGAAAGAGAGAGAAGCAAAGAAAGAGACAGATACAGGCAGAGAGAAAGAGAGAGAGAGAGAGAGAGTGGGAGAGCAAGAGAGCGAGTTGGGAGCTGGGGATGATTTCTCTCGGGATGAAGGATGTGTGTGTGTGTGTGTGTTTGTGTGTGTGTGTGTGTGTGAAGAAGAGGAGGGGGATGAGAGAGAGCGGTGGAGTAGAGAGCGAGGGGAGAATGAGCGAGCGAACGAGTCAGGCAGGGGGATGAGAGAGAGGAGGAGGTGGTGGGGGAGGATGGGGGGTGAGGTGTGGTGGTGGTGGTGGTGGTAGTGGTGGTTGAGGAAAGCGAGGCGAGGCAGAGCTGATTGAGATTCGGGCCTCCAGAGCTGCAGGCTCGCTGCTGCTGCTGCTGCTGGGAGCTCAGGGAGAACACGCTCAGTTATTGGAATTCTTTTTTTTTTTTTTTTTCTAATGAATTAATTCTTCTCATCCAATTTAGGTGAAGATGAAAAGAGAGCAGCGCTGCGAGCATCAAATTTAGCTTTTTGTTGACCAGGGCTGGGCTGTTCTGTTTCTGTTCTGTGCGGTTAATATCAGACGCTCGTAATATATTATGTTTTTTATTTTTTTCATTTTAGGGAGCCTTGTTTACAAAAAACAAATGAAGGCAACATAAAAGGACATTTCCTGTGTGTGTTATTGAGGATGTTTCATACTCATTTACTGATATGACAAAACAAAAAGCCGCCTCTCCCCTCTGCCAACACCCATTCCCAGCTACACAGCTTACACCAGCCACCACACAAACACAGAATCAGCTCCTCTCCACATGGACAGAAAAAGTGGCATGGCCCTCATAAACCCTCCCAACACAAGCCCACATGCGGGCAGTCATGCATGTAAATATACACAAACATACATTCATGCAGGCAGTGGAACTGATATAAACACTTGTCATGTCTGAAGCCATGGTAAGGTTTGACTTTGGTATGCTCAATAAAAGGTCATGTACTGCACTACTCAAAAACGTTATCATGTGGAAATGCTGAAAACAAGAATTCTGGAAGGTCGTGCTTCCAAACAGGCAGGTTGATGCAGGTATGTAAATACAGGAACACAAATTTTATTTCTGAAATGTTCAAACTTTTGGTGCAGACCCTGTTCACTCGCACAAAAATCAAGCCTAAATCATATCACGCAGGTTGGAAATCCCCAGGTCAAGAAATTTACCATTAATAGCAAATGATTACATAGTTTTATATAAAAAGGCAAAGAATCAAGTCAGCCAATTCACGTGCAACTAACTCATAACTAACACTCAGATTCAGTAGGAGATCTCAGTCAATAATTGCACTGGAGTAAATGTAAAGGCCAAATTGGTTGATATAATAGTTAGCCAATTTTAGCTTATTAATAAATATAATTTCCATTTAACTGTTTAATGTTTAAGGTATTTTTGAGGCAACTTAAAAACTGTGTATCCATTATCTTTATGGCCAAATGTACAGGGTACTTCTAAAGAACCTATGTTTATGTTACAGTATGCGTGAAAATAAAAGAGTATCAGTCAATATTGACATCAGGCTGTTTCCTTGTGACGAAGAATTGGCTCAGTGTTCATTTCTTGAATTATATTTGTATTGGAAACTAGTCCACTCATTGGAACATTTTGTTCATTTCATTCCAGAAAATAAAATTTTAGATCTCATTAACACACAAAATTACTTGCTAAAATAGAGCTATTTTTTCTTTTTTTTAAAATTTGTTCTTTTTTTTCTGGTGCAGTGATGTTTTTCAGTTCACTGTAGTCATACAGCCCATGGCAGTTCAGCCAAAAAAGTTTACTTCAGGCTCTGCACACTGCACACTTCTACTCACACAAGAGTGAGTGCATACTGTCAGGTCCTGAAAACAAGAGGGCGTATAGCTGTTTAATGTCAGAACAATCTGGTCTGGTGCTGCAGCTCGGAGTTCATGGTACAGGGAACATGGAATCCCTTTAGCTCGCCTGCTCAGCACTGACAAGGTATCTGGCCTCAGATTCATTTAGACAGTCAGCAGAAGACATTAAGAGTCAGCTAGCCATCTGGATCAGACTGTGGTGAAGCAGATATTCACTCTGGCTCACAGGGGTATTCTCTCCCTAAAGACAGAAGCAGATGAGCTTAGCTTTAGTGCTTTCAGAAGACCTCTGTGTCAGTTTTGGATTATCTCACCTGCACAATTTGTATTTCCTCTGCTTTTCTTCCTTCTTCTGTCTGTAGCTCACTTATACTCCAAACTGTACCTTTTACCCTTCATAGATCTTACTCATGTGCCCCTGGTTTTGCATCTGTAGAACCTGCTTAACATAAGAAATGTAACTGGATTTTGAGGAGGAGAAGCCCCAAATGCCTTTAAGTAAGGAGGGTAAATATGGCTATTTGTGACATTTTCTTGAGTTCCATACTCCAAACACAGAGTTAGTCCATTTTGCAGCAAATACTACAATTCAACATAGAGCAACAGTCCATATGACCGCAGGTTTTTTTGTGTGACGCAATAGCAAAAATCTCTCTGAACATAAAAACCAGTTTTGCTTGCTGTACTCATTTCTCCTGTTCGTACTGGCTGTGATGAGATCCCAAACTGAGCCTCCATGACTGCAGGACTTTAAATGTGGTTGCACATTACTTACACTGAAGACGCATAAGGGGGGGGGGGCCTTAATAGCTATTACACACAAGACGAATGATGACAGTGGCCAATATCAATCTTTGTTTTATAGGCTTAAAAAAATTGTGAACCTATCCTTTAATACCTAATATACTCCACGAAGTCCTGCCTTGTAGATATTCTATTGATGCTTATACTTGCTCAAAGGGCAACTAAACACTGGACATGGACAAACAACCTTGACAAAATGCATGAAGTCTAAAGGACATAATTGTTTGGTTTTCTCTGGAAAAGGGAAAATAACTTGAGTTGTGTTGAATACTATAGAAAGGGGACAGAATCAATTTATGATTATATGTATATATATATATATATATATATATATATATATATATGTACACAGATATATAAATAACTCTTTTTCCTTAGGAAAATCAAGGATTTAAAGTTGCAGATAACTTCATAATTTCATAATTCATGCAGCAAATAGAAAAAAACAAACAAAAACTTTTCAATATTTGACAGTAAGGCCACCAGGTGTGACTTGACAAAATGAAACGCAGAGGAAAAAAAGAATCAGAGGGTGTAAATGGATTTGAACTTTAACCAGTTAAACACCTCACCCCGTCCATTATCATAGCTTGTGATCAATTATTCATGGTGGGAGAAGCTCAGGGGTCAGGTGTTACCTTTGTAAACATTGGCTTCCCGTGCTGGGTGACCATGGTGCACTGATCACAGTCCAGAGTGATGCAGGAGTTGTGGAAGGACTCCTTGGAGTGTTTGAGTATGTAGTGGAGCTCGGTGACCCCTCCCTCGAACACCGTGCTGAAATAACGGGGGATCAACGTCCGGCCGATCGCTGGAGGAAGACAAAAGAGAGGACAGAGCTGTTAAATGTAGGAGCAGACCACATGAGAAGGCACTGGGCTGAGATAAGTGAGAAGAAGAAGGTGACATATATTACATACTGGACATCTCACAGTTTCCCAAATAGACTCATGTAGTTTTAGGCCTAAACTACTACTACTACAACTACTACAGTAGTTACAGTCCAATTTGAAAGCTACTACTGGCATTACTGTAACTACTATTATATACTGTATAACTACAGGCTGCAACTGCGACTAGTTTAGGGCTGGACATTGAAATTGTTCAGTCGGTGCTAATACTAAACTACTTTTTCACACCTTAAATTAGTTTTTTCAATATTTTGGAAAATTCTCTTTCTTAATTGATGAATTAGCCGAGAAGACTGACACAGCCCTCGTTTCTGTATGTTAAGCATGGAGCTAGAGCCTAAAGGTGATTAGCCTAGCTTAGCATAAATGCTGGAGACAAGAGGAATTAGTTCGCTGTTGTTTTTGACTGATTAAACAAACATGATACACATGATGTGTTAATCACTGAGCTTGAGAAGTGTGAGCTGATCATCTAATGGCTCTAGCTTGATAATTAATCATTAATAATAGCTGAATAATGGTTACTGTAGGTAACAGATATTATATCATTCACTAAACATATGCTGGACATTAAAGGTGTTAATCTAAACATTCAAGTTTAAAGAGAATAAAATCCAACAGCAAAGAAATGGCCTGATAAGGACATCTGCTGTGGAGTAATTTATTAAAGTAAACATTTTCCTGGCTCTCAAGAGATCCTTGGATAAGTAAAAACTGATCAGATTTTCAAACAAATGAAACTGATTAAATATTTGACAGCACAGATGTTGTCCCTATCTGACACCTTTTCTAGCATAAAAAAAAATCATTTTAGGAACAAGGAAAAGATTTTTAATCTGCTGACTATTGATCTGACCTTAACTGCTGTACTCATTACAGCTCCCTGTTTGTAACAGTGTCAATGCGGGAGTCTATTTTTTACCCTGCTGAGCATCCTGTAAGTTTGTTTTTAAGAACCTGCTAAATCCTTATATCACAATGTTCACGTTCAACAATACAAAGCATACAGACATTTATTCATATTCTCCACTTATCCAGTCTCATCAAAAGCTGAAAAGCTTTCTAATGGCACTAAACAATAAGTGCACAACAATAATCCCACGCAAATCATTTACAATAATTTTAGCAGTGCTGTAGTAATCAGGAGAAAACTAAATGAACTTGCTGCTATGCTACTGAGCAAGCGGTCGTCCTCCTGATTGAAGTCAATTTATGAATCAAGATTCTCAATGCAATGAAACTATTAGATTGTCATAAAACCTAATGATTCACTGGGTACCAAACACTGGACAGCCTTCTTGAAACTTCTTGAAATGCTCATATCCTTTACTCTTACACTGAGTCTGATGTTCCCCTGAAACAAGTGTCAAATAAATCTCCCAGCATATAGAGGTGAATTCAGCTCTTTCCTACATTATCTGATGCTTAAAGTTTTTCTTGAAACAACTGAAAATATCACAAATTTGAACCTCTTGATCTGCTTCTTCCAAGATGTGACACCTCATATAATACTCTCACTTTTGAGCATTCCTCAAATGAGTGAGGCTGCACAGGAAAGAAGGGAGTATTTTCAGATATTTTTTTTAGAACAATATGATTCTATCACTAAGTTTAGTATTAAACTGAATTATTAAGATGGACAACTTCTGCTGTGCAAACTTTTTGCAGAAACCTAAAGAGACAATGAACAGGCAGCATGATGAAAACTGGAGGAGGAGTCAAGGAGGGAGAAAGTGTTTTATAGCCCTCAGGCTTCGTCTGGTTTCTATCTCCTCCGTGTTAGCTCGCTTCAAGGAGAAGAATGGATGATACAGAGAGAGAAAGAGGCTTACATTTCCCATTACATTATGGATGCACTGTGATGGCATGCAAGATACAGATCCCTGAATACTTGAATGTATTTTATAGTATGAATCATATCCTGAAATGCCTTTCCCTGCTTCTTTTTAACATGAGCCTATGAGAATCATAACACAGATTTTGTTAATAGCCTGGTTAATTTGGCAAAAATAAAAATGACATTTTGCAGTGGAGCTTCCTCGCTGAGGGTTCAGAGACCATTTTCAGCAAAACGTAGAAACACCATCACACCATCACCATCATACCTAAACTTCACTTTTACAGCTTAGGGGTTGTTTTGTCTCAAAGCTTCTCTGCAACATTGGTGAAAATCCTACTCTACCTGCTCACTAAGAACCTGAAATCCTGAGACACGTCTTCTCTCCACCGCACCAGGGTGCAGAAAGTACAGCTCTTTAAACATCAGAGTTGTTTCATAGTGACAAAAAATATATATATTTTGTCACTTTTGTAAAGAGAATAATACTTTAGCTTTTCTTATTATCAATTGAGATTGTTTTGATGGTTGAAATGCCATGAAGTTCAGCACAAGTTCAGCAGAGTTCAGGAAAATTATGTTTCTCTCTGTCTCTCTCCTTTTTCTTAATCAGCTCACTGTATTTTCCTCTTTCAGCTCCCCAACCAGATCTTGCCACAAGCTCCATCAGCCAATACCACCATTGCTGTCCAACTTGAAATCTCTGATTTGCTGCTGCCATTTCAGAGCATACAGCTTCAACCTTCCTCCACCCCATCCACCTCCAGCTCTTCATATCCAGTGTCCAAGCTGAGCTCATCAGAGTCCACTGCTCACCACATCACATCCAGATCTTCAGTCATTCTCCATCCATTCCATCGGGAAGTTTTCACATACTACTCGCTAACATCATGAGAACATATTTTTTCCATCTAAACTGTGCATGGCAATAAAACATTTTTCGTTCACTCTTAAGTAGGTCTCTCCAGGTTGAAATAAAATGGTACAAAAGATCTTGTTACTAAATGTCAGAGTCCAGGGTGACGTCTCAAAAAGTTTTGTCCATGCAATAGTTCAAAAATATATTAAATTTGCTATAAGAGAAGATTCACATCTGAGAATCTGGAACATTTGAATTCTATGGTGTTCTTAATGGAAATATAAACTAAGTTGATTTAACTCTTATAAAAACTGACATTGATTTTTTTGCTGTCAGTGGAATAATTGGTAATAAACTAAACTAAATAAAAGTCTAATTATTGTCAATACTTACATTAGTTGTTAAGATGGATATTTCATTTACTCTGAATATGAAGCATCTTTTTCTGCGGTGTACAACTTAATATGTAGATCAGGACTTCTGCACAGCACCAGCAGAGAGCAGCTGCGTCAAACAGCTTTCACATGGAACAAAAATTGTAGTCTCTTCTGGTGACTGCAGAGCTCAATATTGCAATTTCTGTTACTTGTTGAGCAGCTGTGTAGACACAATTTGCCGAACGACCCATATCATCTACAACACCACATCTTAGCAGCTCATTGCTCCTTAAAGAGCCTGTTTTTTTCTAGGCTTTACATTCCAGCTATAGGGTTTCTGCTGAATACAGACACTCACTTTCAGCACCGCCCTGCTTCACACTCCTGCACAAATACATGCCTGAGAGCTGCCCTGTGACCACAGGCTTCATCCAAACATCGCTACGCAGTGCCACTTGAATGACTTGACTTGCTCAAGAGCAGGACCGGTAGTTACTCGAGGACAAACTGCCATTCATTCACTGAAATACAGAGGGGTTTTGAACCAGCAACAGTTTAGTACTAAACTGACATTTGTACTACTGGTTCCATTTTTAAGGTTCCTACTTCTAAATATTCAGATCACATCTGAGTTTTATTTCAAATACTTATGAATTTTAATTAAGTGTCATGCCAGTTTGTGGCCCATCTGTACTGGGATTACAAAATATGTATCACTGATAATGTTTACGGTGCACGAAAGCCCCCTGTATATACAGTATAGACAACTCCAAAACAGTACAGCATTAGAAAATGCAATGAGACAATACAATCTAGCACATTTAGTTGAGTTTGAGTTAGCGTTTGATAATTCTGAGAGCTTATCAGATGCCAAAACACTGCACAGCTGTTTATAATACTGTGAGACAAGATTTTACAACTCTGAAAGGTTATCATGGCAGTCATTGCTTTATTTATTTATTGGATGGGGGTGGGATGGAGGGTGGGGGGTGGCTACTACATCGGCAACCCTCTAAATCATCAGAATGGCCTCATTAAAATGTATAAGGGGTTTGTGTATTGTTTTATGCAGGGCTAATGTCAGTGTGAACACTGCCTAAATCGGTGATTCCCAACCAGGGGTATCCGTACCCATGGGAGCACTTGTGCAGTTACCAGTGGGTAAGTGATTGTGGAGTAGCTTGGCTAATTTAAACAAATGGCTATGATTTGATTTAAAAAAAATAAATATTTGTGTTCAGGATGATGACTAGGATTTATCGAGGCCGATCTTTAGTAACTTTATTATAATAACAACCAATGAACAGTGATAAGCCAAATGCACAGGAAGGCCCACCAACCTTTGCACCATGTGCTGCAATTGAGAGTGTGATAACTAGATACAGTGAGTGCTAAGAATGATAAACAATAGCTTTCGTGACAGATAAATGACCGAAACATTCAACTTCTGTCCCTCTAAGTGATTGTACAAGCTTGACCAAAACTACTGAAAAAAAAAAGAAAAAAAGAAAAGACCAAGCGCAAATGTCTGATTTTGAATGGTCACTGTGTCTGTATTCATTTTTATAGACTTAAAAGTGTTAAATAACATCCAGTTGAAAATCAATTCAAATTAACACACTTGTCAGTGAAGGGTTGTTGAGTTGTGGAGGTACGTCAGGTAAAAAAGGCTGTGAAACATTGTTAGCAACCCTTAAAACAACAAAAGTGTACTTGTTTGTTTCTTTGTTTTGCTTTCTATTAAACATTTTTATTGGTTCAAGTTGGAATCCATCCATCCATCCATTTTCTATACCGCTTATCCATCAGGGGTTGGAGCCTATCCCAGCTGACTACGGGGGAGAGGCGGCGTTCACCCTGGACTGGTCGCCAGTCAATCGCAGGGCCAACACACAAAGACAACCACTCAAGCACACACTCACATCTAGGGACAATGTAGAGTAGCCAATTAACCTAATGTGCATGTTTTTGGTATTGTGGGAGGAAGCCGGAGTACCCGGAGAAAACCCACGCAGGCACAGGGAGAACATGCAAACTCCACATAGAAGGGCCCAGACCGGGATTCGAACCTGGAACCCTCTTGCTATGAGCTGACAGTGCTAACCACTGCATCAAGTTGGAATCAAAACTCTAATCCCACTAAGTATTAGTAACCTGGTCTAAACACAGAGCTACGCCGGACTGTTAAATAACAGCAAAAACAAAACAACCATAAATCCTGACTTTGGGATTATGAAGGCATGCATGTTGGGATTTCCTTTAGCCTCTCACTCCTCGCCTAGTGGAACAAGTCTCTCTGTTCCTCTACAGTTTGCTGCCCATCAAATCTCCATCATTAGGACACTGCTGGGAAAAAAAAAACAAACGGGACGGCCACGTTATCCAGCAGCACACAGCCTCAGATTTCAGGCAGAAATAATCCATCTCGGAGTCAACACTCTGGTGGCTAGAATTATGCTCTTTCTCCCCTTCCCCCTGGGTGGGAGGGGAGGTGTGGCGGTTGTGGAGGTGAAGCCTGGGAATAAAACTTCATTTAGAAGTGAAATGCCCCCAAAGACAGGCACGAGAGACTCTTGAGGTCAGACCTGAATGGTAGAGTCTCAGTCAAAAGAGAGAGAGAGAGAGAGAGAAAGAGATATGAGGTTGATGTTGCCGGTTGAGTGGGGGGTGGGGGGGGTGTACCCGTGACTGGCATGTTTTTCAAATTCGATAAAGTCAGGCATGACTAAATAACACATAAAATGTTTGGCATCGTGAGCAGTGGCTGAGGGGAGGGAGGGAGGGTGAGCTGCAAGGTCCGCTCGCTGTGGATGACTGTGTAAATGATGCGCTCTCTCTCTCTCTCTCACTCTCTCTCTCTCTCTCACTCTGTGTATCTCGCTCCCTCCCTCACTCAGCCTCCACCACGGCTGAAAAACAAAGTACGTCTAGGAGTGGAGCTGACTGCTAATGCGGAGGAGCTCTGAGGAGACGAGGCAAGGGGGAGGTAGAGAGGGTATGGGGGGGTTGTGTGTGTGTGTGTGTGGGGGGGGGGGGTAGAGGGATTGGGACAGAAAAAATGAGCAAGGGATGAAAGAGAAGGAGAAACACAGAAAGAGAGAGAGAGAGGAAGACGAATCCAGGAGGGGAGATGAAAAAATAAGGGCCTGTCAATGAGGAAAAAGAGACTCACTGAGGGTTAATAGGAGTGAGAGACATCAAGAGAGGGTGAGACAGCAGGAGAGAGGGAGAGTGAGACAGGGGAAAAGAGGGGGTATGTTCACCTGAGCACACCTCCCCCTCCTTTCCCCAGATCTGCTTGCCCACCTCACCAAGCCATGCAGGAGTTCTGGTTGTGTCTTCTCAACCAAAACGGTCTAATAAAACCCAGTGCGCATAACCCACGGTGACAGAGTGATAGATAAGCATGTAATGGCAGCCATGCTGGCAAGTTTTGGATCATTTCCAGTGCAGTAGTCTTGTCTTCTTCTTCAAATGTTTTCTAGGCTCCCTCACTCAGTATTTACATTGTAGGCAAACGCTTAAGATGAGTTGCTGTAAGCCAGCAGGCCTTGTTGTTTTCGCCCAAGGGCACTTTTAAAGGACATATGACTGTAACTAGGAAAGCACTGCTACGTCAGGTGCGCATTTAATCTACTGTATTTGAATTCATTTCTCCGTCCAGAACAGGGGAGGAATCAGAATATCAGGAATCAGATATTTTGCAATTAGATAACTTTTCTGTGTTTTAAATTATATAAAATTAAATCTCTTTGAATTTTGAACTGTTGACTGAACAAAACAAGTAATATGGGCTTTTGAATCCGTTGATGGGCATGTTTTACTTGATTAATTGAATGATACATTAAAATAATCACAAAAAAAAAATGCTTTCAGCAGCACCAGAGCAGTCCAAGGAGACATTTTCAGATTTCTTACTTTGTTCTTTGCTCTCTTTTGCTCTCTGTAGCCAACAGTACAAAAATATCCAAACATAATGAGTGTATTCAATTTAGAATGATATAAACCAAAAAAAAAAAAAAAGAATGAGATGCTGGAACTTTCTACTGACCAGCTGTGTTGACTATGATGTGATGGGTGAAGGCATAGGTGCATTTTCATCCAAAAGAATAAGCACATGCCTATCAGTGATCAAAGAAAAAAAAATCAACTCCACATAAAAGCATTAACATAAAAAAAAAATCAAATCAAGTCTGAAGATGTTCTTAGTGCACACAAACTACACAGTGACATGAGACACAATTATCAGCCACATTGCCAAAAGGAGCCTCATCAGCCCCATGTTGAAACCACTATCATTTATCTTTTAATAGGCAGTCAGTTTGAACACTCACCAACAGTGCACAAGACAAGCTTCAGACAAACAGCTACAGCATGACAAAACCGTGTATGCTGTCCAGACACGATGAAACGTATTTGTTAGCAATCTCATTTATTTCTCCTTTCTCTCGCTTTCTCTCTTCTTCTTAACGTTTTCTTTTTCTTGCACCATGCCGATTGGCCCGTCTTCAGACATGGGGCACTCCAGAGATACAGATTAACTGGCACTTGTTTGGGCGAACACAACACACAGCATATGCCTCTCAAGTAACGTGTACCCAAACATGCAATTTACAAATAATTAACGTGGTGTTAATTAGTCGCATTAATTCATGTCACTTTGTTGGGATCGTTTCCCCCCGTCGGTCCCCAGGACTCTTGCCAACAATGTCAGCCAGCGCGACGGCAAGAGCGATTTTTCTGCTCCGAAGCGCGAGTGGGGCGTCAGAAGAAAAAGGGTCTCTGGTGGGTGTATACACAGTGAGACACACACACACAGAACACAGGCAAGTAGACATACTCCAAAACACATTTCACCACATATGCAGAGTAATCTGCATGTTGGTTAATAGTCAATTTCATGAATATTCATCCCCCATTTTGGACACAAGTGCACACCCACACACATGAACACTCAGAATATGTGCAGATGTGTGTGTGCTCATGTTTGAGATATGTAGAAAAAAACCTCTATCTATATTGTTATTATTCTCAACAAATCCCATCAAAAGAGCAAAACCAACACTGAGTTAGTTACTTCTCAAGCGTGCCTTTAGGCACTCATCTCCAGGCTCATTCATCCCTAATCGTGAAACAATGTAAATATTTCAAATTGGGTCACAAATAAATTGTTCAATTTTTAAATAAAGGTAAGTAACGTTCTTAAACAGTTGGGTGAATAGGAGTGAATGGTGCGTTTGTTGTGAACTATTTTCAGCTGCGGATTAACACACATTTGGTATACTAATGAGCACGGACGGCAGCAGGACGATGTGCGTGGCACTGATTCAACTACAGTTCACTTTAATGAAGGGCCATAAAAAGCAGTCCTACAGTTATTTATTTCTGGACAAAAACAGAAGTATATGCAAATAGAATTAGTATTCAGTGACAGTAACAAGAATGAAATCAGGGATTATTCCACATCAACTAACCACATCAACTTTATGATTCTTTTCAATATTAAATGCACTGACAGAGTTCAGTGGCACAGTATTATTGAAGTTTGATACCCATCACTTTATCTTGTATCGAATGTATTTTACATTAGACGTGTGCATGTGCTGTGCTGTGAATGGTTCCATATGCACCGTGTATATGTATGAAGGACTTTTATATCCATATATTGTATGCTTTTGTACATTGCTTTGTGATTCCCAGTGTGATCCGTGTGTGTGTGTGTGTGTGTGTGTATGTGTGAGTGTATACGTTATGTCTAAGTGTCTGTGTGACTCTGCTTCAGCTTGCAAGTGTTTCATATCTGTGTGTGTCAGTTGACTTTCATGGTGCACAGGAGAGCAGAAGAGCTATATGTTAGTGAGTTAGCTGAATCTCTGTTGTCCATTCCAACACACACACCATGTACAGTACATGTGCAGTAACGATGCACCTTGGGAATACAAAGGCGGCTAGGTAAACAATATGCACCCACATGCATGAAGAAAAATAAATACTGGTAAACATGCAGAGATGAGCCAGGAAAGGTGAACTATACCATCAGTGCCTTTTCCCCTCCTGAGTAAATGGACCATTCATTATTATTTCATCAATCTGAATGACAGATTTTGTATGTAAAAAGGTAAGACCTTGAATCTGGTGCATCTTCCAGGAAATGTTATTAGTGGCAGTAGCTCAGCACATGAGGTTTGAACTGGAGGGTGGTACAGAACAGTCAGTAAGAGGTTATGGACTGGTAGCTGACGAGGTGCAAGTTTGCCTTCTGGGCACAGCCAGAGAGACTTTGAGCAAGGCACCAAAGCCCTCTCCGTATATTAATTGTTTTCTGCAGGTGAATATTTCAGGCTTATGTGTGTGTGTGTAAAATCACAACAAAGTGATAAAAAAATTACACTTCCCTGACAAGGATATATGCTTATATAAACATGAGTAAAGCTGAACTGTTTCACCACCAAAAAAACCAAACCAAAACAAAACAGAAAACTAACAATAAAAGGTAATTTTTTAATCAACTCTTGTGATTATTTTATCATTTTTACAGCCATGTGACTCATCCAGGAGCCCTTAAAGAAGGTACTTAATTTCGACCAGCACATTGCTGTAAGGGCAGACATGCGCTTTATACTAAATATCTCAAGAATTCAACCTAAAACACTTGAAACCAGCCGTTAAAAATCTATATAAAACAGAAGAGAGCAAATACTGTTTAGTGCTTTAGTCAAAGCAGTCACAGAATCGTGCGCGAAGTCATGCTGAATCAGTCACTGAGAATCAGTCCCATTTTTCATGAAGCTGAGAGTAAGAATCTGGAACCATGACTTGCTGAAATAGTAACAACTCTAAAGGAGAGTGTGGCAGGCCATCACTAAACACCCTCAACGTGGCAGCAAACACAAGAGAAGTTCTGCTCTAAAAAAATCATTACCTGGAAGTCATTGCCTAAAGTTCATCATCCAGTATCTGCATAATATAGACAATCTACTGCGTTGAAGGGTAATCATTTTGTGAACCACAGATTAATGCTACTTCTATCCTCTGAAAAGTATCTTCATTTGTGTCTAATTCTGTGCTATCAATCATTTTTACAAGAAAAGGTGACATCATTTTTTTTTCTGTTTTTCTAAATGGCATTATCTCAGCTTGGAATGAGACTAGTCAAACCCAGAGCACTCAAACCTGTCAGCACTGTTCAGTCCGACCTGTCCAGCCAGTTGATGACTAAACCTCATACTGGTGGAGTACAGACAAATTAAAATGGGTAAAACAGGGTGGGGTGGGACGGGGGGGCAACAAACTCAGGATATATTCAGCGAGCAATTATGCAGCAAATGCAGCTCTCCGCAGTGCAGAAGAGAAAAGGATGGAAATTAGAATGGGGGAGAGCAAGGAGAAATAGCAGATGATCCATAATGTCTGCATCCTGCAAATATTCATCAGGCAATTGCTGGCTCGTTCCAGTGGCCAGGTGGAGCTCAATAGATAGAGCAAGGCACTTACAGGGTATGGGTTCAATTTCCTTTGAGGTTTAGTGGAAAGCAAAGATCACTAACATTTACAGGGTGAGAGGTTCAGTTCCCTGTGTGGCATCCTGGAAGGACCAGTGCACTCATGTTTGTATTAGTCCCCATTCTATACAACAATGAGCATTTATTCAAGAGTGGGCAATATGGATAAAAGTATATTTAATATGTGTATTCTTTATTCTAAAACTTTTGATTCTGGGCAATACAAATAAAACTGAAATAACATATTACTGGAATTTGACCTTTGAGTATCTGCCCTAAAATGAAAGCATCTTCAAGGTATTTAAGGTCTTAACTCTTCTCGGTTTTCATCACGTAAGTTACATGTGGGTAAAAACAACACTCCATCCTGTTGATGTCATAGTCAAGTGACTGGTTAAAAAAATATTTTATTACAAAATGACCCTCCCAATACATTACCAAGATATTTCTGGATCATAAACAATGATAAAGGGAGACTGCACGGTTACAGGAATGACCAGCTACATCACATTTAAAATAACCCACTCTTCATGGATGGCTGACATGAACTAATGTTTGGACTATAACGTGGTTTAAGCATATGTTTCCCCAGAGGACTTTCTTGATCCTTTTACATTTTAAGACATTCAACTTTCTCCCCAAGTGCTTCCAGACCCCAGTGGTTAAAATGACTGAGGAGGGATTTAATGCCTCTCCTGAGGATGATCTCTGTAACCTCTGCAGCCTCATAATCTATACATAAGGTTAGGCTAAAGTAAACAGATTATGGGACCTGAGAAGAGTAGATCAACAGATTCAGCTAGGTAATATTGATTTTTTTTTTCCATCCTGTGACGTGTGCACAAACCAATGCTTGCTTAGACCTACAGTTTGTGCTGTAATCAATAAGCTAAGCTAAAAATACTATTAAAATCAATTATTACCCCCCGGTGTAAGTTACTGTTGATGATCGGTGAGAGGAGAGAAGCATGGATGAAAACCAAGCTGACATATTGATCTGTGAGCTTAATCAATGGTTGAGGAGAGCTTTCACTACTTGGCAAACAAATGTCTGTCTTCATCGACTCATATCTCTATCTAAATACCCATCACGAGCTACTATTACTGGGTCAACAGCGAGGGGCATTAGATCATTGGCAAACTGATTAAGTTCACTGTTTGTCAAGCTTCTGACAAACAAGATTGTCACAAAGTGCTTCATAGATGACATGAGCATGAAGAGTGACACCATGCCTGACACTCTGACAGGAAAGGTTCAGATTTTATAAACTCTTGATACCTTGATACAATACTCACGTGCCATTATGGAACTCAAGAGAGGCTATTCATTTTATTCAGTCCAGATTTTTTTGTCTCTCCTGTAAGATAGAAATCTACAAACAAAAGCCAAAGTGAGGCCATCACTAAAGACTAAGCAACTTCCTCAAGAATGTAACTTTACGTTGAGGCTATGGCAGCTATGAAGATGCCAAAACCTGAAAGTTTCCAACAGCTGTGCAGATTGTTGAGAATGTCACATTTAGCAAGTTGAAGGAAGGTTCAGTGCCATTCTCCTTTTCAGACTGACACATTTCAAAAAGCATCGCAACTGAAAATCCTCTGCTTACTGCAATCCCTGTTCTCTATCTTTTATTTCTTTATTTCGTTATTAAGTCAGACTGCTGAAGCAACATTTTAGTTTAGATTTAGTTTAGATTTAAATTTTTGAAAGAGCAGGGACTATCTTTTCAAATGCAAAAAGAACTGCACTAGAAAGACATTGCTTCATGGACAGGATGGAGAAGACGCCTCTCTGAAAAATGGCACAGGAGTAATGTATTGCGTCTGAAATCTGTGGGAGTTACATAGTGTACACAGTACATCTAGTGTCCCAAAAAAAAAAAAAAAAAAAAACAGCAGAGAAAGGGTTAAAAGCACCCAGCGTATATTCTAGAGACACACTTACACATATTGGGGCCTGCACTCAAAAGTGTGCACACATGCAGACCCACACACACACACATTCGCTCCAACACACACAAGAATGTGGGAATCACTGCCCAGAGCATGAAATATTCATCAGTCATAAAACTTTAATTCAATCTCTCTCTCTCCCTCTCTCCCTCTCTCTCTTTCTCTCTGTATTTCCTGTCATTTTGGGGGCTGCTGTATTCTGCTTTGTGAGGTAAACACTTCCCCCACTGCCCCGGCAACGAAAAAACAATAATAGATTTCATTAAAACCCCTTTTGCACAATTGTCCAAATGCACGAGGCAGCACACATCATTAAGACGCTCCTACTTTTTCAGATGGAGGAAACCAGTGTTCACGTAGTTCAAAATTACATTTCAAATAGGAAAGCTGCTGGGTGGCAAAGGGAAGAAGGGTCCACGTTTAATACTGAGAGGCTGACTTTTAGAGGTCCCCTGCTATCGAAGCTATGTCACTCAAACCATGGAATCCAAACCAATCCAAGAAAGGTATGATCATACCACTGCCACCATATTGTCTATAAAAAGAAAAGAACCTCAATAGCAAAAACGCTTTAACGTTGCATTATCACACGGCAGAAATTAGTTTATTTTCATTAAATTATATTTTTTATTTTTTAACAACCAAAAGGCAGGACCATAGTGGATCAAAGCTTGTCAAAAAAAAGCATATTCCTATGTCCTTTAAACCATAGAGAAATTAATCAAAATGCTTGCTTGTGCTTCTCACTCATACATCCTGTTTTTTTTAAAGCACGTTGGAGTTTTTATTTCTACATGCTTACATAATGCCTGTGACTTGCAAAGGCTAAATAAAAGATTAAAACTCTTAAGAGTTCAATATTCATAACTGAAATTAGCCTAAAAGTGATGAAGAAAGCAGATTTTCTGCAAAACGGTAATCATATTTAGTTGCAGGTGGCATTTGGAAAACTGAGAATGTTGATGTTGGAAATTTTACATGTACAACCAGAATGATAGGATATGTTCAGATGGAACACCTTTTTTTCATCTTATTGAGAAATCTGATACTGCGAGTTTCCATTATTCAGTAATTATCCTTGTCTATGTTGTTGAATAAGTTGTAGAACTCTGACAGTCAAAGTGTGTGGTGAAGTCTTGTGTTCATACTCAACATGAGCTGTAAAGTTGGGCACGGTGCAGGGTTTTGCAGAATATTGTGTGGGCAGCATCGAGCCGAGTGGAGGGACAGAAGTGTTGCTCAGCTATTGAAACCCGGGAGGCTCAGTGGGAGACAACAGGGGGCAGAGCTGTGGCTTCTGGGGGAAACAAACAAACAGGTTCTGCTCTGATCCGGAGCAGTTTACCAGTAGCGGGAGAGTTCGGAGTTGACTTTCTAAACTTCTGGGACTAAAAAGTGGACTTATCTTCTCTTTCATCTCTCAACCTGTCTGCAGCAGAGAGCCACGGTGTAGGCTACTCCAATTAGTCTCTCTTAATCCTTGACGACTGCTGGCTGGAGGGAAAATGCACTTTGTTTCATGAACGTTACAGTGACAGAAGAAATAACATTCTGGACTGAAATAACAGTCAGAGGTACCACACATACAGAGGGTATGTGTCTGCTGTTTCTTACTAGCTTCCAGCTAATATGCAGTAAGGTATTCTGGCTGTTTGAAAAAACAAACAAACAGAAAAATCCACAAATGACCCCTGCCTAAAACTTGCATGAGTAACACGAGTTTCTGTGTGGATACAAGCATTATCTGAATTGTATTAAAGGTGAAGTAATTTTGGAGAAAGACTGTTGATTGTTGATTCTCATCTCTAGGTCATATAGTAATACCGACCCTTTGGATTGATTGAATTGAACACTGAAATCATCTCTGACACGTGGACCAGCACCAAAGGTCTGTTTTTCTAACGGATGCTCTGCTGGCAGCATTACATTTTGTTCAAAACATGTCAATGACCATACAAACCCCATTTTTATTAGACAGGATTATTATTTGGGATGTAAAAATGAAGAAACAAAGCTTAGTGTTCCTCAGAAATAAGACTGACATGCAGTCAGTAGTCAGTAGTCAGTACTCGTAATGTATATATGCTATTGGACAAATCTCATTCATTTGTAGTTTACTGCCTAAAAACACAGTAAGATCATGTGACTTCTGCGCTAAGAAATGCCACACAGCTGCAATAAGGTGAACCAGCCTCTGCTCTCTAATCTTATAATAGCTAACAAGCAGAGGGCTGAGTGCGCTGCTGAAAAAAATTCGGCAGTACACAGTCTTGTCTGTGCACAATGCTGCAAAATGTGACCTACATTATTCCAAGGTGGACCTTATGTCTTTCGCAGCTCTTCAAAACTGGTGGTGTGCCTTAGTTAATTTGACAAAACACAGAACAGCAACAAAATAAGATGATTAGATGTAATAAGCACAGAAGAGACTCAAATGAATATATTTTTTTAACATTTGAGCTGAAAAACTAAACAAAAGCATGTTGTCAATAGACTTAAACAAAACTGTATATTGTCTACTACCCAAACCTCACATTACTTTCTCCTGGTTTTGCGAGGACAAATAATTCAAATAATCAAACAATAGGGAAGAGAAGTGCTTTCAACACCAGGCGATTCCTGCTGGTAATTTACAGAGGAAAAAGATCAAGATACAGTATGTCTTTGTCTCGTTTTCTCAACATCTGCAGACCAGTTTCGGCTGAACGGACCTCTATCATTTTGACTTCCCCCGCATAAATCTTTGAGGGAGAGGAAGAGGAAGATAAGGACGAAAGTGTAACGAGAGAAAGAAAAACAGCAAAGCAGAAAGAAAGAGAAAGAGAGAGAGACAGAGAGAGAGAGAGACATATCTCCAGTCACCCTCATCCAACCTCACGCCACGCGTGGATGGTGACTGTTTGGGCAGAGAGGGAAGCAGGAGGGAAAAGAGATGGTGGGGGAGGGGCAGGGCGGTAAGTCGGAAGTGTTGGGGATGGTGGTGGGAGGTGGGAGGTGGGGGGGGGGGTATGTCCCCCCCGAGGCCAGCCCTCATCTCCTCTTCACCTCCATCCATAATTCAACAGGGGCCACCCCCCCCCCCACTGCCGCACCAACCCCCAGGGCGCAGCTCCGCAGGGAGGACACAACACGCAGAGAAGGAAGAAACAAAGATGCCCCCCCCATCACCACACTAGCCACCACACAGCAAACAGGGGACCAAATACTGTAACGCTATAAAACAAATGTCAGAACTCTGTGGTGAGATGCATAATTTCACCCATAAGTTAAGTCAGACTCCAGTCACACATATTGTGAAGGATGCAAGTGGGATATTGTCCTACACCGTGTGACGTTAAGTGCTCAACCAGACGCCAAACACTTGATCACAGGATCTAGTCATTGAATGAATTAACAACTCTCACACACACACGCACACACACACACACACACACACAGTGAGTACAGCTCAGTCTCCTGGTGAGACAGAATCAATGGTAATGAGCATCGCTTTGCGCTGTTTGGCCTCTGATCTAAAAGAAGTGGTGATACCTGCTAGGATCTCAGCAGCTCACCTGAGGGAGGGGCCACTTATGGTGATTTGGGGTGGGTGTGAATCGTGGACACAATCTTTATGAACCACTGGTTTTGCACTTTGATAAATTAATCAGCTCTTCCCACTGGCATTCAACTGTCCTAAAAAATCAAAACAGGCTACCAAGTTAGGGCTCATTTTGCATAAATAAAATATGTTTGCATGTAATGTCTGGATTTAATTTTTGACAAGACATGCATACTAAACATACAGGTAGCCTGATTTTAAACTACTTAAGTACACACCACCTCATTTCCTAGGGTCACGTAATGTGCACCGGCAAGCTTTATCACCACACACACTCCCACACCAGCAGCGAGCTACCACACATGGCACTCGGGCAGTTTGGTGTGTTGCATCTTGCAGAAGGACACCTCTGACATGTTGACACGAGGCGATCATCGAACTGACAACCCCACAATTTACACACTCTACCTGCTGAGCAACAGCACCCATGCTAGTCCAATGTGTAAGAGTGTAACCTGTTGTTATAGTATTTTTAGTTGGAATATGTCACAGTGTACTCCCTAAAATACAAATATAGTGCAAAAATTGGGACTACAAGCTAAAATCATGTAATTTTTGTGCCGTGTTCTGGTCAAAAATGTGTCGACAAAAGAATGAGTGGACAGGGTGAAGAAGTCATAGTTCATATCGTTCTGACTCGTGAATTTCTCCATCTGTTACTGCCATTGTGAGAGTGTGTGTGTGTGTGTTTGTGTTTTGAGAGAGGAGTTATTGAGGGAAAAAAAGCTCCACATAAACATTTAATACCTTAAGTAAAGTGGTGCAGACCCTTTCATAGACTGTGGAGACTGATGGGTCTCCACCACACTGTATTATATATAAATATGGATTTCTCCATGTGTCAATAACTTTGCACTGTGTGTATTTATGCATTCACACTGTATGTGTGTTTTTGTATGTATGCCAACACTTTCACTACTGCCTCTTTGTATTTGAGACCAGGTGCGCCCTCACTCTGTGATTTTGTGTGTGTACGCTCACAAGTCTTTCACTGACTCACTGTGTTTTGTATCAGCATGAGCTTACTCTCATGAGCTTTTACTGTATGTATGTGTGTGTGTGTGTGTGTATGTGTGTGTGTGTGTGTGTGTGTGTGTGTGGTGTACATACACTCCAAGTTTTCCAGGTGGAATTCTTCTTCTACTCTCCAGTGTGCAGATGAAAATGCTATTCATTATTGATAGAACTTTTCTCTCTCTCAGAGCCCATCTCGTTGACCTTTCTAGAATATTCGACTCTTAAAAGCTCATGTTGCATTTCACTCTTCATTTTTTCATGAACTGCATGTTTGTTATCATGACTCGTAGCAAACATTCACAAATTCCATTTCAGCAGAACAAATCGCAGATGTGTCAGGTAAAAGATCTCGTGGAAAGGCTTTCCCAGGCTACTTCAAACCTAATTTCGATGTAGAATCATGGCAATCTGGAAACAAAATCAAAATAGTCTGTGTGAAAAACTGCAATTTCCAAATTCTGAAGACACCACCGTATTTTTTCCCCTTTAAAAGGATTTAAACTCTGTTCCATTTAAAGAGCCTTTTAAATGCACACTGTACAAATGCTACCATTTAGAAGGTAAAACAGAGGAAAGAAAGGAAGAGGCTGATGGAGAGAAAGAAGAGGAGAGGTGGGTAAAGAGGAGATGAAGAAAGAAAATGTGTAAGACAAAACAAGGAAGGAAGGAATGAAGAGGATGCACAAGGAAGAATGATTTGGGAGATAAACTACCTTAGCAGGGAATACGAGGATGAGTTGAGAAGAGAACAGAGGACAAGAATAGGAGAAAAAGAGAATGAGGCACTGGGAAAGATGGAGGAAAGGTGAGGAAGGAGGAATGGAGGGAGAAGAGGATGGAAGCAGAGGAGGGCTGTTTGCGACATCCATTGTTTCTCAGACTGGAAGGGGAAGCTGGTTTTGTTTTGCTCCGGGGCACACAGAGTGTTGAGAAACAGGAAGCGAAGGGACCTGCCCATCCTCGCGGACAGCTGGTGCCCTCTGATAGCTGTTCCCCCCTTCCTGTTAGCTACACACAATGGTTCCCACCCTGATCCAGGCAACCTGGAAACTGACCCTACTGACCACTCTCCTCACAGACTCTGCTATTGCATCTATGTTATACTGTAGGAGCCATGGTTTCATGCCCATTGAGTCCACCTCACCATATGCTAGACAAAAAAAAAAAAAAAAAAGTATTATTATATATTTAATATAAGTTAAGCACAGCGTTAAGAGGAAAAATTACCTACAGTATTTACCTAATCCACAGAAGAGTTTACATTAAATTATATCTTATTCACAATTCAGCCAAGGTATATGTATACAGAGGAATTCAGCTACTACGCCTCGTAGATGATGTGCTGGCTTCAGACATACAGGTTCAGCACAGGTCTGATGAAACCTTGTATAAAAAGCATAGCTGTACTTTGACACTGTCTTAACCGAGGACTTTATTTGTTTTAAATTCTCTGCACACAAAAAGAAAAGTTTTCAGCCATTAGCCATTAAAAATCCAGAACACTTAACAGGACACGTTTTATGGAAAATTATGAGCTCTCCTGCCAGCGGCTAAACGTCACAGCTCAGTGCTCCACTGTCATGCCGATAATCCCAATAAGGAAAGGACTCCTTGGACGTTACTGCAATGGAAACTAGGTTGAGTTCAGGTCCCTTTCAGATAAATGTACAACTGGAGAATCTTATTCTTCTTATTTCAACTCTTGCTCCATAGACAGGCAAACAAACTCACGTGATGTTGCTTCAAAACTGTGAAGTCTGTTCTAGCTTTTAATGTTTTGTTTAATTTGTCCTTCGTGTCTTTTGTTGCCTGTAATTCGTTGAAAGCTCTCAATAAATAAAATTGACTTGGTGCAAGTGAAGTAATGGCGCATTGGAAAATAGTAATGGCACACAATAATATTTTTAAGGAGAGAGTTCTATGTTGTGTTTGGTTAAAAATGAATTGCAGGTACCTCCTAATGTGCTTTACTTTGATGCCAGCAGGGCTTTTTGTGCAAGAGTGGGCGTCATTTATTTTAGATTTTGGATATTGTTTTAGAATGAAAAGGCTACGATTCCCAGCAGTCTCAGAAGAATCCCATTATGTCTTTAAAAGGCCTATCTCTTTCTTCTCTGGTCAAACGGTCCAACAAAAGCACTGCTCACGTCCGCTGCTGTATTTTGTCATTGGACTCTCAGAAATAAAATTCACACTGTGCTTACACCCACAGATTTACACGTGCTGCATTAAAAAAAAATAAAAAATTGTCAGGAGAAGAATAAAAACCAAAAGTGGATTCACAGCCTCTGTTATTGATTGGCATGACTGCAAAAGACTGATTAAGACAAGGGAATAATAAGGTTACAGTGTTCCCCTCCTGCAACATTTTGTCTCACTCCTAACAGTCCTAACAATTTTAATTGCATTGGTTTTTCAGCAAAAACCAAAATGTTACAATACATCATGGTGTAACATTCAGAAGTGGTTTTCCATTTAACACTGGGAGTCAGAAATGTATTTGCAGATGTTATGTTTCCATAAACTCTGCATGCATAAATGGAAGTTACTCTTTTAAAATATTCATTATCATAAAATGTTACAAGCAGTAACAAGGAACAAGGAGAAAGAAGGGAAATAAAACATAAACCAAAAGGGAAAATCGTATGAGAGGAGCATGACTCTTTTCTTTTGTCTACATTGCATTAATGGGACCTGATAGGAGGTTGTCAGCTACACTGAGACAAGGTGCTGCCTCTTGTCATGGAAACCGAGCAACTGCTCCTGATAATTGTTGCTGTCTTTAAATTGAGTCGGTTTCACTCAGAAATAGCCACGACATGGAAAGAGACTGATTAATCAGTTTAAACATTAGGAATCTACTTTCTCTGATAAAATACACACCCTTTCCTACTTTGTCCACCTCACTCAGCTCTACCGCAGACATATGGCATCCAATCTGATTGGCTGAACAAACCACACACAAAGTGGGGGCCAGTTGCAGAGAGGCAACAATAACAGGCTTATTGCTGGGTGCAAAATAAAATTCTTCTTCTGGCACTGGCTACACAATTGACTGGCCAATGTCTTAACTGGCATCAGGCACATTTTCTAGTTAGAAAACATAGAAAATTGGCAGTTACACTTTGATATTGATTCTCTTAATAATTATTTTAAAACCAGAAAATTTTTTGCATACATTTTAACAGCCAATTTAGGCAAAGTTAAAAGGGTTAGAAAATCTGCAGTCGGTGCAAAAAATAAGCTGCTTTAGTTGGAATGCAGATCGCAGTGTGGTTGGGATCCCACATGTCTTACCGAACCCAACACCAGTGCTGTGGGATATTTTTACTGTTACTATGCAAGCAGAGCAGGTTGTCAACTTAATCATCACCAGAAGATGAGCACATCAAGAGAAAGAGAAACTTTGTCTCACCAGCTTGGAAAGAAAATGGAATGTCACCTAGTTCATTAGACTGCTAAGAAAGCAAGACTCTCTCTAGGGCCGGTGTTTGGTTTGCTCTGGGCCACTGCAGAAACATGGCAGTGGTGGACCTGCTCCCTCAACAAAGCTCAGTGACTTTTCAGGAGATTATACACTAATAAGAAAATAATTATGAATATCATTCAGTTCAATTCAATTCAGTTTATTTATATAGCGCCAATTCGCAACAAAAATTATCTCATGACCAATTAGAGCAGATCTAGACCATACTTTAATTAAATCGTAATAGAACCCGACATTCCCCAATATATTCCATTCCTGCTCTAAAACCTAGACGAGGGACCCTTCAAGGTTATTTTCAGTTTACATCTTCTAAATGTGGCCTGTTAAACAGCCGAGCAAATGTGATAGCGTTTCTGTTGATTTGAAAAATCTAGAAGCGCTACATGCCTATTATTTTCCCTACATGATGGGGAAGAGAGGATTTCAAAAGAAAGTGTCGTTGCACGCGGGTGTTCAGACAGGAGAGAGTTGGATCTGTGGGAGCAGGTGGTAACGATCACACTGTGTGGAGTGTGCAGACCTGTGGTCAAATCGTTTTCTCGTACAAAGGAGCTCAAGACTTTCCTCAGTAAAGAAACGTTCAGTATTTCATTACACACACTGAGAATCAAATGACAGCAAAATATGAAGCAATGCTTCAAAAGCTGGTGGCTTAATCGATTCGTTGCCTGACAAAAAATAATCAAACAACAATACTTAATCATGTAAGTCATTTATCAAGAAAAATGTGAATGGAAAACTTATTCTAGCTGTCCTCGAATATGAAGATTCAGAAATTTCTCGATGTTAAATAACTGTAAATTGAACATCTATCATCATCACCTTTGGCTCTGGGAAGTTGCAATGAGAATTTTTCTCTCTTTTTTTTACATTTTCTATTTTTCCGAAAAAAAAAAAAAAGAATCAACTAATGGAAAATATTCTAATTATTTAAATTAAGTCATTAGTTGCAGCCTTAGACTAAAGCTGTTGTTAAGGATGAAAAAGTCCTACACAGAATTGTTATTCAAATATTGCAGTCCATTTACATCATTTTTCCAGATCATATAGATGAAATTGATTTCTACACCCTCACAGAGCTTTTCCGTATGACTCATTGTTTCTCTGCAGGGTTAGCTGTCATTCAGTCCTCTTTCCTACTGTCTACATTTCTCTCTTCATCATTCTGTCTATGCCAACACAAAGGAGCTTGATTAAAACATTGTCAGCTATCATATGAAGACAGCACAAATGTAGTCTACAACAGATGGCAGTGTTGAACTATCCAGTGGGGGGAGCACACAACAAAATGCTGTGGCTACATATTTTAGTTTACATTTATAATTTCTCTTGCTCCTCTATTTCTCTCTCCATCTCTCTTTGTGGCCGATCCAGCGCCGTGGTTCCCAGGCTCGGCTCGACTGTCAATCAACAGCAGCAGCAGCAGCAGCCTACATCTCAGTGCTGCAGCTGAGCCAGGGCCGCATCATCCCGCCTGCCAATCACCGCTCTACACCTTCAATCCATCCTATCCATCTCTCTGTAAAGCAGCCCTGCACACCGCTCGCCCCCCCCACCACCCCCTTTCAAAACATCCCCCTCCGCAGAAGCACTGAGATCCCCCCTTTAACTCTCACAACAACACACATTCACTTGCATATGCACACAAAAACACTCGCCATCGCTCCAAACAGACAAAACACACTCACGATAAGGTAGAGATTACACACACACACACATACACACACACACACACAAACAGACACTGCACCACCTCCCATACCTTCAATTGGGACTCCACCTCTCCTTCTCCTCTTTTCTCCACCTGATTCGATAATACAGCCTCCTCCGACAAACCTTTCCCCAAACCCTCCACTGTCAATCTTTTATTCAACAGAAAGAGAGTCTGATCATAGCACTAGACTTATCCTTCCATCTCAAATCTCTATTCAGGTTCTTTCACACAGATACTGTATTATTATTGTATTGATGTCTGTAAACATCATTCAGATTATGTTTAGGACCAAAGCATAATGTGTTCTAACAGTGGGTTGGTGACACTATTCAGACAGAGGCCATTAACATCAGTATGAAATCATAGAGCAAGGACACACTGCATAACAAATCCATTGGGCTACAGATGGAAATAAACTTCATTCCCTGGCTTTGTTGGGAGAACATGTTTATGTTTATGTGCATCTTATTTCAGAACTGGAGAAACATATCTATATATATCTATATCTATAGCTATCTATATCTTTATGTATATATATATATAGATATATATGTATATATATCTATATATATATACAGTGTTGTGCCTGAACATGTTCAGTGAACGATCGTTTATATTTTGGGCAAACATGAACTGAACGTGCTGTATTTCCGCTTGATGAACGTTATTGTGAATGCGTTCGTTCTGGCGTTTGTGAACGGCGCTCTCTCACAGCATAACTTCGTTCAAGAGTGTGGCAGATTTCCATAAAGCCTTCCAGGCGACATCCCACACTAAACACACAGTAAACAGTCCTTAACACGTAGCAGAAAAACCACCCAACCTGGCAACAGCTGTCATACCTGTCGCACTAACAAATACGTCATCAACATACGGAGCGTGGACGAAGGCGGCGCTAGCTCGGACCAGCCAGACTCTACAGCGTTTGATATGAACATGAATCTGACACATAGTTTCTGTTAAAACCGATAAAATAACTGCTGTCTGTGGTTCTCTGTGGGCTGTGGCAATAACCTTGACAAATAATAGCTCGCAGCAGCGTATTGAAGAAAAAAAAAAGAACTACGAACTTCTTCATTTTTGGAGCTTTGAACTTAGTTCAAAATTTTGAATTATGAACTATGAACTGAACTAGTTCATTTTAAAATTTGTGAACTGAACTTTGAACTAGTTCATGTAGAAAGTGAACATTCCCAACACTGTGTGTGTATATACTGTATGTATATATATATATAGGTTCTGTCAAACCTTTCATAACCAGCAAACTCTACTCAGTCTCCCTGTACGCGATCTGAACAAAAATGCAGATAAAGAGACAGAGATTTATTTTTTTTAAAAAAATGTGCAATATTTGTTTTAAAATAAATTGACAATTTTAAATGTTATATGTGAGTAAGTTCTCCTGAAGAAGTTTTACTGCATTTATATGAAAGATATTTTTAGATAAAATCAGATTACAGTGACTTCCTAATAACTCATTATCACGCTGTTGGTATGTGCAAGACTGACCTAATAATAGATATAAACATCATCACGTTTCCAACTGAATATAAAGTGTTTACTGATTCAATACTTCCCAGTTTTAATCTATAGCACTGAGTGAGTTCCTTGTTAAGCTCACTTCATGGCAGAGGCAGCTCGGCTCATCCCTTCACTCGTGTTAAAGCTGTTTCCCTGTTTTTCTTCCTCCTCATTATGTCCTCATGCTTGCTTAAAGATTATTAGCTGTGGTCATTTTATCGCTGCAATTATTGCGTGCCGCAATGCAAGAATAACTAGATGAATTGTAAATGTGTTGTGAATCACTTTCGCCGTTTGCCCTGAATCAGCCCACTAAACATGAAGAGTTTTCCCTCTCTTGTTTGAACTACTTCTAAAATGAGCCTTGCTCTTTGATTGCATCATGGAGTGCAGCTTTCATCAGATGGCTCAAAGATTGCAGAGCCAGACAAGGTACTGGGGCGAATGGTTAAAGCCACAGCAATCGGGGGTATAATTAGGTAGAGTTGCTGAATATTTGGTGCAGAAAACAATAATTTGCCTGCACCGATGTAGAATTGTTTTACACACATACAGCACCAAAACACTTTCCCTTTGAAGATGAAACGTGATGCCAAAGAGCACACATTAGAAATATAAACTTTTATCAAAGCAATATACTGTAATAGCAACACAAGGCTTTAATAAGTTTTATTTCCAAAGACACTATAAAATATTACGACATATCAGAGACTGCAAATTCTCACTGCTCACATTCAGCGCTCTTCAGTTCATTGCAAGAACAAGGCAAGGCAAGAGATAATGTGGTCTGTCTGGATAAGCTGCTTATGTCGTCTTCTGACATGGTTATTGTTACTGATACATGTAGATTACAATTAGATGTAGCAGTCGAACTGGTTAAGTTTGCTTTTCATTAGCATCACAGGATGAGAAATTATTCAGACAGCAGCCACATGCTCTGACTCTTAAGACGATCAAACCACTGCCCTTTCACCAAACTGTCAGCTGAAGGTTTTCTGTTTCTAGTCTCGAACTGTCTACCGGCACATCTATATCACTGTGTAAATTTGGGGACACACTAACCACAGCAGTCAATGAGCAACACCCTGCATTTGAGAATAACTTTGGCAACTAGTTATTTTGATTATTTAATTAATTAAGTAATCATCAGTTAAATGTCAGAAGTGAAAACTAACCACAACAGTTTTCTGGGCTAAAGACAGCTAACCTTTCAGAGAAAAATAACAATCAATGAGCCAGACGGAAAGTTAGACCCAAAGTTATTCAGTTTACAATGATTTTAAACAAGGGAACGCAATTTATAAGCACAATTAAATGGTGGAATTTTGTTGAAAATAAATTGGTTAATCTACAAACTTTTTTTCAGTGTAAAGCCACAGTGAGATGGATTTATCAAGGTTTAAAGCAGGGTAATAGGGGTTAGGGAAACAGAACTGTGTCCATAAGAATTTTGAATCACACAGTCACAAGGAAAATGTACTGTGTCTCAACACTTTCAATCTCTTGTATTCTTAATTCTTCTATCAGGAAATGGTGAACAATGTCCTTTATAGTTTCCCCAAGCCTCTTCAAAGTAACTTATTTTATCCTGTAAGAAGACCAAAAATCTCAAAGATTAAATTTTTAAACTCATATAACAGCAGGTCTTCACATTTTGAGAAGCAGGATAGAACAAATGTGTAGTATTTATGTAGTATTTTCATATATGATAATCTGTTATCAAAATTGCTGATCAATTTTTCAGCGACTAATTAATCAGCCCTGGTTTAGTTGTCAGAGCTGATTTCAGAGTAAAAGATTGCAGGATAGAAAATACAGCAGCAGAGGAAAAGAGTGCTCATGGAGGACATAAATGCATTAGTGTTCATCCTCCAGCAATTAACACACAGGCATTTCCAATATGATGTATTTCCTCCGAGAAGCTACAATGAACACCAGCTGGAGACGAGTTACAAAACACCTTAACACAAGTCCATGCAATAAAAAGAAAAAAGATTAGTTAAATTGGCTTTTCTAATTTTTCCTGCACCGAATGTTATGAAATTAGAGCACCTCAGAGTGAAGTGAAATGATTGTTTGCTGGTAATTATCGTATAAGCTACTGTAAGACTCAAAAAACATAATTCAATTTCAACAAGGATTGGAGTTTTTACACTACCTCCATATATTATACAGAAAGCGTCTCAGTGGACACCATGTTTTGACTCCCAACTCGTCAAATACAACAACTTGGTCAATTTTCACATTTCATATATTGTAACATATTACGTCTTTTGCACTATTACT